>NC_069785.1:87724062-88324062 GCF_027406575.1 Nycticebus coucang
TTGTGATGGAATGGCACTCTCCCCGAACGGCATAAAGTGTCACTCTCTCTCTACAAAAAAAAAAAAAAACAAAACAAAAAAAATACACTTAATTCATTTCTGAAGTATTTTTCTGGATTGGAAAGCGAGGGTTGGGGGAGAGGAAGGGTTTCTTTTCCAGGAACTGTGCTACGTGTCTATTTACTTTTTTTTTAATTTATTTATTTATTTTTTTTTTTTGTAGAGACAGAGTCTCACTGTACCGCCCTCGGGTAGAGTGCCGTGGCGTCACAAGGCTCACAGCAACCTCTAACTCCTGGGCTTCCGCGATTCTCTTGCCTCAGCCTCCTGAGCAGCCGGGATTACAGGCACCCGCCACAGCGCCCGGCTATTTTTCTGTTGCAGTTTGGCCGGGGCTGGGTCCGAATCCACCACCCTCGGCTTATGGGGCCGGCGCCCTACTCACTGAGCCACAGGCGCCGCCCCTCTATTTACTTCGTTATTAGATTGATTTTAACATTTATTAATTTAGTTTTTGGTCCATTTTATTTTTTTTTTTTTTTGCTGAGGCAGACCTTCACTTAGTCACCCTCCGTAGATTGCCGTGGTGTGGTGTCACAGCTCTCAAGAACCTCCAACTCTTGGGCGTGAACGATTGTCTGGCCTCAGCCTCCAAAGTACCTGGGACTGATTGAGACCACCACAGCGCCGGGGTTTTTTTGCTTTGTTGCAGTTGTCGTTGTTGTTTAGGTTGTCAGACAGGTCTGGAATCCGCCAGCCTCCTCGGTGGATGTGGTTGGTGCCTTAACCACTGTGCTATGCACCACCCCCCCACGCCACGCCAGCCTATTTATTTATCTATTTATTTATTAAATATTTTCCTTCTTCTGCGGTGTTTGGGGCCCGGTTTCAACCTGCCGCCTCTGGTACTTGGGGCCGGTGCCTTACTCCTCTGAGGAACAGGCACTGAACTACTTTTACTCTTTCATTTTCCTTCCTTCCTTCCTTCCTTCCTTCCTTCCTTCCTTCCTTCCTTCCTTCCTTCCTTCCTTCCTTCCTTCCTTCCTTCCTTCCTTCCTTCCTTCCTTCCTTCCTTCCTTCCTTCCTTCTGTCCTTCCATCGTTCCGTGCCATCCTTTCTCCTTCCCTCCATCCCTCCCTCCCTTCCTTCCTTCGTTCTTTCTTGTTTTTTTTCTTTCCAGTTTTTTGCCGGGGCTCGTTTGAACCTGCCACCTCCGAAATATGCGGGGGGAGGGCGGGGGTGCACGCAGGCGAACTCTTTCAGCTAAATGATTTTGAAGAGAGGGCAGTTTTTCTCGCCACCCACCTCCTCTGTATATGGGGCCGGCACACTACTCCTTTCACCCACAGTCGCCACCCGTTAACTTGTACCCTTTTTCCTTTCTGTAGAGACAGAGTTTCACTTTATTGCCCTCGGTAGAGTGCGGTGGCGTCACACAGCTCACAGCAACCTCCATCTCCTAGGCTTAGGCGATTATCCTGCCTCGGTCTCCCGAGTAGCTGGGACTACAGGCGGCCGCAACAACGCCCGGCTACTTTTTTGTTGCAGTTCGGCCAGGCCTAGGGTTGAACACACCACCCTCCGTATATGGGGCCAGCGCCTGGCTCACTGTGCCACAGGCCCCGCCCCGGTTATCTTCTATACTTAACAATAGCTTCCCCCCCCACATACATCTCTCCAGATACAGTGAAACCAGGTGTGGGAGGATATTTAACTAAATGGCAGTAGGTGGCTCAGGCCTGTAATCGTAGCACTTTGGGAGGTCTAGGTGGGCGGTTCGCTTCAGCTCACTGAGTTGAGCTCCCGAAAATGGGTTTGTTTGTTTGCTTTCCAGTTCTGGCGGAGTCCGGGCTTGAACCAACTCCCACGGTATAATATGGGGCCGGCGCCCTAATCCTTGAGCCAGGGTCTGCGCCCACTCACAGGCACACGCGTTTCTGAACTGAGCAAAACCCCCGCTGAGGCCCCAGCTCCTGATCTCTTGTCGGCCTCCGTGTCTGCATGGACGACACGGTCTTCGCAGACACCGGAGGGCCGGTCCTCCGTGTCTGCAGGTTGCTGACTTGTTCTGATTGCGTGTCCCAAGGCACCACTTTCGGGGTTTCTTTTTTCCTCTTTTATCCCTTGTTTCTCTCATTGCACATCTCACACTTGTGCTGGAACACATGATCTTGACGCCTATGAACGACCAAAGGAGATGCTGCGACACACATCCCTCCGTCCTCCACTCCCTCTCCCCTTTCTTTCTCTCCTTCCCTGGTAACATCCCACCTCCCCTGGCCCCCGCACCTGCATATGAAACACCGGAGCTAGCTAAGAATGAGCACGCCGGGTTCTCCTGCCAGGCAGGCAGGCATGCATGACACCCACGTAGAGCACATGTGTTTGTTAGGAAACTAGGGTGTGCACAGTGCCCCGCAAATGACCAGACGTCCGTGGCTGGCCTTAGACCGGGAATCTTGTCACCATAGCGCCTGTTGGTCGACCAGATGTCTCTTCTGCGGGATTTGGCCTAGTCAGTCCAGCAGGTGGCGGCCGTGTATAACTTGTGGTTGCCTTGATGCTCTCAGCCTGGCCTTGCTCCTCTAAACCCCGTGTTCCTTCTTTCGTCTTTGTCTTCTGTCTCTCTCTCCCTCCCTTTCTCCCCCCTCTCCCTCTCTCTTCTCCCTTATTCTCACTCTCCCTTTATTCTGAAACTGTTGTTCTGACAATATGAACTGCTTGCCTCCCGCGTAACTACTAGAGCTAAGGAGCGAACTCGGCAGCGTGTGAGCCTAGGGCGTGTATCATTCCTATCAAAAAAAAAAAAAAAACAACTCTTCTTCATTGTCTACACAACCAGCTAGGACAGTATATGTGTGTGGGATTATATATTTATTTTTTTTATCTTTTTTTTTTTGGCGATACACCCTCAGTCCACCTTCACTGGGAAGAGCGGCGTGGCGCCATTCACAAGTCACAGCACACTCGAATTCTTGAGCACCAGGGATGCTTTTGCTTCAGACTCCCGAACAGGTGGGACTATGGTGGGGTGTGGGGCTGTGGTCTCCTGTCTCCACCGGCCTCGGCCTCCCAGAATGCTAGCGTTAGAGTGGAGATCAACCACCCCCGACCCCGTAACTTCTTTGGTTGTGTATGGAGCAGTTCCCCTGGGACAGATCCGTCCTCTCAAAGCCCAGTGGGGTGGCGGTGCGGAGAAGGGCGAGGACAGATCCTAGGAGTTCTTCCCTTCAACCTTGGCTCTGTTCAGCTCATGTCAGGTCAGGTCAGGTTAGCGCCTCTGTGTTTGGCTGCTTAGCTCTTCTGTAAAACGGAACAGATGAGAAATAAAGGTCGAAAAGTTAACTGAGGGGCGGCGCCTTTTGCTCGGTCGGTAAGGCGCAGGCCCCCAGACTGAGGGTGGCGGGTTCAAACCTGGCCCCTGCTGAACTGCAACCAAAAAATAGCTGGCTATTCTGGCGGGCTCCTGTGGTCCCAGCTACTCGGGAGGCTTAGGCAAGAGAATCGCTTAAGCCCAGGAGTTGGAAGTTGCTGTGAGCTGTGTGATGCCATGGTACTCTACCCGAAGGGCATAAAGTGACACTCGGTCTCTACAAAAGAAAAAAAAAAAACAAAGAAAAAACAGTTAACTGATTACTGAAGATTTTTTCTTGATGTGAAAGCGGGGTTTGGGGGAGCGAAAGGGTTTCTGTTCTAGGAACTGTGCTACGTGTCTATTTACTTCTTTATTAGATTGATTTTACCATTTATTAATTTATTTTTTGGTTCATTTGATTTTTTTTTTTTTTTTTGGTGAGGCAGACCTTCACTGAGTCACCCTCCGTAGATTGCCGGGGTGTGGTTTCACAGCTCTCAAGAACCTCCAACTCTTCGGCGTTAACGATTCTCTGGCCTCAGCCTCCCAAGTACCTGGGACTGCATGAGCCCGCCACAGCGCCGGGGTATTTTTGCTTTCTTGCAGTTGTCATTGTTGTTTAGCTTGTCAGACAGGGCTGGAATCCGCCAGCCTTCTGGGTGGATGTGGTTGGTGCCTTAACCACTGTGCTATGCACCACCCCCCACCCCACGCCAGCCTATTTATTTATCTATTTATTTATTAAATATTTTCCTTCTTCTGCGGTGTTTGACTGGGGCCCGGTTTCAACCCGCCGCCTCTGGTACTTGGGGCTGCTGCCCTACTCCTCTGAGGAACAGGCACTGAACCACTTTTACTCTTTCATTTTCCTTCCTTCCTTCCTTCCTTCCTTTGGAGTTAATAAATATTCCATGATGAACCTTGTATTTTTCTATGAATGACATATAATAAACCTTAACATAAATAAAAACATTGGTGATTATAGATAGTAACCTTTACAAATGAAGAACTAAGTATGAACTGATGTAACTAGAAAATGTTTAAATGAGGTTTTAAGAAAGCCTAATTAAACTACTGTTTAGTGCTGTAAATATAGAGATTAGTGGGAAAGACCCAATTCATATTTTCAAGCTGTTTTCTTTGTTCTTTTTTGCTAAAGTTATTATACATGCATACAAGAAATAAAAGTAAAGGATTCGGCTTATAACTGTATTTAAGTTAATATACTCAGAACCTTGATCCTTAATGTTTATATTCAGTTAGAGGAATCATAAAACCATAGAATCCTCATCCTGTTTGGTTTGGAGGAAATTTCAATCCCTCACCCCTCTGTTTTTCTTCCATCCTCTCTTCCTCCCTCCATCCATTCTTCTCTTTTTTTCTTTCATTCCTTTCTTTCCCTCTCCCTTTTCTCTCACTAAATGATGTACCACATTTAGAGAAATGTTAATAAGCAAATCTCATTCTTTAAGTGAGACCCAAGCTTTCTCATTCATATGTAGAATAAAGTCTAGAAATTTCTTTTAATTTTTGTCACTTTTAAAGTTATTGGTTGATATTTTAATGTTTATTTTAAATTAATATTTACTGGAATTGACTTTTTTGTATATAGTTCCATGAATTTCAATGCACGTAGAGACTGATGTGAGCACTGGTCCTGGTGCAGTGTAATCCCGCCACTCCACCTTCTCTCTTTGCTCTACCTTTTCAGCGACACTTTACACACACCCTATTTTCTGACACTCTTTTCCCTCAGCACAGTGTTATCTGTTCAGAGATATCCCATAAGTGGAATCATCGAGTATGTGACTGAGATTGGCTTTTTGTTCAGCATAATGACTTGGAGAACTATCCCAGTGGTATGAAAGCTCATTCCCTTTTATTTTTGAATTATATTCTGCTGTATTAATACAACAGAATTTGTGTATCCTCTTACCCACTAAAGGGCATTTCAGTAGTTTTCAGTTGTTGAAAGGAATGAAGCATGTGTATACTTTTTTTTTTTTTTGTGAACATAAGTTTCCATATTGCTCAAGTGAATACCAGCAAATGAAGTTCCTGGTTAAGTGTGTGTCTAACTATATAAAATACTGCCAAACAATTTTCCAGAGTGATCAACCCAGGCTATATTTCACCAAATTTGCATGAGAGGTTCAATTGCTCTACAGCCTTGTCAAAACTTGGTATTTTCAGCATTTTTTTCTAAGAACATTCTAGCAGATGTGTAGAAATAGATTTCTATAGTTTTAACTTATATTTTCGTATTGGCTAATTATGTACTAATTTTTATTTCTCTATTAGATTTATTAAATCTCTGACAGTCTTTGTTAGAATATTATTTTAAATTTTATGAAGACCAATATATTATTTATTTTTATGAATTATGCTTTTTCTTTTGTATGTAAGCACTATTTGCCTAACTCCAGCTAGCAAACATATTTTTATATCTTTTCTTCTAAATGTTTTATAGTTTGACATTTTACATTAAGCTTTATGATTCATTCTGAGTTTATTTTATATAAAGTATGAGGTTTACATAGAAATTCATTTTTTACAGTAAGGTCCAATTGCTCTAACACCATATGTTGAAATTGTCTTTGCATTTTTGTCAAATTATCAATTGACCATGTTTATGTGGGTCTACATTTTGCTCCTCTATCCTTCCAGAGGATAAACACATAAATGTATGTGTTTATCATTTATAAAAGGAAACACATACATTTATGTGTTTATCCTTTTATCAATGCCATACGGTCCTGATTTACAGTAAATTAAAATCAGCTTGTGAGTCCACCAATTTTATATTTGTTTTCCAATTTTTCTTTGACTGGTTTGATTTCTTTGAATTCCATATGCATTTAAAAATTACTCATGTACATCTGCAAAACAATCCAGGCAGAATGTAATATAGTTAAGTCAAGTCTGTAGATTGACTTGGGAAATAGTGACATCTTCAAAAACCCAAGCATAAAATCCAGGACTTCAGTTTGTCCCTAGATTTTTTTTATATCTTCCTTGATATCTTTCATCCATGTTTTATATATTTCATCATACAGGTTTTATACAGATGTTTTTAGACTTAATTGTTTAATTTTTGGAGGTATTATAAATGTTATTTTTAAACATGTTGATATTTAATTATTTACTGCTAGTTTATCATATACAATTTCTTTTTTTTTTTTTTTTTTGTTCTATTACCGGTATCTTGAAATTTTTCTGAACTTACATATGTGAATATTGAGTGGTTTTTAGAATCTTTGGGATTTTCTATGTAAATAATGCCACCTGAAAATAGAGGCAATTTCTATTTTTTATTTAGTTTCCCCCACCTTGGACTGTCTAGGACTACCGGTGTAATGCTGAATAGGAATGCTAAGAATGGATGTGAATATCTTATTCCTAATTATGGTGACAGGGAAGAGTTGCCTTGTCTCTCACTGTTCAGAACAGTGTTAGCTCCAATTGTTTCTATTGTATGTTTTGTTTTGCTTTGTTTTATCTTTTAGCATGTGAAAGATGTCGTTTCTAACCATGTGGAGAATTTTTATCACTGAATTATTGTGAATTTATTTTTTTCTGCATCAATTGATATAATACTGGGGTTTTACTTCTATAGGCTCTTAATGGTGTATTGCATTGATTTATCTTCACATATGAAACCAGCCTTCTCTTACTAGTATAAACCCCACTTGCAAAAATGTATTTTATATACATATATATGCATTAAATGTATTTTACGTATAATATATATTTTCCCTCTGTACTAGTTTAGTGATATCTGATAAAATTTTATATGTTGTATTTTTACTTTTAAGAGATTAAAACATTAATATATGTTAAAAATTCCTCTTTAACTAAGGGATTATTTAGGAAACTTGATTAATTTCTAGTATATGAAGCTATTGATGTCATCCTTCTGATATTAATGTCCAGTTAATTTTTTTAAATTCAGAGGACATTGTTGGTATAATTTCAATGTTTTAAGATTTTTTTTATAACAGAATATTATTTATGTAGGAGAATGTTATGTGTGCACTTGAAAAAATTTTACTCTTGCTGAGTAGAGTGTTTGATAAATGTAAACCATTCTACATGTTTGATATTTTCATCTATTCTTCTCTATTCTCATTAATTTTCTCTCCACTTGTTTTATGAGTTGAAAGAGAAGTGCTGAAGCCAGTAAACATATTTGTGGATTTATATTTTTATTCAAATTTTTCTTTCTGTATTTTGAAATTTTTTGGTACTGTGAGTACACAGAATTAGTATGTCATATGGAAAATTGACACTTTTATTAATATTCATTTATGTTCTTTATCATTAATAATTAACTTTCAGTGGGCGGCACCTGTGGCTCAGTCGGTAAGGCGCCGGCCCCATATACCGAGGGTGGCGGGTTCAAACCCAGCCCCGGCCAAAACTGCAACCAAAAAATAGCCGGGCGTTGTGGCGGGCGCCTGCAGTCCCAGCTACTCGGTAGGCTGAGGCAAGAGAATCGCTTAAGCGCAGGAGTTGGAGGTTGCTGTGAGCTGTGTGATGCCACAGCACTCCACCAAGGGCGATAAAGTGAGACTCTGTCTCTACAAAAAAAAAAATAAAAAATAAAATAATTAACTTTCAGTAGTTTACTAGAGCAAATCTGCTCCACGAAATTGTCTTACTTAAGAAAATCATATTTATTTATTCAACATAATTCCTGAAGATAATCTTTGCTGAATCTAGCATTCTAGGTTATGAATTCTTTTCATTCAGATCTATTAAAATACTGTTTTAGATCCTTCTTGTCTTTTTGAGTTCTGATGAAAAATACACAATCATTTTAGTAATTATTTTTTCATAAGTGGTGTATTGAGGTTTTGTAGCTGCTTTTAAGCATCTTTTTTTTCTTTTCTTTTTTTATTAAATCATAGTTGTGTACATTGATATAATCATGGGGCATCATTCACTAGCTTCACAGACCGTTTACCAAGTTTCACAGATACCCTTGTAAGATGCACAGCTGGTGTAATACCACCAATCCCCTTCCCTCTAACCGCCCCCCCACACTTCCCTCCCTTTCCCCCTTCCCCCTATTCTTAGGTTGTAACTGGGTTATAGCTTTCATGTGAAAACCCTAAATTAGTTTCATAGTAGGGCTGAGTACATTGGGTACTTTTTCTTCCATTCTTGAGATACTTTACTAAGAATATGTTCCAGCTCCATCCATGTAAACATGAAAGAGGTAAAGTCTCCATCTATCTTTAAGGCTGCATAATATTCCATGGAGTACATATACCACAATTTATTAATCCATTCGTGGATCGATGGGCACTTGGGCTTCTTCCATGACTTAGCAGTTATGAATTGGGCATCTTCCTAGGTCTTTAATTTTCAACTTTTTCATGAAGATGGTTCTGGGTGTGTTTTCTTCAAGATATTCTGTTTAGGATTTGATGAGCTTCTTGCATCTGCAGATATATATATATATTTTAATTTATTGCCAAATTTGAGAAGTTGTAAGTTTTAATGTATGTATTATATATAAATAAACCTAAAGTTTTTGATCACACACACAAATATGCATATCATGGTGGCAAATATAACAGAGGTAATGCAATTCAATTATTATTTTACATTACTGTATTTTAATGGAAAGTTATGATGAGTTACAAACTAAAAACATTTACAATTAATATTTTTTCATAGCATACGCATAGAGATTAATTTAGAAAAATCACTGATTGTGTTGTTATAAATACAACTACACATAAATTCTTTTGAAAGTAATGTCAAATTAGATAAATATTTTTGATTAATGTTCATTACTTGATTTTAATAATCAAATTTGTTTTAGCAAAACTGCTTTAACAGATGCAGTACCAATTTCTGTTTCTTTATGAATGCCACTAAATTTCTCACAATTTTATGCTTTCTCCATTATCTAAAGTATTTAGAATTCAAATACACACAATTTCAAAGTATTTTATAGTGTTTTATAATTTTTTATATGGACTGGTAATATCTACTTATCTTAATGATAATTGATACTTACAACTCTAAATATAAAGAAATTCAAAGAGATGAATGAACAAAAGAAGTCGTTTATGACTTTATGTCTGACACCATATTGTTCTTTTCCTCAGATTATATCTGTTTATGAGCTTACCAGGATTAAAGAATAAAACAAGAAATTATAAACATAACATTGAATATAAGAAAAATGTACCCATGTCCTGTATATTTATTATTTATCCTGTGAAATCCTGCTCAGAACAGAAATAAAGCACATCATGTTAAATTTGCTGTGAGCTTGACCCTCTCAATCACTGACATTCTTCATTTTACCAACAAAGACAAATGAAGAAGCAGAAATTGTAACATCGCACTGATCATTTTATCACTGTCAGCTGCAAACAAAATCGTTTACTTAGAATATTTTCTTCAGAAATATTATTTATTATGCTCTGTATTTTGCCTATGAATACCAAATTTCAAAAATTCTTTTGATATTAGAGCTACAAATAAGGTGGAAAAATGAATTTTTATGTTACATTTTAAATATTTTTCGTGAAATTTTTTCCGTATAGAATAAAAGTTAATTGACCTAATTAATATTATTAGTTTTCAGTTTTCATTGAAATGGTTACATATAATTCTTATTTCTACAATGACATTACTATTTTATTGCTGATAAGGCATGAAAAGTAGTTACGGCTATGAAACCGAAGGAGATAAAATTTCCACACCAAAAAAAGTTCTTATGGCTAAACATTCACTTTACTTCCCATCTTTTATTTAAAGCCATTATAATAAAAAGAAACACTAATCATTAAAATTTCAGTAATGATTTGGGGTAAAAGTATTAAAAGATAGTTATACAAGCTTACTTAACCGTGTAAAGAGGAAATTTACTTTCTGGTATTAATAGAATATGAGGAATTTTTCTGCTGATTAAAAGCTTACTTTTTGTCATTTAATGTAATTTAGATGCAGTGCACAGTCTAAAAACACCTCAAGAACAGTTCAAGATATAAATAAATAAATAAAACAAATATAAATGAATCTACAGTTACATTTTCTAGAATGTAAACAACATTTTTCATAATTGGATTTTCTGAGAATAGCTGTATAAAGATCTTGTTCATTTCAATGGATTTTGATAGGTGTGGGCTCTATATTTAGTATCTCTGTACCTCTGTAATCTCTCTTTTTTTAAAAAGAGATATTTATTAACTACTGATCTATATATTATTGTGTATTTTTAGAATATTATCTCATTTTAGCATATATGTGTACAATCTGAAATATTTATGTATATTACATAAATTAACCTATTTTATGATATAAGCTGCTTTATCTAAAAGTTAAAGAATAGGGGAACTATTGTGGACATAATGCAGGTGCTCCTTTTGTGTTTTATCTTTTTTAATCTCAGCATAGGTATTTTTCACATATTTATCTATTTTATTTTTACTGTATCTTTTTTTTTTTGTGGTTTTTGGCCGGGGCTGGGTTTGAACCCGCCATTTCCGGCATATGGGACCGGCACCCTACTCCTTGAGCCACAGGCGCTGCCCTATCTATTTTTTTTTCTGGCAAAAATAAAAGGGAAGAAAATCTCCAGGGTTTCTGCGATGGTGGCTCTTCCTGATTTTTGAGATTAAGTTCCTTAATTCCTAGGGTAAACCTAATGTCCTCTCCTTCCCGCTCTTTCAAGGTGACCTCAGCCTTGATTTTCATGGCTTTGGTTAACTCGTCTTTCCTTCCCGCTCTTTCAAGGTGACCTCAGCCTTGATTTTCATGGCTTTGGTTAACTCGTCTTAACTTGAGTTTCAATTCATTTTGCTGTTTTATCCTCTGTTTCCCCAACTGAGACAAACCTAAGCTCAGCACTTATTTTTTCCCCTGATTTTCTTATCACCAAAAACTTTTACAGCATATTTTGGTGGTGGATGCACACTGAGAGGTTTTCACATCAAGAGTGAGGGACACCCGCCTGTATTGTCAGAATCTCTGCTTCCTGCCACCAGCTGCACTTCCTGCTCTGTCTTCTTTCTCTTACCCTTTCTTTTCCTATTATTTCTCAGGCTTACATCTTTGAAAATAAAATGTAAAATGTATTACTTAAATGCACATGGACAATTCAATGGAGAATATCCTAAGACTACACTCACTCATCTCATATTTGACTTCATTAATATTAGACTTAAGTTTACGTGTATTTCAGAGAAATTCTAAT
The DNA here is from genome assembly GCF_027406575.1 of Nycticebus coucang. Classification (NCBI taxonomy): domain Eukaryota; kingdom Metazoa; phylum Chordata; class Mammalia; order Primates; family Lorisidae; genus Nycticebus; species Nycticebus coucang. The sequence goes on from NC_069785.1 coordinate 87,735,636, forward strand.
GCTTAATTTAAAAAGAGAAAGAACCATTTTATAGAGATAATATACAATTAATTTATGTATACAGTGCAACATATTTTGACAAATTTATAAACTTGTTTAAATCTTGCCACATTTAGCATATAAAATATTTACATACATCAAAATTTCTCATTTGTCCCTTTCTAGCTAATACTATGCCATTTCCAGACCTAACCAAGCACGTATCAGGCTTATATCATTACATATTATATTTTTACTTTCTAGAATGACATGTAAATAAAATAATCATTATACTTTTTATGCATCTGGCTTCTTTCATTCATTATAGTGTTCTTGATTAATTTATGTTGTTTCAAGTAGCAACAGTACATTAATTTTCATTGTTTCTTGGTAATCAATAGGGATCATGTCACAGTTTCTTGGCCCTTGTACTTGTTGATATAATTTTGAGTTGTTTGGAGGTTTTGCTTATATAAAAAATTGTTATGAAATGTAAACGAGTATTTCTTTTGATTAAATGCTTAAGAATGGCATTATTGAATATATGATGAGTGTATACTTAATTTTGTAAAAAAAAGTATAAACTCTTTTCTATAGTTTTACTTTAACCTCAGCAATGTGTGAACATACTGGTTGCTGTATGTCTTTGCTAATCTTCACTATTGCCTTATTACTTTTCAGGTGAATCGTTCGTGTATAGAGAAGTTTATTCCTGATGACTAATTAAGTCATGTAGAGTCATTTATATATTCCGATGCGTGTATAATTTTATATATTGATGAGCCACATGCATTTTAGAAAAACTTATTAATTTATACAGGTATTTTTGATTAAGATACAGTGTATAAATCAATTCAAAAATAGTTAATATTCTATATATTTGGGGTTTCTAGCCAATAGATATATGATTTTCCCATTTTCTTAGGTTTGCCTTATTTTTTCTCAACAGTTCTTTGTAATTTGCATTGTACAGAGCTTGCTAAATATTCATTTTTTTGGTGCTACTTTTAAATTTTCAAGTTTGGATTGCTTTGTTGATATATTAACATACACTTGAATTTTGTATACTAATATCACATCTTGTGACTATATTCAATTAACTTATTATTTTTGATAGCATTTAAAAATTCTTTAATTATCCAAACTAATCATAGATATAGTCTTTTTTCTATTTTTTTATTAAATCATAGCTGTGTACATTAATGAAATTATGGGTACAATGCGCTGGTTTTATGTACAATTTGAAATACTTTCATCAAAGTAACATAGCCTTCATTTGATTTTCTTAGTTATCGTGTTAAGATACTTTTATTTTACCCGTAGAAGATTTAACATGTACATTGTAATATGCACTGTAGGTGTGGTCCCACCAATTACCCTCCCTCCACTCATCCTTCCCCTTCCCTCCCTCTCCTTCTTCCCCTTCATCCCGGGCTACTTTTCATATGGAAGTGTGGGTGCTTATAAATAAGTTTCATAGTAGGGCTGAGTATGTTGGATACTTTTTCTTCCATTCTTGAGATACTTTGCTAAGAAGAATATGTTCCAGCTTTATCCTTATAAACATGAAAAAGGTAAAGTCGCCAACTTTTTATAAGGCTGCATAATATTCCATGGTGTACATATACCACAATTTAATAATCCATTCATGGGTCGATGGGCACTTGGGCTTATTCCACGATTCAGCAATTATGAATTGGGCTGCACTAAACATTCTAGCGCCAATAACTTTGTTATTAAGTGATTTTTGGTCCTCTGGATATGTACCTAATAGAGAGATATCTTCTATTGATAAAATAATTGTGCAACTTCCTTTCCTTTTCCTATTTATGCCTTTACTTTCTTTTTTAAAATTTTTCTTTCTTTTTTTTTGCATCATTTCATGTATAATATTTCCAGTAATAGGCTGATAATTAAGAGTGAGAATGAGGTGGCCCCTGTAGCTCAGTGGGGAGGGCGCCAGCCACATAAACTAAGGCTGGTGGATTCAAACCTGGCCTGGGCCAGCTAAAACAACAATGACAACTGCAACAACAACAACAAACATAGCTGGGCATTGTGGTGGGTGCCTGTAGTCCCAGTCCCAGCTACTTGGGAGGCTGAGGCAAAAGAATCACTTAAGCCTAAGAGTTTGAAGTTGCTGTGAGTTATAAGCTGTGATGCCAAGGCACTCTACCCAGGGCAGCAAGCTTGACACTCTGCTTCAAAAAAAAAAAAAAAAAAAGTGAGAAAGAATGTTTTGTTTTTATCCCGTGATTATAGTAAAAATCATTCAGGGTTTACCCACTAGGTTTATTTCTAGAAATAGAATTTTTTTTTTTTTTTTGAGACAGAGTTTGACTTTGTCCCTCTCGGTAGAATGCCATGGTGTCATAGCTCACAGCAACTTCCAGCTCCTGGGCTTAGCGATTCTCTTGCCTCAGCTTCCCAAATATCTGGGACTACAGGCACCTGCCACACACCTGGCTATTTTGTGGTGGTGGTTGTTGCAATTTGGCCGGGTTCAAACCCACCACCTTCAGTATATGGAGCCAGTGCCCTACCCACTGAGCCATAGGCGCCACCTTAGAAATGGGATTTTTTATGTTGAATAGCAATGGTGACAGTGGGAAACCACATCTTGTTGCAGATCAGTGCAGGAATGCATGTAATTTTTTCAGCATGATGCTGACTGCCGATTTGTCATATACTGCTTTTAAAATTGGAGGGTATGTTCCATCTATGCCAATTTTGTGAAAAGTTCTTGTCATAAAAGGGTACTGTTATGCTGCTACCTTCTTCACAATTGAAAATGTGGATAAACCAGAATTTCTGGAAATCTAATAAAGGAGAGGTGTGATTTAATACTTTGTAGACTATGTAACTTTTCAAATGGAGTGTTGATGTGTTGCAAAGTAAATAAAGATGATTGTGAAAGTCCAATAAAAAGTTAAATCTTCAGATCTCTTCTGCACTCTAGAGGGGTAAATGTAAACTAGTACATCCACTTTCTCTACTCTACTGAATGACTACAGATGACTGAACACTGGTTTTTTGAAGTATACGAACATTTTTGACCCCTGGACTGGAGAACATCAGGTACAGATGATGACTGGGGAACCATACTGACATGAAGGACAAGTGAGTATAAACTCCTTGATTGATGAAGCACACAGCCAATTTCATCTATACAAGTCACAATCCCTGAACACTAAATTATCTTTCGGACGAGATATTGGAAAATCCTTTTCTTAGTATTTTGATCATCCCTCAAGGAAAAGTAAGCTATCACCCTACATTGGATATCATTTCATCAAACTCCCAATAAGATTTTGGTACCCCAATGTGAAAAATTAGAGAAAAAATACATTAACTATCTGAAATAAAATCTTTGACATGAGTGAGACAGATAAACTGAAAATAGCAACTTCAAGGACAGAAAAACTTATATAAGCAAAACAAAACACTAGAAATGAACAAAAAAATGATTTATAGTATCCTTCAAAAGATGAAGTACTATATCTATAAAAAAGACCAAGGTGTTATTATAAATAATCAGAGAAAAAAGAAGAGCTCGCAGGAATAAAAAAATATGAATGCACAAATGAGAAATTCAAAGTAACAACTGTAATTTAAATTTGGGAAAATCTCCCAAAATGTATGCAAGAAGAAAAGTATGAAAATATATAGAAAACGTTAAACAACCAGGTGATTTTTCAGGGCTATAATGTACTCACCCTTATTATGAAACTAATGTAGGACCTTCACATGAAAGCTATATCCCAGTTATAACCTAAGAATAGGGAGAAAGGGGAAAGGGAGGGGAGGGAGGGGGGACGGAGGGGGAAAAAGGGGGATTAATGGGATTACACCTGCGGTGCATCTTACAAGGGTGTATGTGAATCCTAGTAAATGTGGAATGTAAAGGTCTTAGCAAAATAACTAAGAAAATGCTACAAAAGCTATGTTAACTAATGTGATGAAAATGTGTCAAACGATCTATGAAGCAAGTGTATGGTGCCCCACGATCATACTAATGTACACAGTTATGGTTTAATAAAAATAAAAAAAAAGAATATATGAATAGAAAAAATTCTAGAGAATATAAAATGCACTACTTCATGAAATATCCCAATTATACAATATAGATAATAAAAAAACACAGGAGTTTTTTTCTATGTCATTATCAATTGCTGTTATTTTGAGTTTTTATATGCGCGTCTAATTTTTTCCAAAGTATTGACAAGAAGTTAACTAGAACTTGGTAAAACAGTTTTTATTTCTTGAATTAAAGTACATGATTTCTTTATATATATTTTCATATATATGTTTGAATTTCTATATTTAATAATATATGCATGGTTTCAATTTTAAAAGCGATAATTTTGTTAAATATATGTATTGATATTTTATTTTTTCTTGGTTTTACACATACTAAATATTTAGTACTTAGATATGCCATGTATGGCATTAGAATTTTATGTTTTCATTTATTGATCACACAAATCCTTATTACTTTTATCTAACTGATACTGGAACTGAGACAGGGAGAGATTATGTCACTTGCTGTAATTACAGAACCAATAAATGGTGAATTTTTAAGATACTTTACTCATAGTTCACCATTTTTTTTTCTTTTGGTTCTGTGATAACATTTGTTCATGTACTAAATTTTATGTTGATACTGTAGATTCAACAACTACAGGCCCACAAGAGAGAAAACACAATTAAATTCAAGTTACGGGGGCGGGGAGTTCAGGCAATTCCCACCTAACAGTTACAATGCAGGTGTATCTGGCACGCTTCCTGGGTGAAGGATGCAGCTGCAACCCAGACTTTGCAAATGCAAACAACATAACCTAATTGCATGTACCTTCAAAATAATTTGAATTTTAAAAAAATGATTAATTCACATTTAGAACTAGGCAATAACACCGAAGAACTCATGCTCTTTACCACAAAATTACTCCGTGGAAAAAAAAGAAAGAAAGAAAGAAAGAACTAGGTCTATGGAGGCAGCTCTATCTGCAGCTGACTCTAGGTTTCGTACCATCTCTTGTAAAGTCAATTTGCACTGAGCATGGCTTGAGGGCAATCTTTCTGGAGATGCTTTTTTCTTTTTGTTAATGGGAGATGATTACTTATTATATTCTTCTGGTAATTAAATAAGATCAACCATTCAGTCGTTAGCATAAAGTCAAAAACTAAATAAGCAATCAATATAAAATATTTTGACTTTTCATTTTCAGTTCAAATAATTTTTCAAATTTCCATATTTTTTGTATTGTGAGATGCTGTTTTCTATGTGGTGGTATAAGTTCCTTTTCCTGATTTTTATGCTGTTTGATTTTTCTCTTTATTTCTCATATAATATGTATTTGTCAAGATATAGTAAATTTACATTAGTTTTGTCCATTTAAAATATTTACTTCTCTTGTTTAAAATCTTCCCTTTGTAACTATTTTGATGCCCTGTAGCTTTGGGATTATCATCGTACATCCACTTAGAGAAAATCTTATATGCTGAATTCAATATTACAAAATATTAAAACTTTTATACTTGATTAACTGATACATCTGAAATTTATTTTGCTACCTTATAAAAATGAGTTTTTACATTGACTGAATATTTATTTATTCGATGACCTGTTCATTTTGTCAATGCTGTATGATGCTCTTTTTGGCATTCATACACATAATTACCTCCTGTGGGAACATTCATTCCATTGCTTTTACTATTCTTAAGCCATTGCCAATGAGTGCTGTGCTGTCATAGCTCACAGCAACCTTCAACTGGGCCTCAAGTGATCTTCTTGTCTCAGTTTTTCTATTTTTAGTAGAGACAGGTCTTGCTTTTGCTTGAACTCATGAGCTAAAGCAATCCACCTACCTCGGCCTACCAGAGTGCTGGGATTACAGGCGTGAGCCCCTGTGCCTGGCCTACCATTACTGATGTTTTGTTATAACCATTCTGATTTTCCAAAGAAATGTATTATATGTGTTTACTGCTTCTTTTAGTAATAGAATTTTTAGAAACACTTTCTAAGTTTCAAAAGAAATGCTACTGGCATTTTTTTAATTTTTTATTTTTTTTGTAGAGACAGAGTCTTATTTTATCGCCCTTGGTAGAGTTCTGTGGCATCACACAGCTCACAGCAACCTCCAGTTTCTGGGACAACAGGTACCTGCCACAATGCCCAGCTATTTTTTTTTTTTTTTGCGGTTTTTGGCTGGGGCTGGGTTTCAACCCACCACCTCAGGCATATGGGGCTGGCGCACTACTCCTTTGAGCCACAGGTACCACCCCAGCATTTTATTTTATATTCACATAAACTATAAAGTAATTCCAACAATAGAGAAGTTTAATATATACATTTATATTATTGGTACTAATCTGATATGTTTATCTCTTTGTTAGTATATTTTAAATACTAACATTTTGAACATTGGGAACAAACTCATTTGCAGGGAAATTATTAGCAGCGTACAGACCCTTGCACAGTTACCTAAGACCTTGCCTTGGAATGGAAACATTTCCATACACGGAGATAAGGAGCCCTCACAGCCTGTACTGGGCATATCACCTTGCTGGGGACTATCTTTTCCTGTTCCAGAATTGATGTGTGGCTCTGTGTTCTGCTTACATCAAATAGTAGCTAGTCAACCCTACTGCTCTATCTGTTCTTGGTGGAGAGGGAAGAGGGTCCTTCAAATGCAGAACAAGAGGGTGGGTGCAGAGCACCTCCTGTATTGGCTGTGGGACGAAATCCCCTGGACATAGGGAATAGACACTCATTGTTGAAGCTAAGCTTCCTCTGTCTCTTCTTTATGTAAATGAAGCCTGCCTTCATTTCCAGACTGCCTCTGACTCTTTCTTAGGAATCCTGCTCCCAACACATGAAAATCATGGTAGTGTGTTGACATCCTGGGACTACTGCTCCTGGAAGAAGGCAATGTTATGCTCTTTGCTATCCTCTGTCAGTGGGACACCTCCAGGAGAGGTGGTAACAAGTGTTACTTGCTCAACCAAACCTATTTAGTAGCTATTAATAGACTCAAAGAAAGAACAGCTTTAAAAAGTATCAATAACTGTTCAATATCACCAAGTATTAAGAAGTTGGCTTTGCATCAATTCCATTACATCTTAACTTCAAATTGTACACATATAGGGCGGCGCCTGTGGCTCAGTGAGTAGGGTGCCGGCCCCATATGCCGAGGGTGGTGGGTTCAAACCCTAGCCCTGGCCAAACTGCAACAGAAAAATAGCCGGGCGTTGTGGCGGGCACCTGTAGTCCCAGCTGCTCGGGAGGCTGAGGCAGGAGAATCGCGTAAGCCCAAGAGTTAGAGGTTGCTGTGAGCCGTGTGACGCCACGGCACTCTATCCAAGGGCGGTACAGTGAGACTCTGTCTCTACAAAAAAAAAAAAACAAAAAAAACAAAACTGTACACATATAGTCACTATGTCTCCTTTGTACTTCTCTGATCACCATAAACACATTCTGATTATTTTACCTTTCTACAATGTTGCCGTGATGGCCATATATATGGAATTCATATTTTTTTCATCAAAACATGTCTCTTTATAAGATATCACTAGGTGGAGACAGCAAGGTTAATAGATGCATATTTGGCCCAGACAAAATAAAGAGCAGTGATTAATATTTATGTTTTCTGAACAACAATTAAGCATTGGAATCTTGGTTCTTAGTAGTGTAGCATAGTGTGATCATGATTGGGTCACACTTGAAATGAGATCATTTAAATTATTTCAGGCAGATTTCTAAGAAAGCTGCCATTTTTTAATCATAAAAAAAAATTGATTGCCCATCAAATTGCTCCTGTCTTGTAAGAAATTACTAGTACCCGATCTAAGGAGAGTGATTTATGTAAGGAAGGCAGTTTAAAAGAGAATAAAATATGAACAATGATAGGAAATGAAAGTGTAAAACTGTGCACACACTTTCCAAAGAGATACAAAGCTCAAAGGGGTATTTATAGAAAGGATGGACAGTAAAATCTCCACAATAATGTGCTGCAATCCATAAATGATCGTTTTACAACAGTGACATAAAAGATGATGTGACTCATCAATCAGAATGGAATTTTTTGAATTAATAATTTATGAATTGACGTCTTATCAAATGGTCTTTCCAGTAAACTTATTGTGTCTTAATCATTATTATCAGTAAAATTAAAGAAAGGATATATAACCATTCTTTAATTAAAATAAAGCACTTTAATGCAAATTGTACTTAAGGGTGGATAGCAAATGCAGCTACAGAGAATCTACAAGGTACCTTTCACACCATGTCATCAAGGAGCCACGTGAGGAAGGATCAGTTGTTTCATAACTTTTTGTCAAATTGTGTTGGTGAATAATCAATATTTTTTGTTTTAAGTTAAACCTTGATTTTCTATAACTGTCAAGGTAATTAAGTGCTATGGGAAGCCCTTAATACTATTTGTTCATGTATTTTATTTATAAGGTACTTGGCTAAGAGCAGAAAACAAAACTTTTAAATTTATGCAAAGCCAAAAAAAGAAATACTAGAATCCACAAAAAATAACATTACCTTCATAATTAAGCAGATACTCTGTGTCCATAGGCATTTTATAGCCACTCATTTAGTTCACTAAAACATTCACATTGAGAAAAGTATCAAAAGCAATAGTATAAGATTGAAGAGCAAGTCTTTACTGTCGCACAGACTTCCGTTGACACTGACTACCTGCTCCTAATCTTCTGCAAGTTAAACTTCTCTAAGTTCCTATCTATACATCTTTAAAACAGATGCTTGCAAAAACGTGAACAATTTATTGTGTGATGTTTATTTAATAAAACGTTAACACTAACGATTCATTCCCAAGATGCTCACAAAAATGTGAAAAATTGAAAAAAATATATACCTAATGATTTGTCTCTGTGATGATAGAATATATTTGCTGTATCTAATAATTTATTGAGGATCATTATTTTAAAATGTTCCTTGAGGACAAGGCTTTGAGACTAGGTTCAAATGATAAAATTCAAGAACTTGAAAAAATGTTGTCTCTTAGGATTCTTTGCCTACATGATTGCTATCTTGGGATAATTTTTAAGTAGAAAAATTATAAATCAAATAATGCTGGTGGAAATACTAGCTTGCAGATTGAGGGAGAATCTTACCAAACGGGGTAATGAGTCTTGCAAAGGACAAATTCTCCCCTGGTGTCCTCATGCAGTAGTCATACAGACGGGAATTATGACAGTAAGAGTGAAGGCAGTCATTATTATTTGGATAACACAGGTGATGAAATACTTATTATTACATTGATCCAAAATGTTTCTCTCATGTCTCTCAGAAATTACCCTCAGTAATTTCTGACCCCATTGCTCGCCATTCTGCTACTCTGTAACATCTGTGCACATGATGTCACTTGATTTAAGCATGTTGTCTGGGCATGAGAATACAATTGTCTGCTAAATTAAATTAAATTGTTGATCAATTTTCATGTACCATGATAGTTTGTTGATGTAGTGACACACATCTGGCACACGTTAAGTGATCACAAAGTGCTCATTTTGTTAATGTCATCAGTTGTCTCATGCTTGTGGGATTCCACAAAATTCTGTCTTCTATCTACCCATAATCATCCTCTACCCTAGTTATTGCACTGATCCCATATGTAGAGTTTGGGAAAAATCTTGCGGTGTCAATATTCTTGCAATTTCTATGTCTTAGGAAGAATCCGGGCACTCTGCCTGTCCCCCTTAGTGACTTAGACATCATTGGCCCTTTGACCCCAGCCACTCTCTGTGGCATACTTCTCCATAGGTCATCCTGGTCCTCTTCACAGAGCAGCCATGGAATAGCACCTGTGTTTTCAAACAAACCACCTCACCTTAGATGACTTAATAAAAAAGGAATTTTAAATGTCTACAGGAAGATTGTACTTCAGGAAATTTTCTACACCACATGAGAATGCTCTGGGCCCTGAATTTATGGGTGACACAGATAAGGGATGCTAATCTCTGTCCTCCACTATAACTCCCCTTGAACTCCAGGCTCTCCTGTGGGAAGGAAGGTCTGTGTACGTGGCTGTGCCAATGCACATGGCCCATAGAGACTGCGTAGTCATCAGGTACGTGTAAATAGACCATAACTCCTGACAAAGTCATGTAAATACACATGAAACATAGAGCCCAGCATAATCATGCTCATGTACATGGACAGCAAGACATGGCTCTCTAAGGTATAGGTACATGACTCACAAACTCGTGTACATAAACAGGGCCAAAAGGCCAGGCACAGAAATGTGCATGGACCTGGCCACAAGGCTTGACAAGGTCATAGTCATGTATCTATACATGCCTCCAACAAGCCTAGCATGAACATTTACATAGATATGGCCCACAAATATTTGCACAGTCATGTACATGGACGTGGTCGACATTGTCTAGACGTCCAGGTACAACATGAACTGGGTCAACAATGATTGGATCAGGCATATGGATCAGCAGGGCCCACAGAGCCAGGCTCAAAATAATACATGTGCATGTCCCTCAGAGCAGCACATGTACCTGCACATGGACAGCTGAGCTGGGAATGTCATGTATGTACACATAAGCCACAGAGCCTAGCTCATATACATACCTACACATGGCCATGGCCCTGGCCCACAGAATGTGGAACAGTCTTGTTTGTGTTTTTGGCATAAAATGTCTGCAATGTTCTATGTAAACATACATGGTACATAGGGCCTGTTACAGTCATGTATAGATACATGGCATCAATGCCTTGGCACAGGCATATAAGTGTATGTTACCCGCAGAGTCTGACACACTCATCTGCATATACAAATCCTCAGATATTGGAAGAAATATGTACATGTAAATGGCCACAGGGTGTGCTACACTCCTATACATACATGTCTTGTATAGCCTGGCACAGACATGTACATACACAGCCATTAACATGAACATGGGCAGCAGATTTTGGTGCAGTCACGTACATGAACACTGCCCACAGAGCCTGGCACAGTCATTTATGTGTACATGGTTCAAAGAGCTTGGCATAGAGGTGGCCCACAGAGACTGGCACAACAAGGCCTACAAACCCAGGTACATGTTCAATGCACATATGGCCTAGAAGAGCCATGTATATATACAAGGGCAAGGGAACTTATAATGGTCATCAACATGGACACTACCCACAGAGCCTGGCACACTCATGTACAAGTAAAGAGCACATAAAGTCTGATATAATCATGTATATGAGAATGGCCCACAGAGACTGGTATAAACTTATACATGTTCATAGGTCGCAAGGCTGGAAGGAGAAATGTGTATGTATATGGCCCACACATCTGACTCATGTACATTTACATGGCCCATAGTCCTAACGCATTCATGTACATACACATGACCCAGATGTCATGGCTATGTACGCTATGGGTATGTGACCCTTAGAGCCTGACACAGGCACATACATGTACATGGCTCACAGAGCCTGGCAAGTTCACGTACATGTACATGGCCACCAGCCCTGGCATAGGCATGTTTACATAAATAACAAGGAGTATGGCACTGTCATACACATGAACATGGTCCACAAGACATGTTCAAGACTTGTATGTGAACATGGTGTCCAGGAACTGGCACATCCAAGTGCATGTAGATGGGCCACAGATCCTGGCACACTCAAGTACATGTACAAGACCCACATGGCCTGACTTAGGACTGCACATGTGCAAGGCACATCCAGTACATGTATATGATCTTGTAGATCAACAGAGCAGACAGAGCCTGGATCCCACTTTTACATGTGCCTGGTCCTCAAAGGAGGCACATGTCCATGCATGTGGCCCACTAGGCTGTCACTGTCATGTGTATATACACATGACTCACAAAACCTAGCATAAGCATATACATGTACATGGCACTGTACAAAGCCTGGCACTGCCATGTACATATACCTGACCCACAGAACCTGGCAGACTCATGTTTGTGTTTATAACAATCAAGTATTGGCACAGCCATGTACTTGTATACGGCCTACAATTCCTTGCACAGTCCATTATATGTACAGGGCACACAGACCCTGGTAGATCCATGTACATACACATAGCCCACAACCCTAAGCACATCTAAGTATATTTGCATAGCTCACATCCCCAGACACAGTCACATACATGCATGTGGCCCTCAGAGCCTAGCACAGTCACATGCATGTGGCCCACAAGCACAGACATACTCATGTGCATGCAAGTGGCCCTCAAAGCATAGCACAGTCATGGACATTCATGCGGCCAAAATATCTGGTACAGTCATGTACATGCACTTGACCCACAAGGCCTGACATAGACATGAACAAGAAGATGGCTAAAAGGCCTAACACACTCAAGCTGATGCACTTAGGACACAGAGCCTGGCGCAGTCACGTACATGTGCATATCCCACAGAGCCTGACAGAGTCATATATATGTACATGGCACAGACAGCCTGGCACACTCATGCACTTGTAAAGGCCCATAAGGCCAAGCATGGGCATGCCCATGCACATCGACAGGAGCATAAAACTGTCATGTGCATTGACATGGCACCCTAAGATTGGCTTTACCATGTACATGCACATGTCCCGGAGAACCTGGTAAGCACCTACCCATGCTTATTGCCCACAAGGCCTAAAACAGCCATGGATATATGAACAGAGTTGTGCATGTACATGACTAAGAGAACCTGTCATGGCCACGTACATGTTCATGGCTGAAAAGGCTGGGCACAATGAAGTACATAAACATGGCTCACAGAGCCTGTCATAGTTATGCCTATGAACCTGGCAAACAGAAATTTGCACCATTTTAAACATGTACTTGGACCAGAGGCCTGGAACATACATGTATGTGCGTATGTTTCACAGGGCCTGGCACAGTCAATTATATATACATGGCCCACAGTACTGACATAAGGTTGTACAGGTACCTGTTTCATATATCCTAGAAAATTCATGTACATGTACATAGCCCACAAGTCCTGGCCCAGAAATGTTCCTGGAGATGTACTGGTGTAGTCAGGTACATGGCTCAAAAACATAGCATAGCAATGTATATGAACCTTGCCACAAGACCTGGCACATTTATGTATGTATAAAAGGCTGAAGAGGTCTAGAAGACCTATATACATATATAGGATTCACTGAGCCTGACATAGCTATGCAAAGTATTACATGGCTCATAGAGCTTGGCTCCTTCATGTACAGGTGCATGGCCAGCAAGGCCTGGTGCAGCTATGTATGCCTTTAGGGTCCACAATACCTACAGAGTCAGGTACATACCTGGCCGATATAGGCTGGCAGAGCTATATCCATGCACATGGCCAACTCAGGCTGACAGAGCCTTGGACATGTAGTTGGTCCATAATTCCTGGCACAGCCTTTTGCACACACATGGCCAAGTACACCCATCAGGACATAGCAAGATCAATTGCAGCCTAAGACTGGCCAAGACACTGTTCTTAAGTTAGAGTGCAGGTGCTTTACTTGATATGATACGTTGCAGTTTGCTATGTGAGGCTTTAAAGTATGGAACCAGGTTTAGGCTCAATGTAATTTAATTTAACTTAGCAGAAGTATTTAAGTTTGAATTTGATTCCCAAATAACATGCTTGACTCTTTTCATCTCATTACTACCACTACTTGTATAGTATACATTTTTACACCATTTTGAAGATTTTCACATTTAAAACCTATTAATCTTTATCACATCTCTTCATTAGACAGTCAAGAGAGCGATAGGCTCCATACCCAAGTAGGAAGGAAAGAGCCTGAATTGGGGAGAAATTAGGGCAGCAAGAGTCCAGGCTTGTAGGGTTGCAGGTGGCAGGCCAGTGGCAGGAAGGGAGCAGGCCTGCAGGGGGCAGTCATGCAAAGGGGAACGAGCTGGGCTGCAGGTGGCAGATCCTCAGCAGAATAGGAAGAGTGCTCTAGTGAATGGGCCAAAACAGAAGGAAGGGAGGAGGTGGTCCTCCTCAAACCTGCCTACTGGAGAAAGGAGTAGGTGGAGGGCCTGAAATGGGGAGGAATTATGGCAGCAGAGAGCAGGAAGAGCGCTTTGGAGACCAGCCCTTGCTGGGGCTGGTGGAGAGCTGCAGCCAGAGACTGGACCTAGACCTTTAAGAGGGGTTCAGGTAGCAGTCCCCAGCCAGGGGAGCAAGAAAGGCAACAGAATTCAGAAAGAGAGCTGACTGGGGTGGCCTGGGGGCAAGGCAGGAGTGCAACAAAGGGCATGCAGTGACTGGGGGAGCTGCAGAAGAGCGCCTGAGGTTGGGAGTGTGGGGGGCTCCTAAAAGAAGCTAGGAGAGTGGAGGATGATGAGGCAGTAGGTGATTGTTGGGCCATGAGCTAAAAGGGAGGTTGGCTGCAGGAGGGCATCCCAGAGTAGGAGAACAAATGCATGGGGCAGCATAAGGGAAAAACTAGTAGGGCTACATGAGGCAGGAGAGCTTCAGGGAGCCACCCACAGGTTGAAAGCTGCAGAGAGTACCTTGAGGAAGGATGAGAGTAGAACTGAGGACAATCTGCAGCAGGGTGAAAAGAATACTACCAGAGGGATGTCTGCTGAAGAAAGAGTGAACAACTATAAGAAGACTGCCCTGGGTGGTACAGGAGGGGGCCTGCCAGAAGCCATCAGTGACAGGGAGGGATGAAGAATTCAAGGACCTATGCATAGCAATGAGGGAGGAGTGAGCTTAAAGGTGTGCCCCAGAACAGAAAAAGTGAAGGTCTGTGTGCAGGTGGAAGGAGGACAGCAGGGGGCATCTGATGGTGGGACAGGTGGAGGGCTTAAGTGGGAAGCCTGGAGGGAGGCAGGAGGAGGGCTGCAGGAGGAGGGCTGCAGGAGGTGGCCCAAATTGGAGCCTGAAGACAGCAACAGGAAAGGAAGAAAGCCTCTGCGGTCAGGATCCATGGTGGGGAGAGAGTTTGGCAGCAGATGTCTGGAGGATAGCTTCATGGATTTGGTGGGGCAGAAAGATGGCTGCAGGGGGAAGAAAAAGAGATGCAGGTAGTCATCCATTCTGGGGAGTGAAGAGGGATAAAGGAGGAAATGCAGAGTGATACACTGAAGGGCTACAGATAGCAATCTGATGTGGGGGCAGATAGAGGAATGTAGGGAGCAGCCTGAAGCCAGGAAGGAGTAGGGTTGCTGGGGTTGCCCTGAGATGGGAGAGAGAGAGCATCAGGTAGTGAGGTCCATGCTGAAGACTCAGGAGGGATTCAGGGGACTACACAGAGCTATTTTGTGGAGAGATGCCGGGGATGGCCCCACAGTAGAAAAATAAGTTTTTCTTTTCTGGTCTTCCTAGGGAAGAAAGGAGGGCTACAGCAGGCAATCCCTTGTGAGGGCTGGAGGAGGCCTGAAAGAGGAGGGACAGTGTCAGGTAGGAAGTAGGGCAGCAGGGAACTGGACGACAGCTGCAGGGTGTGGGTCTGAGGGGAGTGGAGAGAGCTGCAGGGAGTATACCCAGCAGGGAGAAAGGAGTGCTACAAAGGGCCTGGGGCTGCCCTGAAGCAAGACAGCAGGGGGCAGCCTTTAGGAAGCTGGATGAGAGCAGCAGTGGATGGCTTGGAGTTGGGTGGGAGAAGAGCTAAGAGACTGAGCCCAAGGCCTGGAGGAAGCATGGCAGCAGGGGGCAGAAGGAGAGCATCAGGGGGTCAGGCCCATAGTAAGTGCAGTAAGGCCTGTAGGGGAATGGCTAAGTCGGATAGGGAGGTAGTCTGCAGGTAGGAGGAAGAGAACTGCAGTGGGTGGTCCATGGGAAAATGGTAAGAGAGTTTCAGGGAGCCTGACACTGACACAGTGAGAGAAGGGCTGTAAGGGGAAATCCAGAGCAGGTAGAGAGAAGGGGGAACTGCATGGGAGAAGCATGGGGAAATGAAGAAGAACACTGCAGGGGTTGATTAACAGGAGCCAACTGGAGGCTGCAGGGAGAGGATGCAGGCAGGGAGGGAGGATTTTTGCAAGACGCAGCCAGTGGGGTAGAGGGAGCCTAGGGTGGAAAATGGGAAGTGCTGCAAGTGGTGATGCAGGATAGGGTTGCAGAAGGACTTCACTGGGTTTTAGGTGACAGTGAGGAAGGAGGGCTCTATGGGATGGGCTAGCCTGAAAAGGGAGTAGGGAGGTACTGTGTGTTTTGAGACCAGAGTAGAGAAAGGTTTAAGAGGCTAATAGTGGCAGGGAGGATGGAGGGAGGGCTGAAGGTGCCTGCCAGAGGAGAGACTTGAGTACATCTGCAGGAGGAACCTTAAGGAAGCATGGGAAGAGACATTTGTGGGGCAGAGGAAAGCTGCAAGGTTTGAGCTCTTGTGATGGGTTGAAGAGGGGCGTCAGTGGGTCGCCCAGGTGTAAGATGAGAACTGCATGAATCGGCCCAAGATGAGATGGAAGGAAGTCTATAGGAGGCAGCCAGTACAGCCTAGGAAGATGCCTGCAGGAGAGGGGCCAGAGGCTGGGCAGGAGTAGGGCTCGGGAGGCAGTCTGAGGTGGGTCTTGGGGAAAGCTGCAGGAAACATGCCCATGGCAGAAAGGAGAGAAGCATGTAGCAGGTCCACAGCCCAGGAGAAAGAGTGCTCCAGGAGGCAGTCAAAGTGGGGCAGGAGAAGGGCTGCTGCCAGCCCCTAGAGGTGAAGATGGAAGATGAATAATTACAAATTGTGTTTCTCACTGGCTGTTTATTCATTTCAATCCATTTATTTAAAGCAAAAAAGCATGGCTCCAAAGAGAGCAAGAAATGTACAGAACATGTCTCAACCCCTGTGATCATGCCTTTGAACACACATGATCATAATCCTCCTCATCTGATGTCATGGGCTATCTTCTTAGATTCACTTTCAGTATCCATATCATAGGTCTCCACGTTTGATGACTGCATCATGGCTTTGTTTTCTGGAGGTGTTGAAAGGAAAACAAAACTTACTCGTAAAATTCATAATAGGTATTGTTTTGATAACACATTCTGGCACAAGAAAAAGAAAGAATAAGTGAAAAATACAGGCATACATTGTAGTAACTATGGTAGTGGACAGGGAAGTCCTTAAAGAAACAGAATCTTCAGAAAGAAGTAATCTGTCTCTTTCTCCTTGCAGAGACAGACACAGTCCATTATACAGTAAAAACTTCTTCCTTGAATTTGCTTCCTCTCTGTGGTTATTCCATCATACGAGACCTACTTGTGATTTTCTGCTTTTCTTTTTTTTTTGAATTTTTGGCGGAGGTTGGGTTGGAACCCCCTATCTCTGGTAAGTGAGGCGGCACCCTACTCCTTTGAGACACAGGTGCCATTTTTTTTTTTTTTTTAATGAACCACCCTAAGATCCAGAATAATAGTGTGTTATAAGCTGGAACTGACACTTTGCTACTTCTGGTCATTCTTTAGCGAAAAGAACATCAAGATTTGAGATTAGACAGCCACCCTGACAGGTACATCATAGAGAAAAGTCAACTTAGCATTATACTGCAGTGTAAAGCGAGATGAGAGAGAGAGACAGAGTAACATAAGAACCCACCTGAAGAAAAAAGAAAGATGAAAAATCAACAGCTCACAATGAAGCTAATGCAAAAGACAGCAACTATAAATAAATAGTTGAAGTTACACAAATGGCATTCAGAATATGGATGGGAAATGAAATGAATGGAATTGAAGAGAAAATTGAAAACATGTTTAAGAAGTACAAAAATAATAGGAAAAGAAAGAAAAACAAAAAAGAAAACTGAAAAAATTAGCAAAGTTGAAGACATGCCACAGAGGATCCAGACAAAATTAGGAGGTTATGACAGAGCAGGAAGTACAGGAAGAGACATTAAGGAATAGAACAAAAATAGAACAAACAGTGGAGAAGAAAAAACCTCAGAGCTTAAAGATAAGGCTCTTTAGCTAACACAGTAATTTAACAATGCTCTAAAGAAAAAAAACAAATGCAAGCAATCTCTTAGAGAGATATAACTATGCAAAGCATCCAGACATATGAATATTAGGTGTCCCTGAAGGTAAAGAAGAGAGTCCTAAGAGCATGGAGGGTCTATCTAAAGATATTACAGCTGGAAATTACCCAACCATTACCACAGAAATAGCCATGCACTTAGTAGATGACTATTGAACTCCAGTATGAATAATTCATATAGGACATCTCCTAGACTAACTGAAGTTTACCTGGCAAAAGTCAGCATGAAATAAAAAGTTTCAAAAGATGACAGACATAAGCATCATCTTACCTACAAGGGTAAATTATCAGATTAACAGCTAAATTTTTAGTGGAAAACTTCAAGGCAGAAAAGACCAGGCTCCTCTCTTGAATCTGCTCAAACACCACAACCACCAGACTAAGACTTTCTATCCTACAAGACTAAGTTTCATATTCAGTGGAGAAATCAAATCTATTCCTACCATGCTACCTTTAAGGACATGTTACCCCTGCCTGCCCTGCAGAAAAGACTAAGTCCTGTCTTAAGTACAGGAAAATACAAGAAACCCACGACAATGTCAAACTCCCTAGAAATCCTAGCAACTACAATTCCCCGAGTGACATTTCAGAATCTCATACATTATAACAAACAGAAATGCGCCCTACTTATCTATTCTCTAATTAAGTCTGAATGGCTTGCATTCCCCACCGAAGAAACACAGGCTGGATGACTGGATTAAAAATAAAGAAAGAAAGAAAGAAAGAAAAAGAAAAGAAAAGAAAAGAAAGAGAAAACATGAATATGCACTCTTCAAGAAACTGAACTAACCCCAAGGACACAACAGGATGCAGTGCCAGGATTGGAAAGCAAACATTTCTCCACATGGAAAATAAAAGAATGTGAGAATACCACTTCTCATCACAGATACTATTGACTTGAAGTAACAAACATGAATAAATGAAAGGTCATCACATACTGAGGAATGGAACAGTTTATCAAGAAGACATGTCAGTGCTAAATAATAATACACTCTACTGAGGCACTGCCTGATTTAAAAGGCCAAATCTGCTGGATCTAAAGAAAATGACAAATAGCAAGACCACAATTGCTCGAGATTTCAACACCCCACTGACAAAACTGGAGATATCCAAGCAGAAAGTAAACAGGGAAACATTGAACTGAAACCCGTCCCTAGAACAAATGGGTTAAATAGACAATTACATAACACTTCACCTGAATACCACTGAAGACACATCCTTAGCAACATGCATGATTCTCCAAGATTGATCATATCCTAGGTTGTAAACTGGCCTCATTGAATTACACAAATGATAAAGTGGAACTTACAGACCTTAGTGAAATTAATGAAGAATGGAGGTGGAACAAAATCATTCATTTCCTCGCATAGTCATGAATACTAACCAATAGCTTTCCCGAGAAAAAGATAAAGATTAAAACACATGTATTCCACAAAAACAGTGATAATGAGGCCACAAGCCACAAAACATTTGGGATACAGCAAAAGTGGTCAGGAAAGGGAAATTCATTGCCATAAACAGCTACATCCAGAAATCAGAAAGAACACAAATCAACAACACAATGGCTTCTATCCCAAGTAAATGCAAAAGGAAGAGCATTCTATTACTAAACAGCAGAAGAAGGAACCAAAAGGAGATCATAGAACTAAATGAAATCAAGGCAAGAAAAAAAATCAAAAATTAACAAAGCTAAAAGACGTTACTCTGGAAAGAAACAAAATTGATTACCCTTGTCCTTGATTAATCTTAAATAAAGAAGTATGATGTCTAATAAAGTCAACCAGAAATTAAAAAGGGGAAATAACAGATATCATGAATATATAACACTTGTTGACTAAATCCTACAAAAATCTCTATGCCCAGAAATGTGAGAATTCTGGAGGAAACGGACAAATTTCTGGAAGCACAGTAGTTCTCTAGACCCAATCAGGAAGAAATAGATCTCCTAAATAGACCAATTGATCAATTACTGAAATGTAAACAAAAGTAAAGAAAGGTGGCAACAACAAAGGCTTTAACCAGATAGCTTCACATCAGAAATCTACTAAACCTTCAAAGAAGTGGTACCAATATTGCACAATCTATTCCACAAAATTGAGAGAGAAGGAACCCCCCCACCATGTCCTTTTATGAAGCTAATATCACACTGTTACCAAATCCAGGAAAGGCCAGAGAAATAACTCATAACTCCCAACATTTTTAATGGCTATAGATGCAAAAGTACTCTATAAAACTCAACACACAAAATCCTGCTGTACCACAAAAAAATAAATAAATAAAATAAAAAAGTTGATGACAAGTGGATTTCTTCCCAGAGATGTGTAACTTAACCACTTTTATAGTACATTAAAAAGAAGTAATAACAAAGAATATAGGATCCAGTCCATGGATACAGAAAAAGCATCAGCCAAATGTCAGCACCTTCTTAAATAACAAACTCAATGAAATTATCATAGATGTGACATTCCTTAAATTGATAGAGGTGTTCTATGACAAATCCACACCCAGCAAGATTTTGAGTTGAGAAAAACTGAAAATATTTCCCCTTAAATCAAAATCTGATGAGTATGTCCTTTATCGCCACTACAATTCTACATGGTTCTGGAAGTCCAACACAGAATAATCAGATTTAAAAAAATCAAATATAAGATGCACCGCAGGTGTAATCCCACCAATCATCCGCCCTCTGCCCAACCTCCACCTCCCTCCACTCCCTCTCCCCCTTTCCCATATTCTTAGGTTATAACTGGGTTATAGCTTTCATATGAAAGCCATAAATTAGTTTTATAGTAGAGCTGAGTACATTGGATACTTTTTCTTCCATTCTTGAGATACTTTACTAAGAAGAATATGGTTCCAGCTCCATCCATGTAAACATGAAGGAGGTAAAGTTTCCATCTTTCTTTAAGGCTGCATAATATTCCATGGTGTACATATACCACAACTTAGTAAATGTAGAATATAAATCTCTTAACACAATAACTTAAGAAAATGCCAGGAAGGGTATGTTAACCAGTGTGATGAAAATGTGTTAAATGGTCTGTATAACCAGTGTATGGTTCCCCATGATTGCATTAATGTGCAAGCTATGGTTTAATAAAAAAAAGGAAAAAAATCTGAATATTCAGTATTGTGATTTTAGGATTTGTTTATTGATGTGATAAATCAAATTCCTGTTCTTAAAAAAAAGCAAATCTATCTATAATTGGGTATGGACGTGGAGAAATTCTCACTCTTTGCCAAAAGCTGATGATATGATCTTGTACCTAGAAAATTACAAAGATCCAACCAAGTGTCTAATGGGATTTCAAGATAGATACAATATCCCAGGATATAAAAAACAATGTACTCAGATGGGGGGCCATCATATATGCTAACAATACTCAAACTGAGAATAAAATCAAGGACACAATTTGCTTCGCAATAGCATCAAAAATAAATAAATAAAGGACCTTAAAATATATTTCACAAAGGATAGGAAGAATCTCTCCAGAGAGAACTATTAAACACTGAGAAAAAAATTACAGATGATGTGAACAGAGAAAAGAACTGATGCTGTTCAAATGCAGATACTACCTGAAGTAATCTAAAGATTCAATGAAATCCCTATTATAATATGAACATCGTATTTTCTAGATCTTGAAAAAATAGTTTTATGCTTCTTTTGGAATTAGGAAAACAAACAAACAAGCAAAAAAAAAAAAAAAAAAGAAATGGCCAATGCAATTCTCCCGAAGAAGAACAAATCTGGAGACTCCACTTTACCAGACATTAGATTATACAACAAGTCTATAATGATGAAACAGCAAGATACTGTTGTAACATTAAAGTCATAGATCAATGGAATAGAACAGAGAGTCTAGACATGAAACCAGCCTTATATTTCCATATTATCTTTGATGAAACACACAAAACCATAGATTGTGGAAGTGAATTCCCATTAAATAAATGGTGCTGGGAATGCTGGTTAGTCACATGTAAAAAAGCTGAAACAGAAGCTGCGCCTCTTACCATTCACAATAGATAAAAGATTTAAACCTAAGACACACAACTATAAAGAAACCAGATTAAAGTGTGGGAAAAGCTATTAATCTTTTCAGTTTAGAAAATGCTTTGTAAAGAATACAATTCTGGAAATCACAGCAAAAACAAAATTAAACAAATGAGATTGGATCAAGTGAAAAAGTTTCTGCAGACCTAAATGATATAACATAGCAAAGAGACAACCTATAGGACGGGAAAAGACATGTGCACGGTACACATTCAACAAAGAAACAATAACCAGAACTTACAAGAACCCAAGCAAATCAATAAGAAAAGATTGAACAACTTCTTTAGAAACTGTGCAAGGGACATGAACACAACCTTTATGGGAATAGTCTACTGTACTATAAGTACCTGAAAAATGCTCATTGTTCCTAATCATCAAGGAAATGCAAATAAATACAATATGGAGACATCACTATGCCCACTAAGAATGGATGATGTCATAAATTTCCAAGACATCAAATGGTGCACAGATGTCGAGAGAAAGGAACACTCGGGGACGGCTGGTGAGAGTGAAAACTACTTAAAACATCTTGGGAAAGTAGTATGGAGATTCCTCCAAGCACAAAAAGTAGTCCTACCATTAGATTCTGTCATTCCACTACTTGGTATTTACACAAAAGAAACAAAAAGATATTTTATCATAAAGATATTTACAATTCAATATTTATAGCAGCACAATCTGCAATTACAAAGATGTGGAAACAATGGAAATGACCTCCAACACATGAATGTATTAATAGATTATGGTCTGTGTAAACCACAGAATACAACTCTGCTTCAAAAATTATGGGGTTTAGGGCGGCACCTGTAGCTCAAAGGAGTAGGGCTCCAGCCAAATATGCCGGAGGTGGCGGGTTCAATCCCAGCCCCTCCCAAAAACAGCAAAAAAAAAAAAAAAAATATATATATATATATATACGGTTTGTGTGCAGTGTCTGTGGCTCAAAGGGGTAGGGCGCTGGCCCCATATGCCTGAGGTGGTGGGTTCAAACCCAGCCTTGACCAATAACTGTGGGGAAAAAAATGGGGTTTCGTATCTTTTGTAAAAAGCTAGATAAAATTGGAGTCCATTCTCATAAGTATCACAACAATGCAAAAACTAAAACCACATTTAATAAGCGCTAAATTTGGACTAGTAAATAAGCACCTAAATGCACACATTAGAGGAAAAGTCATTGAAACTCAAGTCGGTGAGACGGGGATAGGGCATATGTAAATTTCCATGCAACAGGTACACTGTATGGGTATATTGCATACTTCTTAGGTATACAACTTACAATTCAAATTTTAACCCTGTAAAAATCAACTACAGAACCTAATCATATCTATCCACATATTAATCTAATCATATCTATCCCCATATTAACAAAGGAACCTAGTAAGGAAAAAAAGTCACTTTCAGGTGTGTCTTGGTGTCACTGTTTCCGTGAACAGAGAAGCCAAGAACACAAAACAATTATAGCTTGGACCCAGTACATCCTCCATGTTGTGTTAAGCGAGACAGAGACAAATCCTGGTTCTAAAACATGTGATAACAGCACCATCACAACTCCATGGATTCCTTAACTTACCTTCTCTTCTGATTCGCATGGTGACTGTTCAGAGCCAGGGCCTCTTTCAGATCTAAACTCAATGGCCAGGGATTGGCAGTGATACAGCACACTGGTAATTCTGCTTTGCCTTCAAGAGATCTGCCTCCTTTCTTAGCCAGAAAGGTCTTTATCTTTATACGACTTCATGGAATGGAAGTAAAAGGATGCCATCTGGAACCATGAAGATGCATTCCTCCCACTATTTGAACACCTCTAAGAACAATAAGATGAATGTTTTTCCAATGAAGGCATTTGGAGATGTAGTAGTGCAGCCAAGATGAAGTGCCAGGGTGGGCTGGGCAGAACAGAGGATGGATGAGGATGAAGAAAATAAAGATTGAGACACAGAAGTTTTTGGTTGTTTTCCTACTGAGAAGAGATCCATAGCTCCATCTTCAGAGAAGAGTTCCATAGCTCCATCTTGAGCAGTAACAAATACTCAAGAGAGCACAGGGTCTGCAGTCAGAAAAACAGCCCTAGAGTTTCCTTTCTGCCATACACTCCTAAAGTGTACTTGCACAAGTTACTTTAACTCTTCAAGTCTTAGTCTTCACATAGTCAAATGGAAATATTAATAACTGCTGTCTTCTCAAGATCAAAAATACTTGTGCAAATAAAAATGCTTCTAACCTCCAAAACATGTGAAAAAGTGTGAGCTACTTAACTCTACTACTGCACAGGAATGAAGCCCAGTTAATGTCATACCATCCTCCATTATACCATCCTCAAATTCTTATGATTGAGGCTATATACTAAGGAATTCAACATGGGACATATGACATTATTCATAATGTGAGTAGTTGTATCCAGCAAGGGCTTTAGGGTTGACCTCAGGTAAGTGAAGACCACTTACACATAGAGGAGTAGAATGTCAGTGAAGTGGGAAGTGTGAGTGAAGAAAACACAGCATTAGCCCATAGTAGAGAATATTTGCAAGATGGAGCAAGTGGATGATGGGTCTCTAAAGGAGAATGAGAAGAAAACAGCCTGGTGACATGAGGTTCACATTGATGAACTCCGCCATCTTTAAGGCTGGGGTATCATCACAAGCCAGTTTTCAGATACTGGGATTTCACACAAGGTATTCCACTTCAATGAGGCCACAGATGGGCAATGGGAAGGTGACAGTGGTGAGAAAGATGCCCTGAATGAAACTAAATATGATCTCCCTTGTCTAATATGGTGCTCATTCTGTGGTTCTTGATAATGATGTAGTGTAGAGAGTATCATGTGGTAACAAAGCAGTTGTAGCCCATCTATGGGTATAGAAAACACTCAATACAATCCAGGAAATGGTGGAAAAAGAGCTTTGACACTCAGCCTGGATAAAAAACAGTGTGTCACCTTCCAATCCTACAGAAAGGAAAAACATGTCAAAATGAAATGAGTAGCACAAGAAGAAGGATGTGGTGTAGGGTGAAGCTGAGTGAGGAGATAATAGCTGGTAGGATGAGAAGCATCCTCCCAAAGGACAAATGCAGACCAAAAGCAAAACAAAGAACCTCATCTCCAGGCTGTGTGTAGGGTGCCTGAAAAATAAATTGAGTCACCACCAAGAGATTCCTCATAGCTTTGAGACAGTACAAACTTGAAACCCAAGAGATTCAAGACACAAGAGTCTTAACCCCAAAGTCACATTACCATGCTTTTTCCTGAAGACTCAATGGGCTGTGTTTTAAAAAGTGATAACCTACTTTTTCAAGAGCAAAAGTCAGATCTTTATCAAAACACTAGTAGTAAAAAGTTTCTATTTCAGAATCTACCAATTACTTAACTGAAGAAAGAAATGTTTTCTAGAGTCTTCTGTAGAAAGATCAATGTTTAAAGACATTCAAAGTCTTCTGAAGTTAGACCACTTTTATTTTGGATATATTCTCTTTGAGCATATTTGTGTTTTAAACACAAACTAACACATTTAATAAGTAGGCAAGACAGATGCTACTAATCCTGAGAAGTAGGATATCAAGAGCGACCATTTTCTTTTCCATCGCATCTTTTATTCGTGACGTCTTTGAAGTTACCCAAAGTTCTTGAATCATGATTTTCTGTCCTGTGGCTGCATGAATGGACTGCTTCCTAGAATGAAGTTGGGAAGGCTTGTGATTGAGAAATGGTGTAGAGATGGCCACTCACTTACACTGAACATTTCACATTGTTTTATTCATCAACAGACATAGTCGTACTCTTAATTTTTTGATTAACTATGTTTTTTTTAAGTTCAGATTAATATGGGAGCATAGTTAAGTTACATGGTTCGCATAAGTAAGGTTAAAGTCTGAGTTGCAAATGTGTCCTTCAAACAGGGGTGCAATGCACATGGTGAGTGGGAATTTACCAGACTTCTTCCTCGAATCCCATCGAGTTTTTCTCTCATAGGAGCATGTATTAATCTAATGGTGCCACTTTAGGACTAAGTACATGTGATGTTTGTTGTTGATTCTTGTGACACTTCACTGAGGAGACTGGCTTCCAATTACATCCATGTGTTGCAAAAGATACAAAATATCCACCTTTTTTTAGTGTAGAATAGCATTCCATGATACATATAAATATTCCAGAATTTATGACTCCATGTGTTGAAGGTCTCTTGGGTTATTTCCACATCTTCATGATTGTGTATTGTGCTGCTATAAACATTCAAAGGCTGGTATCTTAATAAAATGTTCCTTTATTATCTTGGGAAAATTTCTAGTAATGGGATTCATATAAAATAGTAGGCCCATACTTAGCTCTTTTAGGCCTCTTCATACTTCTTTCCATATGGGCCATAGTAGTTGCAGTTCCATCACGAGTGCATGAGTATTGCTTTCTTTCTGCACCCATGCCAGCATCTGCTGCTTTGAGACCTTATGATTGGGGTATTCTCACTGGGGACAGGTGTAATCTGAAATCTTAATGGTTTGGATTTATACTTCTCTGATAATTAATGACAAAGAGCATGTATTCACAATTAGTTTTTCCATTAATCTGTTTTAGTGAGACAAGTTTCTATTCTTCTCTCTTGCTCAGTTAATAAAATTATTTAATCTTATTGATTTTCTTGACTTGCCTATATATTCTGGTTATTAGTCTTTTGGTGATGTCTAGTATCTTTTTCTGGAATGGCCATTAGAGTTAATCTCATATTACTGTTGATGTCCTGAATATCATCAAAATGTTTTCCTTTCAATGTTTTCATTACCTTCACAGAAAGGAATAAGTCATAATGGACAGATGAGACAAGTAGCGAGGATGATGAAGATCAGGAGGAAGAGGGGGAGGAAGATGAAGAAGAGGAAGAGGAGGAGGAGCAGGAGGAGGAGGAGGAGGAGGAGGAGGAGGAGGTGGAGGCCAAACCAAGAGTGAAAATGATGTTGCTCACTATTAACTCCCTCACAGACAGTGCTATGTGATCTGGTGCCTTGTCATCATGGAAGAGCTATGACTTTTTGGCTACAAATTCAGAACTTTTCTGTTGAATTTTTTTATCTAGCCTTTTTAATACTTCCCAAACTCAACTTTGTAAACCATTTGTTTATTTTTTTTAACAAATTCATACTGAATAATTAATCTGAGATCAAAAACTTTAGCAACATCATTTTCACTCTTGGTTTGGGCTCCTCCTTTTCTTACTCCTCTTCCTCCTCTTCTTCCTCATCCTACTCTTCCTCCTCTTCCTCTTCATCCTACTCTTCCTCCTCCTCTTCTTCCTCCTCCTCATCTTTTCCCTCCACCTCCTCTTCCTCCTCTCCTCTTTCTACTCCTTCTCTTCCTTCTCCTCCTCTTCCTCCTCCTCTTGTTCCTTCTCTTCTATCTCTTCTTCCTCCTCCTAATCTACCTCCTCCAATTCCACTCCTGCTCTTCTTTCTTTCACTCTTTTCTGCTCATTTCAGCTCCTCCTCTTTATGATCATCCTCCTTGTTCTCCTCTGCATCCTCCTCTTCTTGTGGAGAATTGCCTGACTTCCGTTGTGCACTTTGACGCTAATTTTCAGGCTTGTATTGGTATTTCATTTTATTTTTCAGCAGTGATAAAACAACCCCAATCCTGGATTGTTTGCAAACATATTTTTCAGAACAATTATAATATGTATTTTTTTTCTAATTTTACTTTTGCTGCTTTAAAGTCATTGGTATCTGCAATGAGAACTACAACTTCCAGGTTCTTAGGATTTTCAATAGTATAAAATAATATTGTTTTCTAAACTTTTACCCAGTGAATGAGCAGGAAGAGGAGGAAGAAGAGAAAAAGGAGGAAGATGAGGAAGAGCAAGAGGCGGAGGAAGAGGAAAAGGAAGCGGAGGAATAGGAACAGGGAGAGGAGGAGGAAGAGGAGGAACACGAGGAGGAAGAGGAGGAGCAGGAAGAGGAGGAAGAAGAGGAGGAGAAGGAGGAGTCCAAACCAAGAGTGAAAATGATATTGCTAATGTTTTTAATCTCTGATTGATTATTCAGTATGAATTACTAAAAAATTAAAAATGGTTCACCAAGTTGATTATTGGGGAGGATTAAAAAGTTTAGATAAAAGAATGCAATGAAAACGGTCTGAATTTTTAGCCAAAAAGTCATGGCTCTTCCATCATGTAAAAGCACCAGTTCACACAGCACTGTCTGTGAGGGAGTTAAGAGCAAGCAACATCATTTTCACTCTTGGTTTGGACTCCTCCTTCTCCTCTTCCTCCTCCTCTTCTTCCTTCTCCTCTTCTTCTTCCTCCTCCTCCTCTTCCTCCTCCTCCTCCTCTACCTCCTCTTCCTCTTCCTCCTCCTACTCTTCCTCCTCCTCCTCTTCCTCCTCATCCTTCTCTACATCTTCCTCTTCCTTCTTCTCCTCCTCCTCTTCCTCCTCCATATCTTTTTCCTCCTTCTCCTCCTTTTCCTCCTTCTTCTCCTCCTCTTCCTCCTCTTCTTCCTTCTCTTCTTTCTTTTTTTCCTCCTCCTAATCTACCTCCTCCAATTCCACTCCTGCTCTTCTTTCTTCCACTCTTTCCTGCTCATTTCAGCTCCTCCTCCTCCTCCTTATGGTCATCCTCCTTGTTCTCCTCTGCATCCTCCTCTTCTTGTGGAGAATTGCCTGATTTCTGTTGTGCACTTTGATGCTTAGTTTCAGGCTTGTATTGGTATTTCATTTATTTTTTTTTTAAGCAGTGATAAAACAACCCCAAACCTGGATTGTTTGCAAACATGGTTTTCAGAACAATTATAATATGTATTTTTGTCTAATTTTACTTTTGCTGCTTTAAAGTCACTGGTATCTACAATGAGAACTACAACTTCCAGGTTCTTAGGATTTTCAATAGTATAAAATAATATTGTTGTCCAAACTTTTACCCAGTGAAGGAGCAGGAAGTGGAGGAAGAAGAGAAAGAGGAGGAATATGAGGAAGAGTAAGAGGTAGAGGAAGAGGAAAAGGAAGAGGAGGAATAGGAAGAGGGAGAAGAGGAGGAACACGAGGAGGAAGAGGAGGAGTAGGAAGAGGAGGAAGAAGGGGAGGAGGAGAAGGAGGAAGAGGGAGAGGAGGAGGAGGATGAGGAAGAGGAGGAGGAGGGAAAAGATGAGGGAAAGGAAGAGGTGGAGGAGAAGAAGGAAGAGGAGGGTGAAGAGGAGGAGGAAGATGAGGAGGAGGAAGAAGAAGAGGAGGAGGAAGAGGAGAAGGAGAAGGAGGAGTCCAAACCAAGCGTGAAAATGATGTTGCTTGCTCTTAACTCCCTCACAGACAGTGCTGTGTGAACTGGTGCTTTTTCATGATGGAAGAGCCATGACGTTTTGGCTAAAAATTCAGACCGTTTTCATTGCATTCTTTTATCTAAACTTTTTAATCCTCCCCAATAATCAACTTGGTGAACCATTTATTACTTTTTTAGTAATTCATATTGAATAATCAATCAGAGATTAAAAACATTAGCAATATCATTTTCACTCTTGGTTTGGACTCCTCCTTCTCCTCCTCTGCTTCCTCCTCTTCCTCGTCCTCCTCTTCCTCAGCCTCCTCTTCCTCCTCCTCATTGTGTTGAATGGCCTGACTTTGTGCACTTTCATGCTTAGTATCAACCTTTTCCAACTTTTTATCCTCTGTCTTGATTTCTTCATGGAAGTTAGATGTATTTTCTCAAGATAGGAGCTGTTCAGCTTCACTTTTTGTTTGCAAGTCAGGAGAAGATTTGATTCCTCCATCAAATACGAACTGTAGTTTGCAGGTTAAAGAATGCTACATTGTCAGAAATTTGTTGAAGTGCATTCAAGATAGGAACTCTTCATCTGGCCTACAAAGTTTCTGCTGAGAAATCAGCTCCCAAGTAGCTAGGGCTACAGGTGAGCCACAGCTGTTAATGTGATAGAATTAGCCTTGTAGAACAAGGTGGAGCTTATACAGGACAGCTTTTTCTATTTTTTTTTTTTTAACATATGCTGCAGCTGTGGACAAGTGCCAGACAGAATCTTGGCAGGATTCTGTGGTGGAATATCTCTGCACATTGTTACATCCATCAGCTTGTCTTTAGGAGGCTGGTCCACCTGAACTAAAGGTCATACAGGAGGCTCTGAAGCTCATTTAGAATTCAAGGGCATCAAGGCCAGAGTCCAGAGACATTATAAGTGAGTCAATGCTTCAATTCAATTGGACCATTTTCTTTGATTCATCACACTGTGGGCCAGCAGCACAGTCGCTTTTTTCTTCAAGCTCTCACATGAGGAAGCATGGCTCTCTGGAAAGCTAGATGTATCTGTCAAAAAAATCAAACAGGATTAACACTCATACTTAGAACGAATAAACCCATATTTCCTTAGAAATGAACTATATTGCTTAGTTTTATTGTCTTTTTAGGTAATGTATTTCAATTCCTACTGCCAATAAAGAAACTATTACAATATTACCACAGGTGTTAAAATGGGAAATGCCTGTTGAGGTGTACTAGATTTATCTTAGGTCCTGATGAATGGTCTTTCTCTATGCAAAATTTTCCCAAACAATGAAAATGTCATTAGACTAAGTGGTAATAACAAAATAAAAGTAAAAAAATAATTCCATATACCTAGTTCTGCATAAGAATGTACCTTTTAACATGGGTTGCTGGATGTTAAACATAGCTTACTCTTGGGAAATCCATTGACTAAGTCTATCAGTTTCTTTTGCTCAAGTTTCTGTAATATCCATTACCTCATTTCATATTTACAGTAATCGTAAAGAAACTTTCATCCACATTTTTTAGATTAAGATATTGATGCTCAGTGGCATAAAACAATTGGCCAAAGATAACATAACTAGCAGCTAGTGATATAGGAATTCGTAACCTGGAGGTTTCTTTTGTCTTTGATTTTAACATCTGCCTATCTGCGAATAATGCAAATTGTTGTCAAATGATCTCAAAGCACAGTAAAATTCTGAGAAGTGTCTCAAGAATCAGGGAGCGGAAAAAAGAAAAATAAGAACATCAGTCCTGCCTCTACTACTTCTGAGCTTTCTATTCCAGTTTCAACAATATATACGACATATATTAGAATTCCTTAGCTGGGCATTGTGGTGGGCATCTGTAGTCCAAGCTACTTGGAAGGCTGAGACAAGAGAATCACCTAAGCCCAGGAGTGGGAGATTGCTGTGAGCTGTGATGTCACAGAACTCTACAGAGGGTGATAAATTGAGAGACTATGTCAAAAACAAACATTTCTTATAAAGTTTAATTTTTCAAAAAAAAAGTGCAAACCATCCTACTGTAGCATGCTGCCTCTGATAACTTATGAAAGCTAGGAACTTATCACACACCTTATTTAACTCTACCATCCTGTTAAATAACCTGACCTGTTAGCAGGCCTTCTAAGAAATGACGGGAAACCCAGGGCTCTGTTGAGCCACATACCAGGCTTGCTTTCTTTCAGCTTGCATGGCTTTGAAGAAAACAACTGTGCCAGCATCTTCAGAGACATGAGTCCATTTTTCACAAAAAGCAACCCAATTATTGACAGTACCTGAGGGTTTTTCTTGAGTATTTTATATTCCGGATGACTCTCCAAACAGGGCAGTGACGTGTCCTCCAAAGATGTTGCGGCAGTTTTTTATCACAAATTCCACAAGCTGATTAACGTATAAAAAGAAGCATTTATTTTCATATAACATGTTGATAAATTGCATTTTATATAGTAGACTTAAATTTAAGAAAGTGTATTCTATTCAACTTCTATAAGACATTGTCTTTAAGACTAAATACCTTCCATTTCCTTTACAAATGGTGATTCAGTTCCCCAGAAAATATAATACAAAAACTTCATTACCTTTTCTGCAGAGGCCATTTCTTCTCTGCTTGCAGAAGGATGCCAGATAATACTTGGAGCCATACACACCCCTAAGTGTAAAGCATCCATTTCATTTGCCGCGGAGAGTTCAGCGATATTACTTAAGACCAGGAACACGTACCGTAAGAGCACAACGTTTGCTCTTGGTAGCTGGTCTAATAGCCTAAATACAGAAAAATGCACTTGGTAGGCAATGCAATTTATTTCAATCTTGTAAAGGCAGGCAACACTAACTTTGCATGAGGTACAAGGCAAATAGGAACCCAGCTCAGATACCCAAGTTTCAGTTAATGTAGAACCCAATAAAGTGAGAACTGCAGGGAGACAATGAGAAAAGAAACACTGGAGATTTGGGGGGGCATATTTATACACTGTCTTTACAACACAATGAAAACTTAGTAGAATTCAGATCAGTGTCATTTATAAACGAATACTCTTCATGAAATACTTCCCTGAAACTAGCTCAATATGTTGAAGCTTAGGTAAATCTTGCAACATTTAGATTACTCTCAACCACAACCCACCAAAACCTTTCTGATGAAATTAAACAGTGATTAAATTTAAATTGCTCCTTTATTTTTAACTGGCAACACAGAAATGCTGTCTCTAGGTGAAGAACCAAATCCCAGGTGTAAAGACCACCCGGTCCATTCTGAGAGTTCATTGTCTGCTCCACCATCTTCTGTGGTTGATTTTGTTCCAAATATTGCCTCATTCCTTTTTTTTTTTTTTTTTTTTTTGAGAAAGAGCCTCACTATGTCACCCTGGGTAGAGTGTTGCAGAATCAGTTGTCAGTTGTCACAGCACCCTCAAACTCTTGGGCTCAAGCTACTGTCTTGCTCCAGCCCTTTAAGCAGCTGGGACTACAGCCACCTGCCACAATGCCCAGCCATTTTTTCTTTTTTTTTGCAGGTGTTTCGCCATTGTTTAGCTGGCCCAAGCCGTGTTCAAACCTGAATCTTTCAGTGCGTGTGTCTGGCACCATAACCACTGTGCAACAGGATGCAGAGCCAAATCTTACCTCCTTTCTATCACTTTTTACATATGTGTCACGTTTTCATTACTTTCTTTTCTACTATTCTGATTTGGTAATTGCTAAGAGATTCTTTTTTTCTTTTCTTTTTCTCTCTCTTTTTATCTCTTAACAATTTTTTTTATTAAATCATAACTGGGTACATTAATGCATTTATTGGGTACAATGTGCTGATTTTGTGTACAATTTGGAATGCTTACATTAAACTGATTAACATAACCGTCACCTCACTTTCTTAATGATAGTGTTAAGACATTTATACTCTACTCTTAATTGATTGACATGTACCCTTGCAATATACATCCTAGGTGAAGTTCCACCAATTACCCACCCTCCACACGTCCTCTTCCCTTCCTTCTCCTCACTCTCCTCTTCCCTCTTTCATTCTGGGCTACAGTTGTGTTTACCTGATTATTTACCAAAATATTGTATTACTCCTACTCAGAAAACATGGACAAGCTGATATTCACGATTGTTGCTTTTTTAATAAAAGAATCTGCAACCTGAGGAAAACAAGCATGTCTGACTCCTGTTGTACAAATCACAGAAAAGACTTTCTTCAGCATAATAGTCTGAAAAGAAGTATAATTCCTCTGAGGAGGAATTATGCAGGACTTTCAAATGGACCAAAAGATTACTGGGTGTATTGTATATAAAATAAGGCATCTAGTAAACGCTTTGGGGATACTATGGGATCCTTAAGCCTTTTCACAACCAGGACTGTTTACATCTCTGTCATTGAAGATAACTGTTAGCAGTGTACATAAAACATTGCAAAAGAATTGAAAACTCTGTCTGGTACAGAGTCAACAGATTTCTCTGAACCCTTGCTCTGGTAGAAAGTGGGATATTTTCATCATTTTGTAAATTTATTTCAGTATTTCTGGCTCAATTTGGTTCAAATACGTAAGGTTACATAATGTGCAATCTATAAAGATGGCTACACTATCTTACTGATTCCCTTATTAATTATTAATTTAACTAAAAGCATTGATATGCATTTATTTCATATTTTCATGAGAGACATAGTATTTTATTTTATCTCACTTTCTTTTATTTGTGTATGTATGTATTTATTTATTTATTTTGAGACAGAGTCTCACTATGTCTCCCTTAGTAGAGTGCTGTAGCATCACAGGTCACAGCAAATGCACAGCCTTGATCTTAAGCAATTCTCTTGCCTCAGACTCCCAAGAAGCTCCTCAGGCACTCAACACAATGCTGGGCTATTTTTGTTGTTGTTGTTGTTATTGTTGTTTGGGACAGGCCAGGTTTGAACTTGCCAGTCCCGGTGTATGTGGCCATCATTCTGGCCTCTGAGCTACAGGGTCTGAGCCAACATAGCCTTTTAAAAAATATTTATCTTTTAATGGTACATAGGATAAATACATATATGAATGATATGTGTATTATAAATATGGATAAATGATATTGTGAACAATGACCAAACAAATATGTAGAATTTGATGCTATCTAAATGGCTTACACCAAACCCTAATGGAAGTGGAGTTATGATTATGCCACATGGCTTAGTTTCTGGTATCTTCAATATCTGTACTATGTTCCAACAATCCCCAAAAGTATGCATATAATTCGTATTTAAAAGATGTTCAAGGAAAAATATCTATACTAAACAATAACATGCACGTAAATGATAATGAGTGTCCTGAATTTTCACAGAACGCACACTCTTTAGTCAGAGTAAATAAACATTTCTTTTCTATTCTCTTATCATGTTGGATATATCCAAGAAAGGACTATCGAATTGGTCCCAAAATTTCCCTTGGCACGAGAAGAAACAATTTACTTTTTGTGATCATACTGACACTATACATCTCCCTTTTTTACAGACATGACTCAAGAAGCTGAGCTGGGTGATTCTCTGCTTTGTTCCCACAATATTCTCTAAATATCTCTTTTATAGGACAGATTATACTGCACTGACAGTAATTTCTTGGTTTATCTATCTTTCCCAAACTGAATTTCTTGAGAAGAGGAAATGTCATTTTCTCTCTATGACTTCAGTTCAAGAATTAATAGAGATGTTTAATTACTTTGATATTTAGCAAAATTAAGATCATAAATTGTAACCTGTGTTATGCTGCATTAATTCACTTCCAAAAACCACAGTTGACTCCCCTTTCTGACTCTTCCATGCAAGTTTCAATTTGCAAGTCTTATTGGGGTTTCTGGCAGGGTTCCATTTGATTGTGTCTGTAGAGATTTTACATTTCTTCATTTTTGTGTCTCTCAAAAATTTCATAGTGACCCACATAACAGCTAGTGAATTAATGAAAAATAGCTCTTTTTATTCATTAAAAATCAGGTACACAGAACGGGCACAATGTTCAAGCATTTCATGCTTATTGGATTAGTGAGAAAACAATGACAGTGACAAGCTCATAGAAGCCAACTTCTAACCTGCTGCCCATGAATCTAACTTTGAGTTTTAGTAGACAAATTATAAAATGTAAGGTATAAAATTAATTTTTGAGACATAAATGTTAAAATAATTACCTTTTAATTTTTTCAATTTTCTGTCTGTCGCTGCTTTTCTCCATTACGGACAGCCACTCGTGGTAGAGCCTTTTTGCAAAAATGCTTTCCGGAATGTTTTTTAGAAAATCCTTACACAGAGGAAAAACAAATGTGTTAAGGCATTATTCTCATATCAAGTATATGCCAGAGAAGCCAGAAAGAATATAACTTGTTTCAAAGTTTAGTGAAGTCCTCCCTTCCACGAACTACACAGAATTCTGTGCCAATTCACCACTGACTTTTCAACAAAGAAATGAATGCTTTAATTTTTTTTTTCCAAATAAACCCGTAGGAATAACTAAAGTCAGAATAACTGTGGGAAAGCTAAAGGACTCTCTATTTGGGTGGAACCTCCTCTGTGTACACATTTTAGCAGACTTGTACGACATCCTATGTTCTGGTGTTAAGGTGGTCTTCATGCCATCAGTATATGATATGGGAATGTTAAAAGAGCAAGTTTGAATCCACTTTACTGTTTACTCTTTTTCTGTTATGTTCCATTAGCTTCAAAACCAGTTCCTCTTCTGTATCCTTCCATTGTCTAACTATGAATGCACTCCTCTAAAATTGTTAGTGATGTAAGTTACTAACTACACTGGTGATTATATCCTTGGTGATTATCCCTTTTTATGATCATGTTGTTTCTGACCCTCACCTGCGAGTCCCCCTCCCTACATTACCTTAGGAGATTGTAGATTGTATTTTTTTGTGAAAATGAATTACTAAGTGCTCTTGTGATCATAGCCTAATAAACTGACTAACACACCTCACTCTCTGTTGCTTTCGCTTCTGGAATTATGCATGCTTGACCCCTGGAAAATTTTTGCCTTCTAAAATTCAGAGCCTCACTCAATTCAGGGTTGCACTCAGAAACTTCATTTTAAGACACTGGGGCAGTTGCCAGCCGGCTCTTCAATAAAAGTTCTCCTCTTTAATTTGACTTGTCTGATGGTGTGGTCTTTGAGGGGACTCCTGGACATAACATTATAGAGATTCCAGAGAGGTTCTCCAGACACTGACACTGCCGATACTCAGGCGGCCTCCAGAGTGAGCTTTTATTGGAAGCCCCCTGGAAACTTTCCAGGGACCCTATAGTACCCAGTGCCCTCAGGAGAAAAGCTGACAATCACTCATAAATTCTGCCAAATTCCACCTCTGGAGGGAAGAAATTTAAACACCTATATCTGCCTAGTGTCTGCAAACATGAGTGTAACAACTTGTTGTGTACATTTCTTGTTGTGCTTATTTGTTCTTGTAGACCACTGTGATAATATATAACTTTTTGTTGTATTTGTTTGTTGTGAGTTGTGTAGGGCCTTTAGGAACCTCTGAGGGAAAGCCAAAGGGGATGGAGCTGTGGACAGGAACCCCAGGTTGCTGGGCTATTGGCCTGTCAGAGACTGTCAGAAGCGTGTGTCAGTAGAGCATCCCACCCCTCAAAATGCTAGAAGAAAAACCAATGGTGAGTTTTAGCCCAGCCAGAAACAGCAAGACATTTCTGCTGCTGAGACATCATTGCTGTGGCCTCAGTCCACAGGGAAATTGGGGTTCAGAGGGCAGGTGAAAAGGGACTTTGATTTCTACCCTCAAGAATGATGCCTGAGGTTGGTCCTGTAATCCTGTGAGACAGTAACCTCATACTCCCGGGCTTTGGGCCTGTCAGAAGCAGGAACCATGGGTTACTGAGCTATTGGCCCATTGGGGGCTCCCACAGAACACTGGGATGCTGATGGGGACCCCTAGCCACAGTTACACAAAATTACATATTTTAGTTCATTCCTGTTCCATTTATGTCTTATGCATTTAGTTAATATATTTTAGTTTGTACTTTTGCTTTTTTACAACATAGTGTTTTCATCACCAAAACCAGACTCACCCCTAAGCTGTCTTTTCAAACATTTGAAGGATATTTTTCCACAGACAGTGTTCTCCAAGGAACACCTTAGGACCCTTTGTGAACTTGAGTGATGAGCTTTTAATGTGGGATGCCCCCCTATTCATTCACAGGTGCTTTTGAGCCTTTTCTCTAACAAGTTTAGAAAACAGCCTCAGAGAATCTAGTCAAGATGACTGGTGGAGATGGATGAGACCACTTTGGGAGGGAGAGTTCAGATGCACCTGGTGGTTTCTGCTAATCCGCCAGGTCCCCTTGATGAGTCTTCAGGGAGTCAAACACAGGGAGGAACTGGCATGCAGGAACAGGCACCTATACAGGAAGACGTCTAAGACAAGGTAAGATCCATCTGGGGTTCCCACAATTTGGTTGGAAGTGGGGGGTCTGATCAACCTCTGAGTCTGTTGAGTGGTGTACGAGTGTGTGTATTGGTTCTGAGCGTATAGAAATGTGAGAGTAAGTGTGGACTAATAGACATAGTTCATGTCAGGCCCTTGTCTGTCTTGTTGTTTTATGTCATTTGTTCAGGGTTCATGGGAAAATTGGTCTCGGCCTGAAACAAACAGTCTTGGAGACATTTGTGAGTGGATTGCAGATCTTTTCATTCAAGGGATCCTTCAAGACTTTGCTCCTTCTGAGATCTCCTTCTTTACCTACTTGCTCTTATGTGTCCTACAACGCTCATCACTTGGTGTGCCTTTGACCTGGCAATCACTGGTCTCTTCATCCGTATTATTGCTATTTCGCTTGGTAGTGCTGCCCCTCCAGAGTAGTCCTCCAAATGGTGTGTGGCTCTGACTACTTGTTTTATCTCTTTGTGGAGACCTTGTTCATACTTCTGTCCCCACCCAGTGTATTTTTTCCAGCTAGTTCTAATTCTTCTGCATCTCCCTAGCTCGTTGATGCCTCATCCTCACCAGACTTTGGGTCCCTCTTTTTTCCATCATCTGGGGAAGACTCTTCCATCATAGCAGTACCTCTTGACATGAGGTCCTCTCTTTTTCCTAGTCTAGGGAGGTCTCAATTGCAGGAAGTGATGACACTCTTGAACTACATAAAGACCCTGGAGACTTGTCTGTTCCATTCTCCCACTATTCAGAGTTATTACTCAGAGTGTCTTTCCTTCCAGGATTCTCACTCTTAGCATTTGCCCCATTGTGGTACTCTTGGTTCCCATCAGTCAAGAGAAAGGAATTGTGTAGTTTTTATAATATTATTATCCCCTGTTGGCTCCAAAATTTCCATCCTGTTGACTTCTTAGTACATGTATTTTGTCATCCTATCACATTTCCTGTAAGCCTTCATTCTTATGCAGGCAACAGGGTTGTTGCTGGAATGGCAATGATGACTGGTTAGAAATTCAGACATTAAAAGGAGTTCTGATTCCTTTCACTGCCTATAAAGACTAGCCCACTCCTTTTAATTGACACCTGCTATTAAAGGTGACATTAAAGGAAAAGAGAAGGCCACTCAACATCAAGTGAGAATCTAAGGTATTTCAAAAAACATCAATGTCCTCATGTCACTCTAGTATTATACTTTTATACTTGTCAGAGAAGTAATAAGAAAAAAAATAGATCGATTCCAAGGCATTCCCTGTTCTATCGTATCTTCCACTAGACATGTGCCTGGATGATTGTGATTCAGGCTTATTGTCATAACACGTAACCACTTGGGGGTTAGGCTATTGAGTTTTCTAATTCCAAACTAATTTGAACTATTGCACCCATTTTAAAAGTCAGATAGAGAAGAGGAAAATTTGTGATTTCAAAATAGGGCAATTCTTTTAAAAACCTCCATAGAGAAAATACTCATGATTGCTCTTGAAGAACAACATTAAATCTTACAACTATCCTTGAATGAAAATAACTTGGAACCATCTTAACTAACTCTGCCACAGTTGGAATAACAACTTAGGAGAGGTTCTGAATTGCAGTCATGAACTCCCAGCACACGACTAAACATCTCTTGTCTTTCAAAGCAGAACCTAGGCCTCAGAAGAATTTCACAATTCATTTGAGCTGAGATTTCACAGGACTAAAGATAAATGTCTCCTGAAAAGTCAGATGTATCCAAGTTAGCAAATATCAAGCAATTTTTGTCCAATCACACTGGGAAGACTTATACTTCTATTTCAGTAAAACCAGAAGACTATGTTAATTAGTTGCATGTGAGCAGTCCAATTTCTACAGATAATCAAGACATTGAATCCCATCATCACAAAATTGTATTCATGATTTGTGTAAAAATGACTTAATGAAAAAAAAACATGAGTGAAAAATTAAAAGAATACTTAAGTACCATTTCAAAACAGACTTAAAAATAAGAAAACAGAAGTTTACAAAGTTGTGGTGAAAAATATGTCCCTTTTCACAACCACTTAGAGAAAATGGGTGTAAAATGCAGTTGTACAATAAAACTTCAATTACCCAAAATCCATTTAAGCGGATTCTTCAATCATTATGATTCTTTTTTTTTTTTGCCCCTTTAAAAAAAATAATATTCTTGTCATTCAAATCACAATTTAGCACTTAAAATACCATTGTTCTTTGCAATAGCCTCAGCAATTTAGTACAATTTAAGAAGTGTATTTTTATGAAAAACAGTATGCTGAGAAGATAGTTTGAGACAGCCTGATTTTCTTAAAAAAAGAGATGGAAGAAAACCTAATTTCATGAAGAATATTTATAATGCCAATGTACATGCACAATATACATATCCTTGCCATATATAATTTGCTTAAAGGACCATGTATGTCTGTATTATATTCCAGGATGGAAGAATAAGTACAAACCCTTTTCAAAACTGAATACATGACAATAAATCAAGTTCTCCATTTTTTTGAGTGACATTTATTTGAAAATGTCTAAATGAGGATTTGTTGAAGAAGAGACATGGCCCATGTATGAAGAAATGTGATTGATCGTAAAGTCATGAAGTAAGATTGTCTAACAAGAGGGCCATTCTGCTGAACTAGAGGTAGGCAAGATTCATTGTCATCATGTTTCCCTGAGATTCAGGCTGAGGGCTGGTCTCTACCACTGGCTCTAGTTGATTCCAATCCTTTGGGAGATGAAGGCCTAAGAAAGTCCTGTAGAAGCTATTTCCAGGGACAGAAGCTGTGCTAAAAGCTGATTTTAGGTCTAGGTTTTCAAAAAATAAATACATGATCGACTTTTAATCTTCTAAAACAAACAAACTTTCAACGCCAAATCCGATATCCAGGTAAACTGAGTTTCATTTATGATGGAGAAAATAAATACTTTAATGACATTCACATGTTGGAGAAATTTGCCATAACCAAACCAGCTCTTCAGGATATTCCCAGCACTATCCTCCATAATGACCAGCCCATTCCTGTACCACAAAAGTAAACTCATTCAGAAACTTTTGATCAAACTCCAACTTCCACAGTGGTGAAAGGATTAAAAATGTCTACTGGACTTTTGAAAAACTCAATACCCAAAATTTTACCAGACTTATCAATATTCTCCATTAATGTGAATGGCTTAAACTGTCCTCTAAAGAGGCAAAGGTTGGCTGACTGAATACAAAAACTCAGGCCAGATATTTGCTGCATACAAGAATCACATCTTACCTTAAAAGATAAATATAGACTCAGGGTGAAAGGATGGTCATCCATATTTCAGGCAAATGGTAATCAGAAAAAAGCAGGTATTGCAATTCTATTAGCAGATATAATAGGCTTTAAACCAACAAATGTAAGGAAGGATAAGAATGGTCACTTCATATTTGTTAAGGGTAATACTCAATACGATGAGATTTCAATTATTAATATTTAAGCAACCAACCAGAATGCGCCTCAACTTATAAGTGAAACACTAACAGACATGAGCAACTTGATTTCCTCCAGCTCCATAATGTTGGAGATTTCAACACTCTTTTGACATTGTTGGATAGTTCCTCCAATAAGAAGCTGAGCAAAGAAATTTTAAAATTAAACCTAACCAACATTTGAATTTAGCAGACATCTACAAATATTTCATCACAACATAGCTGAATACACATACTTCTCATCAGCCCACGGAACATACTCCAAAATTGATCACATCTTAGGTCACAAGTCTAACCTCAGTAAATTTAAAGGAATAGAAATTATTCTTTGCATCTTCTCAGACCACCATGGAATAACAGTTGAACTCAGTAACAGCAGGAATCTGCATATTCATACAAAAACATGGAAGTTAAATAACCTTATGCTGAATGATAGCTGGGTCATAGATGAGATTAAGAAGGATAACCTGAAATTTTTAAAACAAATGACAATGAAGACACAAATTATCAGAACCTCTGGAATGCTGCAAAGGCAGTCCTAAGAGGGAAATTTATAGCACTGCGAGCTTTCCCCAAGAGAGCAAAAAGAGAGGAAGTTAATAACTTAATGAGACATCTCAAGTAACTGGAAAAGGAAGAACATTCCAACCCATAACCCAGTAGAAGAAAAGAAATAACCAAAATTAGAGCAGAATTAAATGAAATTGAAAAAAAAAAAGAATTATACAACAGATCAATAAATCAAAAAGTTGTTTTTTTGAAAATTTCAATAAAACAGATAAACCTTTGACTAACCTAACCAGGAAGAAAAGAGTAAAATCTCTAATTTCATTAATCAGAAATGACTAAGAGGAAATAACCATAGACTCCTCAGAAATTCAAAAAATCCTTAATGAATATTACAAGAAACTTTATTCTCAGAAATATGAAAATCTGAAGCAAATTGAAAAATACTTGGAAGCACCTCGCCTTGCACAATTTAGCCAGAATGAAGTGGAAATGTTGAACAGCCCTATATCAAGTTCTGAAATAGCATCAACCATACAACATCTCCCTAAAATGAAAAGCCCGGGCCCAGATGGCTTCACATCAAAATTCTACCAAACCTTTAAAGAGGAAGTAGTATCTATATTACTCATCCTGTTCCAAAATATAGAAAAAGAATGAAGACTACCCAACACGTTCTATGAAGCAAACATCACCCTGATCCCCAAGCCAGAAGAAGACCCAACAAGAAAAGAAAATTATAGACCAATATCACTAATAAATATAGATGCAAAAATATTCAACAAGATCCTAACAAACAGAATCCAGCAACACATCTAACAAATTATACATCATGATCAATTTGCTTTTCTCCCAGGGTCTCAAGGATGGTTCAATATACGTAAAACTATAAGTATAATTCAGCACATTAAACAAATTAAAAAACAAAGAACATATAATTCTCTCAATTGATGCAGAAAAGCTTTAGATAATATCCAGCATTCCTTCATGATCAGAACACTTAAGAAAATTAGAAAGGGGAAAGGGAGGGGAGGGAGGGGGGAGGGATGAGGAGGGATTACACCTGCTGTGCATCTTACAGGGGTATATGTAAATCCTAGTAAATGTGGAATGTAAAGGTCCATTTT
Source organism: Nycticebus coucang (assembly GCF_027406575.1). Classification (NCBI taxonomy): domain Eukaryota; kingdom Metazoa; phylum Chordata; class Mammalia; order Primates; family Lorisidae; genus Nycticebus; species Nycticebus coucang. The sequence continues at coordinate 87,778,365 of NC_069785.1, forward strand.
CTTAGCAAAATAACTAAGAAAATGCTACAAAAGCTATGTTAACTAATGTGATGAAAATGTGTCAAACGATCTATGAACCAAGTGTATGGTGCCCCATGATCACACTAATGTACACAGCTATGGTTTAATAAAAATAAATAAATAAATAAATAAAATTAATATAGCAGGGACATTTCTTAAACTGATAGAGGCCATCTACAGCATACACACAGCCAATATTGTATTGAATGGAGTTAAATTGAAATCATTTCCACTCAGATCAGGAACCAGACAAGGCTACCCATTGTCTCCATTGCTCTTTAACATTGTAATGGAAGTTTAACCATTGCAATTAAGGAAGAAAAGGCAATCAAAGGTATCCATATAGGTTCAGAAGAGATCAAACGTTCTCTCTTTGCAGATGATATGATTGTCTATATGGAAAACTCCAGGATTCTATTACAAAACACTTAGAAATAATGAAGGAATACAGGAGTGTCTCAGATTACAAAATTAACATTCATAAATCAGTAGCTTTTATATATACGAACAATAGTCAAGATGAAAAAACAGTTAAGTACTCTATTCCATTCACAGTAGTGCCAAAGAAGATGAAATATTTGGGAGTTTATCTAACAAAGGACGTGAAAGATCTCTATAAAGAGAACTATGAAACTCTAAGAAAATAAATAGCCGAAAATGTTAACAAATGGAAAAACATACCAGGCTCCTGGCTGGGAAGAATCAACATTGTTAAAATGTCCATACTACCCAAAGCAATATACAATTTTAATGCAATAACTATTAAAGCTACATTATCATACTTTAAAGACCTTGAAAAAAATAATACTTAATTTTATATGGAATCAGAAAAAAACCTCGAATAGCCAAGACGTTAATCAGAAATAAAAACAAAGCATGAGGACTCATGCTACCGGACCTCAGACTATACTATAAATCGATAGTGATCAAAACAGCATGGAACTGGCACAAAAACAGAGAGGTAAATGTATGGAACAGAATAGAGAACTAAGAGATGAACCCAGCTACTTAGCATTATTTGATCTTTGAAAAGCCAATTAAAAACATTTAGTGGGGAAAAGATTCCCTGTTTAACAAATGGTGCTGGGTGAACTAGCTGGCAGCCTGTAGAAGACTGAAAGTGGACCCACACCTTTCACCATTAACTAAGACAGACTCTCACTGGATTAAAGATTAAAACTTAAGACATGAAACTATAAAAATACTAGAAGAGAGTGCAGGGAAAACTTTTGAAGAAATCTGTCTGGGTGAGTATTTTATGAGGAGGACACCCCGGGCATTTGAAGAAGATACAGAAATACACTACTGGGACCTGATCAAACTAAAAAGCTTCTGCAAAGCCAAGAACACAGTAAGTAAAGCAAGCAGACAGCCCTCAGAATAGGAGAAGATATTTGCTTGTTGTGTTTTCTACAACGGTTTAATAACCAGAATCCACAGTGAACTCAAACGTATAAGCAAGAAAAGAACAAGTGATACCATCACAGGCCTGGCAAGGGACTTGAAGAGAAACTTCTCTGAAGAAGACAGGCACACGGCCTACAGACATATGAAAAAATGCTTATCATCCTTAATCATCAGAAAAATGCAAATCAAAACTACTTTGAGATATCATCTAACTCCAGTAAGATTATCCCATATCACAAAATCCCAAGACCAGAGATGTGGGCATGGATGTGGAGAAAGGGAACACTTCTACATTCCTGGTGGGAGTGCAAATTAATACATTCCTTTTGGAAAGATGTTTGGAGAACACTTAGAGATCTAAAAATAGATCTGCCATTCAATCCTATAATTCCTCTACCAGGCATATACCCAGAAGATCAAAAATCACATCATAACAAAGATATCTATACCAGAAGGTTTATTGCAGCCCAATTCATAATTGCTAAGTCATGGAAAAAGCCCAAGTGCCCATCGATCCACGAATGGATTAATAAATTGTGGTATATGTACACCATGGAATATTATGTAGCCTTAAAGAAAGATGGAGACTTTACTTCTTTCATGTTTACATGGATGGAGCTGGAACATATTCTTCTTAATAAAGTATCTCAAGAATGGAAGAAAAAGTATCCAATGTACTTAGCCCTACTATGAAACTAATTTATGGCTTTCATATGAAAGCTATAACCCAGTTATAGACTAAGAATATCGGGAAGGGGAAGAGAGTGGGATGGGAAGGGGAGGATTTGTGGAGGGAGGGTGATTGGTGGGATTACACCTATTACAAGGGTACATCTGAAAGTTAGTAAATGAAGAATATAAATGTCTTAACGCAATAACTAAGAAAATGCCAGGAAGGCTATGTTAACCAGTGTCATGAAAACATGTCAAATGGTCTATAAAACCAGTGTATGGTGTCCCATGATCACATTAATGTACACAGCTATGATTTAACAATAAAAAATAAAACTAAATAAAAAATAAACCAAAAAATAAATATATGGCACTTCTGAGATTGTGGGGCAGAATGATTAAGTCCCAACTCTAATTATGAGGTTATAAAGTTTTCACTAATCATGATTGAAGCAAAAGAACCGTATAGAATACGAAATGTCATAAAGGTAAAAGAAAACCCAAATGTTCAAATCATTCTGACTCAGCAGTCAAGGGAAAAAGAAACAGGGGAGAAAGTATGAAGAAGATATTTGCATGATAACTATGTACGTGAAAGAAATTGTCAGTGATCTCAGCAATTTTTGGCTTGTGTTGGTAGAAGAATATTTCTGTATTAAGGTACAATTCTGTATCTATTTTCAAAAGTTTCACCCAAGGGTGGCGCCTGTGGCTCAGTGAGCTGGGCTCCAGCCCCATATGCCGAGGGTGGCGGGTTCAAACCCAGCCCCGGCCAAACTGCAACAAAAAAATAGCCGGGCGTTGTGGCGGGCGCCTGTAGTCCCAGCTGCTGGGGAGGCTGAGGCAAGAGAATCGGGTAAGCCCAAGAGTTAGAGGTTGCTGTGAGCCGTGTGATGCCACGGCACTCTACCCCAGGGCAGTACAGTGAGACTCTGTCTCTACAAAAAAAAAAAAGTTTCACCCAAGATTAATTTTGAAATCTTTACCTTCACCAGGAAGAGAGTGCGATAGTGGAGACATCATCATAAGCAAGGTGTTGGTTTTTGCAACATCTGTGAGTGGGTTTGGATTATTTTAGATTTGAATAAGATTGTGTTTTGTACGTGGGGTAGGAGTAGCAGAAGTAAAGATGGGTTATTGTGAGATGAACATTTAAAAAGGATATTTGATATGTCGTATCATTGGTGGTGGCTTTTAAGGTCTAAGATTCCTTTATGATAAATTTTTTTTCATACATATTTGATTTTCAGTTTGCTATAGGTCTTTACAGACAAGAATAATTTTCATAAGGTAACAAAGAAAAGAAATATGCTGCTTCAGAGCTACACGGGGGGTGACAAACAGAGGATTTTTCCTACCTTTAGCACACATGCTAAGACAGGGATTTTCACGCCCAAGATCAATTTCAACTCCTGCATCCAGTTTTTCAATAATGTCTTTGCAGGAGTCACTGTCACCAGGGACCCAGAAGATGCCAGCCGTCAGGGGTCCCTTGGCGTTGAGGAAAAAAAGAACATCCTATGGGGAAGCAAAGAAAAAAAAAAGGCACTTCATCTCCATGAACAAGGGGACAGGTACATGCCCTCTTTGGCCCCAGAGTCTGGGATGTGCTAAGATAAAGGCACTGTAGGACTAGATCCAGACAGATGGCTACAAGGATTAAACTCAATTTCTTTTGAGAGCAGAATGGTAGTTACCAGGGTAAGAGTGGTAGTGAGGTTAGGGAGATTTTTGGTCCAAAGGTACAACATTTTAGTTAGATGGGAACATTAAATTCAGGGGAGCTACTGTCTAGCAAGGAGACCTCAGTTAACAAGAATGTGTTGTATTCTTAAAAATTGCTGACAGTATTTTAAAGGTGTTCTAGTTTTCTTTCCGTCTTCTACTTGTACTGGAGGAAGAGAATGGCTTTGGAGAAAAGCAATCCATGAGATTCAAAACCTAATTATTCTATGTTATGTACTATGGAACCTAGGGTAAAGTTTGGAGGTTCCAGAACATTTCTTATGTAGGGAGGATGATCTGATAATAACTGCCCCTTAAATGTCTTGTGAGAGCCAACGCCTAGTGGCTTGACTAGTGCCCAGCACTCATAGCTGTGCAATGTGGCATGCCATGCCATTCGTGTAGCACAGTGCTCACGGGTCACTCCGTTGTGTTTAGCAGTGATCCACTTCATGTATCCATTGCAGAGAATATAAACTCAGGGGCTTTCATTTCACCCATTTTGTGTTCAAAGTATAATTTCGAGAGACCGTACTTTTATGGTTAGACACTTGAAATACAAATAAAAATGTCTTCAGTCTTAAGAATAAGATTCAGTAGTCACTGCTCCTAATGTGATAATAGAAGACTTTCACAACCATGAGAGTTCATGAAAGGATTTCTGAGGGATAATGAAACATCTCTGTCTACAGAGTCAACTCATTAACACAAGCAAGTTTATGTGACTCTTTCTTGTGGTCAGTTGACTAGATTATCTTTTCATATTATGTCTTCCTCATGAATTTCCAGTATTTAAATCATATTTCTTTCTTTTTTTTTTTTTTTGTAGAGACAGAGCCTCACTGTACCGCCCTCGGGTAGAGTGCCTTGACATCACACGGCTCACAGCAACCTCTAACTTTTGGGCTTACGCGATTCTCTTGCCTCAGCCTCCCAAGCAGCTGGTACTACAACGACCACAATGCCCAGCAAGTTTTTTTTTTTTTGCTGTTGTTGCAGTTCAGCTGGGGATGGGTTCGAACCTGCCATCCTTGAAATTAGGGGCAGGCGCCCAACTCACTGAGCCACAGGGGCCGCCCTAGATTTTCTTTTTGAAAACAGAGTCTCCCTTTCTCACCCTCAGTAGAGTATTACAGCTTCATAGTTCTTAGCAACATCAAACTCGTAGGCTGAGGGAATCCTCTTGCCTCAGTTTTTCAATTTTTAGTAAACACAAGCTCTATGTCTTCCTGAGGCTGGTCTCAAACTCCTTAATCCATCAATCCACCTGCCGAACCCTCCCAGAGTGTTAGGATTACCATTGTAAGCCACGAGGTGTGGCCTCCTACAACATTTACAACAGCTTTTTTTCCATTTTTTGGCTCGGGCCGGGTTTGAACCCGCCACTTCGGTATAAGGGCTGGCGCTCTACTCACTGAGCCACAGGCACTGTCCTACATCAGATTTTTATACTCCAAATTATTATTAATACAGATCCTTAGACAAAACTAAGAGTTTTTACACTTTATCCATTTGGGGAAAGATTTCTCTCCCAGAACTCTTCCTTGCCAAATCCCCTTCCATTATTTTACTATGAAAATGAGCCTTACGTAGAGAGGTAAAGGAATATCGCCATAGTCGCAAATGTTCGGCAGGGCAACTCCGAAGAACTTCCCTGGGGCAGGAGAAGAAGATGGTGGTGACACAGGTGAGTTCTCCAGTTCAGTGCCAGAATGACAGCAGCAGGCCCAGTTGATGATACATGTTCTTGTAGATACCATGTGATCCAAATCTAACAATGGAATTGGATATCATTAGCAAAACTAGTTCATCTCACTTTCCCTTAGTACCACAGTTTCCATTTGGAAGTACGTTTGCTACAAAGGCTCAAAGACAGAAAAACTTTCCTAGATCTTTTGTCGTTGACTAGTCAAACTCTCAGGTTACATTACAATCGTGTATAAATGAAAGAAGGCTCATAGAAAACATAATCAAATATTTGGGTTTCCCCTTTATTTCAGAAACATCATCATTCTGTTTACTTGAGTTTTGGTGGTAAATTGTCAAAGGTGAAAGAAAAGTTTTCCTTCCGGCTGAAACAACTTAAAACAAAAAGTGTTGCATATAAACACACATATTTTCCCATTCAAATGAGGACTAAGCATGTGAAAAGGTTTGAATTTGATCATAAATAAATAATGGGAAAAAGAAAGTGAGAAGAGAATTTGGGAAGGACAAGATGAAGGGAACAAAGAATTGAAGGAAGAGAAAGACAAAATGAATGGGAAGAGAATAAAGAATAAGAGGAAGAGGAAGGGAAGGAGGAGATAAGTTATTTCTGCTAAGATGTTCCACAGAAAGAGTGTTTTGTTACCTGATGTCCCCCTCTACTATTAAGAACACAGACAGGAAGTTAACGTCCTACAATTTTTTTACTTCCTTTGATACTACAAATACTTTCATGTTTCTTTTCAGTTACCAACATTAAAAAGTATGTTTCAGGAAGCAAGAATGGATGCAAACTTGAGACTTGTCCTTATAAATGAAGTTTTTTATTTCACAGAAAAGGAGACTAATCATGGTGGGAATAAAAGCAAACATAGGAACAAATAAATTTTCGTAAGGGAAGAACCCACTACCAAAGGCATTCAGAGGGACGTGTATCACCACTACCCAGTAGCACACAGAAGCACAATCTTGAAGGCATTTGCATTTGATCTGTATTTGGAATGGACAAGATTTCGACTGATAGAGAATCTACCATAGTGTCTTGCATAGATGAAATACTCAAGAAGTTACTATTGAACAAAACTAGGAAAGGAAGTGAAACTTTATTAGAAATATACAGCATAAACAAAATAGGCAGAAGGAAGAAAAGTCAACTGGAAGATATAATTTTGGGATGCCATAATGTAAAAGTGTTTTTGGTATCATCTGTGCCAAATTTTATTTTATCTGAAACCTAGAAGATATGCACAAGATTTGATACATAAAAAGATAGCTCTCTTGAGGTGCCACTTCCTGGAAAAGTGGGTAAGCCCTGCTGCTTCCCCACAACACATAGAAACAGGTAACAAGTGAACGCTCTGGAAAACAAACACAAATCAACTCACTGGAAGGCAGTAAAGTAACCCAGACAACGTAGAACTACAGGTATAAGTTTGACACCTAGACAGGGGGATGTGATATCACTGGACGTATATTACATTTCTAGAGGTTTTAGTCTGAAGGCAGGCCTCAGGGTAGTGAGAGTGAATAAAATGCAGAGAGAGACCTCTTCTCTTGCAGGCTTGAAGATCTAGTGAAGCAAAACAGAGGTACCCACAGCAGCTGCAAAGGGAGGGGGGACCCCAGAAAGAGAACACCTGATACTGAAAAAGACAAACATTGTGAGTACATCCTGCCCAAAGCTCTGGATGACCCTTGAAGCTTGCATTTGTAGAGCAGATTCAAACTAGCCTGCAATTATGGCTCTTGGAACGAAAGTGCGAGGAGCCATATGACGAGGCTGTCCCCAGTCAGGGGTGGGCCCTATTTCGCCAGTAAGAACGAAAGAAAATCAGTCATGAAACTCTGGCTGTGTGACATTCTTCTTTATGACACCAAACAAAGCTACCCAGAGAAGATCTTTAGCTACCACCATTCTCTGATAATGAAACAGTGAAGGAGATGGTCTTTTGGTGCAGGACATAGCCAGCAGTGTCAAATGCTAATCTTAAGAAAGTCTTCCGTATTGTTCAGAATACTTGCTAATGTGTCTTAGCATTTCATATCCTCAGAATAACCTATTTAAATCAAATACTTTAAAAGCCAAGTAGTGAAAAGATAAACATATTAATGTCATTTTGGTAGATGGTTTTAACATCATTCTGCCAGATCATCTGCACTTCCCTTTCTTGGGTGCAGTAAGTGCATCACCGTATTCATATACTCTGGTGTGTAGCTCTTTGCCTCTGGGGTAAGTAATCCACATAGACTCCTGATTCAGAAACTTGTTTGGGCAATCGACTTACCCTCATTTCTCAATATTAAAATTAATTTTAAAAAGCAATTTTTCAGAGGCTTAATGATAGGATTATTTGAAATACGTCTAAAAAGTACTACTTTGCCCAGGGCATGGGTCACAGCAATCTTTCTTTCAGCTGTCAAGATAGGAATCTTCTCCTCCTCATAAGACGACTTCCTCTCAGCATCCATTGGATTTCACAGCCTTCAAGAGGAATGCAGACAGGAAGGAATATCAAAACTGCTAATCTAAAGTGCTTTCCTCCTGCCTTAATATTCCTAAAAGCTACCTTTTCCAAAAGTAGAAAACAAAATCTTCTCAAATATAATAAGGGGTTCCTGTGTCTGCAGCAATGTCAATCTGTGTAAATGTCTGTTTTCATATGTACATTAATGTGTATGTGTGATAGTTGTACTCAGTCTGGTTAGCTCATAGTTAACCTCATTTTGTTCTTTCTACAACTGTCCGAGTTGATCGTCTTTAGCTTTCACAAACTTTTTAGGAAAAATGCTCTGACAACTTCTATGGCAGTGATAGGGTGAATGTTGACAGAAGATAAAGTGGAAATCGAATCCTTTCCTTTATCTTAAATATCTTTGTGGTATATGGTATGTGTTCTGAGAGTTCAGGTTGCCTCTGGGACTGAGAAAAGCATTCAGTAACATTTACTATCTTGCATAGTTTCTAATGCATAGCCTTTCCTTTCTCATTATCAACATTTGATAACAACTTGCTGTTACTATAAACATCATTCAGCTAACTGAATTCATGTGAATCTAGATTCCTTGAATAAATCTGGTAAGATTGAGAGTAGTGTTTGCTCTCATGTTTAAATAAGGCTACTGAATATTAAACAAGGCTTAAAACTTCATGCTTACATGACAATAATCATAAAAATTACAACTTTATTTAGGAAATTTATTCTGGCCATCTAAATCCCCAGAGGAAGAAAATCTCCAATTTTCTCATAAGTGGAAAACACGAAAGAGAACCCTGCAATGACAGGGAAAGTAGATCCAAGGAACAGGTGATTTTATGCTAAAAGACAAATATTAAATGAGGAATCTAACAAAATTCTACAATCCAAGAGAGAAACATGTTCAACTAATGGTCAATTCTTGTAAAATCATATCAGTATTTGGCAATTCCTATGGGTGAAAGATGTTTGCAAGATGAGATTTCAAAAACTCATTACAGATGAGATTATTTGCCATCAATGTTGATGATTAGATCAACATTGAAATGCTATCTCACAAGCATTCACTTCTCATTTGTAGACCTGTGCTATAAAAAGTTGCACAAAATGGTTAATATATTTTAAATTCCATCAAGCAAAGAATTGTGTAAGTATTTAGGTAAAATAGCTTTGATATTTTGTATTGACCTGCAGTTTTACTAGCTAGTTCTACACGGAAAACTTTGCCGACTTTGATTCAAACTGTGTTCTATAAAGCATTCTCTACCCAATGGCTCTATATTAAATAATGTGTAAGTGGCTGTATGGTTTTGCAGTTGCACAGGAGATGTGATCCTCTGGGAGACCTTGACAACATCGGTCCTTAAATATTCCATCCCTGAACCCATTTAGCATCAATCACCTAATGTGTGGTCACTATTATCCTAATTTCCAAGAGAGAGAACCAAAGAGAGGATGCTGTCAATTTAGCAAATCATCAACAAACCTGAGAAAAACTCCTACAGTCCCTGACCCCCAGTTATTAGTCAAACTCATTAAAATAAAACTGACAAGGGATCTAAAAAGGTAGTTTTCGACAACATAGGTATTAAGGTAGAGGACTAGGAAAGACTACTCTTTTGAGGCTAGCTATTTTCTTTGTGTGTCTTGTGAGCATATGGCAGATCTATGAATTTTTTCATTCAATCAGTAAGTCCTTACTTGTATGTGTCAGGCACTGTTCTAGGTATTTGAAATATAGAAGTGAACAAAAAGACCGAAACCTCTGCCTTCTTTGAGCTCACAATTTCATGGATGAAAAACCATAGTATCTCTATAATATCTCATCAAATGACCTAATAATACAAAATGACCCAAGAATGATAGGAAAAAAGCTAATGGTCCAAAAAACCAATATGCCATCAATAAAAAAAGATGGATAGTGCAAATTCAATGAATGTAAATATAGCTGAAGTCCGCAAGATGTGGATGTCCGTGATGGCTGATCTACTGATTTACCCATCGCTTAAGTGAAACATACAGCATGAAGTCAGACCATCAATAGAAAGTGGCAGGTAGCTGGGTGTTTGGAAAGCACCTGTGTTCCCAGCTACTCAAGAGGCTGGGGCAAGAGAAACAACTAAGCCCAAGAGCTGGAGGTTGATGTGAGCTGTGATGCTACCGCACTCTACCAAGGGCGAAAAAGTGAAAGTCTGTCTGTAAAAAAGAAAGAAAGAAAGAGGCAGGAGTTGGATGTGCATGTGTGAGGGGATGTGTATAATGAAGTCGATTCAAGTAGTCGGTAACTGCCTCAGAGAAATCAAACTAAGAATACCCAGTGGAGTGTTCAACTAAAATTGGCCTTTAGTGATACCAAGCTACCCTGATATTGTATAATTTCTTCTAGCGGTGCTTAGACTTTAACCAGACATAGCATGTTTCCAGGAAATAATTAGGAAAGCAAGTCAAGAAAATACAGGTTATCTGGAAGACATAGAGTCTCATGATAATATTAGAACTCAAGTTGGCTAAGTAGGGAATGAAAGATGGGAGAGGCTCACTCAGTAATTCAAGGGGCCACCTGGCCCTTGTGATTTATGAAAGAAGAGACTGGTTGAAGAGGACAGATGTCTTTCTACATCTTCCCCAAAACATCTACATTTGTACTTCATACAAGTGAGAAATAAATAACTGCTCTGTCAGATAAAATAAACAATATGAGGGAACTAATGGGTGTAGAAAATGGTAGAGCTCAGTAGGTTGAAAAGGAGGCAGAAGGAATCCAGTCTTTCCATAAGGAATAAGTCAGGGAATGACATCTGGGTGAAGAGAAGAGAGGGCACTTACAATGCTCTTTGTCCAATAAAATGTTAAAAACGTGGTGGGGGGAACAGGAAATTAGATTCACATTGCTGTTGCAAGTATTTCAGAAACTATAAATAATGTAGCCCAATAATAAAATCATAAATTAAACAATTTAAATGTGCTAGAGGAGGTACTGTTTAAAAGGCCTCTGGTGTATATTCCCACTTAAAGCAAGAAAAGCCTTTATAATGACTTCTGATATAATCTGTTTTCTCTAAATGTGGATAGCATATAGCTTTTTATTAAAGTACGGTTATTCTACGATAAGGTTAACTCACTGTGAGAAATGTTTTTGTTAATGCCACATACTTTGGATATTAGAGAGATAAAGAACTTCTGAATTTCACCTGAAGCCCAGTTGATGATTATAATCTGTCACATGGCAGGTAGTGCTTCATGCCTTGTGTTTAAACTTCATATTCCTTGAACCTGAGTTTGCTCATTTGTAAAATGCAATGTCACTGTTCACTGGATAGCCTAGTTACTTCAAACCGACAAAGGACTGCAGAAATTCAGCATCGATATTCTACCCTCCCACTCATATTTTTCTGTTACTACTTTCTTCTGTTTCTGATAGAATCTTACTTTCAGACTGAAGGTTTATGGCTCATATATAGACTAGGATAAATTAGGATGTTGGTATGTTGACTATCACTTTTAGCATTCTCAACTTTGGATGATGTACATTGGCATCCCTACTAGATTATTAGGCTTAGAAGAGACTTCTGTGGAAGACTCATCTTAGCCTCCACGTAATTATCAGTACCAGGGGCCAAGTTGGGCATCACAATCTTCTAGTACCCATCACTGACAGCCTCCTGTGAGAACGTGACCACTCGGGGGAACACACAGTAGGTGTGTATCACGGTACAAGTAGGCATAGAAGCACTGCAGAATTTACTTAGTGCCTTGGACTCTGCAGTAGGCACGAGGGAAAGGGAACAGAACGGTGAAGAAAGAAGGGAAAGATCCATATTGCCATGAACTCCTCGTTGTAAGCCAGGCATGCCTATTGCAGATGTGTAAAACTGTCCTGTGCTTAAACTTCATCTTTCCTTTAAAAACTATAGTATATTTGAAAGAAAAATGTACCTGATGTGATCTAAGGAGATGTCTGAGTCTTTGTCTTTGTACTAAATATGTGTTGCAAAATGACCTGATTGATTTAGGCTTGAACTGGCTTGATTTAGGCTTTCGTCTTACTGCTTCCTGAAAGAGGACTCTATGAAAGAAGAGGAGCAACTCACCTCGGTGTTCCTGGGCTGTAGCCTGACATTTTGGCTTGAGGCTGAAACGGCACTGTATTTCTGGAGGGAGCTCTTCCATAAGGGAGAGCTCTTGGAAGGTCAAAGTGCTGGTCGTGCCCTTTGGTCCTGTTCTCATGAGCTCACTGTCTCGAAGGTGACAAATCAGTATCCCGTATGGGTATTCGTGTCCTACACAGAAAAATCTAAATGTACATTTCAGACTGACTGGTGCTGTCACCAGGTGTGCTACAAACAGAACATACTGCCCTTACTCCTGGAACTTTTCTTTGAAAGTACCCTTTTGTTGACTAAATGATCATTTGCATGCTTGCAGTTAGAGATGCCTGCATAAGGCTGGTGGTCCTTGCATAGTAGTTTGAAGAGCAATTAGGAAGGAATTAGTACCTTAAGGCTACCTTGTTTGGAATAAATATGGAGATGATTTTGGGAGTTGCATAATGTTGAGCCTTCCTGTGTTTGGATCTGAAAACATTGAAAGGTATTCTTGTTTTTTCTTTGACATTAACCAGACATTTACTCTACCTCTCACACTAGTATAATAAGGGTCCAAAAAGGAACCATTAGTGGCTAAAGTTACATAAACAAAAGGAACAAGGAACATTACACTATGTCAAGCATCACTATCTTTACTATTATCTACCATATAATGTCTGTCTGTGAAAGACTTTTAATGACTCTTTATTGGTTGCATAATTAGTCACTCAAGAGTAATGGAACTGGCTTGATTTAGGCTTTCCTCTTACTGCTTCCCTTTGAGGTTGCTTTTCCCAGGTAATGATCAGAATGAAGAGATCAGGGCATTAGAAACACAATAAACAGATACAAAAAGAAATTTACATACAAGACACACTAAATCCTAGTCACCTGACTACAATGAGATTGTGGTTGTCACACTTTAAGTGATTGCATTCTCTTAGTGTCATCCTCAAATACCATTGTGCTTTGACATTTTAAACTGCAGAGATTAAGTTCCCTTCTATTCCTCTCTTATTAATGAATGTAATTCCCTGAACACTAACTCTTCCTTTCCACCTGGCATAGGCACAAAATGCAATGTTCCATTCCTATCAATTACTACAGCAACATTCAGCAAATGGAGCACAAGGAGTTTTCCATAACAGCAATAAAACAAACTCATTTATCAAAATAGGAAGCTGGTAATCTACAAGGGATGTGAGCAAGTCACATTATAATTAAAATGTCCAATAAAGAACTTTTGCAAACCCTTACCAACAAGGGGATATCCTTCCTTTTTCTTTCCAGAATTTACCCACAACTGGTAATCTGTGTCTGAGCCCTTGGAGATAAAAGAATTCAAAGTTATAATAAATCTTTCAAATTTGGGGACTAAATGAGGACGTAGTTTTGACATTGTATGCTTTGCAAAAGGAAAATTATGGATACTATAAATTCTTATCACATTGAAGAGCATGGAGATGGATTCTGAAGATGTGAATGCTGATTCCTAGAACTAGTGTCTCTTTCCCAGCCCCCAGTAGAGGACTCAGGAATCCTGCTTTTCTCCATCCAGTGATGGCTCAGGATCCATGAGCTGCAGTGGAGTCAGGCCTCATTGTATAGACAGGCCATAAAATGTCAAATTGGTGGTCGGCTCACTAACAAAAAAAGAACCAACTTCCTGTTTCTAAAAGGTGAATTTCCTCTTGAAAGACTGGACTTCTTTAATATTGAAACTTCTCAGAGAATACTGGACATCCAGTACAGCCCTGAAAAGACAACCTTGTTATCCAGAAAGACACAAATGCTGCTGTGTCTGTGATGACAAAGTAAAAAGGCAAATGCTGATTATTAGCTCAGCTACTTCTGAGCAGAAGAATTACCAACAGGCTTTGAGAAGATAGGTAGCTGGCACAGTTTCCACTGGCTTGAGTTTGGTTAAGTCCAGCACTGAGGACAGAAAAGAACAAGAATTCTACCTAGAAAATAACCCTAGTAGTCACGGAAAACAATACAATCGTTCACTGTTACAGTTAGGACCCAACAGCACTGTGAACTCCACTTGAAAAAACATTATACTAATTCATCAGATTTTGCTGAATCCTCTAGGAAGGATAAAATAAAAATGGTTCCAATAAAGCTAGAACAGAGAAATCTGTTGGCAATATTTCATATCCTAGCCTTGAAATTCAGATTAAAAATCATGGTCTACCTTTATAATGGAGAATTCTAGCTCTGATGAATATCTTACAACCACTCATCTTTGCAACCACAAAACATTCAGTTTGTAACATTGTCCCTGCCATGTCTCCTAGCTAAAATTTTTAATGTATATATGAAGAGTGTAACTGGTTTATAGCTTTCATATGAAAGCCATAAATTCATTTCATAGTAGGGATGAGTACATTGGTTACTTTTCTTTCCATTCTTGAGATGAGATACTTTCCTAAGAAGAATATGAAAATATGTCAAATGGTCTATAAAACCAGTGTATGGTGCCCCATGGTCGCATTAATGTACACAACTATGACTTAATAATAATAAAAAAACTTTAAATAAAAAATAAAATAAATAAATTTGAAGAGTAATCTAACACAATCTATTGTTTCCTGTGGCACCTGAAGACAAACTAAAAATCCCGTTCAATAGCTATCACCAAATATCCTCAATTCTTATTAAAAGTAAAAGACATTTTTCCTGAAAAGCTTGACCATTTTATTCAAAGGTTAAGAGCCGGATAAGAAAATAAATCATGTCATTCATCTTCCTTTCTACTCCTGAAACTTTCTCCTCCCTTAAATATAGGTGTACAGAATAAAAATCAATGCAGAGGTGCCTGCTTTACTCAGTTCATATACATTTAACTATATTACAAGTCTCATGTAAGAAAAAAAGCAGATTTCTTATCCAAAATTTTGGTTGTCCTATGGTTTAATCTTTCTCTTTTCAGTGTGATAATGAGGGTAATAAATAATTTGGTTACAATGTTTGCATTGCTTTGGGAAAGTCCCTGATGTAGTTGTGCCTTCCTATAGCACCACGAACAAGCAAATCAACATACATATAATGACATCATGGTGTATCTTAGGTGTGCATTATGTCATATAATAGCATTAGTGTGCTCTAATATCAGAGAGCTTCATTTGAGGAATGGCATTTTTACAGTGATTCCTTTAGTTTCTTTTTTTTTTTTAATTCATTCCCTTTAACAAAAAGTACTCTTTCATTGTATGCTGTTTATATAATGGATAGAGACACAATGAGAAAACCTTCCAGTTCTCTTTCCTCTACCTCATCTTTGAATACTCTCATCTTCTCTACTACTACAATTTCAAAACACTCACCTGTGTCACAGAAAATGGAAAGGGACAAAAACTAAAGGCAAAACAGAAAGGAGTATGGTGCACACACTACAGCTCTTTGAATCTAGTGTCTAACACAAAATTTGTCTTTTTCTTTCCTGATTTATTAGAAGTACTAGCCAGTTCGTTCTCAGGATGTGTGGTCAGCCAATGTTACTTTATGTAAAATGGTACACTGAGAAAATCCTTGAGAATTGGCCTTTCTGAGACTGATTGAACCTTGGAGAAATAACAGGATATTTGCATGGAGGAGCAGTAGAAATATAGTGTCATGCAGGAAGGAGAAAAAGGAGTTCAAACTCTGTCAACACGGATCTTACATAAAAATATTATATTGTACAATTCTCATAGTGCAATCAAGGTACATATTATTTTTGAAAATTATAGTCCAATCTCATTCTGACCACAGTTTACACAAATCCAAAATAAGACTGGAAGAATGCCACCATGTATTAAGCTAATATTACAGCTTATTCATTTTAATTTCTACATTTTAGGGGACAAAGTAATGGTATCTTTAATAATCAGGTGTCTGCTGATGAAAGGGATAAGATTATTATGAACTTAAAATATCAGTGTGTTTCTAATTAAGATCATCCAGCAGAGTAACTTACGGTTACTCTTAGAATTGACAAAACCATCTGCACAACTTCGTTGGCGGTGTGTGAGTTCTTTACTCTTATGGTTTTATACTGTAGGAAAAAAGAAATGAGAAACATGGCTCTGAATAAAGATTTTAAATCAACTGAAGAAGTAGTCTTGATTTTTTATGAAAAGAGTCAATCACAAGCTTCAGTAGAACAAAATTGATAATAATTTACATGTATTCCCTTATAAATTGTACCTTTTAATATCATATTTCTCTGAAATTAAAAGTTGTGTGGCCCAAAAGTATTAAAGCTTAAGCAAGTATAGGATACCAAATGTATTTTTGGCACAGAACAGGGATGCAGCTCCCAAAGTAAAATCAACAAACAAGGAAAAATCCACACTGCCTCATTTGTATATTTGTTTTCTCATAATGTAATTGGGAAAGTACAGAGAAAGATGAACCTTTATTCTTTTCCTGAGTACTGGTTTTACAGTCCAGGCTTTTATTTCCTTGCAAGGCTTAAAGACAGTTTAGGCAAAACATGAATAATAACTGTTCACAAAAATATATTTACATTTTTATTGAGAATTTTCTATGTGTCAAACACTGTGGCTACTTTCAATAGCCAATCCCTCTCATAGAAAGAATTGAAAATTTAAGATATCTCAGTTCTATTAACAACTCTACCATAGAGTCTATGATCTGTCTGTCATAGGTATATGCTAAACAATAGCAAGAAACACTTATTTAAAAAGGAGATGTAAAAAAAAAAAAATCAGCAAAATTCAAGCATATCATTGGACCTTGCAAAATTCCAAAAAGGCAACAGTCAAATCGAGAAAAATGATATGTTATAAAGGAAAGAAATATTTTTCCATATACATAAGTTTTACAACAAATCAGTTATTTGGGCTATGTTCATGATAGAGAGGGCCTTAAAGGTACAAATAAGTATCATAAATGAGAATATAATGATATTTTAAAGATATGATAATAAAGCTATGGAAAATCTACAAATAATGTATCACTTATTTCTCCATTAACAGTAATTCTTTTCCATAAGCCAATTACTTGACATGACAAATTGGTTCTAAAGTTGTTTGTTAAGAAATTTTTATTTATATAAAGGATTTGAAATGTATCTACTTCAAATCAGAATCTTGGTATCATCAAGGATTATGCCAAATTGAGAGCACAACAGGGAAGATTTGATTACACCTATAGTGCATGTTACAAGGGTACATGTGAAACTTAGTAAATGTGGAATATAAATGTCTTAACACAATAACTAAGAAAATGCCAAGAAGGCTATGTTAACCAGTGTGATGAAAATATGTCAAATGCTCTATAAAACCAGTGTAGGGTGCCCCATGATCACCTTAATGTACACAGCTATGATTTAATTAAAAAAAAAAAAAAGATTTGAAGCCCCAACCCAGAGACTTTTTTGCCTGACGTGTCACAGGAATGTTAAATACTGGGCTTTGAATTAAGAATTGATTTTAATAAAGGTTTCTGCTTTTTGTTAAGTCTAAATCCAACCCATTTAAAGAAATTATCTTATGGAGTTTTTTATAAAGTGAAGCATCTATCTTCCCAATTACCTACTTAATAATAGTTTTTCTTATTACTTGGCACACATGTTCAGAATCATACTTACAGAAAGTGTACATGCCCACATGCCTTTGTGGTTGACTAAAAAAGTGAATTTCACCTGACAGAGCTCTCTAGCTAATGAATAACAAAAACAAACAAACAAACAAACACAAATGGATAAGGGGCTATTTGGTTGCACAATAGCAGTATTCACTGACAGGTTGTGCACAGCTAAAGGAAGAAGACAGTACTTCCCCTTCAAGTGCTCCTAAGTGGGGGAATCACTCTGCAAGCAGAGCTCCGCAGAGAGACGCTTGCCATGAAATCTGCTTCACAGAGCAATGGACAGAGTGTGTCAAATCATCCACGACACTCTAGGAGACTAGTGGTATCAACAGAGCACCCGACCCACCATATCTTTCATCTTTTCCTAACTGAAGAGTGGAGCATCATTCCTTTCTCAAGAACTCACATTTTAAAAAAGTGTTTCAAATAATTTATGGGGTTTTCCTTGAATATCCTCTTGTGACAATAACAAACCACCATAACAATTGAATCAGATCAGGTGGTAATAACAATATATTTATTTCCACTTTTCTACAGAAAATCTCTTTACTTTAGAGCCTTAAAAATTTGAGTATTGCACTGAAGAAATGATATCTGGCAAATAGGTCTTGTTCAGAACATTTGAATAAGTTTTGCTTTTTAGCCAAAACATAACCATTCTTCACTATATGGTTTTCCACAAATGAAACCATTTTGTGTGCTAGAGCTGTGGTGAACTATGACAGGATATAGTATCATAAGATTATTCATAAAATTCCATCTAATTCATCATTGATAACATCCTGGATTTTATAGTAAAATCAGTCATCAATTATATATTATAACTACAGTTAAACAATATTTATTTGACCCATGTTGCAAAAAATTGGGGCAGAAAAATCCTAATCCCCTAAAAATGTCACCTTTCCCACATCATTCACTTATTAACCTGAACAATTCAATCCATAACAACTCAAAAAACACACTTTTCAAAACTACTTTTTACTTCAGAATTGACAACTTGGAAAAAATTCTTTATAATAATAGGAAATAAATAATAATAGGAAATATCTCTTTGTGGAAATAACTTTACGTCCATTCCCTGCAGCTGCTGTTGATGAGATCCAGGAAACAGTCATGCACAGGGACTAAGGAGACCTCTGACAGGCGGTGTTCCTTCCGAGTGTAAATGTCAAATACTGTAGCTAAGATAAGCTTCTCTTGCTTCCTGTCCTCCAGAGTTTGCTTTGCATAGATACAAAGACATAGATACACCTAGGAAATTGCATTTTTCCCTGTGCTACACACGTACAGTCCACCTGTCTGCCTGCCTGTCTCTCTTACGTGCATTATCCCCAGTAGTGTGATTTATGAAGAAACCTGGAATTAAATGTACTGCCTGATAATCACTTACATGGACACAATTGGCAACATCTTGAGTGTAGATTTTTAAGGGAATGTTCTTTGGGTCATCTTTGACTTTTTCCAGATCGATGTTCCTAATCAAATGCAAACACTGAGTTAGATGGAATTTGCTGAGAGATTATTTTCAAAATCAATCTGCTTTGCTAATATATTCAATATCCTCATGTGCCATGGTTATAGACATAAGAGAAGACTCAGCAAAATCAGATCGCTTTCTAGGTTGGAAGAAAACAAACAGAAATTGGGATGTTGGACTAAGGCGCATAAAAGAATAGGGGACTCCATGTCTAGTGAGGTTTAAGAAGCATAATCAGGTTAAGGCAGCTCTGGGTAACATTTTATCCTTATAGCTTCCCTGCCTTCTCTGGACAGGTCCACACCATACTGATAACAACAGAAGCATATGTAATACTTGGCAAGGGCAAAGCAAAGCCATGACATTTTGCCTCTCATGTTGCTCTCCGACAGAGTGCAAATCTTCAATACCTCTTGCTTGGGGAGGAGAAGGGGAGAGGAAGGAGGGAAGAACTATGGTTCTGACAGATGAGCCTAAATCTACCATTGAAATCTGTATACACAATGGAGGGCTAAAGAATTGGCTTTTGAGGTACTCAGCAAAAACCCTCCAGATATGGGAACTTAATACACACACTGAGGAAACTGTTAGTCACAATTAGAAGACAGGAGGTGACAGGAAGGGTGGGAGGATATTCTTGACTACTTTCTGGTTGACATAAAATAACTAGACCTCAATGTTCTGAACAGTAATAGTCTCCTTCCTAGAAAGTAAGCCAAACATGTAAGGAAAGAAGATATATAGCGAGTAGTAGCTACCAAATACTCCATACCGTACCTTATTTTCAGGACAAATGAACAATTTCTACTTAAGAGAACAATCTGGGGCACATCTCTGCAGGAAAGGTTGAATTCATTTCTTGCATCATAAAGATTAAAACTATATATGCTGAAAAACATACCACTGAAGAAGAGAAAGCCATTTGTCTTTTTCCTGTGAAGAACTGCAATCAGAGAAAATACAGGAAGAAAATCACACAAACTACTCAGGCTAGCATATTGAAGATTGTCAATCCTGCTGAAAATAGAAACAGCCTGCTGTTACTGACATAGCTGCACATGGAAGATGCAACCTCAGCATAACTGTGTTCTGGACATGCCCAAAGGGAAAATGTCCTTTTGGAGAAATTTCAAAATCAACTCTAGTCATAGTAAATTATTTTTTATGGATTCTACACAGACCCTCTGTTTCACTGAGTTTCTACAAGTGGTTTTATATGAGCAAGGGTGGTAGCTCTTACAGTGCCAAGAATACTTGATGTATAATCCAACACTTGCTTTTCCCACATCTGTAAAGCTGGATTAGTTATCTCAATTGTAGTGTGTTTGTAGCTTAAACCATCATACGATGCAAAGTATGCCTAATATCGAGATAAAAGAGGGGAAGGCGAAATTTGGCATATGGACGAAAATATCTTGGCTCAGCAATCAAAATGTTTTCAGAGATGTCAACATTTAAATACATACTGAAGAATTATAATTTAGCAAATGAGTTCATAGAAAACTTACCTTCAAGTAATACAACCTGTTTAAGCTCAATTCATTTCCAATTAAATGGCTATTTATTAATAGTTTTCTCCAGCTGTATTTAATTCTTTTTTTTTTTTTTGGCTTTTGGCCAGGGCTGGGTTCGAACCCTCCACCTCTGGCATATGGGACCGGCGCCCTACTCCTTGAGCCACAGGCACCACCCTAATTCTTAAACTTATAAATAAAATGAACTTTAGACCAATTTGGTCTTCTCTGAAACCTTCTCGCTAATCTCTTCAGAGAAATTGGAAACGTTAGTTATTTTCTTGATCCAACAAAATCCACTTCAGAAGTATTTGTATTTTTTTCTGATTTTTGTGGCTTTGCAACATTCTGCATAAGCAATATCTCAGAACTGGCCACCAGAAAGCACATAGCATCTTGTCAACCAATAGTTAATGATGCAAACTCCATCTTTCATCAATTATTACATTTTCTTTTTTAAAACGCCCACATTTTCAGAGTTCATGTCAAAGCTCGGGTTTATTCAGTGTTGAGAATATATGAGACATATTCTTTTTATCCACTCACTTTATTCAAAGAAGTTAAAAAAATCTTTCATTTTAAGAGACTTAGTAATTTTGTAACTTTTATTTGACAAATAACATGTATAGAGAATTCTGCACAATGCTGAAGTGTAACACACCTCCATGACCACCATCCAGATTATGAAACAGACAATCACCATGGAAGGTCCACTGATGTTCCTATTCAGCCTGTGGTTGTCACCATTCCTACTTTCCATAGCAGAGAATAGTTTGCTTGTCTTGGTACTTTCAGTAAATATAATCATACAGTATATGCTACTTTGGACCTAGCTGCTTTGATTCCACATTACATTTGTGAAATGTATCTGGATTACTGCCTGCAGCTTTAGATCATTACTTCTCATTGCTCTATGGTGTTCACTAGTTTGACAACATAGCATACATTGCTTCAAAAAATAAATTACCAACTATGTGGGGCAAACTCTGTAATCTTCTTATTTGTGTAAACTTCTTAGGTTTTCCCTTCCTCTTGCTCTATCCTACAATCAAGGAGTTATTTTCTTTCATAGTTCTTAATATCATACAATTTTACAGGATAAAAAACAAAAGTGCTCTAAAAGGAGCGGTTATCTTTGAGTTTATAAAGACACTTTAGCTCTCTGTTGGTAAAAGCACTTAAGACTATGAAAAATATAATACTAATATTCAGAAGGGAAAGAAGTTTGTCTTAAAGGTAAGAAAGTAAAGACATATTGAAAGATTATCTCAAAGATGGAGGACATAAAGTTCTGTCTTGCTGAGGGCAAGCTGGGGACCATGTCACTCAAATAAGCTGTCTTTAGGGGAAAAAGGAGCCCAAGGAAATGCTTTTCAAGAGCAATTATCAGAAAAGCCAAAACTCTACACCATTTTGTAAGAAAATAATCTTAATTTTAAAATAATGGCAGATTTTAAGCAAAGTTATAAAAATAAGTTGGAGAGCCCCTGCATCCTTCTCACCCACTTTAACTTTCCTCTAATGTTATCCTTTTACAATATCATGACTATTTTTTAAAGCTAAGAAAACAATCTTGGGACACTATTCTTCAAATAAAGTAAGTTCTTGACTTTATTCAGACATCACTGGGTTTCCATTAATGTCCTTTTTCTGGCCTAGGAGCTAATAAGTATCCATAGTACATTTAATTATCATGTTTCCTTAGAAATTGAGAGAGAGGGGAAGGAGGGGTGGAGGATGGGCAGAGGGTGGGTGATTGGTGGGATTACACCTGCAGTGCATCTTACAAGGGTACATGTGAAACTTAGTAAATGTAGAATATAATTGTCTTAATACAATAACTAAGAAAATGCCAGGAAGGCTATGTTAACCAGTGTGATGAAAATGTTTCAAACTATTTATAAAATCAGTGTATGGTGCCCCATGATCGCATTAATGTACACAGCTATGATTTAATATAAATAAAAAAGGCATTTAAATTTTGACATGTATTTATACTTCTAAATAGCCCCCACTTTTCTGTAGTAGGAATGAAAAGCTTGGGTACTTTAAAACTTTGTACTTGTCATTTTTCTGCATTACTTGAATTTTTAATTATGATTTTATGTTATTTTTATGAATATAACAAATAAATCATGTGACCAGGGCCAAAAAAAAAAAATAAAATAAAAAGAAAGGAAATTGATCTATGACAGTTTCTCAGTATTTCCCTGTTTTTGCCTCTTTACTTTTATAGTTTTGAGGTATACTGGTCAGTGATGTTGTAGAATGACTCTCAATTTGTGTTACTTGGATGATTTTCTCATTATTGCAATAGAATTATGTTTTTCTATGGGGGGAGGGGACCATGGAGGTAAATTGCTTTTAACATGACATATCAAGAAGTACATGATATCCACATGCCATCACTGGAGATATTAACCTTGACCACTTGGTTCAAGAGACATTGTTTGAGCAATAAAGTGTATATAAAACTTGTTTCCACATTCCCCAACCCCTCCTTTCTTATAAAGCTTCATGAAAATTATTTGATTAAAAAGGTTGTGTGGTCACAACAATCACAACAAATAGATTATCTGTACATGGAACTCCAAGGAGGTCAAGCAATAGAAAATGAGGATATCTTTGGATGCCTGCCATGAAAAATAAGACATGCAAGGAAAGATTAAAAACATATGTTCTTTCCAAATAAGTTCTTAAAATCTAGACTTAACCTCTTTTATGTTTACAGGGATGGAGCTAGAAAATATTTTTTCTTAGTTAAGTATCTCAGGAATAGAAAAAAAAAATCCAATGTACTCAGTACTACTGTGAAACCAATTTATAAGAACTCACACTTGCATATGAAAAATGAACCACAACTTTAGCCTATGATGAAGGAGGAAAGGAGAGGGAGAGGTGAAGGGCAAGGGTTGTATTGATAGAAGGAGGATTAGTAGGGGAACCACACCTATGGAGCACATTGCAAGTACAAGTTGGTTCTATCAGGTGAAGAACACAAATGTCTAAACGTTTTAATTGGGTAAATGAAGTGAAGACTATGTTGATTAGTGGGAGTAAGCATTCCAATTTGTACCTATACTCAACACATTGAATCCAAAAATGCCATAAATGTGTTCATGATTTATGCACCAAGGACTTAAAAAAAAAAAAAAGGAAAAAACAAAAACTCTTGTGGATGGCACTAGTGCAGAGTAGAATGCCATGATATCCCTGTCTTTACTAGAGAAGGTTAACAGCTTGAAAAACTTTAGTCCTTTGGCTTTTGGATGAAGCCTTAACAGTTTGGTGGTGCTGGGCAGAAAAGCAGAATGAAAAGCATCAGGTTCATGTATAGGACCCTACATCTTTAAGGGAAAAACAAATCCTGAAGGTGTTCAAATTCACAGCTGTGATTTTTGCCTCCCCCCAAACTGAAAAGTACCAACTAAGAACAGTCAGGAGAAGAGGAAACAAATTATTTAATCCTACAACCCAGGAAATAATGAATCCTGAAAACTGAGGTTTACTCCTTAAAAATCTATACTTTGCTCTCAACTCCCACATTTCCATAGAAACTAAATCAACACTTGATACAGAATTCACAACCCTGTATGTCATGACATCAATTTTGTTTGTAGGATGAAAAACTACTTCTTTAGCAAAATTTGGAGGATAAATCAGTTATGCAAACTAAATCAGAATATTTTATAAAATTAGCTTCATGCATGCCATTTCAGTGGCTCCGAAAGACTTATGAAATTCAAAGGCTCAGTATGTAAAACAAACACCTAGCCATTAGGAAAGGGGATGTTGAAGAGGGAGTTGAAGGGTTTGACCAATCTACTCCCCTTTAATATCCCTAGAAGTTCAAGTCCCCTTTGTTGTTTTAGTATGCAGGAAGGGTGGAGAACGAAGACTTCATTCTTGGCAAGGGAGAGCACCCCCAGAAACAGAGGAATATTAAACAATAAGCTGAGTGAGTTGGAACAAAGAAAAGTCAGCTAGTTTACATTTAAGCTAGCCAATGCTAGCAAGCTTCCTGCCTTTTCTGAAATGCTAGCCTGTTAGGGATACAGCTTTTAAACACCTCGGCTGGGTCTGTGAGCACTCTGAGGAAAAATGGCCACAGAAGAGACTATGGCAAAGACCTATAAAGATACATTAACTGGGTCATTTCCTGCATAGTAAACAGGCAAAGCAGATACCCATTTGGGATATTTGCATTTCCTTGGGCAGAAACCAAGGGAGTAGCTCAAACCCTGAGATATGGGTGGAAGAGCTTAAATCCCTTATGCTGGAGAAAGATCCTCTGTGGTGGTGATGGGAGGAAAATTCCTGCCTCTCCCTGATTCCTCAGAGGAGATTAACACCAGTGGTGTTTTACTAAACAGGGAAGTAATGGAGTTTAACACCTCCTTAGAAATCTGTGTGTGCGATCTCAAGCAGGATGCTGTCTCATTATAAGGCTCAGATTTCAGATTTCTCAAGTCTACTCAAACCCTTAAAAAACAAATACAATAGGGGCTGATATTCTCACTCAAAGAAACTGCTGGCATCTTTGTTCTCTCCCTCATCTTACCCTCTGGGCAAATGAATATTTATGAAGCAGAATGGATCAAACACTCTGGGCCATTGCTGGAATCCCCCAAACAGTCAATGGACCCTTGACTTCCCACCTTTAATTCTGTTCTCTGTCTCATGTCTCTTTCTTTGCCATTGTTTCTAACATTATATTTCTTCAGTCGGTTGCTGCCACTTCCACAGGTCTTAGTGGACCCTGCCCCCATGGCAGGACACTGACACAGAAGAGCCCCTTTAAAAGAGATTGGCCAAACCAACATAAATGACTACAAGAGTCCCCAATAGTGGTCTTACTTTTCATATAGTTTAAGCCAAAATCTCTTAGGGGAAACATGTCACACAAGTGTATTGGTTTAATTAGGTGTAAAAATCAGTTACAGATTTCATAAACAATCAGAATAAAATGTTATCTTTCTACCAATTTGGGGAATAAAATTTGCCTGAAGTTTTCCCTCTCATCACAGAAATGACCACAATAGCTCAGCAAGGTAAACATAGGACAAGCTGTGGTTCTTACTTGAAAGTGGCCACAAAGTTCTGAGTGGGCCAGCCCAAGATGAAGGACTTCACAGCCTCAGTGTTGCCTTCTCCCTCTTCAGCCAAATATCTGGTTGTCCACATATCTGATAATTTAATTGTGTTTTTTGTCTTGAAGTTATTGATGCACCTAGAAAGATGAAAACAAAAGGACCTCTGGCTATTTTGTTTCTTAAATTTTATGGGAGATTTTGTACTTGTGATAATTGTCTCATAGGCTCCTATGATCTTCAGGGCCCATCACAGTCAACTGTAATGTGGTTATCTCCCTTTTCCCAAAAAAGCCTTTAATACATTTGGTGAAAAATTTACTCCTCATGCATGTACATACAGAGAAATGGACATAAAATAGCCATACCGTTTTTCTATTCATTGAGCATTGCATTTGGAGCAAATGTCTTAACTTTAAATTTACTACTTTTACAAAAAATTTACTCATTTATTATCTATGACTTATTTCCAAAAAGACTTCAAGGACGGTCACAAAACTGTACCTGTTTTATTAAAATGTTTATCAAATTTTCATGTCAAAAGAGAGCCACAGAAAAAACCTGAGATTGGAAGAATTTATAATATGTTTTCACCTGAGAGGTTATAAGATTTTCTAGTCTGTAGCAGCATAGAATATTTTACATTTTCAACCTTAAGATTTTGGTGAAACTTTCTCCCCTTATACTCTTGCTTACATTGAAAAATATAGGCTAAAAAGGAATGGGAAAAAAAAAGCAGGTTTGACAGAATCAATATTAATCTCTCAAGATGTAGAAGGTGATCTATTTTTAATACAGAAATGAAATTGCTTTCAGAAAATTCCCACCTAATCCTCCTTAAACCCACATGGTAGAAACCATCATATCCCTTCATTTAATAGACATATTTTCTGCTCAGAAAGACTGGAAAATTGAACAGAAGACACTGAGTAAGATGAAGTGAATACACAGGAAGACTTGGGTCCCTTTAAGCATTCAGAACCTTTGTGGCAAAACTAGAGTAAAATCTAAGAGACCTCATATATGCAAGTATCCCTGAAACTCTGATCCATGAGATATTTATGGCTCAAACTCTTAAACAGAACTTACAAAGATCACAAAGATACTACAGGAAGTATAGAATCCTGCATATGGATAATCTAGTTTGAACTGCTTCCCCTAGAGTGCACTGAATTCATCTGCACTCAGGTTGTGGTATGATAGCTTCTTCCTGTTGAATTGAAGTATTCTTCACCCTACTGCTATGAATCAGTAGATTTTTATAAAATAAAAAAAGACTGAATTACAGACTGAATCTTATTTCCTGATGCCTGTTATTTAGGTCATATAAAACTGTAATTACAAGTCTTTTAGAATGAAAAGACTCTTCCATGTGTGGTTTCACACATTTTGTGTCTATGTGGTCTACTTACAGCTATCTTGTGGAAACATCCACATATACTGTCCTGGGGAAAAAGTGATAGCATTTTCTATTCCCTAGATCAATAATATTCAAGCACAGGTGCCAAAAACATGGAATTGTCTAAAAGTATGATCAATGACTTCCATCCTCATACACTAAAAATAATGGCTAGGCTTGGCATCTGTCGCACAGTGATTATTGCACCAGCCACATACACCCAAGGCTGGTGAGTTCAAACTGGGCCTAGGTCAACTAAATGACAATGGCCAACGAAAAATAGCTGGGCATTGTGGTGGGTGCCAGCTACTTGGGAAAAAGAGGCAAGAGAATCACGTAAGCCCAAGAGATTGCGGGTGCTGTGAGCTGTGATGCCAAAGCATTCTATGGTGACAGTGTGAGACTCTGTCTCAAAAAAATAATAACAATAATAGTGGCTAATATTATTGAGAATTTAGCAGGTGACAGTCATTGTTGTAAGTACTTTACCCAACTTATTTCATACTCAAACATTTTACAGAAAAGGAAATGGAGTCATGAACAGATTGACTTGCCTAAAGGCAAACAGCTTAAAAGGCAGACCAAGAACCTGATCTTGAGCAGAGGTAGCTCCTGAACTTACTTAGGCTCTTTTTTTTTTTTTTTTTGTAGAAACAGAGTCTCACTGTACCGCCCTCGGGTAGAGTGCCGTGGCGTCACACGGCTCACAGCAACCTCTTAACTCTTGGGCTTACGCGATTCTCTTGCCTCAGCCTCCCGAGCAGCTGGGACTACAGGCGCCCGCCACAACGCCCGGCTATTTTTTCGTTGCAGTTTTGGCCGGGGCTGGGTTTGAACCCGCCACCCTTGGCATATGGGGCTGGCGCCCTACTCACTGAGCCACAGGCGCCACCCCTTACTTAGGCTCTTAAGGAGCATAAAAAGCCTTGAATATTTCCAATTCTCTAAACCACCTGCATGAAAGGAAGTTTCGTTCGGCTGTTCTCCTTGACCTACTTTTTGTTGTTGTTAAGCTCTCCTGAGCATCAAGGCTTTCTGATGGAGCTATTAAAACCATCCAGCCTTAATACTTGCCTGATTATGTCTTCAATTTAAGCAAAAATCAGTAAATAAATAAAGAAGAAAGAAAATAACATAGATCACCCAATCTTTTATTTTCAAATTCATATTCCACTCCAAAAAGTGCTGACCTTTTTCAAAGTTTCCACTATATTTCCTTACCAACAAAATCCCTTTGAGATGTTGAATATTATCCCTAAATCCCAGATAAAAATGGAGTAATAGAAATTATTTTTTGCTAGAGACAAAATTGTGTGTTCAGAAGACCTGACCCCGAAGGGAACACAGAGATTTGTGTACCATGGCCAGACAGAGCACACAGATATTTTGGGGAGATTCACTAAATTTATTCCCAATATGATATTCAGTAGTGAATTTTCATTTATTATCTTCATCTCCAAAGAAAACAACGTGGCACAAAAATATGCATCAGCAAATTAGTTTCAAACTCCAACACTCTGCATGACTTCTTTTTCTTTTTATGTCTGTCTATCTTAATACAGTAGCCACTAGCCACGTGTGATTAATTGAATACAGAAATTAAGTGAAATTTTAAAATGGTTTCCTCAGCTGCACTAATCACATGTCAGATGAATAATGGCCACGTATGCTACCATAAATAACAGCAAAAGTTCAAAATATGTGCTTCTGACAGAAAGTTCCATGGCACAGGGTCATAGTACTAAAGCACAGCTATGGGAGGAAGTGACTGCCTCTCCATGGGCACTGAAGAGGTGGCAGTTCAGCTCCTGGCCCTAGGCCTCTTCCAGAGTCTGGTCTGGGGGACACCGGCGGGATCCTAGAGCCCATGCACTGGAGGGACCCTACATTGGCTCCCCTTAACCTTCAGATTCTCAATCTGTGGGTCGCGACCCACAGGAACTGTATTAAAGGGCTGCGGCATTAGGAAGATTGAGAACCACTGCCTTCACCAAAAGCATCTGCTGCTCTTCCAGCGCCCTAGAGGTGACTGAGTAGGGAGCCTATAGGTGCGGCTTTCCCAGCTCCCCTGGCAGAGTGGCCCAGAGGTGCAGGTGCAAGTTGCTCAGAGTCGTTAGCCTCGGACCTCGTGCCAGTGAGAAGGCAGGAGCAGAAAAGGCAGAGAGGAGATGGGCACTGGCCTTCCACATGCTGGTGGCCTCTGGACGCTCCTCTACAAAAGACAGGGAACGCTGTGCTGGGTACTGGCAGCGGGGAGTGCCCAGTCGTGCAGGCTCCGCCATTCCAGGTCTGACCCGACCCAGGAGGTGTGGGAAGGGCCCCTAGCGGCAGCTGGGGTGAAAGAGGCCACACCTCCTGTGAGCCCTGGTCTCTATCCACCATCCAGCGGCTGCTGAGCCAGGACCGCCACACCAGGTCTGGACAGGCTGCTGGGGTCAAATTAGAACCCAGCAGAGGAGGAGCTCAGAGGCCTACCCCGGTGAGAATCTGCTCTTCCCTCAGGTAGAGTGGTCCCCCAGATCATCCAAAACTTCAAATATCCCCAATGGTTATAGAAAGTACTTCAACTTTCATGAATTGACTGTCCTCAATAACAGCATTTCAATGGATAGAGAGAAATTGTGTCACTGCCTAAAAACATTAGCCTGAACACAGATTTAGGTTATGTGTGGAAAAATAATGGAACCTGAAAATAATGGAATCTTAAACGAGAGATACTTAAAAGCAATAGAAGTAGATAATGGGTGCGAGTTTTGTCAATATATCTAAAAACAGCTGTTTTCAAGTGTTAAATCTATTGAAAATGTTTCTAGCAAACTATGAATGTCATGTTCATGTAAGCAATGTACGGAATAATAAATAATTTAAGGTAAAAAAATATGAAACATTTCTCTATGCTAAATAGTGTTATAACTGCTAAGAAAAAGATACCAAAATCACAAAAAGGCACAAATCTTCTTCCCTAAGAGTTCAATGAGTGTTGTAAGTAGTCTTTAATGGCAGAGCTCAGGACATTTGTTGCTGTCTGCTTATCAACCTCCAGGCTAAGCTTTGCACCTAATGAATACAATGAATGCAGTAAGGAAGACTGATAGAGCCAGCCCTTGGAATTAAGATCCATGTACAAGCTCCAGCTCTGCCATTACTTATGATAAACTTCCCTAAACATCAGGGTTCAACATCTTAAAATTAAAAAAAAACACAAAAAACTTATCTCAGGGGGTTGCATAAATGAGACCTTTGTGAGCCTCTTATAGTAATGCCTACTATGAAGAACTCATCCAATATTTTAAATAAACGTCTATTTTAAAAAGAAAATTAATGATTTGGTCTTCCATTAAAAGCCTCTGTAGTTAGAATTTCATGTGGACATTTTCAAAGGCAATGCCTTCGGAAAACAACAAAAACAACAAAAATGAAACTCCTTTTCATTCTGGGTATTACTCATAATACCATACCATATCTGCTTCGAAAACTGCATGTGTAGGCATCACTTATTTTAAAAATACTCTGAAACCCTTTTCTTTATGTTACCTTTCATTTTGAAAAGGACACTAAGCAATTCATACCTTTTCTTACTAAATGGCTATTTAGATGGAACTATTTACTCATAACAAAGGAAGGACTACTTTAATGATGAGAAAAACCTGTATGATTGAGAAACCTTCTATGAAATAGGTAACTAAAAAAATAAAAGAGTTAAATAATTATAAAGGCAACAGACCACATGCTGGCTAAAAGAATGGACTTTGAAGTAAGATTGATCTAGGTCCAAATGAGGGTTAACTAATTAGTCTTTGACCTTGAGGAAATTGCTTAACTTCTCTAAGTATCAAGTTCTATTGTAAAATGAGACAAATATTAATGAATACCCATGTACAAAAATGATAAAATTGTTACAATTGTTATAAGTATCTAAGAGAGTATGCCTATAATATCCAATAAATGCTTGGTTTCTCTTGTTATTAATGCCAGTCACATGAAATATAGTGTTTGTAAAATTATTTAGCCTTGTCCATGTCTTATTTACGATGCAGAATAACATACTTGTGTGAGTGTGAGTAGTAGATAACAGTAACTACTATTGTTGAGTGACTGAAAATATCTCTCACAGGATTGGACTTTCAAAACTACTTTTCTCTTTCCTAATGTTTCATAATTATGGAGAATGAGAATTAGAGCCAGTAGCAGCCACCATGTTCTAGGTTGAGTGTTAACTGAAGTGATATTTAGTGTTGAACAGAAAGTGACTCCTCTAGGACACCTCTAAAGGATATTCCAGGTATGTCTGTATTAACCTCTTAGCTGTCATTTCTCAGATAAAATCCTCACTATCTCTGTCATGACTCAAACAGTAACTGCCTATCAAGTCTATTGCTTCTATACTGGTCTAACTTCAAACCCAGTTTCTAACTAACATGAGCCAGAATTATATTTTTTTTGCCAAAAAGGAATAATGCTATGCCACTCCCCCAGCAAAAGTCCTTCAGAAAAAAAGTCCTTATAAAAGGCTTTGTGGACCCAGATCCCCAAGATGGTCCCCAATAATCCTTAATTCCTGTTATTCTCACTCTATTGTAGCTCCCTCCGATGCCTTACCAGGGGTGGCCTGTGTGGCCCATTGCATACATCAGGAATGATGGTACACTACTTCAACAATTAGGTTATAAGAGACTGTGGTTTCTATTTTGGGTGCTATTTCAATTGCCTATTCTCTTGGATCTTCCACTTTGAAGGAAGCCACTGCCATTATGAGCAGCCCTGTGGACAGATCCACATGGACAGCAGACATATGACCAACAGCCAGTGAGGCACTGAGGCTGCCAGCATCCACTTCCAACAGTCTTGAAAGTGGATTCTCCAGTTGTAGCTGAGCCTTGAGATAATCATATCTGTGCCAACAAGCTTGAGTGGCCTCAGGAGGGCCCGAGAACTATAAGAATCCAGTGAAACACTCCCAGATTTCCAAATCAGAGAAGATGTAGGAGATGTTTGCAGTGTTGTGCTGTTATGTTTTGGGGTAACTTGTTGTACAGCAACAGGTAATTCACATCCTTACAAAGGTCCTTATAAGCTAACTTTGCTTCCATTTTTTTTTTCTTTTTGCTTCAAAGTATTACCACCCTCGTCTGCTCATTAGGCTCCAGTTACACAGGGCTTCTTTTTACTCCTCTGAGGGCCAAGCTCTCCCCACCACCTTTGTGCTTGTTGCCTCTACCTAAAATGTTCGTCCTCCCTATATCTATCTAAATGGCTATTTACATTTCTTCCTTCAATGATTTTCTCCTTGACTACACCTACCAAATATACACCTCATCTTTTACTTCACCCAGTACCCTATTTCTTCATATAGTAATCACAGTCTGTCATCCTATCCCCCCAACACACACATAAGTTCCCATATTAAAATGGAAGTTACCAAAGAGCAAGGACTGAACCCATCACCTTCTCCGTTATATCTCCTACATAACTCAGGCATGGCACAGGAACTAAATGAATGCTTGTTGCATAAATAATTGACACATTTCTTTACCAAAAAAGGAAAGAATTATAAAACTGAATTTAGATGCTGGGCATAGTAACAGAGACTAGACATTGTGACCATAGGCACTGAGTCCATTGAGTGAAAGAGTATCTTTGCTAGTGAAAATGCAATTGGATAATGATTACCAATAGAGAATATTCAGTCCACTTACTTGGTTTTGGCCACAACAAACACATCATTGTACAAGAATATATGACGCTTCTGCTTCTTCAGGCCTCTTTTCAGTTCAACTGGGCCGTCGATCAGCAGAGTCCTATTGGAGCACACAGATGGTGACACAACAGGTGTTGACACTAGCAGATGGTCTTTTCCACAGATCAGTAAGTTAAATGATGCAATACAGGCTAAGTTTATGAGAACAAAACCCATTCTCTAGGGCGGTGCCTGAAGCTCAGTGAGTAGGGTGCTGGCCCCATATACTGAGGGTGGCAAGTTCGAACCTGGACCTGGCCAAACGGCAACAAAAAAATAGCCAGGTGTTATGTTGGGTAACTATAGTCCCAGCACCTGGGGAAGCTGAGACAAAAGAATTGCCTAAGCCCAGGAGCTGGAGGTTGCTGTGAGCTGTGATTCCATGACACTCTACTGAGGGACACAGGGTGAGAAGCTGTCTCTAAAAGAAAGGAAAAGAAAAAAAAAAATCCCAGTCTCTAATACAAATTGAAAACTGAGCTAGATGTTGTGGTGTGTGCCTGTAATTCCCCCCTACTTGGGAGTCTGATGCAGAAGGATCACTTGAACCCAGGGGTGTGGGTTGCTGCGAGCTTGGGGGATGCCATGTGCCCAGGCTGACAGAGTGAGACTCTGTCTCAAAAAAAAAAAAGGAAATTTTGGTGAATAACACCATGCGTATGTTTTTAGTATTCTTATTTTCAATTGTTTCTACAAATAAGCTTTAAACTTTGATAAAATGTGCAACCTTTATGTTTGAGTACTATGTGATGTGAGGTACACTTTTGAATCACTTTGAACCCAACAGAGCATACACACCAGCTCTGAAAGGCTTTATGATTCCTACAAAATATAGACCTTATAAAGTAACCTCAGGACAGGAGTCAAATTTTTCATTATTAAACAAACAATGCTGGTGCTAATGGAAAAAAACAACAACAACAAAATCCGCACCTACAAGAAATGTGACCTGAAACTCACCATGGAATATAATGTTCTAAGCACACACCACATGTGCAGTTGAAAGCCTTGCACTTACCTGCCAGTAGGAGGCTGTTCTTCCAGGACTCTGTCTAGCAATGTGTTTGTTTTCTGTTTTGGAAAAAGTAAAAGAAGACCATGTGGTTTATAAGAAAGTAAACATTGACTTTCAATCCAATTCAACAAGTTTTGTATTGCCCATCTTTATATACCAAGGACTCTACAATTTCATTATGCCAATAAAACTATAACATCTAAAATAGAAAAGTTTTTTTTTTTTTTTTAAAGGATAGCAAGTATGAAAGCTTGTATAGGAAGTAAGATTGCGTTGTATCTTCAGTGAATAAAGTGGTTAAATGTTGATTACAGTATTTGGGAAAAACACCATTATTATTGGTATGTTGTGCCCAGCCCTATGCTGAAGGCTGAACATGGATTCCCTGATTAAAGTGTCATCCCAGGAGGTACTACTCTACTTCAAAGGCAGGACAGGTCCCAACTACCATTCAAGGAAAGACCAGTACAGGGTGGACAAATAGTTAAAGAAAAGGCCCAGAGAATAGTGTTCTCATGAAAATAAAACGAACCTTGAAATCTTATTTTAAATTTAAATGTTTACACATTTGTAGATACTTCCTTCCATATCATTTTTTTTTTTTTGCTGTAATTAAAAGGGACAGTTTTCTTTCTAATTTAAATATAATCAGGCTACTCTGTTTTCAGTGATCAAAAATTTGGGATAAATGCGGTATTATTTAACTCAAGTTATCAAGATAATTATGCTCTAAATTTAACCTGATGTACTTAACACCTCTAAAATCAGTCCCTAGAGATTCACAAGTAAAAGTAACAACAGAGTCACAAAGAGCCACGAGTGGACATTAGGCTGTATTACCAAACCCATTCTCCCTGCTCCACCCTCTCCCCCTGGCCTGGCCAGAGCTGTGACCCACTTTCTAGGAGACTAGACCAGCCCTGCATGACAGCTGCCTGTTGCTCCAATAGGAACCACAGAAACCCTACTAGCTACCGCAGGGTCATTATGCCAACGCAGGATTTAAAAGAACTAATTCTTAGCTAGTAAAATAAAACCTAGCTATGCCATTTAATTACAAATCATGCATTTATAAGGGGCTGAGAATAACACTTTCTTTGGCGTAGTTCTTAGCTCACCACATCTCCAAGCCCCCAGAGATCTCTCCCAAAGTATTGTTTTCACCCCTGCTCTGTCCTCAGTTTTGCTGTTCCCCTCATTAATCTTTTGGCTCCCATGTAAAAACTATATACACAAATTCCTTTCAGGCAACTGTAGGAATTAGATACAACATTAATAATAGGTTGAAAGCAAATAGGTTAAAAGGAAAATTATCAAATTTCTCATTCAAGAGTTATTAACCTTGAATTATGTTTAGCCTAACTTACTTGCAATATTTTTTAATTTTTTTGCCATGTTGTATATTTGGTGTCTCTGTACAGAAAAAGCCCATAGGTTCCATCACTTTCCCAGACTAGTCGAATCCCTCTCAAGTTCAGTGATTCAATAACCTAGTTTATACCTTATAGTGTGAAAGCCAAATGTCAGTGGTTGCATTACCCACAACTCTCAGGAACACAACCCTCAGGAATCTAACTCCTTAGGCTGATGTGAATACACAACTGGCAAGAAGAAAGGAACTCTGGGAGACAAGGATTTGCATTGCAATATGAAGTGCAGGATAGTCTCAATGCTGGAAGACTGGATTGAGTTTACTAGAAAAGGAGGCAGTTTGGAAATACTTGATTTTACTTGTGGGCACACACACACACACACACACACACCCTCCCTCCCTCAATCTCCGAAGGGAAAAAGCACTGAAGACAAAATGTAGACTCAATACATCAAAGGATGAGGGGCCAGTACTGACTCTCACCCACAGTCAAGTCTTGGGAAGCTCAGGCACTTCCAACCCTGGGGAAGGGCTCTCACCCCTCTTCAATGGCCCTCTGGCCAACCCAAGATCCTGGAGGGAAGATTTAGGAAGGGCACTAAAATCAGGACAAGCAGAGAGCCTGTGCAACTCCCTATGTCTCTGCAGCACCTTGAGAAAGTTTAAGGAAGAGCCAGGTTATCCCTCTATCAGCCACTTGTTTCCAGAGAGTCTGGAAGTGTTCCACTGCTATAAGGAAACACAGGGCCAAATATTAGAGTGACTTATGCAGGGGGACAGGGAATTTGGAGACATGGACAGAAACACCAGTGCCAGTTCCTGAGTGAAGTGAATGGCTCTTATCGCAGGTACACTTGCTTGGAATCCTTCTACAGAGACCTGGACACCACGGGAGCCCTCCTGCTACCTGGTGGCTGAGTTATTCTGAAGGGAATGTAAAAGATGAATTCCTCCTGCCACTTGGTGGCTGTGTTTATCTAGGGAAATCTTATAAGTCATTGCTCAGGTTGCCCCTCCCAACTATGACAGGGAACACATGCCACCCTAACACCCCCAACAACACCTGCACCCCTCTCTAACCTCCAGAGTCCTAATTGGACAGAGGAGCAACACCACCAGGGATCACCAGCTCTGTCCTGTCTACAGTACACCAAGGCCTACCACCCCCTGGGTGGCCCAGTTTGGTCGAAGGCAGGCCAAACCTCCATGTCCCCATGGTGACCAGGGTCATGATCCTGCACCCACCCTTCCAACTCTCACCACCACCTCCCGGACCTGGAGTCATTTCTGGGCTCCTGCAGTGGGTGTGGGATATCCCCCTTAAATCATACCGTGCAGCCACCCCTGGTCCATCCTATTTCCCAAAGCCCACCACCCACCTTCATCAAAGTTTGCTGTTCCCCCATGGCACGTGCTGCTGCTCTTGACATCTCTGAGCTGGCCTCACTGAGGGGTGGTTGCCCACATGTCACCTTGTATTTCTTCTCTGGCTGTGGCATCTCAGTCCTGGCCCCACCCAGGTTCAGTTGTCCATAGGTCAGCGCTGGGATCTTGAGCTGTGGCATCTCCAAGGTATCCACACCAGTGGGAAGTGGTGCACACCTCAACTTAGGAATGGCCCCCACCAGAGGCAAATCTGTGTCAGTCCCGCTCAGGGTCTGTAGCACACAGGTCACCTCAGGGATGGCCGCCACTGGGGTCAACTCTGTACTGGCCTCACCCAGGGTCTGTTGTGCACTGATTACCTCTGGGATCCCCAACTGTGCTGTTTCCAAGGTGGCCACACTAGGGAGGAGTGGTGCACAGTGCACCTCCAGGACCTCCTGCTGTGGCATCTCCAAGGTGGCCCCAACAGGTGGGAGTGGTGCACAGGTTATCTCAGAGATGGCCCTCACTGAGGTCAACTCTGTACTGGCCCCACCCAGGGACTGTTGTGAACAGATTACCTCTGGGAACCCCAACTGTGGCGTTTTCAAGGTGACCACACCAGGGGGGACTGCTGCACAGCTCACCTGCGGGACTTCCAGCTGTGGCATCTCCAAGGTGGCCCCAACAGGTGGGAGTGGTGCACAGGTTACCTCAGGGATGGCTTCCACCAGAGGCAATTCAGTGTCCGTCCTGCTCAGGGTCTGCGGCACACAAGTCACCTTAAGAATGGCCCCCACTATGGTCATCTCTGTTCCGGCCCCACCCAGCATCTGTTGTGCACAGGTCACTTCTGGGATCTCTAACTGTGGCATCTCCAAGGTGCCCACACCACTGGGGAGTGGTGCACAGCTCACCTCAGGTATGGCTTCTACCAGAGGCAACTCTGTGTCAGACCCAGTCAGGGTCTGTGGCACACAGATCACCTCATGGATTGCCCCTACTGTGGTAATTTCCATGCCAGCCTCACCCAGGGTCTGTTGTGCACAGGTCACCTCTGGGATCTCCAGCTGTGGGATTTCCAAGGGGGCCCCACCAGGGGGCAGTGGTTCACAGGTCACCTCAAGAATTGTCCCCAATGGGGTCAACTCCGTGCAGGCCCCTCTCAGGGTCTGTGGCACACAAGTCACCTCCGGGATCGCCCCCTCCCGGGGCATCTCAGTGCCAGCCCCACCCAGGGTCCGTGGCACAAGGGACACCTCAGGGATCACAGGCCTTGGCATCTCCAAAATGGCCCCTCCACGGGGCATTAGCTCATAGGTACCCACGGGGACTGAGGGCTGAGGACAGGGATGGACAAGGGGAAGACTTTCTGGACTCCCACCCCGGCCTGGGCTTCTCCCTAAGGGAGGAACCAGGCTGCGGATCTTGCTGTTCATGGAGCCTTCAGGGTCTTTTCCTGAAGAAATAAAACTCTCTGGAAGTCTCTAAACTCTCCACATGATCACAGTGAGTCAAGAAGTAGCGGGAGGGTCTCGGAAACCGTGTTGCGGCCAGTAGTGGCGGGTGCGAGAGTGCAGGAAAGTGTCCAACCGACGTGGTGCGCGAGCTGGGAGCCGACCGGTCAACCTCCGCTGGGGCTGCAGGCCCGCAGGTGCAGGAGCTCGAGATCCCAGGAAGGAGGGCGCGGGACAGAGGACGCCGGAAGGATGGCACAGGACTGACAGCGCAAGATGGAGGATGCAGAAAGAATGGGGCGAGAGGGAGGACACGGGAAGGATGGCACAGGATGGAGGACAAGGGAAGGATGTTCCTGGAGGGAGGACATGGGACAGTTGTCATGGGAGGAAGGATGCGAGATGGAGAATGGGGGAACCACGCAGGAAGAAAGGCGCGAGACTGAGGACTTAGGGAGGATGGCACGGGATATAGGAAACGGTTAGGATGGCGCGGAAGGGAGGACGCCGGAAGGACAAAGGAAGTTGGAAGGATGGAGCAGGACCAACAGGGCGAGATGGAATATGCGGAATGTATGGCACTGAAGGGAGGACGCGGGAAGGATGGCTCGGGACTGAGGACGCGAGATGGAGGATGCAGAAAGGATGGCTCGAGAGGGAGGACGCGGGAAGGATGGCTCGGGACTGAGGACGCGGGGAGGATGGCTCGGGACTGAGAGAGCGAGATGCAGGATGCAGAAAGGATGGCTCGAGAGGGAGGACGCGGGAAGGATGGCTCGGGACTGAGGACGCGAGATGGAGGATGCAGAAAGGATGGCTCGAGAGGGGGAGGATGCGGGAAGAATGGCTCGGGACTGAGGACGTGAGATGGAGGATGCAGAAAGGATGGCTCGAGAGGGAGGACACGGGAAGGATGGCTCGGGACTGAGGACGCGAGATGGAGGATGCAGAAAGGATGGCTCGAGAGGAAGGACGCGGGAAGGATGGCTCGAGAGGGAGGACACGGGAAGGATGGCTCGGGACTGAGAGAGGGAGATGGAGGATGCAGAAAGGATGGCTCCAGAGGGAGGACGCGGGAAGGATGGCTCGGGACTGAGGACGCGAGATGGAGGATGCAGAAAGGATGGCTCGAGAGGGAGGACGCGGAAGGATGGCTCGGGACTGAGAGAGCGAGATGCAGGATGCAGAAAGGATGGCTCGAGAGGGAGGACGCGGGAAGAATGGCTCGGGACTGAGGACGCGAGATGGAGGATGCAGAAAGGATGGCTCCAGAGGGAGGACGCGGGAAGGATGGCTCGGGACTGAGGACGCGAGATGGAGGATGCAGAAAGGATGGCTCCAGAGGGAGGACGCGGGAAGGATGGCTCGGGACTGAGGACGCGAGATGGAGGATGCAGAAAGGATGGCTCCAGAGGGAGGACGCGGGCGAATGGCTCAGGACTAAGAGAACGAGATGGAGGATGCAGAAAGGATGGCTCGAGAGGGAGGACGCGGGAAGGATGGCTCGGGACTGAGGACGCGGGAAGGATGGCTCGGGACTGAGGACGCGAGATGGAGGATGCAGAAAGGATGGCTCGAGAGGAAGGACGCGGGAAGGATGGCTCGAGAGGGAGGACACGGGAAGGATGGCTCGGGACTGAGAGAGCGAGATGGAGGATGCAGAAAGGATGGCTCCAGAGGGAGGACGCGGGAAGGATGGCTCGGGACTGAGGACGCGAGATGGAGGATGCAGAAAGGATGGCTCGAGAGGGAGGACGCGGAAGGATGGCTCGGGACTGAGAGAGCGAGATGCAGGATGCAGAAAGGATGGCTCGAGAGGGAGGACGCGGGAAGAATGGCTCGGGACTGAGGACGCGAGATGGAGGATGCAGAAAGGATGGCTCCAGAGGGAGGACGCGGGAAGGATGGCTCGGGACTGAGGACGCGAGATGGAGGATGCAGAAAGGATGGCTCCAGAGGGAGGACGCGGGCGAATGGCTCAGGACTAAGAGAACGAGATGGAGGATGCAGAAAGGATGGCTCGAGAGGGAGGACGCGGGAAGGATGGCTCGGGACTGAGGACGCGGGAAGGATGGCTCGGGACTGAGGACGCGAGATGGAGGATGCAGAAAGAATGGCTCGAGAGGGAGGACACCGGAAGAATGGCTCGGGACTGAGGACGCGGGAAGAATGGCACAGGACTGAGAGAGCGAGATGGAGGATGCAGAAAGGAGGACATGGGAAGGATGTCCCTGGAGGGAAGATGGCGCTGGAGGGAGGATGCGAGATGGAGGATGGGGGAAGGACGTTGCGGGAAGGAAGGTGCGGGACTGAGGACTCAGGGAGGATGGCATGGGATATAGGAAACGGTTAGGTTGGCACGGGAAGGATGGAGCAGGACCAACAGCGCTAGACGGAATATGCGGAATGTATGGCACTGAAGGGAGGACGCGGGAAGAATGGCTCGGGACTGAGGACGCAAGATTGGGGATGCAGAAAGGATGGCTCGAGAGGGAGGACGTGGGAAGGATGGTGCAGGACGGAGGACATGGGAAGGATGTCCCTCGTGGGAGGACGCCGGAAAGATGGTGCTGGATGGAGTATGTGGGAAGGTTGGCGGGGGAGGGAGGATGCGGGAAGGACCACGCGGAAAGAAGGTACGGGACTGAGGACTCAGGAAGGATGGCACGGGATGTAGGACGCCCTTACGATGGAGCGTGAGGGAGGACGCGGGAAGGACGGCACGAGGACCAAAAGCGCGAGATGAAATATGTGGAAAGTATGGCACTGAAGGAAAGATGCGGAATGATGGCTCGGGACTGAGGACGCCGGAAGGATGGCGTGGGATGGAGGGCGCGGGATGGAGGTCGCGAGTAGCATGGCTCTGCACTGATAGTGAGGAACAGAGAGCCCAGGAAAGAGACTA
The DNA here is from genome assembly GCF_027406575.1 of Nycticebus coucang. Taxonomy (NCBI): domain Eukaryota; kingdom Metazoa; phylum Chordata; class Mammalia; order Primates; family Lorisidae; genus Nycticebus; species Nycticebus coucang. The sequence goes on from NC_069785.1 coordinate 87,819,391, forward strand.
GGGGGAGGATGGGGAGGGAAGGAAGGCACTGGCAGCAGCTCTAGGGCCTCGAAATCTCTTGGAACTTGTCTGCACTCCCAGAAGCTCCAGTCACAGAAGACCAGCCCTGATGGCCCTTGGAGCCTCTTCCTTTAGGACTTTCCATCACCTCCAGCCAGGGAGGGACCTTCACTGTCATGAACACAACTGGCAAGAGAGAAAAGGGTGCTGGTAAGGTGTGGCTGAGGCTCTCAGGCCAAGACACAGCTCCAGTGAAATCGGCCTCTTTGGGGACAGGCACCAGTCTGGAGGCAACAGAGCTGTGACTGCCTTTCAACCCTCTGGCCTGTACCCCTGCAGCCCTCCTCCCTTCTCACACTCCTGCCTTGCCAGCTATGATGCTGGCTGAATTTCAGACCCTTTCCAGGCAGCCACAGCTGTGGAAGGTGGTTTGGGGACATATGCTTGAGAAACGGGGTGGTGACCTCAGTCTGAGTGCAGAAGCTTAGGCTTCAGTGTGGAACAGATGGGGCACTGGTTAAGCAGAAGCAGAAACTGCGCAGCACTGCCCAGACTCTTGAGTGGGGCTGGCCTTGGTTTCCACATCTGCCTTGGGAAGGCAGCCCCCAGGCCCTGTGGTTCTCAGAGGGTGGGTGCAGTACCTGAGCTGGAGCTCAGAGGAACAGAGCAGGCTCTTGGATGGAGACCATCCCTCCTCCTATACCCCATGATCAGAGGCAGGAAATGAGACGAAGCTTCCCCTTCCATAAAAGGTAGAAAGCTCCCTGATACTAGGGCTGTGCAAGCTTTGTGTCTGTGAGCTGGAGCAGCATGGATTGCTAGCCACCCACTCTCTACTGGAGGGAGGAGGAGGCCCAACCTTGACCTGGCTTCACAGTGCCCCTAGATCCCACCCACCCTCCCTGTGAGCATGGGTGGGTGGGAAATGGCTGGTTCAGGTGTTGTTCTACACCCTGCTGATCACGGAATCCACTTCCCGAATGGCCACCCAGGGCCTGACAATGTCAACTAGGACACCTTCACCTTCTGTCTGTGCTCTCTCTTCCAGGTCTTGCAGATTGTGGTCATCTCCACACCCTAGTCATGTACCCAGGCCATGCCATTTACTTTTTGGCCCCCTCTTTCAAGCAGAAGCGACAGCGTGCAGCTCCCTCCACAGCTGCATTCAAGTCCCTAAGCCATGGGCACACTTGCCACCAGTGGTTGGGGCTGGCCAGGGCCAGCATGCTGGGCAAGGAGGAGGCAGAAAACCAGGGCACAGCAGAGTGACAGCATGAATGAGGAGAAGGGGGAGCGCCCAGAGGCCTGGAAGGGATTTCAAGGCAGCTGGGCCAAGCCAGCCCAGGGCACAGGACCGCTGGAGGCACATCCGGGAGAGCCATACCCAGCTGAGAGGAGCCACATGAAGATGCCAGCCCTGCCTGCAGGTCACCACATCTACTGCTTGTTGCAGCCCAAGGCAAAATGGAGTTCCTCCTGATCATGGACTTTATGGTGACACTTACTGCAATTAAGCCTAGACTATGTTTTTTCTTTTTTTTTCTGATAATTTGTGAACTCTATCTTTAGTACATCTTTTTTATTAATTGCCCTGTTTTGTTCAAAGTAAATAAACAATGATGTAGTTGAGTAACTTATCTTGAGTATTGTGGTATGAATAGCATTTTAGTCATTCAACACTAATGAAGTACAAATAACATTTTGTATTTATGAATGACAAAAAATCGAAATAAATATGTAAAGGTCATTCCTTATACAAGAATTTTAGATCATATATCCAGAGAGAACATTAAAATAATACCTTTAACACCGCTCACGAAATAATGGATTTAGGCAATGATCACCACGGAATGTTTAAACAGGTAAAAGCTGGATGGAGAAACTAAAACTAATTCACGAATCATGTTGAATCAATTGATCAGTCTTGCCGATATGGGACAATCATATATATTATATAACCTCTTAAAAAGATGCTTTAGGGCGGCACCTGTGGCTCAGTGAGTAGGGCGCCGGCCCCATATGCCGAGGGTGGCGGGTTCAAACCCGGCCCCGGCCAAACTGCAACAAAAAAATAGCCGGGCGTTGTGGCGGGCGCCTGTAGTCCCAGCTACTCGGGATCGCGTAAGCCCAAGAGTTAGAGGTTGCTGTGAGCCGTGTGACGCCACGGCACTCTACCAGAGGGCGGTACAGTGAGACTCTGTCTCTACGAGAAAAAAAAAAAAAAAAAGATGCTTTAAGATGTACATACCCCCTCCCTGTGTGAGCTAGAGAAACAATGAAAAGAACAGCCAAATCCAAATCCTAGAACAATGTGGAAAATATCACAAGACACATTTTCTTCAACAAATAATCAACATAAAAATTAATGGAAGAGAACTAGCATAAACCGTAAAAAATACATAACACATACTAGCCAGGGCGGCGCCTGTGGCTCAGTCAGTAAGGCACTGGCTCCATATACCGAGGTTGGCGGGTTCAAACCCGGCCCCAGCCAAACTGCAACCAAAATATAGCCGCGCGTTGTGGCGGGCGCCTCTAGTCCCAGCTACTTGGGAGGCTGAGGCAAGAGAATCGCTTAAGCCCAGGAGTTGGAGGTTGCTGTGAGCTGTGTGAGGCCACGGCATTCTACCGAGGGCCATAAAGTGAGGCCTCTACAAAAAAAAAAAAAAAAATAAGACATACTAGCCAAATGTAAGTGTGTGGATGTCATTTGAATTCAGCTTTGAATAAATAAACTATATATGAAAAATAAATCATGGAAGAAGTATTCGATGATGTTAAGCAAATATTGTTCATTGGGCAAATATAATGATGTCACTCTAGTTGTGTTAAAGGCTTTATTTATTATAAATGTACACTGAGTTATTTGGGGTGGAATGACATATGGTTTTTGTAAGGAGTGAAATAAAGGAAACCCATTTGGCAAAAGTTCATGGAAATTTAGTATACTGTTATCATTCAGTTGTATGTGATTGAAAATTTTTATATTCAAATATTAACATACTAAACTATTTCTTTGAACACACAGAAGACATTTCTATCAAACTGATATGTTAGAAAATGCCATAAAGGACAGATAATATGTTGAATGGCAAATCTGGATTCTAATTGGCCATCATTGTTACAGTTTCAATCCCACAAGGAGAGTTTTAACAAAAATAAATGCCATAGCAAATGTTCAGAATGAAAGAAAGCTTACTTCCTTGCAATATATGAGAGAGAACTCACAATGCTGATATGAAAACAATTTCACAGCATCTATGATTGAAGACATGTTTCAAATCGTGGATGCAAACAACTCATTTCTTTTGTTCTCATTTCATAATAACAGTCTAGGATTGCTTAGTTCTACAATTTTTGTTATAAAAATAAACAGGCTTGTAAATTCTATTTTTATGCTTACCTGTGATGAAACAGAATATATAGGGCAAGGTTTGTGTGTTGTCTTAACATGCAAGTCACTATTGCTCATCAATACTAGCTGTAGTATACTTTGACAACCATGGTGGATACTCAGGTAGGTAGAAGGCTCTGCTGTACAGTGGCTGGCTGTGTTATTCTTATTTTTATTTTCTATGTTTTTTTTTTCTCTTTGTTGCTGTTCTGGCCGGGGCTGTGCTTGAACCCGCCACCCCTGGTATACAGGGTGGGTGCCCTACTCCTTGAGCCACAGGTGCCACCCCTGGCTGTGTTTTATATTTATGTATGTATATATATATATATATATATACACATACATATATATACAAATACATATATATATAAAATCATAGCTGTGTACATTAATGCAATCATGTGCTGGTTTTATATACAAATTGAAATGTTCTCATCAAACTTGGTAACATAGCCTTCACAGCATTTTCTTAGTTATTGCGTTAAGAAATTGAAATGTTTTCATCAAACTTGATAACATAGCCTTCACAGCATTTTCTTAGTTATTGTGTTAAGACATTTATATTTTACACCTAGTAAATTTCACATGTGCCCTTCTAAGAAGCACTGTAAGTGTGGTCCCACCAATTACTCTCCCTCCCCCCTTTATCCACCCTCCCCTCCCCTCTCTCTCTCCTTTTCCCTTCTTCCTGGGCTATAATTGGGTTATAGCTTTCATAAGAAAGCTATTAAATAGGTTTCATCAAATACTTTGAGTACATTGTTACTTTGATACAATGAATATATTGGACACTTTTGCTTTCATTCTTGAGATACTTTGCTAAGAAGAATATATGCCAGCACCATCCATGTAAACATGGAAGAGGTAAAGTCTACATCCTTCTTTAAGGCTGCCTAATATTCCATGGTGTACATATACCGAAATTTATTGATCCATTAATGGGTCCATGGGTACTTGGGTTTCTTTTATGACTTAGCAATTATGAATTGGGCTGCAATAAACTTTCTGATACATAGATCTTTTTTATAATGTGATTTTTGGTCTTCTGGATATACACCTAGTAGAGGATGGTAGAATCGAATGGCAGGTCTATTTTTAGATCTGTAAGTTTCTCCAAACATCTTTGTCTATCAGTGATGAATTAAGGTCATTTTTTTCTAGTTAATTTTAGTCCACACAACACCCCCTTGCTTCAACAACTGGGAAAAGAGTTGGTATCCGAATGTTTTAAATATATAAATATGTTCGGATGCTATTGAAATCACTATACGGTTACTTCCTTTCAAAATAGTTCAGAAGATTTACAACAAACTGTTCAGAATATTTAAACAGTAGAAGAGAATAATTTAACATAAAATTTAATTGAACAATATTATGATATAGTGAAAAGATTTGGCAGATCTACACACTTGTGTATACATGCGATTAACACTTACTTAAAATCAAATAGATCTTATAATTTCCTAATTTCAAGTGGCAATATTGATTCATTTTAGTTTATGGATACTAAGCACCTTATGCAATTTAGACATCAATATTAGGAGAAAAGGAGAATATCTAGAAGGATCCAAAAAGAGGGCAATGTTTAAAACTTCCTTTTAAATTAGCAAGGTGACATCATTCTATTTTTTATAATTTTACTGTAATCTCTATAAATATATATCCAGGCTAACTATAATTTCTGCTGTGTTTCTATGTTAGTGGTTTTTTGATGAATAAGTTGTAACATGAAATTGTCAGAATGCATAATTAATCATAAGGCATTATCATACAGACTGGGTCAGGTAGCCTGTATTGCAATCAACACTCACAGTTATATATGGACCTTGGTCAGGTCACTTAATGATTCTGTGCCACAATTATCTCACATGCTATAGAACAAGGATAATACTGGTAATTCTACTTCAGAAAGCTCTTGTGGGGATTCAGTAAGTCATCATGAACTCAAAGCAGCACCTTATATATTTGTACCCTTCAAATGGAAGCTACTTGTTGTTTTACAGCGTTTTGTGATTTTCAAATCACCCTTTTAAAGTTGTATATATTCCTGGAGGAGGAAATTTTTTTCCATTACTCTTTTATTGGGGAAGAATAAATGTTGGAAAAGCTTCCACTATACAAAGAAATAAATAATTTTAATCTCGGAAAAGATATTACCTTCAGAAGGGGAGACTCAGAGCATGAGTTAAGTTCCACACTGTTATATAGCAATGAAATTAATTCTAATACAATATTTTAAAATGTAAAATAAATATTAATGTTAAATATATCTAAAAGTAAAGAAATAAAAATGTTTATATCAGCTGGAGTCAATAATTTTGTACTACTGAAATATAGAAATATGTTGGTTGTAACAAAAAATTACACATAACTTTTTTTTTGACTAAACAAATATTTCATGGAATGGGTTTTATCACAAAGTCTGACTGATTTTTTTATATGTGAATTGAATTAGACATCACTTGCCCAACAAATGGATGTTCTAAGGGAAATTGGCAAACTTCCACAGACATAATTGGAAAAAATGCAAATAAGCATGCCTTTCTAGGGCGAAATTTGGAACAATGTATGCTTTTGAGAATCTATCAAGAGAAAATAAGAAAAATCAAAAGTGTACTTAGGCAAAGCACTAATACAGAACAAGGAGCCAGCAATTCAATGCAGAAGGCCTCACTTTGGTCCCAGTACACATCAATTTCTAAGATTTTGTGGTTAAGTTACATAGCATCAATATCCTAATACGATTCAAATTTCAGCTTCCACAGTATATTATTTGAGCAGTTTCATGAAGTACAAACATTGCAGCCATCTTTTCAGTCCAAAATTCATTATGTAAAACCAGGTGTACATCATAATGAGCAAATATGTCACTTTTCTCAAAGTCTGCACGTCTGTAATTCAGTTTATGCACAAAGAGTAATGCACATAGTTGTGTTATTTCCTTGCTCTCAGTAATAAACGCAGGTGATGTTGAGTAAATAGTTGAGAGAAGAAAATGGTTAATAAAAGGGAAAGTGCACAAAGCAAAAAATAATAACCCTAGTAGTCAAATTTAAATCAAATATAAATGGAGTTATAGAAGAAATATATGACCATTTGTTCCTAGAATGTTAACATTGCTGCTGTCCAAGGGGTTATACATATGGAGGTAGAAAATATTATGAAGGCATCATTGCCATAATTACCAAAGAATTTATGGTAAAAAGAGATGATGATGTCTCAGAAGTGACTACAGGAAAAAAAAAAAAAATCTTCACATTAAAACCACTCTTGGAAATATTACACAACCCTGAAACACAAAAATAAAATGATTCAAACTTAGGAAGAGTATGAAGGCATAGGCAAGGTGCTCATTCCGTACCTTATGAAATAGGAAGGCTAACATTGTTGAAATGATTCTTGAGCAGGTTTTTACAAAGAAATACAATTAGTTCTCAATTTGCTAATGATTTAAATAACAGTGTATAGAATGAATATTAGATTATTGTGTTTTACTTTCTCTCTGCATATAAAAGTAAAAATAAGAAAATTTAATGTTGTGATGAAAATGTTTGCAGGTAATAAAATAATCGTAATTTTTCTTTCTCATTATCAAGATCACTTTGCATGCTTTCAGCCTGCATGGCAATTTTACATTCCTGTAATATCTTGTAAAATGAGGTACTTGTATTTAACACTGAGTATTTACAGCTTAGGGATTAATAAAAGTTTCATTTCTGGCAATGAACATACACTACTTTTATTAAATGTATGCACATTAATAAAATAATGGAAAGTACCTATATTTATATACATATGTAGATTGAGTTGTTTACTTTCCAGTTCAATTTTTCTGCCACCCACATACTCCCATCTCATTTATTTGGGGCGGGAAAGAGGTTGATGAATTATTTATAAATATTGTACAGTTTTAAAAGAGAAAAACATAAATATGAACTTACTTGAGGATTTTATTATGAATTTTAGGTTACATAGAGTAATCAAAGTTTTTGTTTACTTTTTTTATAAACAAAGAAAATCATTCTGTCAGACACGATCTGAATTTACATTAAATAGAGTCTTTCCTGTTTCTCATTGATATCAATGATAAAAGTGTTAAGTCAATCTATACTTTTTAAATCATTAATACAAAGCAAACAAATGAGGCAAAATCTGATGGCAAAAACAATAAGCTAATGCATATCCAAAGAGAAGTTTCAATCATATCAGTGATTTATGAGAAAGTCAGATCCAAATACATCCCAATGATCATGCACCAAGTGTTGTTTCAAATCAGACATAAAATAGGCTTAAATTTATGTGATAATTTTCAAATAATGTAATTTCCTGTGACTCATTAAGGTTATGACAAATAACAAGAAGAAATGTACATTTTTTTCTATTTCACTAAATGAATACTCCCCCATAGAATAAAAATAATAATAATTAAAAAAAAATGCAGGTCAGCAAACTTTAGTACTACCACTGAAGAATTTTCCATATTATTTGCTGTTAGTTTACAGAAATAGAATTTATACTGATAAGATTTCAGGAAGACCACCATCTTGCTACATTTAGTTATCAATTCTAATTCTTATTTGTAGATTCCTTAGGAATTTCCTAGTTAATAATTATGTTTTCTGCAAAGTGGGTAGGTTTACTTTTTCCCGTTTCAATCTGTATTCCTTTTTTTGTATGTTTTATTTCAGCAGTGACTTGAAATGAAGCAGACCTTTGTATTGTTTTGAACTTCACATATTTTATGAATTTACTTCTTTAATAGATGAGGGTTTTAATTTTAACACAATTTTACAGAAAATGTATGTATATTTTTCTCTACTCAGTCCCAAGGAGAGAGAGATAGATTTATTTCTTATCTTCTTCCATGCAACTAGATTAATTTACCCTTACATTGAACGTGTATTCTCAGGATTTCTAGGGTTTTGAAGTATTGTCTTATTATTTTCTAGGGCGTGAGCATCTCGAGATTTTATCCCCTTTCCAGTATAATCATTTAACAGAAGCCTAATACAACCGAAGTTGAGTGAAGAGCCTCAGGCTGATAATCAGCTTTGGAATCTGTGTTTGCCTTCTAGGATTGCCATTTTCATTTCATTTGAGGGCAAGGTATGTTTATTGCTTTTATGCTAATTCTTTGATGTATTTAAAAAAGTTTAAAATCCCCTCTACACTGTACTATATACAGTTATAATGGTGAACCAGAGTTTTAATATGTACCCATAATAATTAACAATTTAAGTAACATCCAAACAAAACGAAAAACCAAAGAAACACAAGTGGCTAAAAAAAAAAAAACCTTACTTTTTAAAAAATTGGGGAAGCATAATTAAACAGGTAAATATATTAAGAACAATATCTTGGACATAAAAAATTAAATATTGTTTTCTCACAATTTAGAATTTAGACATAGCATGGTATTACAGATAATTCATGCTAGAGAGAACTCCCATGCATGAACATAAAAGGATAATAGACAATACATTAATTGAATAAACCCATCTTATCAGAGTAGATATTTGCTAGAATATTTTCTTCTATGAAGCTAAATGAAAACATGGTATTTGAATAATGTGAATTTTAACAGTGGATAAAAATGAGAGTAAAAATGAGAAGAAATACACATTGTCAAGGAAGCTGAGTCAAGAGCTTCAGTGAATTGAGTGATGAGGGAACCCCCATGTTCCCTGAGTGCTTAGTATGTGCAGAACACAGCTTTATGAGCTCCTAAAAATTTTTATGTAATCTGAAAGCTAATCCTGAATATGAGAGTTGATATAAATATTGTTAGATGAGGTCTAACCTATCTATAGTTAGGAATAATTAAATGTCCAAACTAAAATAGCTTATAGAGAGTGAAGCTCTATTTTGAAATGAAGGTTTTTTTTTAAATTAATAATCACAGTGTTTTATCATTTTAACCCAAAATGAAGTGTGATAAATTCAGTGTTTCTTTCTTTTTTTTTTTTTAAACCAGGTGGGATCAATAATGCATCTATTATGTTACTAATTTTTTACTATTTTATTAATCTAATAAAAATAAAGTGTTCATTGTTATATCAAAGCAGTCTCATGTTTTCATGTACTAACTGGGCAATTGTCAACTAGGTTAAATGGTTAAAACTAAGGTAGTTGTCACAAATAATTAAAATTGTATAAAATCATATAACTACATTAAAAAGTGCACATGATTCATAAACATGCTTTTTTTTAATATAGACAAATGGCAAAAAATATGCAAAAAAATACTCAACATCTCCAATAATCAAGGAAATGCAAGTAAACTCCTAATCAACTACCACCTTGTCCCTGACAGGACGACCATTAGTAATAAGGCAAAAAATGGTGGATGCTGGTGTGATAGCAGAGAGAAGGGAGTTCTTATACATTGTAAGTGGGACTATAAATTTGTACAGCCTCTATGAAAAACAGTATAGCGATTTCTCAAAGATATAAATGTAGACTTACCATTTGACCCAGCAATCCCACTCCTGTGTATCTACACACATACACACACACACACACACACACACACACACACACATAAAGTTATTTTATCAGTAAGTACCCTCCACTTGTGTATTTATTGCAGTGCATGTCATACTATCTAAGATGTGGAATGAACCTAAGTGTGCATCATTTCATGAGTGGATTAACAAATATGGTATATATATTATGGGGATAGATAGATAGACAGATGGATGGATAGACAGATAATAGATAGATAAGCTACTACAAAAATTTTGAGAGAGACTGTTATGATCCATCATTTCACTTCCAAGAAACACAGTTGGCAGTGCCCTTTCAAACCGTGCAAGTTTCAACCTCCTCGACTTATTTGTGCTGCTGACAGGGCTTCATTTGTTTTTGTGTGGATTTTACATTTCTTGATTTTTGTATATCTCAAAGCCTTGTAGCCTTTGTATATCTCAAAGCCCATGTGTGTGTGTATATATCCACCATGCATGCTGTTCATCCAGAAGAAGAAATAAATTAATGTCCTTTGCAGCACTTTGTATGGAAATGGAAACCATTTTCCTAAGTGAAGTGTCCCAGGAAGGGAAAGACAAACATCAGGTGTGCTCTCCAATAATTTGGAAATAATCGCCGGACACACACAGGCATGGAGAGAAGTAAAAGTCCTTGGAACTCAAAAAGGGGGTAGGAGAGGAAAGGAGGGGTAAAATCTTATGTATCAGGTACAATCAACACTATTTGAGTGATAGGAACAGTAATAGTCCCAACTTCAGATTCCATTAACAAACACTATCCATGTATAGAAGCATTCATACACCTTAATTATTTGAAGGGAAAAAAATAATAATAATTACCTATTGTTTTAGTGCATATTATTCTGGTGATAGTTACTTAAAGCCCCGACTTCAGCATTATTTAATTCATCCATGTAACAAAAACACTTTTACTCTCTAAATAATCAATTGAAATTAAATTAATTAATCAATTACTTTTTAAAACTAATTATAATAACATGGACCATTGTTCATATACTTTACATCATATACTAATAATTCTCACAAAATCCATATGTATTAAAGTAATCATTTTAAATTAGATGAATTTGTGGCGCACAAAGGTTAAAGTAAAAATTAATGGGGTCCAAGATATAAAGAGACTTTTTTTCATTCAGTTTATATCTGCATCTACTTCTATGTCTGTATCCATATTTATGTCTATGTATTTTTAGGAGAAGTGCCTTTGCCTGTAGTCCTAATTATTCTTCTATGGCTAATATCCAGAATCTATAAAGAACTCAAACAAGAAAAATAACCCTCAATAAAAAGTGGATAAAAGACATAAACAACTTTTCAAAATAAGATAGACAAATGGCCAAAAATCACATGAAAAAATGCTCAAAGTCACTAATCATCAAGAAAGTGCAGGGCAGCACCTGTGGCTCAAGGAGTAGGGTGCCGGTCCCATATGCCAGAGGTGGCAGGTTCAAACCTATCCCCGGCCAAAAACCAAAAAAAAAAATAAATAAATAAAAAATATATATATATATATACACACATATAAAAGAAAGTGCAAAGTAAAATCACAATGAGATATCACTTTTCTCCTGTTAGAATGACCTTTAAAGTCCAAAACAATAGATTCTTACCTGGCTGCAGAGAGAAAGGACTGCTTATACACTGTTGGTGGGACTGCAAAATAGTACAAACCATACGGAGACTCCTCAAAGAACTACAAGTAAACCTACCATTTGATCCATCAATCCCACTACTGGATATCTACTCCAGGCACAGACTGACAAATATTGAATGATCTCCCTTATGCTCGGTATCTAAAAAAAAGTGGAATTCAGGGAAGCAGAGAACAGAGTGGTGTTTGCCTGGACTGAGGAATGAGGGATTAAGGAAATGTGGCTCAAAAAGTACTATTTCAAATAAATAGAATTAATAAATTTGAGAGATGTATTGTACAGCATGGTGACTATAGTTAATAACGCTATATACTTGAGAATTGCTAAGAGAATACACTTTAAATGCTCTCAGCAGAAAAAAAAATAAGCATGTTTGTTGATGGATGATGTTTGCTAAACATATGTATAGCAATCATAATGTTTTAGTCTCTTTGTGGGTTGCTATTAATGAATACCTGAAGCTGGGCATCTGGAAAGAAAAGAGGTTTGTTTCATTCCTTGTTCTCCAAGCTATTTAAGAGGCATGGAGCCAGCACCTGCTTTGGGTAAGGGCTTCAGATTTCGTCCACTCATGGCAGAAAATGATGGGGAGCTGGAGTATGCAGATATCACACGGAAAGACAGGAGACAAGAGAGTGATGGTGCCAGACTCTGTTCATAAGCAGCTCTCATGGGAGCCACTACGGTGAGAACTCACTACTGGAGAGAATGGCACCCGGCCATTCATGAGAAATCTGTCCCTATGACCCAAATACCACCCTTGCAGCCCCACCTTCTACACTGAGAATCAAATTTCAACATGAGATTTGGAGTGTCAAATATCCAAACCATAGCATTGTACAATATAAAGGATAAAATTATTTGTAAATTATGCCTCCACTCAATAGTAGGCTAAGTTAGTGAGTATATCTTCAAAAGTCAGATGGGAAAGGAGGTAACTGGGAAGAAAGTTTAAGTCTTGCTAAAAATGTATACTTTCTCATGCAATGATTATTAGGTGTTGAGAGATTTTTATTACATGAAAGAGTAATTGGATGCATGTATATGTTATGAAAAGAATTTTCATTGTGGAGAACAAAGTATAGAAGAAAATATTTAAAGTCAGGGAATCTGATGACAAATACATCCTAGTAGTTTAAACCAGAGCCTTAAGAGACTGAATTTGGTGGTACTGTGAAGATTGAGAAAGACCAAAAAATTGGAAATATTTCAGAGATAAGATATAGAAGATGTGAAAATTTATTAAATAAGGGAAAGAAGAGTTACAATCTGGAATATAAATTTTACAGATAAAGATGTCTCCACTTAAATACAATGATCAATACAATGCATCTCAAAGTAACTGCAGTTATTTCCCAAGTATTAGGAAAATAAGTCAAAATAACTACAAAAGGACAGGTTGCAATAGCATATGAATAAAATGAAAGAGTGCCCTGATTCCTAATGGCTTCGATTAGGTCCTTGTTCTTGGTGTAGTTGATAAAGTTACAGAAAAAAATACATTGACCCAGGAATTTTTTTAATGACATAGTACTGAGCACAGCATAGCATTATCCATTCTATAGATTAAATGAATGGAACAGGGCCTATAAATCTATGTCACCTTAAAATCCTGGGACTGCTCTGATGTACAACTATGTCATCATGTACAATTCAATAGATGTCATTTGAAAGGATTTCGTGCATCTGGGATATGGAAATAGCTGGGAGAAAAATTTTTGTTGAAACTTTTTCAGTTGCTTTGGTCAGTCTCTTTGACAGTTTATTGAAAAATGTAAGTGTTATTGTCTAAATGTTGCTGTGAATATATGTTGTTGACATGATTAGCATTTATAATCATCTTGCTTTAAATAAAATAGATTACCCTTCACAGTGTGGGTGAGCTTCATCCAATCAGTTGAAGGCCTTAAAGAGCAAAAATAAAGGTTTACTAGAGCAGAAGGAATTCTGCTCCTGTCTCAGCCTGCTGTCTGCCTGCCATTATTGGACTTGCCTATAGCTTCCACAATCCTATGAGCCAGTACTTTAAAATTAAGCAATCTCTCTCTCTCTCTCTCCCGCCCACCCCCCACATACATACACACACAGTTTGTTGTGGCTCTGTGGAGAATGCTGATATAATCATATGAAGATACTTTCTATATAAAATCTGTATGCAAAATAATATTATGTAACTTTCGTTGATAGGAGAAATAATACTAATAAATAAATACAAAAAGATTTAAGAAGATAAATATGGATTATTAAACTTTTTATATCTGACATAAAATGATCATACCCTTTTTAATGTATTTTCTCATTTACATGGTTTAATATAATAAATTGATATAAGCAATAAGCTCATTTCTTTTCTTCTATTCTTTTCTGTAAAGTTACAGGGACACCCAACGGAAATAACAGTAGCTCTATGGCTTTTAAATATAATTCATCATTTAAGCACTATGTTCTTTTCATCTTTAAAATGAGAGTGTATACTGGATGAGTCCTACTTTCTGTTAATTTTTCACGTATTCATATTGAGCTCTGCCACTGAAGTTGAATATATATGAATTCTTACTTCATGTATACCTGAAAAAATGTATTTAATTCCCCAGAGAAATAACTTTCATAGAGTAAGCAATTAAATTTTCCTTTGAAGTCAAGGTAGAAATATTTTAAAAAATAATATATGAATATCAATTCATAAATCTCCAGTAATATGTTTCCCTTTATTCCATTTTCATTACTTGAATGAAATGAGTTTCATTACTTGAATGGAAACCATGGGAAGTTATTTAAGAAATTTTCATTCATACTTATTCTGTATCAAGAAAGATAAATTCAATAAAAGTAGCCAGAATTAATTTTTAATTTTGTTTCTAATTGAGAATCAAATATCAATGCTATGTTCTTTAAATGTAACATTTTTTATTTTTTTGTTTTATTTTAAGCAACATTATTAAAACTTTCATCTCTAAGTGTTATATATGTTTAGAATAAAAGATCCTAAAATATTAATAAGATAAAAATGAAAATGATAATCCATTTACGTTATCAAAGATTCACATAGTTTTATTACAACTTACTAATTGGAGAAAACAGTACTGCGTGTTAAAAGAAGCATTATATTTTGAATCTGCTTTTAATGGCCATTATACTAATGGTCTATCATATTTTCATTATAAACCCAATAAGTGAGATGCGTATGATTGATTTTAACCATCTCCTTTGAAGCTGATTAAACCGGTAAAAAACTATCACCAGATGCATGCAAAATCTTTTCTTCCCCTTCAGGAACATTAGTTGAAGACCAAAAAAAAAAAAGAAAAAAAAATATTCATATTATGAGTTAGTGATTTTCTAGAGATTTAAAAATAAAAATAGAAAATGTTCTTAAAAGCATGACTTTCCTGATGTTTGTTAAATTCAGTGAACTTGTTATAAAATGCCATTGAGAATAAACTGTGCCCGGTTCCAGAAAGGTCCTCTCTGTACAGACTTTGTCCTGTAGACAGGTCACAAACACAAGACTGTGCTTCTCTGTCTTGAGAAGTTATAGAATCATTGAAACTATGCAATTATATTGTCAGTCAAAAAAAAAAAAAGAAACATTCAAAACTCTAACTGTAAAAGGCATAATAAAGACTGTTGTTTTGATAGAAGTGTTATTTTAAAAAAAGGAGAAAAACTTGAAAAATATTCTAAAGTCTTGTACTTTGAAATAAAAGTCTCTGTTAAGGAAGGTATATATTTATTTTCATAGATTCTATTTTTTAAAAAGTAACTATGTGCTGCACTAGATCTTCAAATATACTGAATATTGAAGTCTCCTTTTATAAATTATCATAAATTATATAGCATTTATGATTATTATTTTATTTAATATAAATTATTCTGAAGTCAATAGTACAAAACATGAAAAATATCAGCTATTAAGGAATGGCAGTGAAATATTTATAATGTCAAGTCCAAGTGAATACTCAGGGAGATTGAATTCACTAAAAATTATCGTCTGCATACTTATTAGGGATTGTCATATTTTTAAGTAACCAGTTTGAGTTATTTTCCACCAATAGATGAAGTAGAATTTTAGTCTATTATTTTCTATGTAAAGTATCATTAATATTTTTCATCAAATAAATAATTATATGATGACAGTGATGGATCTAACAAGTGAAGTTTCAAACCAAGGGGCTCAAGAAACATTAAGAAGGACAGCCACACTGAATGGGTGCATAGTACACATTGAGAACCACACCTTTGTTGAGACTTTTGTAAGAGACAAAAGACGGGGCAACTCAAATGAGACTCTATTTCTTTAAATTATAGTTTTACCATTTATTGGATATTTGACATTGGGAAATTATAAAGTTTTTGAAATAGTAATATTTTCACCAGCAAAATGAATTTGCTAAATACACTATTATAATTAGAGGGTAATGAAATAATTCTGTTATCAAATTTTAGTTCCATTCTGGAAACTTAATACATATTCAGCAAATGCTAGCTGTAATTAAAACTCGTGAAATTTTTAAACGTCCATTCTTTGCATTTGTAGTGCTAACATTTGTCCCATTTTATAGATGTGAACAAGGAGAGGATAAGTAATTTGTAGGAAATCATGACGTAGGAGAGCTTTTAGGAATCTGATCAGGAATGGGAGAAATGTTTTAAAAGAGAACAATAGAATGTCAAACATCTTATAAGCCAGAAACATATAACTACAAAATATAAAACAATCTGACTTACAATCATTTTTGGGTGATACTTAAGCCAAGAAACAAATGGCAATAACCTTAACACAGTTTTGTAAGGTCAACGTGAAAGGGACACAACATTTAATTACATGAAAATAAATAATTGGATTTTGTTCTACAATATGAACTAGATTATGTTTAAAAACTTGAAAAAACACAATAAAAATATGAATGAGAAAATTAAATAATCACTTCTTTCATCAAAAATTAAAACTAGTAATATCTTCTTATACATACCAATCCTGTGTTTGCTTTATTTTTCCTTTTTTTGCTAAATAATGTATTACAAACATTGCTGGACAATGATTTTCTTATTTCTCGGACCACATTCCAAGAAGCTTAGTATTATTATAAATATTTTAAAACTCACAACAATAACAATCATATAGCAAAGGAATTATACTTAATGTTAATGATTCTATGGGTTAAATGGAATTATACTTAATGTCAATGATTCCATGGGTTAAATGGTAGCTCATTGTTATTTAATCTAATTTTGTGCTTCTTAGATTATTAGCAAGACTGGACATTTTTCTTATTTATTAGCCATTGATGTCCCTTATCTTGTGGATAGCCTGTCCAGATGTTTTAGTTCTAATGAAACTCAAATAATTACCTGTTACACTCTCAATTTCCAAGGAAATAAATATAGCTATATGTTTGAACAAACTTAATTTAAAATGGGTTGCATTTTCTTATTATAAAAATAACTGATTTTCTCTGTAGAAATTAAAAGATATAAAACAGAGTAAAAGACAGTAAAAAAAAGAGACACATATCATCTATCATTGTATGGTTTTGATAAAGTAAAAGATGTATAATGGTTAAAATGTTGTCATAAACACCTTTTTTGTGTTTTACTTATACACATATAAATGAACATTTCTGTTTCTCTGAGAAAAAAATACACCAACAGATTAGAGAAATACAAATAATCTCTTATAGATTCCACACACAAATTCTTCAAAGCAAACTTTTAAAATTAGGTTATAGTACTTAATCTATTAAACTCTTCCAAATGTTGTATTAACCTCCTGTATGGTCATACCACATTTTGTTTATCACATACATGTTAATGGAAAATTGGTCCTGACTTTTGAAATCTATAATTTCAATTTTGAAATGTATCTTAAGAAAAATATTAGATATGGAGATAAAGTTTTGTAAGTACAGGCATCGAAAAGACTTTTAACAGGTTTCTATTGTCTACTGTGTGCCAAGGGCTGTTAGCCACTAAATTACAACAGTTAATGACACTGACAAAATTTCTAACTCTACCAAGACTACCCTCTAGTGGGAATGACCATCAATAACAACAAAAAAATGTAAACATACACACATATATGCATATATATATATGTTGATTACTGCTTTGCACATGACATCTATATTACATATGCAAATATATAAATATGTTCTCTAAGTTACAATGAATCAATAACGTGGGTGAATCTCAAGATTATTATGCCAAGTGAAGAAAGTCAGAAAGCAAAAGAAAATGTTCAGTATGGTCCCATTCTTGTAAAATTTTACACAATATAATTTAATTTATAGAGATACAGAATAAATTTTAAGTTGCCTTCAGCTGGAAGCAAAAGAATAGATGAATTTATAAGTTATACAAGGAAACTCTACAATTGTTGTTTCCCAGTACAGTAATGGACACCTTCTGGGTAATTTTCATTATTTTAATTTTTGTTTCTAATGGCTATTGATGAGACAGAAAATATTGTCTGTTTTTTGCGCATTATCCATAAGTTATCTTTTACCACTTGTTTTTTCATTTTTTCCAGTAGAGTGTTTTCTTTTCCTTATTGATTTGTAAAGACATCCTCGGATTAAAAAATATATATACTACACATACACATATATATCTGTAAAGTATATTATAAATATTTTCTAAATTATTTTTTACTGTTTAATTATTTTAAGTCTTATTAATATAAAGATATTTTACATTTATAAATAATTCAATTTAATTTATTCATACTTTCAGTAAATTATTTATGAAATACTTGTTAATACTGAATGAATACATCATTACATTTATTTTAGAATATGAATTTCAAATGTGATTACTTAGACACTTAGAAAAGAACAGTGATTCTAATTATAGGATATGTTCTATTTTTGTTCTTTTTTTATACACAAAATTTCTATAGTGTTATATTTGAGGGGTGTTAGAAAAAAACATGAAGTTTATCATACATTTCAAATTTCAAGCACTGAAATGAATCACAGTAGTTGTCAATCATTTTATAATTTTTAAACAAGCATTTTTATTATTGTACCTTTTGTTAAAGTAACAGTTGTAATCATCCTATTGTCTTGCCTAAGAATTTTCACATTTATCTTTAAAATTGCACTAAGACTTTTATAAACCATGAAAATATATAATGGAATCCTAGCAGTCAGTAGCTTCAGAGACCATTTTGAATTATTTTGGAAATGTCAGAGTGTACCCAGAATTGTGAGTAGTTGCATTGCCTTTGGAATGCTCACTTGCCTACGAATGAGAAAATTTGTAAGTCATTGAACGATCATCTCTCCCTAAATTACCACCATGTTCCACCAGCTGAGTTACCAGGCACAATCAATTTGTAGCTGAGATATTGTTCTTGGATTTCCAGCAAATACAGATGGCAATGTTTGAACAAATTCACCAAATTATAAAGAGAACATCTTATAATTTCATTCTCCACTTGTCAATCAATGGCAATTATATACTCATTCAAATTTCAAATTTTATCATTATTTTATGATGTTAAAAGAAAACAAATGAATTGCAGTTTAGGATGGTAAGTCAAAGACAGGAAGAATGAGGTCAAGTTTGGCTAGATGTCAAATTAGACACCATTGCAAATGAGAGCTAGATGCAAAAATACCATGGGCATAATAATCAATAATGGCCCAGTCTAAAATAATTAATGTGAATCAGTTGTGCCTTCTAGATTAACTCTCATTATTTTTCTTTTTATACCTTAAAAAATGTGTTCACTTTTCCATATCTATAAATTATTATAGCATGTGGTACTAAACTGTTGTAGGTATAAATAAACTTCAATTTGAAAAAAACATACTTTATATTCAAACATGAAGCTATATTTTCTTGTGTAACAAGTTAATTCTACAACTTACTCCCCATGGTACATTCCACCTATTTAGCTTTTTTTCTGAAGACATTATCATGCACTTCCCAACACACACACACATGCACACACACAAAAACATAGAAAATGTTAGTGGAGAATGTTGTTTCTATCTATTAAAAATGATGAGTTAACTTATGGACAGAGTCAGATCTATAATCGATAAGAAGCTATTTTTATATGTACATTTTGGTGAAGGATTGACAGATGGAGCATCGGAAATCAGATGAGGTAAAATTGTTATTCCTCATAAAATATTGGTATCAATAGCTTACGTAAACGTACACAAATATAGATTCTAATTTTATTTATTTATTTATTATTTGGTTTTTGGCCGGGGCTGGGTTTGAACCTGCCACCTCCAGTATATGGAACTGGCACCCTACTCCTTGAGCCACAGGCGCCGCTGATTCTAATTTTATTAAATGACAGACATGTTTTAAAAAGTCGTTTATTCATTTATTCATTCAGAACATATATTTTTAAAATCTGGTTGCTCTTAACGTGTAAGCTCATATGTCTGCACTTTACAGTATATGACAGCTGCTAGCCACATGAGGAAGCATTTAAAATACACCCCAAACACAGTTATATTTAATTTCAAGTAATTATTTAAATGATTATAATATTTTATTGGAAAGCTTATAAGTATGTTTGTGATACCATGAGTATATAAATCTAATTTTTTTTTTTTTTTTTTTTGGCCGGGGACAGGTTTGAACCTGCCACCTCCAGCATATGGGACCGGCGCCCTACTCCTTGAGGCACAGGCGCCACCATAAATCTAATTTTTGAATTAAATTTTGCGAAGTCTAAATGAAGGTCAATTGTTCCTTTACGAGAATTTAACATCTTTATTGAGATGTGCTGTTAAGTGTAAAATGCACACTGTATCTCAAAGATTAAGTCCAAAAAATAATGAAAACATTTCAATAATAATTTTATAATGATTACGTACTATGTATTAAATCATAATTTAGATTTAAAGTTTAGCATGCTTAAAATTAGTTTTCTTGTTTTCCTTTTGCATTTTAATATAGATATGAAAAATTGTAAAAGTAAGGTATTAAGAGTTAATGTTGGTAAAGTACTAACAATTCCAATCATATAGTTAAATCATTAATATTCAGGAATTTCATAAGTATCCATCTTATATTAGAGGCAAAGGCCTTTTCTTTTATAATTTGAAGGTTACCCATGAAAAAACTGCTCAAATTAGTTACCTTATTCTGACCTAACCTGGGGTCTGGATTTATTTTTTATAAAGCCTTTAAATAAGAGCAAGAATCTTCTATCAAAATGTGTATCCAGAACTAACATAGTAGTATTTGGAAACTCAGTTAAGGGAGTGGTGCTAAGTGTATTTCATGCATTGTTTTACTCAATTCTTACAACTCAATGAGCTGTATGTCATTACTGTACTTTAATACTCAGAGAAAGCAATTATCGTGTCCAAGAGGCACATGTGTAGGCATTCAACAAATACCTTTTGAGTATCTCCCTTGTGCTTGGGCTGTCAAAAGCACATACAAATTGCCAATGAACAAATATCACGAAGGTCTCTATCCTTCTGAAGTTTTATTTTACAGATAAGAATTAAGAATCTAAAGCTAGTTGTGACTTATTATAATTTTCTGCCTTCCCTGAATAATGCTACTCATGATAGTTTTGTGTTTGGGGATTAGTTATTTAATCTCCGTGACCTTTATCAACTTAACCTCTAAATAAGGATTAAGAAAAAACATAATATTGAAACCAATATATTAATGCAGAATTTGGATTTGGAGTAAAATAACACATGTAAACATTGCCTTATTAGCCTATCACTCACATGTTTACATTTTTAAATATTCATGTTATTTGAGAACAATTGCCAAAGCATAGTTTATTATATACTGACATTCAACTAGTCTGATATTATTTTACTACTAAGCATATTATATGGTGTTGTTAAGTTAGTTCAATAAGTTTCTTTGAATGGATTCTCTTTCATTTTGTAACTTTGACATTATTGTTTTAATTTTGTCCCAAATGTATTTGTTCAAGGCGCAGAGCTCTTGAGGCCTTTCGCTTAACACATAAAATTTTCCTAAATAAAATTTTATAGTATTGCAGGATGTCAGAATTAGACCACCATGAATATTATATAAATAATGCTACAAAGTAATATTCATTTAATTTAAAACTTTTAAAGTAAAAATTCAACAAATTTATTCAAATTATATTTTAATTTTTTACATTATTTTACAGTTTGAAAATTGTAAACATTACCAAAGTTTGATGTATTTAAACACTTATTCCAGTGTATAAGGATAGTCGCATCAAAACAGATGGACTTGTAAGAACACTTCCATAATATAAACCGTCAAGTTTTCATTTTGTGAAGTGTGAGGATACAGAACAAACCATAAATTTTTCCTATGAAAAATAATATGAAAAGTAGCATAAATTTAAATGGCTTAATGTATGAAAATTTTATCAGAAATGTCTAAGATTTTTTATTTTCATTAGGCACGTCAAAAGTATTTTAATTGATTTGCTCTCACATATAATGCAAAAAAGTCCTTTGGATTTCTACTAAATCAGACATCAAACAAAAGTATGTTGATATCTTCAAAAGCCTGAGGCAGTCT
This sequence comes from Nycticebus coucang, assembly GCF_027406575.1. Taxonomy (NCBI): domain Eukaryota; kingdom Metazoa; phylum Chordata; class Mammalia; order Primates; family Lorisidae; genus Nycticebus; species Nycticebus coucang. The sequence goes on from NC_069785.1 coordinate 87,841,464, forward strand.
AATTAATTTTTAAAATCTGCTTCATTTTTAAAAATATACATTTGTCCTACTCAAATACATGTATATTCAAAGTTATAAAATTGAATTTTCTGCCTTTAGCCCTATTTTAAGAAGTAATAACACTCATGAATACCAAGAACAAATATTCTTAGGGAATTTTAAATTAATAATACTTAGAATAACTGTTTAATAAAATGATTGTATTCTTCCAAAGGACTTCATGTTTTTTTGTTTGTTTGTTTGCAGTTTTTGGCTGAGGCTGGATTTGAACCCATCACCTCCTGCATATGGGGCCTGCACCCTACTCCTTTGAGCCACAGGCACTGCCCCAAGACTTCATGTTTTTAACCAAACAGCTCATAATGGGCTTAACATTAAGTATAAAATGACTTCTCAGGAAGTTCACAAGTAAAAACTAATAATGGCATTTAAATTTGGAAAATCAACTCGACATTTAAAAAACAAATTTTTGAAGAACTTGCCAACATAATTTGAATATGTGATGAATGTTTTCTTAACTGAAAAAATTAGTTATGGCCTACTTATTTATTGAAACATTATGTAATGATGAGAATCCAGCTATTCTAATGAAGTAGAAAATAAACTTGGGAAAATGGATTCATAAAACCTTCCATAAATGATATTATAAAAGAAACAATTCAAAAGCTAAAGACATTGTTTTTTTCTATTAATTGAGTTCCCTCTTTGATTTAGCCTAATGCTATTTGACCAAAAGAAACAAATGAGTGTTTGGTTGTGGGGAATTGAAGTTAGGGGCTACTGAGAAATCTTATCACTTCAGGAATGACGTGTGATAACCTTATTAAATATGAAGAAATAAGTCAAAAAGAATGTCTTTAAGGGCTTTGATATTTTATTGAAACTGATGGTTTTTCTTAAGAAAAAAATGGGTTATAGCAGTGAGTCACTGAAAATTGTTGCACTTTATTTTTTATTTTAACTTCCACAAAGACTTATTTTTCATAAAATTTTGTCCTTATATTGAAAAATTTTGTTAACATATTCAAGATTTTTTTAATACAATAATATTATGTGTCTATAAGCTTCTTTTTATATATTGCTGTGAGGTGTACTCTGGGTATTCATGCAGTTCATTGTATGTACTAAGCCTTAGTACACAAGCTAATATGATAAATAAAATATTGAAAAGGCTAAGGAAAAAAAGAATAAAAGGAAAACTTTCTTGTGTTCTAGAGCGAGTAATTTGCTTTCATTCAAAACATGTCAGAAACTACTACATATAAAATTCACATGATTGTATTACAAATGAAAGCTGATTTTCTTAGAAGAAAGATGTTTAGTAGCTGCTAAAATCAGTGTCTAACTCTGATAAACGCATACTGAATGGTGAAAATAGGCATTTGAGGGTAGCATACTCACATAATTTCTACAACAACTGGATTAATTTTTATGAGTTTAAATATTATTCCTTTAAAGTTTTCCCTTATGACAAAGACAAAACATAAGTGGAGATACTCATTTGTTGACCAGAATGATGTTAAGTTGTAGCCAAAATTCTCTGAGATACGATATTAAATTGCCTTTCTTTGTGTAAAGATAAATATTCAATGAATCACAGAATTAGAGATGTTTCACAAAGAGTTCTGAATTATTCCCAGTCCATATAGAAAAATCATTAAAACAAACCATAGCATGACCCTGTGTGCATCTCTGATAGATGCTATAATTAATAATAAAAATGTAATAATATTCATATTATATGGATTAAAGGAATGGATTCCAGGAAAAATGAAATAAAAAGCAAAACATTGTATTTGTGAATATTTGGGTAGGCATGAGACAAAAAAAACTGCAAACAGAAGAAAAAATAATAAGAAATAAATGCAACATAAATTCCAAGCGATAATGAGACGTTTATTAGGATTTAAAAGTTTACTTACAAATGGACCACATTGTTATGCAAGAAAATTAAAGGGGGTCACCGGTAATATGATCACTTCTAAATGAGGAAGAAGCCTAGGGGTTAAATGAGTTGCAGAGCTGACTATCCATGAGTCTGAGTCGGGGAGCAGCAAGGACAGAATTAACCAGTCTTTCCTCATCAAGCACTAGCATGTTAACAGGAAGAGACCTTAACATCCTTCCTGTTAGCATGCCAGTACTTGAGTGTAGAGGGTACTCTAGATGCTGTAAAGATCTCTTAAAGATTTGAGCTTCCTTTGCCTGGTTAGAATACTGAGGAAGCGTTTTGACCCATAGACCCTGTGAAACTTTTGCTTCATAAAATAGAATATACCATGTGTTACAGTGTTGTTATTTAGCAATAGAGCCCTAGGCATGACCATACAACATACTGCATTCAGGCTGTGTCTGAAGGAAGCAAGCAAATAAGTAAATAAATCAGTTATCAGGTTTCTGCTTTTATTTTATTTAACCAAAAATTTTTAAAGCTTTCTTTTTCTTTTCTTTTTTTTTTTTTTTTTCTATTTTAGTGGAGGATGAGTTGGCCAAACATAGTGCCTCATGTCTGTTATCCTAGAGCTCTGGGAGTCAGAGGCAGTGGATTGCTTGAGCTCAGGAGTGCAAGACCAGCCTGAGCAAGAGCAAGATCCCTAAAAATAGGCACACATTGTTGTGGGCACCTGTAGTCCCAGCTACTCAGGCAGTTGAGTCAAGAGGATCACTTGAGCCCAAGAGTTGGAGGTTGCCGTGAGCTATGATGTCATGCACTCTACACTCTACCCAGGGCAACAGAGTGAGACTTCATCCCAAAAACATAACAAAACAAAACAAAATAAAATAAGTAATAAGACTTTAATTATCTATTCATAGTCAACCTAAAACTTATGTTAGTTTTAAAAGGGGAACAAATAAAGATACCTCGTAGGAGGTAAAGTCTTATTTATCATTCCAGATCCATTTAAAATCTTTGTAATTTAAGAAAAAAATGGATTACAGTATATATGAAAATTGAAAAAAGGTCTTAAATTTTTTAGTTAATATTATTAGGAAATAAACTCATCAACTTTCAGCTAAATGAAATTTTTTAATGAAACATGCCACATGGCACCAGTCAACTAGTAAAGTTGTCTCCTTCAAGGAATGGCTTCATCTAGAATCCAACCAAGGGACAGAATGAATGAACAAAACCTGTAATCAGGTCACAAATTTCCAGCTACTTATAGCTAGCATTTTCTTAAATACCAGACTGTGGCTAGCAATCTTCTTCCCCTTTTTGGATTATAGAAACTTGAGCTTTCTTACAGCAAGACCAGGGAAATTCTGAACAGACACAGATTGTGTGACTGTGACCAGGAATAAGTTGTTTCACCCTGGAAAAAAGCATCCAAACTAAATCCTAGGTCTAGGACATGCCACGTGTTTTCCATTTGTTGTTCTGGTCTACCCTATTCCCTTTGTTTCCCAAGTGGGAGGCTGACCTAATAACAGGCTCACTTGCCCTACAGCTTTCTGTGGATTCAGACCCTGGGGAGCACTGGAGGTCAGAGAGAGGGTGGGTAGCGAAGTCAGGAGGTCCGGGTATTTAGTCACTGGCTCCCTTCCTGTGGGGTCACTCTATATGTGCTGAATATCCCAACTCTGCAGGTACTCTGTCTCCAGCTCCAGTCTCCTTTCTGTCCTTTGTCCCATCAGGGCTTGTGAAATGACAGTACCCAGGTACTAAACTACCTCTTGTGATCTCCCTATAACCTGCCAAAACCTTTATAAATAATCCCTTTATTAAACTCTACTCAAATTACCCAACTAGAATAGCCCATCTGTTTCCTGTTGCTAATTTGATGCTTACACAAGATCCCTGCTTAGGTAAGGGAAAAACAGGTATATTTGAGAAATTGCAGTCAGGAACCTAGTTACCCAGAAACTGGGGCCCACAGGAAGAACTGAAGCAACTCTTGGCACAGGATGACAAAGGAGAAACTTGTTTACTGAGGATTTATGATTCAAGGAAGTGGACAAAAGGTATTGATAACTTGAGGTTCTAAGCTCAGTTTTTCAATAAAACATAACATTTGCTGTCCTCTTCTGGGCCAGGCATCTAATAAATACATTATCACATTTTCCTTTTTTTTTTCCTTTTTTTTATTTTTTGAGACAGTCTCACTTTGTCACCCTCAGTAGAGTGCTGTGATGTTATAGCTCATAGTAACCTCAAACTCTTGGGCTCGAGTGATCCCTTGCCTCAGACATTTTATGTTTTTTAACCCACTTTATGGATGGGAAAACTGGGTATATGAATCATTGCTATTTGTCTACCCAACATCCCTCCTTCATCTTCTTCCAGGAATAAAGTCATTCTCTCCTGCAAGTAACTCATTTATTTTGCCTGGCTTAAGTAGGGCTGACCCTGTTCTTGCCAGCCAGAACACATGGTTTGGTTCAGTAGTGGCATGTGGCCCAGACAAGCTGATCCATCTCCAATATATCAAAATTTGATTTGATATATAGACCTACAGAAAGACCTGGAAGGATGGTCATAATAGCTACCACTACTTAAGGCTACCTGTCCCTCTGCTTGGAGGAAGCCATCTCCAGCCATCTCTAGAAATCCTACAGCATCAGGCCTAGAGAACCCAAGACAACAGAAAGATGACAAAAGAGCAAGGGTGAACACGAGAGAGGCCACCTCATTTGCTCCTGTACCCACTGTCTCTCGAGTCAGTTCTGTTTCTAGGTTTTTCAGTGTTAGGGGTTAATAAATACTGCTGTTTTTTACTTAACGTAATTGAAATTGAGTTTCTGTCATGTATAATTTTAAGAATCCTAGGAATCTATTGGGGCTTACTTATAGAGATTCATCAGTGGGGCCATGAGCAGCACATGCACAATACCCAAGGTTGGAAGAAGAAGCACTCAAAGGAGCAGGTGGAATCGTCGTCAGGGCTCAGAGAGATGCAGAAATAGCTTTTGATTCCATCAAAATGGAAAACCTTGTCTTTTTTGACTCTTTTGTAATAGCACTTAGCTTAAAACACAAGTTGTACAGCTGCACAAAGATAGTCTTCTTCGTATCCTTATTCCATAAGCATTTTTGGATTTTTTAAATTGTGGATTTTAGTTACTTTTTAAACTTTTTTGTTATGAACTAAGACACAAACACACACATTAGCCTAGGCCTACACAGGGTCAGGATCATCAAGATGTCACTAGGCAACAGGAATTTTTCGGCTCCGTTATAATCTATAGATCTATCATCACCATATTGGTGGTCTGTCATTGACTGAAACATTATCTGGCCAATAACTACAGTCATAGTCATTAAAACAGGTTTATAGAGCCCGGCATGGTGGCTCATGCCTGTAATTCTAGCACTCTGGGAGGCTGAGGCAGGTAGATTGCTTGAGCAAGGGCAAGACTCCATCTCTAAAAAAAGCCAGGCATTGTGGCAGGCACCTGAAGTCCCTGCTACCTGGGAGGCTAAGGCAAAAGGATCGCTTGAGCCCAAGAGTTCGAGGATGCTTTGAGCTATGATGCCACAGTACTCTATGCAGGGCAGAAAAGTGAGATTCTGTCTCAAATAAAAAGAAATAAATAACACAGGTTCATACCATGTTTAAGAAAATAGAAATGTCTTAGCACAATAACTAAGAAAATGCCAGGAAGTCTATGTTAACCAGTGTGATGAAAATATGTCAAATGGTCTATGAAACCAGGGTATGGTGCCCCATGATCACATTATTGTACACAGCTATGATTTAATAAAAAAATAAATAAATAAATAAGAAAATAGAGAAAGGTATAAGCATGGTAGGGAAAGACATACATAATGACATAAAAAAAGAACCAAATCAAACTTCTAGAGTTGAAAAATAAAATACGTGAGTAAGAAATAAACTGGATGTGATTAAAAACAGATTAAACATTACAGATAAAAACGTTAGTGGGGCGGCGCCTGTGGCTCAAGGAGTAGGGTGCCAGCCCCATACGCCAGAAGTGGAAGATTCAAACCCTGCCCCGGCCAAAAACTGCCAAAAAAAAAGGTGAATTTGAAAGCATATCAATGGAAACTATTCAAAAGGAAACCCAGAGAGAAAAATGACTGAAAAAAATTATCAACGGAGCATCAGTGAGCTGTAGGACATCAAGCGGCTTACAATTCATTTCAATGCAGTCCTCAAGGAGAAGACGGAGAATAGGAAACAAAAAGTGTTTGAAGAAGTAATAGCTGAAAGTTTTCCAAATTTGTTAAAGACCATAAACATATAGATCCAAGAAACTTAATAAACCCTAAAAGGGGGGGATGGGCTGGGTGTGGTGGTTCAAAGTAGGGGTAACCGTGTTCTTGACAGCCAGAACACTACTCCCATATACATAGTTTGGTTCATTAGTGGACATGTATGTGGCCCAAAGCCATATCTCAGGACTTTGGAAGACTGAGGAAGGAGGAAGGCTTGAGGCCAGGAGTTTGAGACCAGCCTGGGCAATATAGCAAGATCCCATCTATACAGGATGAGAGAGACAGAGAAAGAGAGAGAGATGAAGAAACCACACTAAGGCTCATCATAATTCAGAGAGCTCATCTTAATGGGCAGTATGCCCAACAGCCAACCTGCCCTTCAAAGGAAAGCAGTCACAGAGAATTTCAAAGATGCAGCTGTGCCCTTTGCTAATATATTTCTCATTATCTCGGGGAAGGGAATGTCTTCTGAGCTTTCTGATGGAACATCAGGTGGGGAAACAGGTATGAGGTTGCACATGATAAATCCAGCCCTATCTTCTTTTTTTTTTTTTTTTTGTAGAGACAGAGTCTCACTGTACCGCCCTGGGGTAGAGTGCCGTGGCGTCACACGGCTCACAGCAACCTCTAACTCTTGGGCTTACGCGATTCTCTTGACTCAGCCTGCCGAGCAGCTGGGACTACAGGTGTGCGCCACAACACCCGGCTATTTTTCTGTTGCAGTTTGGCCGGGGCTGGGTCCGAACCTGCCACCCTCGGCATATGGGGCCGGTGCCCTACTCACTGAGCCACAGGTGCCGCCCCAGCCCTATGTTCTTATTTCCCCAAGATATGGATTCCCTTCTCCACATCATGCCAGCAAAGCTCTGGCTTGTCATCCTCATTAAATGTAGCCCACCACTGAATCCAAGTTTTAGTCAATCAGCCAAGAAAGATGTTAAAGTAACTTCCAGCTGCACAAGCTAACACATTACATCCAGGATCTCTACTAAATACGCGCATATCAGTGAATTCAACCCAATCCGATGTTCTATCTTCCTAGGGCAAACACTCTTAGAATGCACTCCCACACCGGCTCTCATTTCTGTTACTGCACTATGATTAGCAAGGTCTTAAAATGCTTGCGGCATGAGCACTATTTCCTCCCAGGTCATAGAGTATATACATCCACCTGGAACACGCTGAGATTTGGCCCTGTCTGTGGGTCAGTGGTAAGAGGAGCTGATAGTGGTGATTGTGGTTGAAAGGAGAATGGACATTTCCTTTCAAGGCATCTTCCCCAAATGAGGATTTTCCCAGCAAAGGGCTTAAATGCCATGGGTTACATGTCTTATCACACATCCCATGTCTCCGGAATGGCTGGGCTGTTGGAAAGCTGGAATGGCGGCTGAGGACTCAGTTACGGAGCCAGCTGGGAGACGACAGCGTGAAGGGATGGAGTTCTTACAGGGCACAGATCATGCTTTCATTATTGTGGCAGTGTATAGTGGCACAAATACATGCATCTGGGAATCAAGGTGAGGAAGTAAAGGAGCATTCCATCCTCAAAAGTAAATTCAAAATTTTCCCTCTAAGAAAAGAAATATTTGCTAACAATTTAAAAATAACTATTTCCATTCCCAGCTCCACTTTCTCCCTATTACTTCTAGACAATATGGTTCTAAAAATTCGTGAAATCCAATTTTAGCTACCACAAATGTGGGGACCTTTACCATGTTCAATATTATGTTATAAAATGATAACCTTATAATAAAAGAAATGAGCAAAGATTCCCAAATGAGCAGTAGAGCAGCTGACAGCAAAACAAAAAATAGAAGAGTCAAACACAAAATGTTATGTGGTGCCTTAGATGTGCTTTCCGGATTCCTTCTAAGCTCCCTAGTTCATCCTCTCATTTGATCTAATCATCAGACAAGCAGTTCCCTATGTTACAGGCAGATGAATTACCCCTGGAGTTTAGGGCTCTATTCCAGAGAAAGGTTATGAGACCACACGAGGAAAAATCCATCTGTGCCTGCAGCCCTTCCTTCAATGAGGTTGTAATTTGTAAAATTGGACCTGTGTAGCCCATCACTACTGCGATGATGTGAGAACAAGCTGTTGAGGTTAAGAGTTAATGGTCAAGTTGATGTTATTCTGTTGGTCCTCCTACAGCTGACTTAACAGTATTAATTGAGATGGAAGCAACTAAGGAAAAGAATTATTGGCAACTTTATTAATATGACTGAAAAAGTGTCTGCAGGATCCAGCTTATCACTCAAGCATGTCATAGTGTTCCAAAATTATTTATTCAATTTCTGGCCACAGAGGATTTCTTTATCACAATTCCCTATTAAACTTCTTATTGAAGCTTAATCAATATGCTTGATCAACACCCCTCTCCTAAAGCAAACCTAAGAGCTGGAAAAATGCCTGAGCTCCTAAGAGTAAGATCTGACCTTACTCAAACAGCTGGTTTTCAGAGTGTTTTTTCTCTGTTGAGTTCTAGAAAGTTCCAGAAGAAACTGTTTACCATAGGCAATCCTAACAAAAATACAACTAAAGCGTAAAAATGACTATCAAAGTTTTAGAATTCGTTGGAAGAATTTTCTTCAGGATCTAATTTTTGTTCATAAGTCATTCTTAGGGACTCAAAATTAGGCAACAGCCTGTAACAATGTGACTAATACTGACTTCAGACTGGAAACAATCCATCCCTTTATTTGATAGGGGGCAAACAAGTTCTAGGATATGTGGGAGAAGAAATTAATAATATCAATTATCAAAAAGGAAGAGCTCAGAAAAAAACCAGAACCTAGTTTGTTTTTAAAAGTACGTTTAGGGGCGGCACCTGTGGCTCAAAGGAGTAGGGCGCCAGCCCCATGTGCTGGAGGTGGTGGGTTCAAACCCAGCCCCAGACAAAAACTGCAAAAAAAAAAAAAAAGTACGTTTAGGCAATAATCACATCTAATCAAAGGTATGGTAAAAAGATACAACCAAAGCTATGGTAAACCAAAAACAGTTCTCTCCAAACAAGAGATGCTGTGTTATCTCTACAATCATGTGGGCACAGCGTGTGACACGGTGGCAGGACACCTTATGCTCCCTTAAGGTCCACAGTATGCACCTTGGTTTGATGAGCAGCTAGAAAGGAAACGTCAAGTAGATTTAGACCCAAAGTTTTACAAAAAGAAGTTTATGCAAATAAGCATTCCCATCTGAGCTGGGACTATATATTGATAAAACCAACCTGGAGGACAATTTAGCAATATAGATAGATAGATAGATAGATAGATAGATAGATAGATCGATCGATCAAGGGCCTTAAACATTATATGTCCTTTGAATAGGATTTTTCATTTCAGCTTAAGCAAATGATTAGATTTGTGTGTGTGTGTGTGTGTGTGTGTTTTTTTGGCCGGGGCTGGGTTTGAACTCGCCACCTCCGGCATATGGGACCGGTGCCCTACTCCTTGAGCCACAGGCACCGCCATGATTAGATTTTTTTATAATTATGGACTTCATAGGAAAAAAAAAGGAAATAATCAAAATGGCCAAAAAACTATGTTTTTTTTCAAAACTACTAATGTTCAGTATGCTAAGTAGGAAAAAAAAAATCCAGATTACAGAACAGCATGCACATCGTTTGCTATTTTGTAACTCTGTGTATGTGTGTGTGTGTGCACGCACGTGGGAAAATATATGGAAAGACTTAAAATAATTTTTCTAGGAACTTTCTTTTTGTGTTTTCAAATTTTTTCTAAGTTTTTTTTTAAGTTTTTTTCTTAAAGAGATATTTAAAGTAGCTAACTACCTCAAATAGTGTTATGAATTCATGGTTAAATAAGGTGATTGAAAACGAAGCTTGAGTGTAGGGCTATTCACACAGCAAGTCCTTCTAAAATACCGCCCCCCTCAGCTGTCATAGCTGCCCACCTTTCAGTGTGTCAGGCTGCAAAACAAGTTGGGAAATCGTGCCAAGATGTGTTCCCTCACCCCTTAATTATTTGTGCCAATTTATGGAAGCTGTAATATGTAAAACATCAACAATTAATCCTAAATTAATTTGGACTTGGACTTAGAATATGACCAGACACATGTGCTTAGACCTAAAAGTATTCCCCCTCCTCCCCCACTAGGCCTCAGTCCTTGTTCTCACCACTTTTTGACCTGGGTCCCACTTGCACCCTGGGGCTAGCATAGTGGCCCTGACAAAGTCCCTAGACTCCGAAGAAAATCTGAGAAAAGATTGGTGACGAAGATTGGGCTGTGAATTGTTGATATTTGTATGTATAAATGCAGAAACATCCATATATAATCATCCACATATTAATATGCCCTAGAGTAATTTTCCATAGCTATTGGGTTAAAAGGGGAGTTTTATTTGTGCAGAATCTTTCAGATTGGTAAAAGTGGTGACTGGTATAATGGTAAGAAAAGATGCTTTGGCAGGTCTGGGTAAATCATTAAAAAAAGGAAGCAGTGCAAAATGAGAACACAGGCCCCTTGTTCTAAAATGATTAAGAATTTCAGGACTTCAACAGCAGGACATTAACCCCCAAACAGGGCCCTTCTGAGTGCAGGTAGGGCTCTGTGTGACTGCACAGGTCCCAGGCCCATGCAGTTAGGCCTGAGTCCTGGAATCAGGTAGACACAGGATCAAAGTCTAAGGTTTTCATTTACAAGCTTAGGGAAGTTATTTAAACTTTCAAAGCTTCAACTCTGTCCTCAAAAAAATGAGAGTAACATGAATAGGGTCTCATTCTCAAGATTGTCTGGAAGATCGAAAGCCAGCATTATATATTAAGTGCATAGCATAGTACCTGGCTCATAGGGACTCTGTTCATCTTCTCTATCCTGTACACTGCAGTTAGAGTTCATATTTGAAAATGCAAACTCGATGGTCTCTCCCTGATTTAAAATGATTTTTGGTTACTCATTGCATAATATGACACATACGGAACTTCAGTATTCAGATTTTATCCACCTTTCTAAAATTCACCACTTAACATTCTCCAATATGTACCAAGGTCCAAAGTGTAATTTGTGATTATTTGTACTTTTTCTTAAGGGTCAGTAATTATAGTAAGCATAGATGACATATAATATATGATTTTTGTTTTTGTTTTTGGTATCAGGCACTGTGCTAACCTTTCTGTTGGAAGGAATTCTCATTCTCCACTCCTGGTGTTTTCTCCAAGGGCTGGGTATTTGTAATCTTGCCTCTTTAACTTTTGGTAACAAATGTCAGGGAACATGTGCTATCATTGATCTGAGATATGCTGTAAGCTTGGTGTGGCAAAGACCTTTGCCCAGTGAGAAGACTTCTGGTCCAGGACTGCCTGTTACCAGGTACTAAGCTAGTCTCCTGCTCTTCAGGGTCAGGCAGTCTGAGCTCTCCAAGGTCAGCTTTATCAATGATAATAGTCTCCTGTCTGTCTTACTCTTATCCATGTCTTGATTGGTTCAGAACTTGGGAGGAAGAGTGGATATTATTTATTGAGGCTACACAAGTATTGATATCTCACCAGTCTTTGTCTATTATTTTCTTTAAACATCATAGCTACGATATAAGATAAGCAGTTTTATTGTTCCAATTTTTACAGATAAGGAAAAGTGAAAAATAGCAATCAAGGAAGTGACATAATTAAGATTTGAACAGAGCTGGGTGCAGTGGCTCACACCCGTAATCTCAGCACTTTGAGAAGCCAAGGTGGGAGGATTACGTGAGGACAGGAGTTCAAGCCCATCTCAGGCAACAGTGAGACCCCATTTCTACATAAATTTTAAAAGTAACTAGCCATGGTGGCACATGCTGATAGCCCCAGCTACTGAGGACTGGGCAGGAGGATTGCTTGAGCTCAGGAGTTTGAGATCATAGTTAACCATGATGTTGCCACTGCATTCTAGCCTGGGCAAGCTTCTTCAAGATCCTGTTTCAAAAAATTGAATTTTTTGCTGAATTTTATTTTAGGGAGAACAAGCTGCAACCATAATAATGAACTGTATTTACAGCTAACAGCAATACCCACGTTACTCTATAGGTTTTACACGACAATCTGAAACCACATTCCACGATTTATAGGGTCTGAGACAGAAACAATCAAAGGTGTGTCTCTGAAGATTTCTGGTTAACGGTCACAAAATTAGCAGTTTTGCGTGGAATGATTCTGTCCATCTTTCCCCCAAACATGTACAAGACATCTCTTTGATGAGAGTCCATTCTGATTTGAACAGGATAATTTCAATATTCTGTGAACACCCGTGCACCCCACCTATCTCTGGAAGGTTTTGACCTCTCTACCCATTTGGCGAAAAGAAGAACATTTAGAGTATTTTATGTAGCAAACTGCCTATTTATGATCACCTAAGAATGAGCTCTGCTTACCCCGTTCCCTCATGTAGGTACACGAATGAGTCATCAAAATTCCCAGATAGTTGATTATTCACGCTGGTGGCAGTTGTGCTACTAGAAATACAACAAAGGAGCACAGTACCCAAGAGGCTCTGGTCTTGCAGATTTAATGCATCTGCTTATATCCGTAAGCCAACCTCTTTTTCACGGGATCCTTGCTATTGTTATTACTGCCTTCTCTGGAAATGCCTACCCAGACTCCGTCCCAGTGCGCACCTCCCTTTTCTGGTCACAGCATGTCAACACTGCAGGATTTTCTTCTTCATCATAGCTGAATCCCTCTCTATACTTTGCTCACCAAGATGTGTTTCTCCATCTGTCATATTTGTCTAATCCTGTTGATTTAATGCACTGTATTTCTACCAAAAAAAAAAAAGCAGTACATAAAAATACTCCCAAGCATATAACTACTTTAAAAATGTAGAGTTTCCTACATTTCCCATATGTATTGCCTGACTTTTCTATCTTAATACAATGCTCAGCACTCCTGATCAATTGTCTCTTTAATATTCTACCCCAAATTGCAACTGGAAAACAAAGAAGACAGAGGACGAAGGAATGTGATTTGTACTTTTTTGTAATCTTCATTATTTATCAAATATACTTTTCTTATAATCATCTTTGTAGCACTTTAAGATGTGCTTAATGCCAGCACGGTAGCTCGTCCTGTAATCCTAGCACTCTGGGAGTCTGAGACAGGAGGATCACTTGAGCTCAGGAGTTCAAAACCTAGAGGAGACTCCATCTCTATTAAAACTGGAAAAAAAAATAATTAGCTGGGCATTGGAGTGGGGACCTGTAGTCCCAGCTACTTGGGAGGCTGAAACAGGAGGATTCCTTGAACACCAAGAGCTTGAGATTGATGTGAGCTAGGCTGAGACCATGGGCTCTAGCCTGTAGCAGTAGAGTGAGATTCTGTATCCAAAAAAGAAAGAAAGAAAGAAATACATATATGTGTGTGTATGTGTGTGTAGACACACACACACACAAACTTAATAGCAACTGTTAGTTCCTTTACAGGCTAGTGAATAACGAAAAATACGAAGAATCCTGGCTTGGAAAGGGCAATGAATAAGGTTAATTTGACACTATTCTCTATAGGAGAAATTGTTTTTTTTTCTTTGAGACAAGAAGGTTGACTAATAGTATCCCACAAGAGGTTCTAGAAAACAGTCGTAGATTCAATACATGGGTTTTAGTTTACATGGGGGTAGCACTTTGTTATCAAAAAGGCTTCACTTTTATTGCCTCGCTGAGATTTTCACAACCTGGTGACATAATGCTATGGTCTGAATGAGTGTGCTTCCTCTGACTCGAGGTTGAGAATTCCACACCAGAATCCATGGGCCTTTCCCCTGCCCAGTCATCTTCAGCTGCCTACTTTCCGTCTTCTGCCCATAGCAATCTTTTCCCCCTCTGGTTTAAACAGGCTGTGCTAAATAGTTGTCGGTGGTTACCGTGGCAACAGACGCTTAGGTTTCAGCTTCAAATGCCCCTTTTAATGAGGCAATTTCAAGAATATTTGTGATAAATTACCAGACCACAGACTTAACTGCAGGGAGTTTTGCTTTGGAAAATCTAATAAAAAGAAAGCAGAAAGAATGAGCAGTAAATGCAATAGAGAAAATGGGGCCAGATTTGAAGGGGCAAATGGAAGGGATGCCAGGTCTGACTACCAAAAGCCAAATCAGAATCAATTCAAACCAGAGCTTTAAATTATAAATGGTCCCTGAAGGGCAACTCAACAGGCTGAGCCAGGATTCCTCGGGAGGAAGAATGGTAAAGGAGAAGCGGCTAGGCCAAGAGTTGAGTATGTCGTGCAAAGGCTGTGTATTTTAAAGAGCTTCCATTTTCCATCTTATCATTAACTATGGTGGCGATCAGCAACAATCTTCCTTTTGTTTTTCCATTTTCCCATGCATCAAACTGAGAGACACTGCCACCTGAAGAGGACATGATTAACTAAAATGTGGAATTTGGCCCAAGCGAATTTTACAGCAACCCGGGTTATCCACGTGCCCCAAGGACATGGCTACCTTAATAATGGTCCAGGAATCTATTATGAGTCTCTTATCTGTTGTACCCAGTACAATTTCACAGAAGGATAAATGGACTTAAATACATTGCTGCTGGAAAGGAATATTTCATAGTACTCAAAGAAGGACATGCCAGTCATCCTTGTGGTGTTTTAATATAAGAAATATGCCCCTTCTGAATAGGACAGCTTAGGTTTCTACCTGGCTGAAAGCAAGAGAGTAGCCTGAAAGAGCTTTCCCATATACTGTCTTGCCAGGCTCCGTAGGGCCCTACAGGAACGTCTTACTCTTGCTGCTCACGGAAAGCACCAGGGAACAGATGCATTACAGTTTGTGACAGGAGAACAGCCTGTGGATTCCGCCTACTCCCTCCAGTCCATCTGGGAGGTGGGTGAGTGAGATAGGGAGCCCACAGAGAGGGGGCTCTCCTGGGAATCCCTGAGGGTAACGTGGCTATTGGTGGTTTATTTTCAATAGATGGCACTGTGTCTACTGAGATAAGCAAAGGGAGCATCTAGATGGGAAATATAATTGTTTCTAGAGAAAGTACACTGCATGTGAGAACACATGGTATTTTTTGACTTAGCTACACGACAAGGCAAATACTATTCATTATTCATGTTATAGTCTCTTTGGAGCACAAGGAACTTTATGATTTATTATTCTGGCCCAAACTTGGGGATGCCAGGGAGCCCAGAGCCATCTTGTTGGGGACATACTTGAAATAAGAATAAGTCACTCCGGATGTTCATTTACTTTGTCACCCAACACACGCATCAGCACCTGTACTCCTTCTGTGCCCCACATCCCCTCCCTGTGCCCTGGATCTCCCCCTTTACCCCAGACAGGAAACTCTGACATCTCGGTTCCTGCCTGGCACCCAGAAATCCTCACACTCCAAGAGTTAAGGCAGCCAGAACCGTGCTTTGCACACTGGTGTTCCTATACAGCAGACGCTGTCAGTTGCCCATCCATCTTTTTTCTTTTCTAGTAGACACTTATTTTTTTCTCTCTTCTCAGTGTTTGCAGGAAAGTAAACTGTAGCACCAAGAAGATGAATAATTTTATTTTAAGCCAACTGTGGAGGCTTAAATAGGAGGAGAGAACCTCAAGTTGGCTTCATAGGAAATGAACTGTAAACACATTATGGAGGACAGCATAGATGTGGGCCAAGCTCTAAGCTGTGCATTTAATATAATGCTCTCTCTGTCATTCCTTACAATAATCTTGACATGGGTCCCTTGATACCCTCTTTACAGATGAGGAAACAGAAGCTCAGAAAGTTTAAATAATCTGCTTACATTCACCCTTGCTATTGACTGTGCTTATGATAAGATTCCCAGCCATTTGAGAAGTCTGCTGTAAGCCCTGCAGGAAAAGGACTTCAGGGAAAAACTTCTTGTTTCTGTCCCTCAGTGCTACTTTCTGAATCTGATCCCTGGAACTGTAACTGTAGCAGTCATCTTGAGGCAATCTTGGAAGCCAACCTAAGACAACAAGGTAAAAGTCTAAGGATGGCAGAGCAGAATGAGAAAAAGAACCTGGCACTTTGATGATGCTATTGAGCCGCCAAGTTAATCAACCCTCAAACTTCAGAGTTATGTTTTAGGCATTTTGAGATAAGTCTTCTTGTACCTGTAGTTCCCAAATACAGCCTACATACCTTAGTCATAAATGGCTAGAAAAAGGATTCGTGCCTGAGCCATAGGTAGCAGTCCACAGGGTGACCGCCGGACAGGCAGGACGTGAGCATGTCCCCTCACAGATCCAGGTTGGAGCACTTCTCATGAGATCAGCCAGACCCTTTCTGGAGGAGTCTGAGGAAGGTAACATGTTCTCTTAACTTCTCAGGAACCTCCCTGCATCAACTAACCCATTTCTTTTCTTTATCTTCAATGTTTTGTGCCTATCCTAGCACATTCTTGATTACCTTTAAATGTTTCACATTAAAAACTAACAAAACTGGCAGCACCCATAGTTCAGTGGGTAGGGTGCCAGCCACGTACCCCTAGGCTGGCAGGGTCAAACCCAGCCCAGGCCAGCTAAACAACAATGACAACTGCAAAAAATAAATAGCCAATTTTGTGGCAGGTGCCTGAAGTTCCAGCTACTTGGGAGGCTGAAGCAAGAGAATCGATTAAGCCCAGGAGTTTGAAGTTGCTGTGAGCTGTGACGCCACAGTGTTTTACGAAGGGTGACAAAGTGAGATTGTCTCAAAAACAAACAAATTAAAAAAATAAAAACTAACAAAACATCCTTTGTCAAATACTTCTAACACCACTCTAAATACCATCCCTGTTTCACAGTCTACTTCTTAAACTAGGTGCCTCCAATCTCTATCTTTCAAGTCAGTCTTTAGCTCATGGCAATTTACACCTACAATTCCTGAACAAGACTACTGCTCTTACAGACATTACAAAATAGTTATAAAATAGGTTTTTGATTGCTAAGTAACAAACTGCCCATTTAAACTTCGCCATTTAAAATAGCTGGCACCGTTTACAATTTGCCATGATTCTGCAGCTTGCCTGGGCTCAGCTGGACAATTCTTCTGCATACAGCTGTGATCATCTGAAGGCTTGACCGAGCTGTAACATCCACAATGGCTCTTCCATGTGCTGGGCAGATGACATTAACTCTTATTCAGGAGTCAATCGTTCTCCTCCTGGCCTTTCTACATCTGGGCTTCCCGCAGCATGATAGCTGGGTTTCAATCTTGTGAAAATAGAAACTGCCCAGTCTCAGAAGTTAAAGAACATTTTATTGGTCAATACAAATCCAATCTAGTCCCGATTTAAGGGAAGGAAAATAGATTTTACTTCCCAATAGTGAGAATAGCAAAGAGTTTGCAGCTATTTTTAATGTGCCACACCTTCACAGACATACCCAGATACACACATAATACCAACCAAAAAATAAAAATAGCCGAGCATTGTGGTGGGTGCCTGTAGTCCCAGCTACTTGGGAGGCTGAGGCAAGAGAATCACTTAATGCTCAAGAGTTTGAGATTACTGTGAGCTGTGACACTACTGCACTCTACTGAAGGTGACAAAGTGAGACTCTGTCTCAAAAAAAATTATAAATATGTAAACACTTAACAAACCAAATTTAAGAAGCAAAAACTAACAGAATTAAAGAAGAGGTGATGCCATAATAATAGTTGGAGATTCATTACCCCATTTTCTATAATGGGTAGAACAACTAGATAGAAAATCATCAAGGAAACAGTAGACTTAAACAACACTATAATTAAATTAACAGAGACCTAGCCAACATTATATTCAACAACAACAGAATACACATTCTTCTCAAGTACACATGGAACATTTACCAGGATAAAACATATTAGGCCATAAAATAAGTCTCAATAAATTTTAAAAGATTGTAATCATACAAGTTATATTTTCTGACCATAGGGAAATAAAATTAGAAATTAAAAATAGATGGAAAATTCACAAATACATGGAAATGGAGCATAATTGTAAACAATCAAAGGGGTCAAAAGGAAATCATAGAGGAAATTAGAAAATACTTTGAGATGAATGAAAATAAAAACAGAGTATGCCAAATCATATGGAGTGCAGTGAAAATAGTGTCTAAAGGGAAATGTACAGCTATAAATGCCTGCATTTTTTAAAAAGAAAGATCTCAAATCAATAAGTGAAACTTTACCTTGAAGTCTAGAAAAAAAGAGCAACTAAACCCAAAGCAAAGGAAGAAAAAAATGAAGATTATAGTGGACATAAATTAGAACAAAGAATAACCACAGAGAAAAATCAACAAAACTAGAAGTTGGTTCATCAAAAAGACCAAGAAAATTGACATCTCTTTAGCTAATCCAACCAAGCAAAGAAAAAAAGACTGAAATTGCTAAAATTAGCAATGAAAAGGGGACATTAGTAGCAAGTTTACAAATAATAGAAAAGATTGTAAGGGCCGAGTGCCATGGCTCATGCCTAAAATCCTAACACTCTTGGAGCCCAACAGAGGTGGCTTGCCTGAGCTCAGGAGCTTAAAAACAGACTGAGCAAGAAGAGATCCCATCTCTACTAAAAATAAGAAAAAAAAAATAAAAAGAAATAAAAAAAACTAGCCAGGCATGGCAGGCACCTGTGGTCCAAGTTACTTGGGAGACTGAGGCAAGACAACATAGTTCGAACTCAGGAGTTTGAGGTTGCTGTGAACTATGATGCCATGGCAATCTACCCAGGGTAACAGAGTCTAACTCAAAAAAAGATTATAAGGAAGGGCGGTGCCTGTGGCTCAAAGGGGTAGGGCGCCAACCCCATATGCCGGAGGTGGCAGGTTCAAACCCAGCCCTGGCCAAAAAAGATTATAAGGTATTAGGGACTGAATGATGCCACAACATTCACATGTTGAAAGCCTTCACCACGTTCACATGTTGAAAGCCTAACTCCCAAGGTAATGGCATTTGGAGATGGGTCTTTGGAAGGTAAATTGGGTTAGACTGGATCATGAGGAGGGAGCTTCATGAAAGGGATTAGTGACCTTACAAAAAGAGAAAGAGAGAAGATTTCTGTTTCTTCTCTCTTTTCACATGCATGCATCAAGGAAAGGCTTTGTGAGGACACCAAAATGGCGCAGTCTGCAAGGCAGGAATGGAGCCCTCACCAGAAACTAAATTGGCTGACACCTTCATCTTGGACTTTCATACCTGTAAAACTGTAAGAAACAAATTTCAGCCATTGAAGCCACTCAATCTTTTGCCATTTTGTTACAGCAGCTATACTAAGACATTAGACATACAGTGAACAATCATAAGCCAACAAAGTAAACAGCCTAGGTGAAATGGACAAATTCCCAGGAACACACAACTACCAAGGCTAATGGAAGAAGAAATAGAAAATCTGAAAATATCTAAAACAAGTAAAGGCCTTGAATTAGTAATCAAAACACTACCAGCAAAGCCAAGCCCAGGAATATAAGGCTTTATTAATCAATTTGACAAAACATTTAAGGAAGAATTAATGCTTATTCTTCATAAACTTTTTCAAATAAGGAAAGAGGAGGGAACAATTCCTAACTCATTACTTCCCTGATATGAAAGCAAGACAAAGACATCACAGGAAGAGAAAACAACAGACCAATATCCTTATGAATATAGAAACAACATTCCTCAACCAAATGCTGGTAAACTCAATCCGGCAAGACATATAAAAGGATTTATACCATGATGAAGTAAGATTTATCATAGGAGTGCAAGGCTGGCTCAATCTATGAAAATTAATCAATATAATATAGTATATTAATAGAATAAGGGGGGGAATTCACATGACTCACATGATCATGTCAATTGATGCTGAAAATGCATTTGGCAATATCTAACATATTTTCATGATAAAAAAAAAAAAAAAAGGCTGGGCATGGTTGTTCACGCCTGTAATCCTAGTACTCTGGGAGGCCAACATGAGTGGATTGCCTGAGCAAGCATGAAATCCCCCTCTCTGAAAATAGCCAGGTGCTATGGTGGGCATCTGTAGTCCCAGCTACTCGGGAGGCTGAGGCAAGAGAATCACTTGAGCCCAAGAGTTTGAGCTTGCTGTGAGCTATGCACTCCATTGAGGGTGACAAAGTGAGACTCTGTCTCAAAAAAAAAAAAAAAAAGAAAGAAAAGAAAAGAAAAAAAAGATGGCAAATGAGAAATAGAAGAAAACTTCCTCATCCTGATAATGGGCATTTACGAAATCCCAGAATTAATACCCTATAATATCACGTAATGATAAAAGACTGAAAGTTTTCCTTCTAAGATCAAAAACAAGACAATGACTTTCCAGTCTGGTATAACTTCATAAAGCTATATATATTATAATTAAAAATACTTTTTGGCCTGGTGCAGTAGCTCATGCCTTTAATCCTAGTGTCCTGGGAGGCCAAGACAGGTGAATGGCTTGAGCTCAGGAGTTCAAGACCAGCCTGAGCAAGAGCAAGACCTTGTCTCTACTAAAAATAGAAAAACTAGCCGGGCGTTGTGGCAGGTATCTGTAGTCCCAGCTACTCAGGAGGCTGAGGCAGGAGGATCCCTCAAGTCCAAGAGCTTGAGGGTGCTGTGATCTATGATAATGCCATGGCACTCTACCCAGGGGGAGAAAGTGAAATTCTGTCTCACAACAACAACAACAAAAAAATTAGGTGGCATGCATGGTAAACCCAATTTTTAAACAGGTACATATGTTGCACAGAAATGAGTCTGGAGGACTATGTGCCGAGATGCCGGCAGTGGCAATCTTGAGGTAGTGGCAATGCTAGTGATATATATAGATTATATTTGTTTTTTACAACAATTTTATTGAGATATAACACATATGCTATATAAGTCATCCATGTAATGTACATAACTTAATGGGTTTTAGTATAGTTATGTAAGAATCACCACTATCTAATTCCAGAATATTTTTATCACTCCAAAAAGAAACCCTCTAGCCATTAGAAGTCCCTTTCTACTTCTCTCTTCCAGCTCCTAACAACCATTGACTTTCTGTTCGGGTGGATTTGCCTACTATGGATACAAACCATACAAATGGCACCATTATGATACGTGGCTTTTGTGTCTGACTTATTTCATGTAGGATGATATTTCACTGTAGCATGTGCCAGCACTTTATTCCTTTTTATAGTTAAATAATATTCCATTATAAGAATATACCACATTTTGACATTTGGCTTGTTTCCACATCTTGGCTTTTATTATTAATGCTGCTATGAACATTCATGTACAAGCTTTTGTGTATACATGTTTTCATTTCTCTTGGTTATAGTACATATATGTTTAAAGTGGTAAGAAATTGCTTGAATCTGGGCAGCACCTGTGGCTCAGTTGAGTAGGGCGTCAGCCCCATGTACCGAAGGTGGCAGGTTCAAACCTGGCCCCAGCCAAACTGCAACCAAAGATAGCTGGGCATTGTGGTGGGCACCTGTAGTCCCAGCTACTTGAGAGGCTGAGGCAAGAGAATCGCCTAAGCCCAAGAGCTGAAAGTTGCTGTGAGCTGTGACAACACCACAGCACTCTACCATGGGTGACAAAGTGAGACTCTGTCTCTAAAAAAAAAAAAAAAAGAAAGAAAGAAAGTGCTAATCATTTTCAAAGTGATTGTACATTTTATATTCCTATCAGCAATGTATGAAAGTTCAGGCTCGGCGCCTGTAGTTCAAGTGGCTAAGGCGCCAGCCACATACACCAGAGCTGGTGGGTTTGAATCTGGCCCGTGCCTGCCAAACAACAATAACAACTACAACCAAAAAAAAAAAAAAAAAAAAAAAACAAACAAATAGGTGGGCCTTGTGGTGAGCGCCTGTAGTCCCAGCTACTCGGGAGGCTGAGGCAGAAGAATTGCTGAAGCCCAAGATTTAAAGGTTTCTGTGAGCTGTGACGCCATAGTACTCTACCCAGGGCAATAGCTTGAGGCTCTGTCTCAAAAAAAAAAAAAAGAAAGAAAGAAAGAAAGTTTAGGTTTTTCTTGCCTCCAACTACCTCTCTGATTTGCTTAGTCTTTTTAATTTTAACCCTTATAACGGATGTATAATAGTATCTCATTGTGATTTTGATTTGCACTTTCCTAATGATTAATGATGTTGAGTATCTTTACATGAATTTATTGGCTATTATATATCTTTTTTTTAAAGTCTTTTCAAGAATTTTGTCTCTTTTTAAAAATTGGTTTTTCTTTTTGATATGAATTTGTAGGTGTTTTAATACTTTCTGAATACAAGTCTTTGTGAATATTTTCCAGTCTGTGGATTGCCATTTTTTTTTCCAACTTTGAGTTAAGATCTTCTATTAGACTTCACACCCTTGGCAGGCATCCTCACTTCCTACAAGGCTGTTATAAATGACACACCAAGATCACCAGAGTTATCACATGTATTCCCAAGGCAAAGGCCTCAGCACTTTCCTCAACTTCTAGTAGTTCTTTGTTCACTGTACTTTTAGCTTCTTGTTGGCAGCTCAGTAGCTCAATACTGTGTTTGAAGGGTTTTGTTTCTTTTCTTTCTCTTTCTTCTTCTTCTATTTTTTTCACTTTCTATGGCAGTATTATTGTGATACAGAACAGGTGCTGCCCCAGCCAGCTCCATAGAGCTGATGGTGGAACTGCAGCCTCTGCTCCTGCAGTCTTGATGCAGTGGGTAGAGGGGAACCAGCAAGTTGGAGGATGGGGGAGGGGGGTCCGCAGGAGGCTCCAGTAGCCAGAGGGGCCAGACAACTGCTGGGGAGACACCAGTGCCTTGGTGTCTCCCTCCCCTTGCACTTGTGGCTGAACAGGGACCCCCCCCCCATTTCTGAGGCCTGGTCAATTTCATGTAAGTTTCCTAGGCCTGAGAAAGAAAGTGATTGTATCCGTTCATTAATGCATTCATTCACCTTGCCCCAGCAGAAGGACTATCTATTCATCTGTTACCGAGTCCTGGCCAATTGTAACTACACAGGACCCAGGCCACTGCATATACCCCTAGACAAAGCACCCAGAGAAGAGGAGAGAAAGATACTTCCCCTGCCCCCGACTTGGGTTGTTTCTCTCTGCCAGGAGCTTTGGTGTTTTTTGTATTCTTTTCTGTAAAATAAATCCTGTCTTACCACTGATTTGTGGTCTGTGGATTCATTCTTTGAATCACCGAGACCAAGAACCTACTGAAGACGAAATTCTGGTTTCTATTGCTTTGAGGGGAAGAATTATAGCTTCCCTTGTAGCCAGCACTCACCTTGTGACACAGTTCTGGCCAATAAGAGGAAGAGGAAGTCATCTGCTGGCAACGATCCTTTCCCCTTCCTTCCTCTTTTTTGCTTTGAATGCAAATGTAATACCCAGAGATGGAGCAGCCCTGCCTAATTTTTGAGGTGATGAAATAACAGATTTGCAAGGATGGCAAAATTGAAATGAAATAGGAACTATAGATACTGACCACTTCTGGAAATGCAAGACCAACCCTCGGTAGCCTAACTCCAAACTTCTTACAGAAAAAAAAAAAAAAAGCTACTGTTAGTTGAGTTTCCTGTTATTTATAGACAAAGGTTAAGGTTATTTTTAGGGATTTACTATTTTGCAGTCACTCATCCATCCAATCAGTAAGCATGTATTAAACACATGCCAAGTGCCAGGTACTGTTGACAGCAGAGTTTCTCAGCAGGGATGGTATTACTATTAGTTTGCACTGTAAATATTTGTGGGAAGGTTTTTATAACAACACAATAACTGGGGTCTACTGGTATTTGGTGGGTCAATAGTGGAAGTACATTATTTCTTAAAATGTACAGGACTGTCCCATGCAGTAGGAATTGTCCCATATCCTGAATTCTTTTCAATGTCTACCAAAGACATACATTTAGCGATCCAAAAGGGTACTTTTAGTGATACGAACTTAGAACTTAACTCCATTTTGCAAATAAATACTAAGTATTTTCTTCACATATTTAATAGATCCAAGTTTTATGGGAATACTTTATTAGAAATTTACCATAAGTTGTTCAACATTTAAGAAAATCATATCACCAGTACCAATACTGCATATGGTTTTGGAGTTTGCAATATAACACACCTGTATCAGGTGTTCACAGCTGTCTCATTTACACTGATTCTGCAGATAAGTGCAAGCAGCCAACTATGCTATGACGTCTATTGGCCACATCTAGATGTCTACCTAATAAAATACATGCTACTTCATTATAAATGTCTTTGTTTTTAATTACCTCTTTATATTATAACTAAGTGTTATATTGCTTTCTAAAAATTATGCTCATTTGTAAGCTATCTGTTAATGTCAGAATTAAAGCAGGTCTTATAAAATATCTTATAAAAAGGGGAGTTGGGCTTTGTAGAGTTAAAAAATCACTGGTTTTAATAGTAACCTCGTTTCTTTAAGAAATTGTTAGCTAGTATTTAGTATTTTTTATTCAAGATGACAAAAAAATGTCTAAAGGCAAAGAAAAATCCCTCGTTGTTTGGAAAGATTGACCCTAAGCAAGAATTCCTTGCTTATGGATTTTAAATATCTGAGTTTACCTTTTATGGCTGTTTGACGCAGATCCCATTTAGCTCCACTGGGCAGACGTTCCTCTTCTGGGGAGAGGTTTGAAGAACTTAGGTTTCCAAGAACTTGGACATCATTCCCCCTGAAAGAGAGAACACGAGTGAGGAGGACCAACTGACTTACAGATGGGGAAGGAATGGCAGGAAAAAGCACAACTAATCTGAGATAATGCAGAAAGTAGTGAGTGTTAAATGCTAGAATTCAGCCTGGAGTCCCAGCTACTTGAGAGGCTGAGGCAAGAGAATTACTGAATTCCAAGTTGAGGTTGCTGTGAGCTGTGACGCCATGGCACTCTACCGTGGGTGACATGGTAAGACTCTATCTCAAAAAATAAATAAATAAATGCTAGAATTCAAATCCAAATTTTCTGAATCCTGGGGCTAAATAAGGTTTAACACAGTTAGTGTATATTTTCTATTTTGAAAAAGAAAAAAGAAAAAATGAGAATATCTGTGTGTGGTCAGAAAAATTTCTCACCTCTTAAAGCTTAATGACTTTAAAAAGATAGCTCACCACAGGCAACAAAAGCAAAAATAGACAAACGGGATTACATCACACTAAAAAGTTTCCGCACAGCAAAAGAAACAATCAACAGAGAAAAGAGATAACCTACACAACAGGAGAAAATATTTGCAAATTGTATATCTGAGAAGAGGTTAGTTTCCAAAATATGTAAGGAACTTCTTAACTCAATAGTAAGAAAATAAACAACCTGATTTTAAAATGGGCAAATAACATGAATAGATATTTACCTAAAAGGTCATACAAATGGCCAAGAAGTATATGGGGAAAAAATGCCCAATATCACTAATAATCAGGGAAATGAAAATTAAAACCACAATGAAATATCGCCTTCTGCCTGTTTGAATGGCTACTATCAAGAAGACAAAAGATAACTTGTCTTGATGAGGATATGCGGAAAAGGGAACGCTTGTAAATTTTTAATGGGAATGTAAATTAGTACAGTCAGGTGGGATCCAGTATGGAGGTTCCTCAAAAAATTAAAAATAGACTTGGTGCAATGGCTCACGCTTGTAATCCCAGTACTATGAGAGGCCGAGGCAGGAGGGTCACTTGAGGACAAGAGTCTGTGACCAGCTTGGACAACATAGTGAGACCCTACTCTTTACAAAAACTATAAAAATGAACTGGGTGTAGTAGTGCATTCCTGTAGTCCCAGCTACTGTGGAGGCTGAAGCAGGAGGATCACTTGAGTCCTAGAGTCTGAGGTTGCAGTGAGCTGTGTTGACACCTCTGTACTCTAGCCTGGGGAAGACAGTGAGATCTTGTCTCAAAAAAATAAAATTAAAAATAGAACTATCACATGGTCCATCAATCCCACTTCTGGGGGTATATATCGAAATGATATGAAATCAGGACATGAAGGATATATTGCACTCCATTGTTAATTGCACCAGAGGTTCACCACCATAATCCTAGTGCTCTTGTAATCCTAGAGTTCAAGACCAGTCTGAGCAAGAGCAAGATCCTGTCTCTACTAAAAAAATAGAAAAATTAGTCAAGTATGGTGGCATACACCTATAGTCCCAGCCCTTTGGGAGACTGAGTCAAGAGGATGGCTTGAGCCCAGCAAGCTGTGATCACACCACTACCCTCTAGCTGGGGTGACAGAGCTAAGAGTCTGTCTCCAAAAGACAAACAAACTAAAAAAAAAAAAAATAGCCAAGCTATGGCATCAACCTAAGTGCCAGTCAACAGATGAACTGATAAAGAAACTGTGGAATCTACACAATGGAATACAATTCAGCCATAAAAAAGAAGGAAATCCTGTCATTTGTAACAACATAGGTAATCCTGGAGGACATCACATTATATGAAATAAGCCGGGCACAAAAAGACAAATATCCACATGATTGCACTTATATGTGGGATCTAAGAAAGCTGAATTCCTAGAAGCCGAAAGTGAAATGGTGTTTACCAGGGGCTAGGAGAGATGGCAGACTGGGAAGACGGATGTTAGTCACAGGACACACAACTTTAGTCAGACAGGAGTAATACATTCACAAGATCTAATGGTACATTGCAGTGATTATGGTCAATAACAATATATTGTATACTTGAAAATTGCTAAGAGAATAGATTTTAAATGTCCTCACTGCACACACAAAAAGATAAGTGAGGTAATGTGCATGTTAATTAGCTTGATTTGGCCATTCTGCAATGTATACATATATCAAAACATCATATTGCATAACATAAATATATATAATTTCAATTAAAACAAGAGAAGGATATAAAAGGTGGCTTCTGCTTTTCCCATTGAATCTTTTTTTTCTAAGTACACTTGTCCCTCAGTATTCTCAGGGATTGATTCCAGGATACCAAAATCCATGGGTGCTCAAGTCCCTTACATAAAATAGCACGATATTTGCATATAACCTATACATATCCTCCTTTATACTTTAAATCTTCTCTAGATTATTAATAATATCTAATAAAGGACAAATGGTACATAAATAGCTGTAATATTGTGTAATTTTTGTCTGTATTATTTGTTCTTTTATATTTTTATTTTTTAATGGGTTTTTTCCCCCCGAATGTTTTTGGCTGAGGTTGATTGGCTCGTTGGATGCAATATGCAAGGATATGGAGGACTAAATGTAATTTTACTTGCAGAAGTGCCTTTGAGCCTCACAACAATCCTATTATCCCATTTTATAAATGAGGAGAGTGAAGGAAAGAAAATTGCAAAAGTCACAGAACTATTAGTTGACAAGGTGGGGGCTCAGCTTCCTGAAGTTCTGGCCAAGCTTCTTTAATATAGCAAAGTATTTATAAAAGGAGTGAATGTCCATCTCTTACCATGGGTTTAAATGTCCTCAGTACCAGGATACCCTAAGTATCCTGGTCTCCTCTGCTTCTGCTACCGCTCCCCATTTGTGCACCCTCATCTTTCTTCTTGGGTACATGGCAATTTCTGTCCTCTCATACTGAGATCTTTCCATTTGGCTCTACCAAACAAATTCCTTTTAAGTGACTTATCAGAATCAGATGAGAGATTTCAAAGGCAATGTGGCACTGGGACTAGTCGAAGACTTGGGCAGATGTCTGATGCTACCCATCCCCCAGTTCATTATAGTTTCATGTCACTTCATAAATATGCACAACAGGGTTATAATATCCCAGATATTAAATGAGGTTTAAAAGTTAAACCGCCTGCAGTTTCAAGTGGAGGCAAAGAGGCAGATCTGATTCTACTGAGAATCCAACCAGGCTTCGGTGATGTGAACTTTTTCTTATTTTGCGTGTGGGAGTAGTCAGTCCAAAGCTAAAGTGAGAAAACTTGTAGAGGGTGTGGAGGTGAACTGCAAGGCAAAAAGGTAGGGAATGGAAAAAAGAACCATAATATATGTAGCATGTATTTTATAATTAAGGATGTAAAGGGGAGTCGAGTGTGATGGTGGTTCCAGCTACGCTGGAGGAGAATCCTTTGAGCCCTGGAATTTGAGGTCAGCCTGGGCAACATCACTAGTCTCCATTCTTAAAAATAAGTAATTTTTTTTTTAAAGGAAAAAGAACATCAAGGAGAATGCTCAGGCAGTATTGCTGTGAACTACACTGCCACTGTATCAAATAGGATAATTTTAGTTATAAATGACAGAAAACTCAATCAATGATGACTTACCCATTAGGGAAGTTCATTCTCAGCAGTCTAGAAGTACATGATCCCTAGCAGCTTTGGAAACTCGTGGTGTAATCAATGGCCCAGGCTTTTCCCACCTTTTTGGTAGACTATCTTCAGCATGTCAACCAAATTTTCCATTGTGGTCATAATGTGGCTGAAGAACTCCTAGCACAAAATGCTCACCCAGCAGCTACTGTCAATACCTAAGCAGGATGGAAGTCAGAACGGGCAAAAAGGGACTTTCTCATTGCAGACCTTTCACTTATCTAAGGGACAATGTTTTGCTAAAACACTCAGCAGAACAGAACTTGGTGGCAGACCTTAGACCTACCCCAGTCAAAGAGAAATGGGATTGCCGCCATGTTTTACATCAACCTTAATTCATGCCCTGGGATCAGACTTATTACTATAAGAGAGAAGATGGAACGGCCAATCAATATGCAAACATCAGAGTCTCCCACACAAATAAACACACACACACAGACAGATACACACTGTACACACAGATACACACCACACACATAGATACACACGCACAGACATGTAAGTACATATGTAATAGTACTCATTTTATATAAATATTACCCTCAATCTCAACGTTCTTTTTATTTATTTATTTATTTTTGAGGAGATAGAAAGAGAAGTTTATTAATTTGCCAGCAAATGGGGAAGCTGGCAGACTTCTGTCTAAAAAAATACCTGTGTCCCATGGCAAAAAAAAACAAAAAACAAAGACCTGTGTCCCCTTCTTTGAACAGAAGCCCAGTTTTAAAGATACTGATTAATCCCATAATCCCATTTTGGGCTAAAACAACCTTGTATCCTCTTCCGGGATTCATCTTATCTTTGGCTAAAACAATCTTGTGACCTCCACCCAGATGATTCCCTTGAGCTACCTCCTGTGGCACAAAGAACATTCACCTGCCCCTCCTGACTACTGGCCCGAGGCAGGGATGCTGGTTTTGGTTCTAAAAAAGAAAAAGGGTAAGTGTGTTTTGAAGAAACAAAAACATTTTTACCCTTTTTGTCCCCAAGTGATTCTCTGTTACATCCCCACCATCAATTTTACCCTTCCTTATCTGTGGGAGAAGGGGCAACAGAGTACCTGCCTCAGGGTGTTAGGAAGAGTGTCTGATAAACAATTTCCTACGGGCTTCATGTGAGCCTGTTTCTAAAGGGCTACCCTTATCCCGAGTAGGGCAAGTAGCAATCCCTTATTCCACTTTAGGTGAGTTCCAAGAAATTTTCATTCTAAATATAGGGTTTTCTTACATTTTGGGTTACCTTTGTTGTAATGTTCTTTTTAAAAAAACTCAATATATTTTATAGACTTTTGTTGTTGTTTCTGTACATACAGAGCCCTTTCTTTCTTCTTCTTTTTTTTTTTTTTTTACTATTGTAGAGTATTCTATAGTAGGAACGTGCCATTGTTTATGTAGCCATTTCCTAACTGGTGGGCAATTTATGTTACCATTTTCTTTTTCAACCTGCCCAACGTGGGAACTGCTCTCCCAGATCATGCTTCCTGGATAAACTGGGTAATTTACCCATGGTTTGTAGCAATCATGATTCCTTTATTGGTTCAGTTCAATTCAAATGTGTCCAAAAAATATTAAATAGTAACTACTATGATTTGAGCAGTAGACTTAACACCAGGAATACAAAGATCAGTAATATGCAGTTTACAGTCTAACAGGGAAGACCAGGAGCCGAGATAGAGGCACGTGCACCAGAAGAAGAACATGCCAGCAAACTTCCTGAAAGAAATAACCCCTGAGCTGAGTCTTGAAGGTGATTCATATCAGCCAAAGCAAGAAAAGTGGAAAGAAACTCTAGGCAGAAAGAAAGCATGGTGTGTTCAAAGATGCAAGGCTTGAAAAAGCATAGTGCATGGTTAACGCTGCACGGTAGCAGTGACCGTCACCTTATGTGCTGTACTTTAGTCACACCAACTTCTGGAGCTCTCGCAATACCTCTAGTACGCAAGTACCCAGATGTACCTAATATACCTGCCCAGTACAATGTTAAACTGTAATGGTGACAGCATGCTTTATATGCACCATTACGGTTTAACATTGTACTGGGCAGGTATATAAAGAACAACAAATGTAAGGTAAGAGATGTAGGATTTCCAAAGGAGAAAAAAACCTGTCATTTCTGTAGATAATGTGATCATCTACGCACAAACGCACATAGAGAATCAACAAACTATCGGAATTAATGAGGAATTTAGGTAAGAGTGACAGACATAAGTCTATACTGAAACTTGGTTGCCTTTAGTCTCAATAACCAAACACAAACATTTTTTAAATGATGTCATTCATTTTTGAAACAAAAACAAAGGTCTTAAGTTAAGACCTCTTAATATACTTTGCTAACATTAACCAATTGACCAAGAGCACACAAAACATCTGTGGGGAAATTTTTAAATATTAATAGAGGGCATAGATATTATTATTATTATTATTATTAGAGACCGAGTCTCACTTTGGTAGAGTGTCGTGGCGTCACAGTTCACAGCAACCTCCAACTCCTGGGCTTAGGCGATTCTCTTGCCTCAGCCTCCCTAGTAGCTGGGATTATAGGAGCCTGCCACAATGCCTGGCTATCTTTTTGTTGCACTTTGGCTGGGGCCAGGTTCGAACCCACCACCCTCGGTATATTATGCCAGCACCTACCCACTGAGCCACAGGCACTGCCCGGATATTATTTTAATACATAAAAAGATTTTATGCTCTCAAACTTTATATTTTAAACATTGAATTTTCCATAAGTTGATCAATAGATTGAATGCAATTAGTTAAAATCCCAGCTGAATTTTGTGAGGAAATTTATGCTGTAAAACTTACATAACTAATGTGGTTTAAAAAAATAGAATGATTCCTTGGATATTGACACATAAACAATAGTAATAAGGAGCAGGATGGTGTGTATAAGGATGAGGAATTGAAAAGCAGAACCTCTGGTAGAGGTGTAGAATAGTGGACTTACTACAGTGTTAGATCTTTTGCCATTATGGGAGCTGGAAGAAGAGTCTATTTAAGAGGCTGCATCTGCATCTAGTGTTGAACTTAAAGTATTTCTACCTGGAGGTCAGACAGACCAGCAAACAGGAAGAAAGCTAAATGTGGCTGAGAGAGTGGTTGGCCGATCTGGGACCAGTGAAGACAAACTAGGACCCATGGGACGGACAATGTAGTTCCAATACGTGTTTCTCACCATTTCCGCCCTCACTGCTAGGGGTGACCAGCAGAAGCTGGGACTTGCCCACACACTTGGGCAGAAGGCGGAGAAACTGGAGGAGATTTGACAGGAGCTGAATGTCTGAGTTGAACCAACAATAAAAGTTGACAGATCAGGCTCAGCACCTGTAACACAGTGGTTACGGCGCCAGCCACATGCCCTGAGGCTGGCAGGTTCGAGCTCCCCTAGCCCCCCGGGCCACTTAAACAACAATGACAACTGCAACAAAAAAAATGGCCAGGCATTGTGGCGGGCGCCTGTATTCCCAGCTACTGGGAGGCTGAGGCAAAAGAATCGCTTAAGCCCCAGAGTTAGAGGTTGCTATGAGCTGTGCTGCCATAGCAATCTACTGAGGGCAAAATAGTGAGACTCTGTCTCCAAAAAAAAAAAAAAGTTGGCACATCAGTGATAATGTGTGCAAGATGTCACTGTACCTGGCACTTTCCACCAATCCTCAGAGCATTTAGAGAAATGCATGCCTACATACCTACATACATGCAGAAATACATAAATGGCCGGCCCTTCACTCACCACCTTTCGAATATCACTCCAAATGTCAAAACTGAGAACCATAAGAAAGGATAATTATAGAAAACACAATTCCAGCATAGCTAATCCAACACAGTTCAAAGCCACTACAGTATTATACCTTTGGTTTAGTGCAAGAACAAACATAGACGAAAAGGAACAGAAGGAATGTTCACATGGGAACTTAATAGACACTAAAGGAAGACTTGCTATCCTTATATAACACAACAAAAGAAGACGGATTCCAGATTACAGTTTAGAATAAATATGAAAGTTACAACTATAAATTAATAAAATATGGAAAAACATCTTTGCCACTTAAGGGTGGGGAAAAATTACTTACACAAAACTTCAGAAGTGGGGTGGCGCCTGTGGCTCAAAGGAGTAGGGCTCCACCCCCATATTCCAGAGGCGGAGGGTTCAAACCCAGCCCTGGCCAAAAACTGCAAACAAACAAACAACAACAAAAAAAACTTCAGAAGTACAAGGAAGTATGGAGAAACCTCAAAGAACTCAACCTAGACCTCCTGTTTGATCCTGCAATCCCATTACTGGGCATCTATCCAGGAAAAAAAAGAACTTTTATTATAAAGACACTTGTACTAGACTGTTTATCACAGCCCAATTTACAATTGCTAAAATGTGGAAACAATCTAAATGCCTTCAAGCCAGGAATGGATTGGTAAGCTGTGGTATATGTATACCATGAAATATTATTCAGCCATAAAAAATGGAGACTTTGCAGCATTTGTACTAACCTGGATGGAGGTGGAACACATTATTCTTAGTGAAGCATCACAGGAGTGGAGAAGTATGAATCCTATGTATTCAATTTTGATATGAGGACAATTAATGACAATTAATGACATGATGTGGCATGGGGGAAGGGGAGACCAGACAGAGCAGGAGGTAGTGAGTGAGGAAAAGGAAAAGAAGAAAAAAAAAAAAAGATAAGAAAAGAAAATAGTGACTAATTCTCACATGAATTGGATTTAATTTTGACCAAAGTACATTACTTAAACATTAATTTTTAATTCGACTTGTAAATATGTTGGTTAGGATATTACATCCTCATTTATAAGTGGAATATGTTTGTAATCTCACCTTTATAATAATACCCTGTTTCCTTAAAACAGTGTCTTATTTTAAGGTGTGCTCTCAAAGATGTGCTAGGTCTTATTTTCAGGGGACGTCTTATCTTTCCTGTAAGTAGGTCTTATTTTCGGAGGATGTCTTATTTTCGGGA
Organism: Nycticebus coucang; assembly: GCF_027406575.1. NCBI lineage: Eukaryota > Metazoa > Chordata > Mammalia > Primates > Lorisidae > Nycticebus > Nycticebus coucang. The sequence continues at coordinate 87,874,776 of NC_069785.1, forward strand.
AAACAGGGTATAGTCTCTCCAATTTTAATATCAGGTGTACTCAGATTAAGTAGAATGATTTTGAAGTATTTCTTCTTTTTCTATTGTCTCTAAGATTTGGCATGATCTGTTTTTTGAAATTATCTTTTACTTTTATTTTTAAATATTATTTGTCTATTATTTGAGATTTAAAAAAAATAATAAGTTCACTGATGACTCCATACTGAATCTCAGAGTCAAAGCATTCTATAATAGACGTACTCTTATTTGACAATGTGAATGTTACTGTCTTTGCATTATCATTATTATTATTGTTTAATATTTCAATGCAGCAACTCTCTGATTTCTTTTCTGAATGTATTTATGCTCGTTCATTCTTTACGAGGTTTTTGTTTCTAGTCCTTATCTTAAAAATTGTTATTGTTGTTAAATTTTAAGCCTCTTTAATTTTGTGAAGGCAAAAAATGGAAACCTAATAAACACATGTATATGTAAAAATAAAATTAAAAAAAAAAAACTTCAGAAGTACAAGCTTAACCAAAAGAAAAAAGTAAATTAATTTGATTATATTTAAACTGAGGTTTTCTGTTGAACAAAGAATACTTTGGACAAGTCAGTAGAAAGATGACCAAGTGCGAACTTTTTTCTTTTTTTTACAAGTAAGAACTTCGATACAACACTTGATCTTAGCCAAAAGGCCTACAAGCAATACCAAGTAAGAACATTGAAATCGGCTTGGCACCCATAGCACAGTGGTTATGGCGCTGGCCACAAGCACCAAGGCTGGAGGGTTCGAACTCAGCCTGAGCCACCTAAACAGCAATGACAACTGCAAAAACAACAACAACAACAAAATAGCTGGGCGTTGTGGTGGTCACCTGTAGTCCCAGCTACTTGGGAGGCTGAGGCAAGAGAATCACTGGAGCCCAAGAGTTTGAGGGTACTGTGAGCTGTGACTCCACAGACTCTATCGAGAAGCTACATTAATCATGTAGCTTCAAAAAAAACCTCAAAAAAAAAAAAAAGGAGGAGACAAGATGGCTGACCGAAGACAGCTTTCCACAGAGGCTCCCGTCCAGAAGGAGAGTTAAAGGATAAAAATTCAGCAAGTAACCTGGTGGATTTGAGCTGCACTAAGACGGAAGGTTGTAGAACGCACATCAACCCCACTGAGGCGAGCTGCGACCACAAGGATACAAACAAAAGGTACAAAATCCATCACCAAGTGGACAGGAGTCCCCTACCCCATGAGAATGGCTCAGAGTGCCCCACAAACAACCAGGCAGAGTTCCCCACTACACTCCATGGGAGAGACCCTCTAAAAACTAGACCTACAAACTGGACCTACCTCCCCTACTAGAGTGCCATGGTGTCCTCCTGTCAGGCATAAAACTATATAAACTGTATATAGTCTTTACCTGGAATTCTGAGCTCCCAGCCCTCCCCTTCACTCACACTAGGGTCTGGAGGCCAGTCCTGGTCAGTCAGCGGAGAGGGGACTGCACCGGAGTAGCAGTTCCCTGAGGGACAGTGTGAGAGCTGTCTTTTGGTGACAATACGGCCAGGCATAAAACTGTGTAAAGCTGTGTGTGTTCTCTGCCCGCAACCCCAGGCTTCAAGCACTCCCTGCGCTCCCCTCTGCTCTTGCTCCAAGGTCTGGAGGCCTGTCCCCAAGAGGTCCAGACTCTTGGGCGATTGCTCAAGGGGTGTAGACAGTGCTGGGCTGCAGCCAGTCGGTGTAGACTCTGAGGTACGGGAGCGGAGAGAGGACGGTTGGCCAGAGGGGAGCTACACCGGAGCAACGGTTGCCTGAGACATAAGGCAGCAGCCCTCTTTTACTGGCAATACGGTTCACTACCAAATATTCTGAAGCCACACCCCCAGTCTCCTTGGGCAACCAGAGACTTTGAGTTTTCCTGAGGCAACTCCAACTTGCAAACCAGAGAAACTCCCAGGGCGGGGCTGACCCAGAGGTCCGCTTTACTAAACCTAAGACGCACCTGGCCCTCAGGGGATCATCAGCCTATAGACAATACAAGAGCAAAGACAAGCTGATTTGGAACTCAATTCAGATTCTCTTCTGCAGGGGAACTGCAGAGTTGTTCTGTTCTGTTCTGTCAGTAACATTAATCAGGGGCGAGACTGGACCTGAGTGAAAACCCCTCAACCTACATCAAGCACCCGAGGTTGTCAGGCCTCACCTACTCCTGCTGGAGAGAGGCAGAGCCCAGCGGCCTGGCAGACTTCTTTGTGATTCAGGCAGGTACAAACTCCTGGAGTACCGATTCACTACAGGCAACTGGGTCAGCCAACTGCAGGGCTATCAGTGACTGGGTGTGACAGTGGTGCAAGGTGGAGAAGGAGGAAGCAACCTTCCCAGACTGATCTATTGGTTGAGTGGCTCCTCCTGACTCCACGCAGAATTGGAGCAAGCCACACCAGAGTAGTCACCAGACCTCTGTGATCCAGTTCCCAGAGACCTCTTAAACTCTCTCACCTGAGACAGGTGCAGACTGAGACAACTGATTTGGACTTTTTGAACTGAACCAATCACCTGAGGACAAATCAGGTGGTGCCCTGGGTGCACGGTGGTAGGAAGGTTTGATTTTTCTTTTCCAATTGTTTGCGGGTGGGGGGGCGGGGTGACTTAATTGCTGATATTTCTCCACAGCTGAGACTTCAATCCAAAGTATCTGTTTCACTAGGGTGAAACAGAAACCAGCTGAAAACAAGACAGAACAACTTAGCCCCACCACACCAGACAGGGCCCCAGTTTCTCAGGCCACAACACTGTACGGGCCCTCGACAAAGCCCCAGGGGAAAAAAATAAGAGGGAGTGAAACAACCATGGGGCGGAATCAGTGGAAAAACTCTGATAACATGAATAACCAGAATAGATCAACCCCCCCAAGGAAAGATATGGCAGATGCAATTGAAGATCCCATTCATAAACAACTGGCTGAGATGTCAGAAATCAAATTCAGAATTTGGATTGCAGAAAAGATTAACAAAGTGGAATTAGGAATTCGAGGAGAAATTCAATTCTCAAGAATTTAACAAATTTAAAGACAAAATCAGCAAAGACTTAGACACACTGAAGCAAGAATTTGCAGCCCTCAAAGATATGAAAAATACAGTAGAATACCTTAGCAACAGAATGGACAAACAGAAGAAAGGATCTCCGACATCGAAGATAAAGCCTTTGAACACTCCCCAACTCTCAAAGAGGAAGAGAAATGGAGAGCAAAAATGGATCACTCTCTCAGAGAGCTCTGGGATAACTTGAAGAAGGCAAATATCCGACTCATAGGAATTCCTGAAACAGATGAAGTGGCCTCACTGGGCGCAGAGGCTCTTCTGCATGAAATTATGAAAGAGAATCTTCCAGACATGCCTAGAGAACCTAAAATTCAGATAGCAGATAGTTTCAGAACCCCAGCACGACTCAACCCCAATAAGACATCCCCCAGGCATATCATAATTAACTTCACTAAAGTTAATATGAAGGAGAAAATTCTCAAAGCAGCCAGATGAAAGAAAACTATTACCTTCAAAGGGAAGAACATTAGAATGACTGCAGATCTCTCTGCTGAAATTTTTCAAGCCAGAAGAGGGTGTTCATCAACGTTTAATCTCCTCAAGCAAAATAACTTTCAACACTGCATCTTGTACCCAGCTAAACTGAGTTTCATTTATGATGGAGAAATTAAGTACTTTAATGACATTCATATGCTAAAGAAATTTGCCATAACCAAACCAGCTCTTCAGGATATTCTCAGACCTATCCTCCATAATAACCAACCCAATCCTCTACTACAAAAGTAAACTCACTCAGAAACTTCTGATCAAACTCCAACTTCCACAATGGCAAAAGGATTAAAAATGCCCACTGGACTTTCGAAAAACTCAATACCCCAAATTTCACCAAACTTATCAATACTCTCCATTAATGTGAATGGCTTAAACTGCCCTCTAAAGAGACATAGGTTAGCTGACTGGATACAAAAACTCAGGCCAGACATTTGTTGCATACAAGAGTCACATCTTAACTTAAAAGACAAATACAGACTCAGGGTGAAAGGATGGTCATCCATATTTCAGGCAAATGGTAACCAGAAAAAAGCAGGAGTTGCAATTTTATTTGCGGATACAATAGGCTTTAAACCAACAAAAGTAAGGAAGTACAAAAATGGTCACTTCATATTTGTTAAGGGTAAGACTCAATATGATGAGATTTCAATTATGAATATCTATGCACCCAACCAGAATGCTCCTCAATTTATAAGAGAAACTCTAACAGACATGAGCAACTTGATTTCCTCCAACTCTATAATAGTCGGAGATTTTAACACTCCTTTGGCAGTGATGAATTGATCCTCCAACAAAAAGGTGAGTAAAGAAATTCTAGATTTGCTTTGGTTATTGTCTCCTTAGCTGTACAGAAGCTTTTCAGTTTAATGAAGTCCCATTTGTTTATTTTTGTTGTTGTTGCAATTGCCATGGCAGTCTTCTTCATGAAGTAACCTGGCTTATTGTACCCTCAATGAATCCCCAACAATAAAAAAAAAAAAAAGAAATTCTAGATTTAAATCTAACCATCCAATATTTAGATTTAGCAGACAGATCTACAGAACATTTCATCCCAACAAAACTGAATAAACATACTTCTCATCAGCCCACGGAACTTACTCCAAAATTGATCACATCTTAGGTCACAAGTCTAATCTCAGTAAATTTAAAGGAATAGAAATTATTCCATGCATCTTTTTGGACCATCATGGAATAAAACTTGAGATGAGTAACAATAGGAATCTGCATACTCATGGAAGTTAAATAACCATATGCTGAATGATAGCTGGGTCAGAGATGAGATCAAGAAGGGAATTGCCAAATTTCCGGAACAAAAGGACAATGAAGACACAAACTATCAGAACCTCTGGGACACCGCAAAGCAGTTCAAAGAGGGAAATTTATAGCACTGCACACCTTCCTCAGAATGGAAAGAGAGAAAGTTAGTAACTTAATGGGACATCTAAAGAGACTGGAAATGGAAGAACACTCCAACCCCAAATCCAGTAGAAGAAAAGAACCAAAATCAGAGCAGAACTAAATGAAATTGAAAACAAAAGAATAATACAACAGATCAATAAATCAAAAAGCTGGTTTTTTGAAAAGGTCAACAAAATAGATAAACCTTTGGCCAACCTAATCAGGAAAAAAAGAGTAAAATCTCTAATCTCATCAATCAGAAATAAGAAAGATGAAATAACAACAGACTCCTAAGAAATCAAAAAAATCCGTAATGAATATTACAAGAAACTTTATTCTCAGAAATACGGAAATCTGAAGGAAATTGACCGTTACTTGGAAGCACGTCACCTTCCAAGACTTAACCAAAATCAAGTGGAAATGTTGAACAGGCCCATATCAAGTTCAGAAAAAAACATCAACCATGCAAAATCTCCCCAAAAAGAAAAGCCCGGGACCAGATGGTTTTACGTCAGAATTCTATCAAACCTTTAAAGAGGAATTAGTACCTATATTACTCAATCTGTTCCAAAAGGTAGAAAAAGAAGGAAGACTACCCAACATGTTCTATGAAGCAAACATCACCCTGATCCCCAAACCAGGAGAAGACCCAACAAGAAAAGAAAATTATAGACCAATATCACTAATGAATATAGATGCAAAAATATTCAATAAGATTCTAACAAACAGAATCCAGCAATATATCAAACAAATCATACATCATGACCACATCGGTTTTATCCCAGGGTCTCAAGGCTGGTTCAATATACGTAAATCTATAATGTAATTCAGCACATAAACAAATTACAAAACAAAGACCATATGATTCTCTCAATCGATGCAGAAAAAGCTTTTGATAACATCCAAAATCCGTTCATGATCAGAACACTTAAGAAAATTGGTATAGAAGGGAAATTTCTTTTTTTTTTTGCAGTTTTTGGCCAGGGCTGGGTTTGAACCCACCACCTCCAGCATATGGGGCTGGCGCCCTACTTCTTTGAGCCACAGGTGCCACCCTAGAAGGGACATTTCTTAAACTGATAGAGGCCATCGACAGCAAACCCACAGCCAATATCATATTGAATGGAGTTAAATTGGAATCATTTCCACTCAGATCTGGAACCAGACAAGGCTGCCCATTGTCTCCATTGCTTTTTAACATTGTAATGGAAGTTTCAGCCACTGCAATTAGGGAAGAAAAGGCAGTCAAAGGTATTCACATAGGGTCAGAAGAGAACAAACTTTTGCTCTTTACAGATGATATGATTGTATATCTGGAAAATACTAGGGACTCTACTACAAAACTCTTAGAAGTGATCAAGGAATACAGCAGCGTCTCAGGTTACAAAATCATCATTCATAAATTGGTAGCCTTTATATATACCAAAAATAGTCAAGTTGAAAAAACAATTAAGGACTCTATCCCATTCACAGTAGTGCCAAAGAAGATGAAATACTTGGGAGTTTATCTAACAAAGGACGTGAAAGATCTATATAAAGAGAACTATGAAACTCTAAGAAAAGAGATAGCTGAGAATGTTAACAAATGGAAAAATATACCATGCTCATGGTTGGGAAGAATCAACATTGTTAAAATGTCCATAGTACCCAAAGCAATATATAATTTCAACGCAATCTCTATTAAAGCTCCACTGTCATACTTTAAAGATCTTGAAAAAACAATACTTTGTTTTATATGGAATCAGAAAAAACCTCGAATAGCCAAGACATTACTCAAAAATAAAAACAAAGCAGGAGGAATCACACTACCAGACCTCAGACTATACTACAAATCAATAGTGATCAAAACAGCATGGTACTGGCACAAAAACAGAGAAGTAGACATCTGGAACAGAATAGAGAACCAAGAGATGAATCCAGCTAATTACCATTATTTAATATTTGACAAGCCAATTAAAAACATTCAGTGGGGAAAAGATTCCCTATTTAACAAATGTTGCTGGGTGAACTGGCTGGCAACCTGTAGAAGACTGAAACTGGACCCACACCTCTCACCATTAACCAAGATAGACTCTCACTGGATTAAAGATTTAAACCGAAGACATGAAACTAAAAATACTAGAAGAGAGTGCAGGGAAAACCCTTGAAGAAATTGGGTTGGGCGAGTTTTTCATGAGAAGGACCCCCTGGGCAATTGAAGCTGCTTCAAAAATACACCTTTTGGACTTGATCAAACTAAAAAGCTTCTGCACAGCCAAGAACACAGTAAGTAAAGCAAGCAAACAGCCCTCAGAATGGGACAAGATATTTGCAGGTTGTCTCCGACAAAGGTTTAATAACCAGAATCCACAGAGAACTCAAACGCATTAGCAAGAAAAGAACAAGGGATCCCATCACAGGCTGGGCAAAGGACTTGAAGAAAAACTTCTCTGAAGAAGACAGGCCCACGGCCTCCAGACATATGAAAAAATGCTCATCATCTTTAATCATCAGAGAAATGCAAATCAAAACTACTTTGAGATATCATCTAACTCCAGTGAGACTAGCCTACATCACAAAATCCCAAGTCCAGAGATGTTGGCATGGATGTGGAGAAAAGGGAACACTTTTGCACTGCTGGTGGGATTGCCAATTAATACATTCCTTTTGGAAAGAGATATGGAGAACACTTAGAGATCTAAAAATAGATCTGCCATTCAATCCTGTAATCCCTCTACTGGGCATATAGCCAGAAGACCAAAAATCACATCATAATAAAGATATTTGTATTAGAATATTTATTGCAGCCCTATTCATAATTGCTAAGTCATGGAAAAAGCCCAAATGCCTATCGATCCACGAATGGATTAATAAATTGTGGTATATGTATACCATGGAATATTATGCAGTCTTAAAAAAAGATGGAGACTTTACCTCTTTCATGTTTACATGGATGGAGCTGGAACATATTCTTCTTAGTAAAGTGTCTCAAGAATGGAAGAAAAAGTACCCAATGTACTCACCCTTATTATGAAACTAATGTAGGACCTTCACATGAAAGCTATAACCCAGTTACAACCTAAGAATAGGGAGAAGGGGGAAAGGGAAGGGATAAAGGGGGGAGGTAGGGGGAGGGAGGGAGATTAATGGGATTACATCTGCGGTGCATCTTACAAGGGAATATGTGAGTCCTAGTAAAATTGGAATGTAAAGGTCTTAGCAAAATAACTAAGAAAATAACCACGAAAGCTATGTTAGCTAGTGTGATGAAAATGTGTCAAACGGTGTATGAACCAAGTGTATGGTGACCCATGATCATACTAATGTACACAGCTATGATTTAATAAAAAAATAAAAAAATAAAAAATCATTAACTCAAAAATAAAAGAAAAAAAAGAAAAATCCACTTGTTAAGTGATGATTATAGGCTAAATTATAAGTGTGATATTGCAGATATGACAAAGGATAAAAAATAAATCCTGCCTTTAGTGAGCTCAAAATCCAGACAAGAAAATGAAGTACAAATAACTTTAATACAAAGTTATAACAATAGCATCATTGAAAAGACAGAATTTTAAACAACAAAGAAATGGCAGGAAATGAATCTTTAGTCTTCCACCAACAAAAAAACTAAAGCCTGCAATGGTTTAAATTGCTGCCTGGGAGTGAAAGCTCAGGGGTATGAAATTTTAAAAGAGATATTTCAGTACTACCTTGGGTGTTCAAGGAGCAAGACTTGCTATGAGGAGAAAGATGTGCACAAATGGAAAAGTGGCATTTTCAGCAAAGAGGATACCAAAGGCATAGAAGTAGAAAATGAGATTTGATATTTTGATTTTCTATGTATATATCAAGGTCATGATGTAAAGCATGATGTGACTCCATTTTCACTTAGCAAGTGTAGATAGTGAAGCATTATCTTGATTTTTTTCATAGATAAATAAGATACTTTCTACAGCAATTTCCATGTGCATATGCCGAAACACTATTACCTCCCAGAGATATTGAGCTATTGAGGCCAAGTTCCTAGGTTATGTTGGATGGCTTCATTTTGTCTGAAAGTGATGCTGCTAAAGAGCCTCTTTGAATTATCTCATTGGTCACAGAGAAGCCCATGAAGAGGGGGATTTAACTGTATTTAAGTGTAAACACAATGGGGTCAAGGGACTTACATGTTGAGCCTGCTTTCTGTGTGGTCTTATGTTAATCAAAATTTGAAAATCATTACTTTCCTTAATGGTCTAACTCTACTATTTCCTAAACCAGTAACCTGAAGTTCAAAGCGGGGAAGTAACTTGGTCAGCATTACCAAGCAAATTACCTGCAGAACTCAGAGTTCTCTAGGTCTCTGAGATTTCAGTCTTGGGTTCTTTCTGGCACCAAAATTGTTTCCTCCTACTATAGGCCTGTCGTGCTACATATTCAGAAAAAAGCACTTTAGAGATTAACTTTCAGTGTGTAATAAACTCATTTTGATATAAAAAAAATGAAATATACTGCTAAGCTGAGAGTGAAACACTGAAAATTGCTAATTAGATATTGCATCATTCAGAAATAAATGATCTTGAGAATTATACAATATAAATTTAATGATATACAAAAAAAAATTAATGATATACTTCTAAGTAGGATAATCATATTAATTGGCATTATTAAAGATAAATATCGGAAATTTTTATAATAGATACAAAGAACATCAGCTGAAACAGTGATAAAATATAATAGGAAATGAATATTATGACAAAAATTCATATTATCCAGATGGCATACTTAACTTTTTATTTAATGATAATGAATTTAATGAGAATTTTAAAATATGTATATTATTTTACATGACATGATTTTGAAACTTGACAATTTAAATTTGTTTCTTATTTTTCAATAATAGGCTAAATCCATTCATTTGAGAAATTTTCCATTTTGATGCTCAACCTACCACACGGGAAGGGGCATATGAGCAAAGTGGCGAAGAATGAGCAGGTCCTGGTGAAGGGAAAGAGAAAGGAAAATGCCCTTGGGGAGTACAGTGTACAGGCACCTGCCACGCTTAGACAACGAATGTGTCAGTAGCAGAAAACTTACAAGTCCCGAGGACAGGAGTTTGGATCATGGCTAGACACAAGCCTGGAGTAATGAGTTAATGTTAGATTATAATTGGTTTTACAAAATTGAAAAATAAGAAATTTAGGTTTTATCCTATAGGCAAGAAAGATATTTGCTGTAGTATGCTAAAAACTGACTTTTTTTTTGGTAGAAAAAATTGGGGGAACAAAATCCGGCAGCAATATGAAAATGGAGGGAATATATTAGCTAAAAAAAAGGAACTTAGTGATGAGGGCAGTGAAGAGATGGTTTTGAGACAGAGGGAGCCAGTGCTGTCAAAGACATAACTACAGTAAAGTAACAGAGAGTAGAATCTCCAGCTTTGGGTCAAGGGTTGAATGTCGGACACATGACACTGTGTCTGGCTTTGGAGACCAAGTGCCACGATTCAGATGCAGTTTGCACCCCCCCTGCTCGGGGTCATGTTAAACTCTGATCCCCCGGTGGGTATTCAGCGGTGAAGGCCAATGGGAGCTGCTTGGGGATCAGCGCGGCTCTTAGCGCGGCCCCGCCTTCCCGGGAGCGAGCCTGGCGCCCCTTGCTTTCCCTGCACCTTCCCCCTGGTGTTGTGAAGCAGCCAGGGCAGTGCCTTTCAGCTCCTCAGCTCGCTGGAAAACCTCCTTTCTTTATAAATTACTCAGTCGTAGGTATTCTTTGAAAACAACAGAATAAACTAGGGCACCAGGTTAATATCAGCACCAACAATACGCCTGCCTTAAATGAGTATTCGTGGCGTTGGGGTATTGGACGCCTGGCTAAGCACAGCAGGAACTCGGCAGAGAGGCAGTGTTCACACCTCCTCCCGCAGAAGCCAAGCCACGAAAACTGCACTATCTCAGTTAACTGTGCCGTCCACGTGGAGGAAGCCGAACCCTTGCTTTCTGAGCTGGTGTTAAGAGCTCTGCTCATGAGTCGCTGAGAAACCCTACAAAAGAAGGCGCACAGCCAGGGGGCTGCAGGCGGAGGGACGTGGCGAGCTGGCTCAGAATTGGAGCATGAAGTTAACTGCCCAAAGACACAGGTGAATTGCTCATGAATGAAGAACACTTCAAATGAAATTTACACACAGAAAGTGTTTTATACTGATATCAGAAAATTAAAATCCAAATTTTATGGTGTAATTTTGGGCCATTTATAAATATACAGAAGGTGCCAAAAAATGTATACACATTGTCAGAAAGGAAAAAACTGTATTAAATTTGTGATATTCATGTCACATGGGGTATAATGTGCTGATGTCATATAGAATTAGGAGCGTTTACATCACATGTGACTTCTGCAATTGCAAGAGGTGCTTGCTGTGATTTGTATTCTTCTTTTTTATCCATACATATTGAATATTACAATGTTAATAGGTACACATGGTGCATGTTGGGTCTGTGAAAATTAGGTCAACTTAAGGAGAAGGTCAGCGTAGGGAGGGAGTCCACTATGGACAGTCGACTGCATATGTACACACACATGCCAATTAAAGCAAAATTTTAAGACAATTTTAAATCATCTAAGATTATATTCAAATCATAAAAATAAAAATTTATAGTTGTTATGTGTAAAATAAATATTTTGTAATATTTAGCAGATACCAGCGACTTGAGAAGGTAAATTCTCAAAGATAAATGTAATATTTTGTGATTTCAGCAGAAGTCGCCATCAGGAGGGAATGATAAAAATTAAAATACATTTATGAATATATTGCTGTGATATACTGTACAATGGTTATTACTTTTAATCTCACAGTTACAAACAGGGTTTAGCAATTAATCTAATGCAATGACCAATTTTTGAGTCTGTGTAGACAAAACACCCTCCCTGCCTTCTCTTTTTAAAAACACTTTAATTATAGGGTGGGCATGGTGGCCCATGCCTGTAATCTGGCTGAGATGGGAGGATGGCTTAAGACCTGGAGTTCAAAACCAGCCTGGGCAACATGGCAAGAGCTGTCTCTACAAAACAATAGAAAAATGTGTGAGGTGTGGTGGTGTGTGTCTGGAGTCTCAACAGCTAGGGTCGCTGGGGTGGAATCATCACTGAGTCCAGTTATTTGAGGTTGCCCAGGTGACAGAATGAGAACCTGTCTCAAAACATGCACACACATAAAAAACCTTTACTTTTGTTATAAGCCATATTTTCTGAATGTTATTATTGGAAAACAGATGCTAATTAATTCCATTTTCTATTGAAAGGTAAAAATCACTATGATACAGGATTCCCCCCCATTCAAGTCTGGACAGGGGACCCCAGTTTTCCTAGGCTTGGGCAAGTTCATGAAGGGAACACCCTGACCTTTTGCCCTGAGCTGGAGGGACTGCATTCATTACTTTGTGGATAACACTCATACAGGAAGAAAACATGTTTCTATTTGGCAAGTCCTGGCCAAGTGTAATTCTCAAGACCCAAGACCCCTAAATCAGCGCTTGTCAACCTGTGGGTCGCGACCTCTTTTTAACAATGAAAATACATTGTGGCATTAGGAAAGTTGAGAACCACTGCCCTAGATAAAAGAACCCACATAGAGAATCTCCAGTTAGTTTTAGTTCTTTCACCCTTCCAGCTCTGGTGCATTTTACATCTTCTGTATTCCTTTCTAAGGTCTTCTTCTTTTTTTTCTTTATTAAATCATAAATGCATAGATCATGTATACATTAATGCATGTATGGGGTATAATGTGCTGATTTCATATAGAATTAGGAGCGTTTACATCACACTGGTTAATATAAACCTCATTTCGTTTACTTAATTATTGTGTTAAGACATTTATACTCTATACTTAATAAATCCGACAAGTACCCTCCCATTATGCACCATAGGTGTGATCCCACCATTCACCCTCCCTCAATCTGACTTCCCTCTTCCCCTCCTTCCTCCCCTCCTCCCTCCTTCATCCTGGGCCATAGTTGTGATCTATTCTTCATATAAAGGTGTGAGTGATTGTAAATTGGATTCATAATAGTACTGAGTACATTGGATATTTTTTTCTTCCATTCTGGAGATACTTTACTAAGTAGGATATGTTCAAGCCCCATCCGTGTATATGTAAAAGAGGTAAAGTCTAAAAATCCTATCTTACCACTGATCTATTGTCCGTGGGTTCATTCTTCAAATACTCGAGATCAAGGACCTACTGAAGAATAAAATTCCGGTATCAACTTCATACAAAATTGCACCAGATTGTCACCAAAATCAAAAATAGAATATTCATATAATAAAAAAGTTTTGTGTTACTTTGAGAGGACAAGAGTGACTCCATTTTGTACAAAGGCTGCCATTTTTTCCTTGTGTGAGCCACCTGCAAATACTAAGAAGAACCACAGCCTGCCAGTTACCTAACCACAAGCTGCCCTAGTTAGGAAGGTACCCCGGGCCCAGCCAATGAGCTAAGTGCCAAGCCTGCCTTAGAGGAAGGATCCAATCCCAGAGTGACCTTGTGGAAACACCCTTCTTCGCTGTAACCACAACAAAACCCTCCTGTCCCAATAGCTTGGGGCTCTTAGCCAGGACCTGCTGTGTTGGGGCCCCTGAAATTCCAGGCTCGAGCTTGCAGCAATAAAGGCTCTTTTGCTTTTGCATCAGACTCGGCTCCCTAGTGGTCTTTGGGACTTGATCTGGGCATAACAACTTCTATTGGATTCAATTTAATTAACTTGTGGACATACATCCATCCTTTGCACTTTACGTGACTGACAATCAGTGTTATAACGAAAAATTCCTATACTATTAAATTTGAAAGAAAAACTTACATTTGAAATAAAGGCAAACGAGTGGCACCTGTGGCTCAGTGAGTAAGGTGCTGGCTCCAGCCAAACTGCAACAACAACAACAACAACAACAACAACAAAAATAGCCAGGCTTTGTGGCGGGCACCTGTAGTCCCAGCTACTTGGGAGGCTGAGGCAAGAGAATCACCAAGCCCACAGAGCTGGAGGTTGCTGTCAGCTGTGATGCTATGGCCCTCTATCCAGGGAAACAAAGTGAGAATCTATCTCTGAAAAAAGAAAGAGAGAGAGTGAGAGAGAGAGATAATGAAAGAAAGGCAAACGCCCTTTGTGTAAAACCAAACAACGTACCAATAAATGCTCTAAGTATTCAATTAATTGTTTGCTGCTTTGGCAATTATGTATATTTTTGTTTCAAATGATGACAAATTTCTGCAAAAAGAAGTAATGACTAAACCTACTAACTTCTACCTCAGTAATGATCAAGGAAAAAGCATTTTTCTTTTCTTTCTTTATTTTTTTTTTATTAAATCATAGCTGTATACATTAATATGATCATGGAGCACCATACATTGGTTTTATTGATCATTTGACATATTTTCATCACTCTGGTAAACATAGCCTTCCTGGCATTTTCTTAGTTATTGTGTTAAGACATTTATATTCTACCTTTATTAAGTTTCACATGTACCCTTGTAAGATGCACGGTAGGTGTAATCCCACCAATCATCCTCGCTCTGCCCATCCTCCCCCCTCATTCTCCTCCCTCTCCTCCTTCCCATATTCTTAGGTTATAACTGGGTTATAGCTTTCATATGAAAGCCATGAATTAGTTTCATAGTAGGGCTACGTACATTGGATACTTTTTCTTCCATTCTTGAGATACTTTACTAAGAAGAATATGTTCAAGCTCCATCTATGTAAACACAAAAGAGGTAAAGTATCCATCTTTCTTTAAGGCTGTATAATATTCCATGGTGTACATATACCACAATTTATTAATCCATTCATGGATCGATGGGCACTTGGGCTTTTTCCATGACTTAGCAATTATGAATTGGGCTGCAATAAGCATTCTGGTACAAATATCTTTGTTATAATGTGATTTTAGGTCTTCTGGGTATATAACTAGTAGAGGAATTATAGGATTGAATGGCAGATCTATTTTTAGATCTCTAAGTGTTCTCCATACATCTTTCCAAAAGGAATGTATTAATTTGCATTCCCACCAGCAGTGTAGAAGTGTTCCCTTTTCTCCACATCGACGCCAACATCTCTGATCTTGGGATTTTGTGACATGGGCTAATCTTCTTGGAGTTAGATGATATTTCAAAGTAGTTTTGATTTGCATGTCTCTGATGATTAAGAATGATGAGCATTTTTTCATATGTCTGTAGGCCGGGCGCCTGTCTTCTTCAGAGAAGTTTCTGTTCAAGTCCCTTGCCTAGCCTGAGATGGGATCACTTGTTCTTTTCTTGCTCATATGTTTGAGTTCTCTGTGGATTCTGGTTATTAAACCTTTGTCAGAGACATAACCAGCAAATATCTTCTCCCATTCTAAGGGCTGTTTGCTTCCTTTACTTACTGTGTTCTTGGCTGTGCAGAAGTTTTTAGTTTGATCAGGTCACAATACTATATTTTTGAAGCTGCTTCAATTGCCAAAAGGGTCCTCCTCATAAAATTTTTGCCCAGACCGATTTCTTCAAGAGTTTTCCCTGCACTCTCTTCTAGTACTTTTATAGTTTCATGTCTTAAGTTTAAATCTTTAATCCAGTGAGAGTCTATCTTAGTTAATGGTGAAAGTTGTGGGTCCAGTTTCAGTCTTCTACAGGTCTCTAGCCAGTTCATGAAGCACCATTTGTTAAATAGGGAATCTTTTCCCCACTAAATGTTTTTAATTGGCTTGTCAAAGATCAAATAACGGTAAGTAGCTGGGTTCATCTCTTGGTTCTCTATTCTGTTCCAGACATCAAATTCTCTGTTATTGTGCCAGTACCATGCTGTTTTAATCACTATTGATTTATAGTATAGTCTGAGGTCTGGTAGTGTGATTCCTCCTGCTGTGTTTTTATTTCTGAGTAATGTCTTGGCTATTCGAGGTTTTTTCTGATTCCATATGAAGTGAAGCATTATTTTTTCAAGATCTTTAAAGTATGACAGTGGAGCTTTAATAGGGATTACATTAAAATTATATATTGCTTTAGGTAGTATGGACATTTTGACAATATTGATTCTCCCCATCAATGAGCATGGTATGTTTTTCCATTTGTTGACATTTTCAGCTATTTCTTCTCTTAGAGTTTTGTAGTTCTCTTTATAGAGATCTTTCATGTTCTTTGTGAGATAAACTCCCAAATATTTCATCTTCTTTGGCACTACTGTGAATGGAATAGTGTCTACACTGTTTTTTCAGCTTGACTATTGTTGCTATATATAAAGGTTGCAGATTTATGAATGATGATTTTGTAACCTGAGTCGCTGCTATATTCCTTGATCACTTCTAAGAGTTTTGTATTAGAATCCCTGGTGTTGGGCAGTGCCTGTGGCTCAAAGGGGTAGAGCGCTGTTCCCATATGCCGAAGGTGGCGGGTTCAAACCCAGCCCTGGCCAAAAAAAAAGAATCCCTGGTGTTTTCCAGATATACAATCATATCATCTGTGAAGAGCGAAAGTTTTATCTCTTCGGACCCTATATGGATACTCTTGATAGCCTTTTCTTCCCTAATTGTGATGGCTAAAACTTCCATTACAATGTTAAAGAGCAGCGGAGACAATGGCCAATCTTGTCTGGTTCCTGATCTGAGTGGAAATGATTTCAATTTAACTCCATTCAATACGATATTTGCTGTGGGTTTGCTGTAGATGGCCTCTATCAGTTTACAAAATGCCCCTTCTATACCAATTTTCTTAAGTGTTCTGATCATTAAGGGATGCTGGATATTATCAATTTATTTTTCTGCATCAATTGAGAGAATTATATGGTCTTTGTTTTTTAATTTTTTTATGTGCTAAATTATATTTATAGATTTACGTATATTGAACCAGCCTTGAGACCCTGGGATAAAACCGAGTTGGTCATGATGTGTAATTTGTTTTATGTGTTGCTGGATTCTGTTTGTTAGGGTCTTGTTGAATATTTTTGCCTCTACATTGCATTCTACATAGTGATATTGGTCTATAATTTTCTTTTCTTGTTGGGTCTTTTCCTGCTTTTGGAATCAGAGTGATGTTTGCTTCAAAGATCATGTTGGGTAGTCTTCCTTCTTTTTCTACATTTTGGATAGGTTGAGTAATATAGGTACTAGTTCCTCTTTAAAGGTTTGGTAGAATTCTGATGTGAAGCCATCTGGTTCCGGGCTTTTCTTTTTAGGGAGATTTTGTATGGTTGATGCTATTTCAGAACTTGATATAGGCCTGTTCAACATTTCTACTTGATTCTGTCTAAGTCTTAGAAGGTGATGTGCTTCCAAGATTTGGTCAATTTCCTTCAGATTTTCATATTTCTGAGAATGAAGTTTCTTGTAATATTCATTAAGGATTTTTTGAATTTCTGAGGAGTCTGTTGTTATTTCGTCTTTGTTGTTTCTGATTGATGAGGTTAGAGATTTTACTCTTATTTTCCTGGTTAGGTTGGCCAAAGGGTTATCTGTTTTATTGACCTTTTCAAAAAAACAACTTTTGATTTATTGATTTGTTGTATAATTCTTTTGTTTTCAATTTCATTTAATTCTTCTCTAATTTTTGGTTATTTCTTTTCTTCTACAGGGTTTGGGGTTGGAATGTTCTTTTCCAGTTGCTTGAGATGTCCCATTAAGTTGTTAACTTCCTCTCTTTCTGTTCTCGTGAGGAAGGCTTGCAGTGCTATAAATATCCCTCTTAGGACTGCGTTTGCGGTATGCCAGAGGTTCTGATACTTCGTGTCTTCCTTGTCATTTTGTTCCAAAAATTTGGCAAGTTTCTTCTTAATCTCTTCTCTGACCCAGCTATCATTCAGCATAAAGTTATTTAACTTCCATGTTTTTGTATGAGTATGCAGATTCCTGTTGTTACTGAGTTCAACTTTTATTCCATGGTGCTCCCAGAAGATGCAAGCAATAATTTCTATTCCTTTAAATTTGCTGAGGTTTGAGTTGTGACGTAAGATGTGATTGATTTTGCAGTATGTCCCGTTGGCTGATGAGAATTATGTATATTCAGTTTTATTGGTATGAAATGTTCTGTAGATGTCTGCCCTATCCAAATGTTGGATGGTTAGGTTTAAATTGAAAATTTCTTTGCTCAGCTTCTTATTGGAGGATCTATTCAACACTGCCAAAGGAGTTTTGATATCTCCGACTATTATGGAGCTGGAGGAAATTATGTTACTCATATCTGTTAGAGTCTCTCTTATAAATTAAAGTGCATTCTGGTTGGGTGCATAAATATTTATAATTGAAATCTCATCATATTGAGTATTACCCTTAACAAATATGAAGTGACCATTCCTATACTTCCTTACTTTTGTTCCTTCAAAGCCTATTGTGTCTGCAAATAGAATTGCAACACCTGATCTTTTCTGATTACCATTTCCCTGAAATATGGCCTACCATCATTTCACCCTGAGTCTATATTCATCTTTTAAGGTAAGGTGTGATTCTTGTATGCAGCAAATATCTGGCCTGAGTTTTCGTATCCAGTCAGCCAACCTGTGTCTCTTTAGAGGTCAGTTTAAGCCATTCACATTAATGAAGAAGATAGATAAGTCTGGTAAAATTTTGGGTATCGAGTTTTTTGAAAATCCAGTGGACTTTTTTAATCCTTCTGCCACTGTGGAAGTTGGAGTTTGATCAAAAGTTTCTGAATGAGTTTACTTTTGTTGTAGAGGATTGGGCTGGTCATTATGGAGGATAGGTCTGAGAATATCCTGAAGAGCTGGTTTGGTTATGACAAATTTCTTCAACACGTGAAAGTCATTAAAGTATTTAATTTTTCCATCATAAATGAAACTCAGTTTAGCTGGATACAGGATCCAGGGTTGAAAGTTATTTTGTTTTAGGAGATTAAAAGTTGATGACCACTCTCTTCTGGCTTGAAAGTTTTCAGCAGAAGATCTGTAGTCATTCTAATATTCTTCCCTTTGTAGTTAATGCTTTTCTTATGTCTAGCTATTTCCAGAATTTTCTCCTTCATATTAACTTTAGTGAAGTTAATTATGATGTGTCTGGGAGATGTGTTGTTCGGGTTGAGTCATCCTGGGTTTCTGAAACTCTCTGCTATCCGAATTTCAGTATCTCTTGCTATGTCTGGAAAATTCTCTTTCATAATTTCATGGAGAACAGCCTCTGTGCCTTGCAAAGCCACTTCATCAGTTTCAGGGATTCCAATGAGGTGGATATTAGCCTCCTTTGAATTATCCCAGAGTTCTCTGAGAGAATGATCCATTTTTGCTCGCAATGTCTCTTCCTCTTTGAGGTTTGGGAGCATTCAAAAGCTTTTTATTCAATGTCAGAAATCCTTTCTTCTGCTTGTTCCACTCTGTTACTGAGGGATTCTACTGTATTTTTCATATCTTTCAGGACTGCAAATTCTTACTTCAATGTGTCAAAATCTTTGGTGGTTTTTCTTTAAATTCCTTGAATTCTTGAGACAACTTATGAATTTCTCCTCGAAGTTCTAATTCCAACTTTTGAATTGCTCCTCTAGTTTCTAATTGAAAATTTTCCTCCTTCTATTAATCTTGTTTGCAATCCCAATTCTGAATTCGATTTCTGATATCTCGGCCATGTGTTTATGAATAGGATCTTCAGTGACATCTGCCATATCTTTCCTTGGGGGTAGGGGTTGATATACTCTGGTTATTCATGTTACCAGAGTTTTTACGCTGCTTCCGCCCCATGATTATATTACACTGTTTGACTTTTCCCTTTTACCTTTGCCCAGAACCTGTACAGCGCTACTGCCTGAGAAACTGTGGCCCTGTTTGGTGTGGTGGGGCTAAGTGGCTCTGTCTTGTTTTCATCTGGTCTCTGTCCTACCCTAGTGAAACAGTTACTCTGGGTTGAAGTCTCAGCTGTGGAGAAATACCAGCAATTATGTCACCGTGCCCATTACAGGCAACAGTTGGGAAAGGAAAATCAAACCTTCCTACAACCACATACCCAGGGCACCACTTGCATAGTTCTCGGGCAATTGGCTCAGTTCAAAAGATCCAAATCTATTGTCTCATTGTGGAAGAGTTTAAAAGGTCTCTGGCAACTAGATCGCAGGGGTCTGCTGGCAACTCAAATATGACTTGTTCCGGTGCTCCATGGGGTCAGGAGGACCCACCCAGCAAATAGATTTTTCTGGGAAGGTTGATGCCTCCTTCCCCACCTTGTACCTCTATCACACCCAGTCACTGATAACCACACAGGGCTGTGACCCAGTTGCCTCCAATGAGCGGATACCCCGGGGGGGGGGTGTTGCACCTGCCTGAATCACAAGGAAATCTGTTTCCTCAGCCAGGCCACTGCTCTGCTACTGTCCGGCATGGGGAGTGTGGCTTGATGGAGGCTGGGTGTTTTCTCTCAGTTCCAGCCCTGCCCCTGATTGATGTTACTGACAGAACAAAACAACTTTGCGGAATTTGTTTCTGTCCTGGCTAAATTCCCCTCCAGAAGAGAAGCTGTTTTGCATTCACAGAACCTGTGCCTCAGGCCCTGTCATTTCTGTTAACCTGGTATTTTGTATTTGCAGCACGGTTGGCTGTCAGATCTAGCCTCCTGCCCTTTTTTGTGTAGTCTGATGATCCCCTGAGGGCCAAGTGCATTTTAGGCTCAGTAAAGTGATCCTCTGGGTCAGCCCTGCCCTGGGATTCTTCTGCCACAGCACTTAAGTTTTCTAGTCCCCACACTCCACCCAGGCCGGCACCGCCTCAGGCCAACCCTATACTCATGGAGCGTGCATCTCCATCCCAGATCCACCCCCTGGTGGTTGCCACCTGAGAAGATGCCTGGCCTCGTCTGGTTGCCCAGAGAGACAGATGGTGTGACTCCAGACCATCCAGGGGTGAGCCATATTGTTGCCAAAAACAGCTGTTGCTCTGCCCCTCGGGGCACCGCAGCTCTGGCATGGTTCCCTCTCAGTGGACTGTCCTCTCCTCACTCCCATGTCAAAGAATTAGCACTGACTACCTGCAGTCCAGGCCCTGTCCATACCCCTCAAGAAATCACCCATGAATCTGGACTCCTGGGGTACAGGCCTCCAGACCTTAGAGTGAGAGTGGAGGGGATTGCTGGGAGCTCAGAATTGCAGAGAATATACACAGATTTACACAGTTTTGTGCCTGGCAGGAGAGCACCATGGCACCCTAGTAGGTGAAGTAAGTCCAGTGTTTAGAGGGTCTCTCCTGTGGAGTATAGTGGGAGGACTTTTGAACTCTGCTCATTTGTTTATAGGGTACTCCGAGCCATTCTTGTGGGCGAGGGAACTCCCGTCCACTTGGTGATGGATTTTGTACCTTTTGTTTGTAACCTTGGGGTCACAGCCTGCCTCATTAGGGTTGATGTGTGTTCTTCAACCTTTTCTCTTGGCACAGCTCTGATCTGCCAGGGTACTTGCTAAATTTCTGTCCTTTAACTCTTCTTCTGACGGGAGCCTCTGTGGAAAGCTGGCTTCAGTCAGCCATCTTGTCTCTGCCCCCCGAAAAACCATTTTTCAAGGTTTTCCCATAATGACCTCTGCAGGTTTTCCAATGGATATCACCCCCTCTGGTGAGCTCATGCTTCTCACACAGGCAATAACTGAGAAAAATGTACTCAACACAACCTTTCAGACAAATCTCTTAGAGAAAATAGTGTAATTCTCCCCCCCCGCCCAATTCTGCCCTCAAGCCCTCTCTCACCACAGTGCATGCACACACACATACACACATTTATAATAACTAACTCTTTCCCCCTCAGAAATTTCAGGGGGGAAAAAGAAAGCATTTGGTCCTATAAAACTGAGGTTTAGTTTAAACAGGTGTAAAACCATGCCACTTGCTCATGTAATGGTCTAAATGCCAATAGCTTTCTTCTTTATATCTTTACTGGGGAGGGCCATCATATCCACTCTTGGTATCTGAATTTTTTGAATATATAATACAACTATTATGTACCCATAATAATTAATGATAAAATTTAAAACATTAAAAGATGCCACACAAAATAAAATATAGTATTCAGACACATTAATTCACCT
Source organism: Nycticebus coucang (assembly GCF_027406575.1). Lineage (NCBI taxonomy): Eukaryota > Metazoa > Chordata > Mammalia > Primates > Lorisidae > Nycticebus > Nycticebus coucang. Next base: position 87,896,737 of record NC_069785.1, read on the forward strand.
TTTATATGTCTAGGAATAACCAAGGGGCCTAAATATCCTTTAAGGTAGTTTTGAGTTCAATGGATATCTAGAGCCAAATAAAATTTGTGTCATTTTTACTTAAAGTTATACTAAAAACAAATATCTCCTGGATTTTTTTAAATACTAAGTTCATCCCTGCTCAGTAGGATTTTTGAGTTGTCTGTGGTCCAACGTATTCCATGTATATGTACACCAACTAGATTCATCCACTTTACACATTCAGGGAAGAGAAACTCTTTAAGTTATTTGCAATTACATTTTAAATATATTTTGCATTTTAAATATATTTTAATGTGTTACATGAGCCTTCAGCTGTGTCTAACAAAATTATTTTTCCTTCATACATTTTTATAATCAACAATAAGTTAGAATATACCTTAAAAGAACTAAAAGAGTAGGCCTGGAATGTCCCTAACACAAAGAAATGATACATGTCTGGAGTGCTGCATTCTACAATTACCCTGATTTGATGAATTCACATTGTAATCTGTTTCAGAACATCACAAGCACCCTATAAAGATATGCAACTATTATGTGTCCATAATAATAAAAAATTTTAATGGAAAAAATAATTTGTACAGTAATCATGCTCACAGAACATGAGAGCTGCTTGCCTTTGGAATATGATAAAGACAAAGAGCACACATTTCCCTTGATTTTTATTGTCTGTCTGGTTTTGAATTGCATTTCAGACAAAAAATAATATATACAATTGAATGCTTTTTAGTAAGCTGACAGATCTGTGCAACCGTCAACACAACCCAGGTTTTGAATGTTGGTATCTCTACAAAAGAAGCCCATGCCCAGCTGATTTTTCATCCATGTCCCATCCTCCCCACCCACCCTGGGAAAAAAACTGATCTTTTTTCTGTCTCTGTATACATGGATCATGCAATGTAGAGTTCTTTGAATCTGGTTCATAATAATTTGGGGGATATTCCATTTGTAACATGTACAAGTGGTTTATATGTTTTTATTTTATTGCTGAAAATGGATGCTGGGGCCAACATGAGTTGATGGACATTTTGACTGTTTTTACTGTTTTGTTATCATGAACAATTCTATTATAAACAGTCATGTACAAGCTTTTGTTTAGATACATGGTTTCATTAGTTTCAGGTAGAAACTGAGGTATAGAATTGAATTGCTGGGTTGCAAAGTGAGTGTACATTAACCATTTTTCAAAGATCACTGAACTGCTTATAAAATGGTTGTCCCATTTTGCATTCCCAAGAGCAATGTAAAAAAGTTCCAATTTCTCCACATTCTTGCCAATATTTGTTATTTTACTAGTTTTAAAATTATTATTATGGCCGTCTTCATGGTTATGCAGTGGTACCTCACTGTGGTTTTAATTTGCATTATTCTCAGTAATAATGACAAATAGGTTTTCATTTGCTTACTGGCCACTGGTATGTCTTCCTTGGTAAAAAGGCTATTTAAATCTTTTGCTTATTTTTAAAATGGGTTGTTCGCTTTCTTACTATTGAGTTCTCTGAGCCTTATCACATTCTATATGCAAGTCCTATATTGGATTATAATTTTTTTCTCTGTAAGTTGTGGTTTTCTTTTCATTTTCTCAATAGTACATTTTGAAAGTTAAATATTAAGTTTGATTAAGTTCATTCATTTCATTTAATTATGCTTTGGTGTTCTAATTTAGAACTCTTTGCTTAACCCAGTTTTTCTTTTTTTTCTTTTTTTTTTTTTTCCGGGGCTGGGTTTGAACCCACCACCTCCAGCATATGGGGCTGGCGCCCTACCCCTTTGAGCCACAGGTGCCACCCTGCTTAATCCAGTTTTTAAATTTATAACTGAAATTTTTGGTAGGAAATAGAGTCTAAATTCATTCTTGTCTGTGAACATGCCATTATCCTATCACTACTTGTTTAAAAAAAACCTACCATTTGTCATGGTGCTCCTTTATTTCCTTTCTTAGAAATCAACTGACTATAAACATAAATATTTTTATGGACAATTCCATTTCATAGACCAACATGTTTATGCTTATACTAATACCACAGTGCCTTGATTACTGTAGCTTCATAATACATTTTGAAACAAGGTATTGTAAGTCTTTCTACTTATTCTTTTCTTTAAAAATTATTGTGGCTATTCTGGATCCTTCTTATTTTCATTAAATTTCAGAATTAGCATGTCAATTTCTGCAAAATTCCTACTGGGATTTATATGGAGACAGCTGTTCTTTGTACAGTGTTTTTTTTTTTTTTTTTTTTTTTTTTTTGCTGGGGCCAGGTTTGAACCCACCACCTCTGGTATATGGGGTCAGTGTCCTACTCCTTTGAGCCACAGGCACCACCCAAGATAGCTGTCCTTAACAATTGAATCTTCAAATCCATGAACATGGAATGTCTCTCAATTTATTTCAGTTTTCTTCACTGTCTCTCAAGCATGATTTTATTTTTTATTTTTTAAATTTCAGATTAATATGAGGCACAATTAGCTTACATTGTTTGCATTTGTTAGGTAAAGTCTAAATTGTAGTTGAGCCCTTCATCTATATTTTTAGATTTCAGTGTGCAAGTCTTACACTTTTCAAAATTTATTTCTACATGTTTTATTCTTTTTGATGCTAATGTGAATTGAATTCTGACTTTTATTCTATTATTATTCATTGCTATGTTATGGAAATGCCATTGATTTTTGAAACATTGTTCTTACATGCTTTGAACTTACTGAACTTGTTCATTAGCTGTAGAAATAATTTTGTGGATTTCCTAGGACTTTATATATATATATAAATATAATATAAATATATATAAATATATATATATAGCAATGTCATCTCTTATAAAGAAAGTTTTACTTTTTCCTTCCAATCTAGATATCTTTAGTTTTTTTGCCTTTTGTTTTTTTAGTGTGAGATAGAACCTCCAATTCAATGTTCCATAGTAAAGGTGAGAGTACGTATCTTTCCTTTTTTCCCAATCTTAAGAGAAAAGCACATAGTCTGTTAGCATTAAGTATTATGTCAACTGTAGTTTTTCTTTTTTTTTTTTCTTTCTTTTTTTTATTGTTGGGGATTCATTGAGGGTACAACAAGCCAGTTACACTGATTGCAATTGCTAGGCAAAGTCCCTCTTGCAATCATGTCTTGCCCCCATAAAGTGTGACACACACTAAGGCCCCACCCCCCTCCCTCCATCCCTCTTTCTGCACCCCCCCATAACCTTAATTCTCATTAATTGTCCTCATATCAAGATTGAGTACATAGGATTCATGCTTCTCCATTCTTGTGATGCTTTACTAAGAATAATGTCTTCCACTTCCATCCAGGTTAATACGAAGGATGTAAAGTCTCCATTTTTTTTAATGGCTGAATAGTATTCCATGGTATACATATACCACAGCTTGTTAATCCATTCCTGGGTTGGTGGGCATTTAGGCTGTTTCCACATTTTGGCGATTGTAAATTGAGCTGCAATAAACAGTCTAGTACAAGTGTCCTTATGATAAAAGGATTTTTTTCCTTCTGGGTAGATGCCCAGTAATGGGATTGCAGGATCGAATGGGAGGTCTAGGTTGAGTGCTTTGAGGTTTCTCCATACTTCCTTCCAGAAAGGTTGTACTAGTTTGCAGTCCCACCAGCAGTGTAAAAGTGTTCCCTTCTCTCCACATCCAGGCCAGCATCTGCAGTTTTGAGATTTTGTGATGTGGGCCATTCTCTCTGGGGTTAGATGGAATCTCAGGGATGTTTTGATTTGCATTTCTCTAATATATAGAGATGATGAACATTTTTTCATGTGTTTGTTAGCCATTCGTCTGTCGTCTTTAGAGAAAGTTCTATTCATGTCTCTTGCCCATTGATATAAGGGATTGTTGGCTTTTTTCATGTGGATTAATTTGAGTTCTCTATAGATCCTGGTTATCAAGCTTTTGTCTGATTGAAAATATGCAAATATCCTTTCCCATTGTGTGGGTTGTCTCTTTGCTTTGGTTGTCGTCTCCTTAGCTGTACAGAAGCTTTTCAGTTTAATGAAGTCCCATTTGTTTATTTTTGTTGTTGTTGCAATTGCCATGGCAGTCTTCTTCATGAAGTCTTCCCCCAGGCCAATATCTTCCAGTGTTTTTCCTATGCTTTCTTTGAGGATTTTTATTGTTTCGTGCCTTAAATTTAAGTCCTTTATCCATCTTGAATCAATTTTTGTGAGTGGGGAAAGGTGTGGGTCCAGTTTCAGTCTTTTACACGCAGATATCCAGTTCTCCCAACACCATTTATTGAATAGGGAGTCTTTCCCCCAAGGTAAGTTCTTGTTTGGTTTATCGAAGATTAGGTGGTTGTAAGATGTTAGTTTCATTTCTTGGTGTTCAATTCGATTCCAAGTGTCTATGTCTCTGTTTTTGTGCCAGTACCATGCTGTCTTGAGCACTATGGCTTTGTAGTACAGACTAAAATCTGGTATGCTGATGCCCCCAGCTTTATTTTTGTTACTAAGAACTGCCTTAGCTATACGGGGTTTTTTCCGGTTCCATACAAAACGCAGAATCATTTTTTCCAAATCTTGAAAGTACGATGTAGGTACTTTGATAGGAATGGCATTGAATAGGTAGATTGCTTTGGGAAGTATAGACATTTTAACAATGTTGATTCTTCCAAGCCATGAGCATGGTATGTTCTTCCATTTGTTAATATCCTCTGCTATTTCCTTTCTGAGGAGTTCATAGTTTTCTTTATAGAGGTCCTTCACCTCCTTCGTTAGGTATATTCCTAGGTATTTCATTTTCTTTGAAACTATGGTGAAGGGAGTTGTGTCCTTAATTAGCTTCTCCTCTTGACTGTTATTGGTGTATACAAAGGCTACTGACTTGTGGACATTGATTTTATATCCTGAAACATTACTGTATTTTTTGATGACTTCTAGGAGTCTTGTGGTTGAGTCTTTGGGGTTCTCTAAGTATAAGATCATGTCGTCAGCAAAGAGGGAGAGTTTGACCTCCTCTGCTCCCATTTGGATTCCCTTTATTTCCTTGTCTTGCCTAATTGTATTGGCTAGAACTTCCAGCACTATGTTGAATAGGAAAGGTAACAGAGGACAACCTTGTCTGGTTCCAGTTCTAAGAGGAAAAGCTTTCAGTTTTACTCCATTCAGTAAAATATTGGCTGTGGGTTTGTCATAGATAGCTTCAATCAGTTTTAGAAATGTGCCACCTATGCCTATACTCTTCAGTGTTCTAATTCGAAAAGGATGCTGGATTTTATCAAATGCTTTTTCTGCATCTATTGAGAGGATCATGTGATCTTTATTTTTGCCTCTGTTAATATGGTGGATAACGTTTATGTACTTGCGTATGTTGAACCAGCCTTGCATCCCTGGGATGAAGCCTGCTTGATCATGATGAATGACTTTTTTGATGATAAGCTGTAATCTATTGGCTAGGATTTTGTTGAGAATTTTTCCATCTATATTCATGAGTGAGATTGGTCTGAAATTCTCCTTTATGTTTGGGTCTTTTCCTGGTTTTGGTATCAGGGTGATGTTTGCTTCATAGAATGTGTTGGGGAAGATTCCTTCTTCCTCAATTTTTTGGAATAATTTCTGCAGTACAGGAATAAGCTCTTCCTTGAAGGTTTGATAGAATTCTGGAGTGAAGCCATCTGGACCAGGGCATTTTTTAGTTGGAAGCTTTTTTATTGTTTCTTTGATCTCAGTGCTTGAAATTGGTCTGTTCAGGAGGTCTATTTCTTCCTGGCCAAGTCTAGGGAGAGGGTGTGATTCCAAATATTGATCCATTTCCTTCACATTGTCAAATTTCTGGGCATACAGTTTCTGGTAGTATTCAGAGATGATCTCTTGCATCTCTGTGGGATCAGTTGTTATTTCCCCTTTATCATTTCTGATTGAGGTTACTAGAGATTTTACTTTTCTATTTCTAGTTAGTCTGGCCAATGGTTTATCTATTTTATTTATTTTTTCAAAAAACCAACTCCTTGTTTCATTAATTTTCTGAATGATTCTTTTGTTTTCAATTTCATTGATCTCTGATTTGATTTTGGAGATTTCTTTTCTTCTACTGAGTTTAGGCTTAGATTGTTCTTCTTTTTCCAATTCCATAAGGTCTCTTGTGAGATTGTTGATGTGCTCTCTGTCTGTTTTTCGAATGTAGGCATCTAAAGCGATGAATTTTCCTCTCAAAACTGCTTTTGCAGTATCCCACAGGTTTTGGTAGCTTGTGTCTTCATTGTTGTTATGCTTAAGGAAGTTAGTGATTTCCTGTTTGATTTCTTCCTGCACCCATCTGTTATTCAACAGAAGATTGTTTAATTTCCATGCCTTTGGATGGGGTCGAGCATTTTTGTTAGAGTTGAGTTCCACCTTTAGTGCCTTATGGTCTGAAAAGATACAAGGTAAAATTTCAATTCTTTTGATTCTGTTGATATTTGTTTTGTGTCCCAGGATATGATCAATTTTGGAGAATGTTCCATGGGGTGATGAGAAGAATGTATATTCTTTATCTTTGGGGTGGAGTGTTCTATATGCGTCTATCAAGCATAATTGTTCTAGGGTCTCATTTAAATCTCTTATATCTTTGTTTAATTTCTGTTTAGAGGATCTGTCCAGCTCTGTAAGAGGTGTGTTAAAGTCCCCTGTTATGATGGTATTATCAGATATCATATTGCTCAGACTGAGTAAGGTCTGTTTCAAGAATCTGGGAGCATTCAAATTTGGTGCATAGATATTTAGAATGGAAATGTCTTCTTGTTGTAGTTTTCCCTTGACCAATATAAAGTGACCATCTTTGTCTTTTTTGACTTTAGTTGCTTTAAATCCACATGTATCTGAAAATAAGATTGCAACTCCTCTTTTCTTCTGAATTCCATTTGCCTGAAAAATTGTCTTCCAACCCTTGACTCGGAGCTTTAATTTGTCTTTTGAAGCCAGGTGTGTTTCCTGCAGACAGCAAATGGATGGCTTGTGTTTTTTAATCCAGTCAGCCAATCTATATCTCTTCAGTGGGGAATTCAAGCCATTAACATTTATGGAGATAATTGATAAGTGTGGTAGTATTCTATTCGTCTTATTTGGTGAGAGTCCATTGCTTAGTTTTATCTTTTGCATCAGTGTGGAGGTTAGGTTCTGTCCTTTGATTTCTGAGTTCTTACTTTGCTGCTGATCCATTGTGGTGGTCAGTGTGCAGAACAGGTTGAAGTATTTCCTGTAGAGCTGGTCTTGTTGTGGTGAATTTCCTCAATGTTTGTATATCCGTAAATGATTTGATTTCTCCGTCAATTTTGAAGCTTAGCTTAGCAGGGTACAGAATTCTGGGCTGAAAATTGTTCTGTTTAAGTAGATTAAAGGTAGATGACCATTGTCTTCTTGCTTGGAAAGTTTCATTAGAGAAGTCTGAGGTCACTCTGATGGATTTGCCCCTGTAGGTCAACAGGCGCTTACTCCTGGCAGCTTGCAGAATCTTTTCTTTTGTCTTGACTTTGGACAGGTTCATCACAATGTGTCTTGGAGAAGCTCGGTTAGAGTTGAGGCGACCTGGGGTCCGATATCCCTCTGAAAGCAGTGTGTCAGAATCTTTGGTGATGTTTGGGAAATTTTCTTTTATAATATTCTCTAGTATGGCTTCCATTCCTCTGGGGCATTCTTCTTCCCCTTCTGGAATTCCTATAACTCGTATGTTGGAACGTTTCATAAAGTCCCATAATTCTGACAGTGAACGTTCTGCTTTCTCTCTCTTCTTTTCTGCCTCTTTTACTATCTGAGTTATCTCAAGAACTTTGTCTTCTACCTCTGAAATTCTTTCTTCTGCATGGTCTAACCTGTTGCTGATACTTTCCATTGCATCTTTAAGTTCCCTGATTGACTGTTTCATTTCCTTCAGCTCTGCTATATCCTTTTTATATTCTTCATATCGTTCATCTCTGATTTGATTCTGTTTTTGGATTTCCTTTTGGTTATTTTCCACTTTATTAGCAGTTTCCTTCATTGTTTCCATCATTTCTTTCATTGTTTTCAACATGTGTATTCTAAATTCCCTTTCTGTCATTTCTAACATTTCTGTATAGGTGGAATCCTCTGCAGTAGCTACCTCATGGTCCCTTGGCGGGGTTGTTCTGGACTGGTTCTTCATGTTGCCTGGAGTTTTCTGCTGATTCTTCCTCATGAGTGATTTCTTTTATCTGTTTCCTTGCCCTAATTTTCCTTTCACTTCCTCTTGCTCTTTAAGTTCTCGTGCCTGTGGACTAAGGGTTACAGGACCAGAAAGGTGAGAAGGTTGAAGAGCAAAAAAGGGATGAAAGAAAGGAGGACCGAGTGATAAGAAAAAAAAGAAAGATAGAGAAAGGAGAGTGGGTAGGGATAATGAATATTGACAAAAAGAAGAGAGGCACAGAAAGAGGGAGACAGGGCAATATAGGTGTACAGTAGGGTACTTTGACACAACCTTAAAAAACCCCACCTTCTGGGGGTTGGGTGCCCAGTTGGGTGGTTCCCTTGAGGTCAGCAGCTCTTTGCTAACCTGGTCAGACACAGTACCCCACCTCCACCAAGTAGAGAGGAAAAACAAAAATGCTATAACTCAAACCAAAACAAGCAAACAGAAAACTTTATGGCGATAAAATTGGGTGAAAAACCAAGTGATAGCGGTAGAAACACTAGCAAAAATGAAGTTGTAGTTATTAAAAAAGGCAGCAATGGGAAATTATAATTAAACTAGAAAAATTGAGAAAAAAAAAGGGATCTGTATGGAAAAGATTGAAATTAAGAAACAAAAGAACATTAACAACGTCAAAATAAACAAACAAAAAAACCCAACCAAACAAAAAAAAAAAAAAAAAAGAAAAAAAAATACACAACCAAAAACAAAGCAGTTTGTATATGTTGTTGAATATTGTCTGGGCAACACGTGGTCTTTTGGGGTATGGGATTTTAGTCACAGTTCCCATACGACTGGAGGCTGCTGATTTCTCAAACCCCAGCAGGTAGACACCCTAAATCTCTCTTCAGCCCACTTAAAAGGCACTTTGAACTTGTAAACTTGCTGAGCAGAAGCTTTCCCAGCTTTCTCACTGGAATCGCTGCTGAAGTGGCTATCCACTTACTCAGTGTGCCAAAACCGGTCTCACTCTGCCCCTGAGGGTTAGGGCTGCAAGGCGGCTCAGACCCCACCCTTAGGCTACTTAGTTGCTGGGTTACCAGCTCCCACCCGTTTCTAGCTCTGTGACCCTGAGGGCGGAGCTTGCCGGGGCAGATCACTGACAATGGATCCGTGTGACCCACCACCAAACACTATTAGCTCCGTCTGGCTCAGCGGCTCAGACTGGGGCCCTAGACAACGGCCAAAGTTCTCCGCACTCCCACTCAGGCCTTCCCCAAGGCAGTTCAACTCAGTGCCAAGTCCAAGGACATCAAAAGAGTTCACAGGTAAGGCCTTTCTGGTTTGCAGTCTCGCTGCTACTGAACTTACAGTTGTGGGCGGGTTTAGACGGGTTGAACACACGCGACCACTTGCCAGTTTTCCACTGTTTTAGTCCTCCTCTTGGGGTCCAGAAGTCTCTCGCTGACTCCCTGTATCCTCATAGGAGTGATGATAGGCAGTTCCCACCAGCCAGAGATGCCTGGAGTCCTATCTCCCCAGACTCACGGTGCCCAGATGCAAGGAAGCTGTTTCAACTGTAGTTTTTCATAGATGCCAATTATCAGGTTGAGAAAGTTCCTTTTTGTTGCTAATTTGTTAACAGATTTAGTAATAAATAGGTATTAAATATTGTCAAGTGATTTTTTTCATTTCTATTGAGAGAATATGCCATTTTTCCTTTATTAATATAGTGTAATACATTAATTAATGTTCTGATAATAAACCAATCTTGAATTTTTGGGATAAATTCTACCTGGTTATGATATATAATATTTTTTGTATGTTGCTGAATTTGATTTGCTTACATATTTTTAAGAGATTTTGCATCTATATTCATATTAGCCTATGGTTTTCTTGTGATTGACTTTTAGTAGTACTGATATTATAAATTAAGTTGAGAAGTGGTCTGTCTCTATTTTCTGGAAGATTTGCAAAGTTATATTATTATTTCTTCTTTAAAGATCTAATAGAATTGTATCTCTTTTAATTCCTCTCAAATTTCCACATTGCCCAAAGATAATTGTGTTCTCATGCTATTTTATATATTCTTCTTCAATAATTTAATCTACACCCAAACTATCCACTTACAATTTGTATGCTGATGACATCCAAATTTGTATCACCAATCCAAATTTTCCTCTTAAATTCTGTAGTTCTCTTCCTACATGCCTCCAGGTTATTTGTTAGAAAATGTTCAAATACCAAAATTATCCTGTGTTAACTCAGTACTAGCAACCTAGTAGTACCCAGAACCACCAAATTACACTGACTTTGCACCACCATGTATTTGATGATTACCAATCTCATAAACACTACCTCCAAAATATGTCTGGAATCTTTTTTTTTTCTTCTCCTTTTACATAGTCACTATTTCTTACTTAGATTACACTATTGATTCAACTAATTTTTTTGTTGTTGTTCCTATTTGGGGTCAGTTCCAAGTAAGTATTTTAACCAGGAAGATGATTCAACTAATTTTTTTGTTGTTGTTCCTATTTGGGGCCAGTTCCAAGTAAGTATTTTAACCAGGAAGAAACATTTGAAATATTAGAATTGATAACAAGAATATCCTTTAATTTCTGGGTGAAATCTTTCATCATTAGAAAAGCAATATCCTTCAATGCAACCTGGCTTTTACAGCTGTGTGTCAGAGTCATGAAGAATAATGACATGTCCCCTATCAGTATTTACTTTTGTTATTTTCCTATCCTTTGATAATGCAAATAATCTGACTTAAGTTAACACTGTGCTTTTGTCCATTAAGATGCATAATGCTGGGTTATTTCCTACGAGGTTGTTGTAAAACTTACAAACTCTTCATCCAAAGCCTTAGATCCATCAGAAATGTTACACATACTAATGTCAGAAACATAAACTGTAAGTAACCTTTGTATCATAATTTTCTTTTATTTGTTCATTAGAATGTCTATCCTTCCATTTTCCTAAAATACAATCTGCTAAAACAAATAGTGTTCAAAGAAAACATAAAAAAGTACAAATGTACATAAATGGTAAAATTGGGGAAATACAAAGATGACAAGTAAGAAAAAGAAATTATTTTCCAACTCTTAACCTTAATAAAGTTAAGTGAAATACATTTGCTTGATGAACAGATCTTGTAGTTAACATCATAAAAAGCAATTACAGAGACATTTTCATCTATTTGCATGTACAATAACAAATGTGCTGAGATGCCCACAATTATATAAGCTAACTGCTGTTATTGAAAAATGCCTGTTTTTTTAAAAAAAAAAATCTGTTCTCTTTACAAATGAAATTAGAGGTAATACCAATTACCAGTTGTCAAGGTAACTGCTGAATAGTGGATTGCTTCTTTGGGTTGTTCAGTCTGCTTCCTAAATGGGGTCACAGGGTATGAAGTGAAATATTCCTGAGAATACAATACTGAGGTCACATATCCTCCCCTTAGCATTTATGCACTACCATTAAAATTACATTGCAATGCTATTAATTATGCGTGATTATCTCCTTGTATAGTTTTGAAAACAAATAATTACAGAGTGTTTATGTGCTGAAACATTTTTATATTACTAGTTTAAAAAATGTGCTTTTCAATACTGTGAGATTTCTTCTCCTTTCAAAAGAGCTCACTTCATTTAAAAATAAATAGAGGGTTCTGCGCAACCATTTCCCTTTCATATAAATCTTACAGATGCAAAGTTCAAAAGCCAAAACCAAACTTCTATGCAAAAGCTTACGACAATCACTTTATGGTAATATTTTCTGATTTCTGATTTTCTGAACTTTAAAAATATATTTGTAGGAGAACTTGTGTGCAACCCACTTTTCCTTAGGTATGATGTTCTTCCTTTTATATAGTCTTAAATTTTAATTGTACAAAATACGGAATACTTTCTAGCTCTTATGTAGCAACAAATACACTCATTGTCTCATATTTACTATACATTGAATACATTATATAAATTGACTTCTAAAATCTTGACAATCAAAAATCTTTAGTAGGTGGAAAGTATATATTTATAACTCTTTTTGCTATGACTTGCCTAAAATCAGTTATAGAAAAATCTGTATAATCACAAAAGTTTGTATGGTAAGGATATTAAAACTTACCTAGACGCATGGCTCTCCAAGTGTGGTCCTGAACAAGCAGTATCAGTTTCACCCAGCATGATGTTAGAGATGCAGATTCTCAGGCTGCAGGTAGACCAGTTGGATGGGAGATGTGGTGGACGGGCCTTGTAGTCTATTTGTTTTTTTATTATTATTATTATTAAATCATAGCTGTGTACATTGATATATTCATGGGGCATCATTCACTAGCTTCTGTCGCTGGTTGTGCTGACACATGCAATTGGAAGAGTCACTGGGCTAGACTAGTTATTCCCAAACACTGTCGAGACTAATGCTGATTCATGGCAAAAGTAATACCAGTTAATATCAAGGAAGAAAATTAAGATAAAATATGAAATTTTTTCTCTAAAATGATATCATACTGGCACCTTTCAGAATAAAAATTTACTTCTCTTTATTAAAATGATGATTATACTAAGTCTCTTTTTAAGGTCTTTTTTTAGCAAAAGTTAATGTCTGCAACTCTACATTCATTCTCAGTATTTCCTTTGTATGCAGAGATGGGAGTGGGAGGCCATTGTGTGGTAGTGAGTAAACTACCCGGCTTTATCAGCTCCCTTTATTTGTAATTGGGGAACTGACCCAGAAAGATTAAGTGAACTTCTTTAAGTCAAATATCCATGTGTAGAGCTGGACAACCCCACCCCCCCAGATCTGTCCATTGTGGAATCTTGTGCCACTTTATTATATTCTTTCCATAGGGCCACAGATGGCAAGACTGAATTTACATGGTTTGACAGGAGTTTGAAAAAGACGTACCAGGACCTATGACAAAACAGAAGTGACAAATAATCCATAAAGTAACAGAAGATTTTTGATCAGGAAAGAAAGGATTAAAGGGGTTGGCAAGTTCTCAAGGATCTAACAGGGCCATGCCAGATAATACACCAGAAATGATAAAACTGCTTGGACACTCTCATGTACTTTCACTACGATGTCGTATTTTTGAGATTTAAACTCTCTTTTTATGCACATTGTGCTAACAAAATACATAATATTTATGTGAAATGCTTTTTTTTTATACTTCTGTAAGTCAGGCTAAATTTCACATAAGGTTGAGATATAGTTGACCATAGCTAATGTCAGTTAACCAAATTGTGGATATATGAAAATCTGATTTTGAGTCATGGGATAGGAAGATATGAAGGAGAGAGGGGAGGATGATCACAGCTAACCGGTTGGTTCAAAACAACAAATTAGGGCTTTGTTTTACATTTAATTCAATAAATTTTCATATGTGAACAGAATTTTTATTTAGTGAAGACTGAGTTTGATGTACTACAGTGAAATTAAGACTGAAGCAGAAATAACAGTAGTAAATAAAGTGAGGAACAAAAGATGACATCCATTCACAGTACTTTTGCTTTATGGTTGTTTGTGGCTGAATTTCTTCCCCTTCACAAACTAAAGCGATGTTCTCTTTGTGGTTCTCAGAATGTAATGTTGCATATAACCTGACCAACAGGAGATACCACAGACTTAAATTGCAGCCAACCCATAGTTAGGTAAGACAGGAGAATATCTCCCTATTTGTAAAAAGCACTAATTACTAGAAAAGATTACATAACATGGGTATAATTACTTCATGCTTAGCAAGACAATGCCTATTACAGGCCCTGCTTAAAAAAACTATGATTTTCAGTAAATAGTATCAACTGACCTACCATATTAACATAATAGACTTATTCAAACCCAAAGTATACTGAAATCTTTTCTAAGGGTGGTGCTCAAGCACATATTGTAAAAATCAAAGTTTAGTTGAACAAGGTGAATAGACTATATTCCTCACAGCTCTATAGAGGCCAAAAAAATACAACTCTCATTCCTCGCCTAAATGAACTCCTCCCATTTTTTCCATCTAAGTTATTAAAAGATGATTCACTAGACAGCTATCTTTAATTCATCTTTTCTCTACACCTCACATTTAATTTTCTGGAAATCATGCTGACACTACCTTCCAAATCTGAGTATCTCTCACCACCTCCACCAATTCCCTGTCTTGTCCTACAGCTCTAGTCTCTTGATGACTCTGCCTGCTTGCTCTTTTACCTCCTTTTGGTCTGTCATCAACCCAACAGTGACAGTCATTCAATTAAAACACAAGTCAGATCATGTTACTTCCGTTGCCCAAACCCTCCCAGAACAAAACCCAAAGGCTTAATCCTCTCCTACCGTTCCCTGGATGTGTGTGGAGCTTGCCTTGCACCCTGACCCACTCACCTGCTGCTTCTCAGTCTCACCTGTGTGCAGATCAGCTTGCCACTACTTTTCTGAACTTGCCATGCACATTAAGTTTACAGACTCTGACCTTACCCTTTGCTAAGCATAACACACATTTCCCCCAAATACGCTTACAGCACACTTCCTCACCTTCTCTAAGTCTTTGCCTGAAAGTTGTTTACTCAGTGAGCTCTCCCTTCTTCCAAGTACTCACTCAGCCTACTCTCATGTTAACAGAAACTTTCTTCACCCCTGGTCCCCAGCTTCCCTTTCCTGCTATGTGTTTCTCTCATTGTTTTACGTTTATTTCATTGTCAATCTTCCTCTTCCAGAATGTAACCTTATGAAGCTGGTGACGTGAATGCTTTAACCACAGCTGTATCCTTCTTCAACACCCATGTACAGGAAGTGTCAATGATGTTTTTCGAATCAATTATTGAATAAATTCTCAAGATCTTTCTGTGGAAGAATAATTCTTCTGGCAATCTGCCTTGGAAAGAATGAAGAAGGAAAAGTCCTTCTGCAGCTCCACTCAAAGGCTGAGCATCAGCTTGTCTCTCTATGGCTTTCCTCTCGCTCCAACCTTTCACATTAGAGAATGGATATTTTGACAAGTGACATCAAGAATTCCTATGCAGGTTGGTGCCTGTGGCTTAGTGGGTATGGTGTGGGCCCCATATACTGAGGGTGGCGGACTCAAACCCTGCCCTGGCCAAACTGCAACAAAAAAAAAGCTGGGTGTTCTGGTGGGAGCCTGTAGTCCCAGCTACTTGGGAGGCTGAGGCAAGAGAATTGCAAAAGCCCAGGAGCTGGAGGTTGCTGTAAGCTGTGATTCTACAGCACGCTACCGAAGGCGATAAAGTGAGACTCTGTTTCTTAAAAAAAAAAAAAAAGAATCCCTATGCAAAATTCTTTTAAAATCCTGTAAATACAATTGACCCTTCATACATGAAGCATCACTTCAGTTTCTTTCCATTAACATTTGGTCAGTAAAACGGTCCTTTCACAACTGTCTCTGTATAAAGACACTTTTCTTTATTTATTTTGTTTTTGAGAGAGTCTCAATCTGTTGCCATGGGTAGAGGGCCGTGGCATCACAGCTCACAGCAACCTCCAACTACTGGAGGGCTCAAGCAATTCTCCTGCCTCCGCCTCCCAAGTAACTGGGACTATAGGCACCCGCCACAACACCTGGCTATTTTTTGGTTGCAGCCGTCGTTGTTTGGCAGGCCTGGGCTGGATTCAAACCCGCCAGCTCAGGTGTTTGTGGCTGATGCCTTAGATAAGACACTTTTCTTTCTCTTTTGCTCCCTCCCTTACTTCCTCAGAGGGCCTTTTAAGACGAGATTAGACGTATGTATTAAGACGTCTTTTTTTTTTTTTTGTAGAGACAGAGTCTCACTGTACCGCCCTCAGATAGAGTGCCGTGGCATCACACGGCTCACAGCA
Source organism: Nycticebus coucang (assembly GCF_027406575.1). NCBI lineage: Eukaryota > Metazoa > Chordata > Mammalia > Primates > Lorisidae > Nycticebus > Nycticebus coucang. The sequence goes on from NC_069785.1 coordinate 87,912,646, forward strand.
ACCTCTAACTCTTGGGCTTATGCAATTCTCTTGCCTCAGCCTCCCAAGCAGCTGGGACTACAGGCGCCCGCCACAACGCCCAGCTATTTTTTTGTTGCAGTTTGGCCGGGGCTGGGCCCAAACCGCCACCCTTGGCACTCGGGGCCGGCGCCCTACTCATTGAGCCACAGGCGCCACCCAAATACGTCTTTTCAATGATCCCTCCAATAGGCAACATTATTCCTCTTGTCCCTAAACGCCTTCTTTGAGATGCATTGTGGACCCTTTTCCCACAGGGAGTCCACTGCAATTTAACTTGAAGTGGTTGCCATCTGTGACAGAATTGTTACATCAGTCAGGCTCTCAGCTCTCTGTGAGCCGGAATTCTTGACGTCTCCTCCTATTTACTACCACAGCTTTGATTTGTAAATAGTGGAAGCCATTGAAGATGAGCCCTTTTTAGAAGGTATCAGTATTTAGAGCTTCAAGTTCAATTTAATTTTTGATTGACACTTCATGGGCTGCTCTTAATAGCCTAATAAATAGCTTCTTGTGCAATTTGCAATAGACTCCCTGTATTTGCTAGGGCTGTCGTAACAAAATATCACAGACTACATGGTTTCAAGTGCAGAAATTTATGTACTCACACTTCTGGGATCTAGAAGTCCAAGATCGACACGTCAGCAGGTTTGATTCATTCCGAGGGCTCTCTCATTGGCCTGAAGACCTTACACAGAGCCTGTCCTCTGTGGATATTCATTTGGTACCTCTTTGTATGTACTAATCTCCTTTTTTGTTGTAACTGAATTTTTAATTGAGATATAATAGTTGTACGCTTTGGGAATACATGTTATGTTTTGATACCCACAGACAACATAAAGTATATGGGTAGTTGGGAAGTAGAGTAGTTGGGGTAGCCATCATCTCCAGTGTGCATCTTTTCTCTGTGTTGGAAAGATTTTAATTCTTTTCTAGATATTTTGAAATGTACAATAAATTCTTATTAGCTACCATACCATTGAATTCTAGAACTTATTGCTTCTATCTAACTGTATTATTCATGGGGTCATTTGAATATTATTATTATTATTATTACTATTATTACTATTATTATTATTATTTTGAGACAGAGTTTCACTATTTTGCCCCCGGTAGAGTTCTGTGGTGTCACAACTCACAACAACCTCAATTCCTTGGGCTTAAGAGAGTCTTAAGGGACTACAGGCACCGGCCACAATGCCTGGCTATTTTTTTGTTGTTGTTACAGTTGTCACTGTTGTTTAGCTGGCCCAGGCCAGGTTAAAACCCATCAGCTTCTGTGTATGTGGCTGGTGCTGTAACCACTGTGATACGAGCACTGCCAAAAATAAAAATAAAAATAATTCAAACAGAAATTGTGAGCTCAAACTGGATGAAAATTTTTTACTAAAACCAAAAAATGACAGAAATATCAGAATCAGTTGGAGCTTTTTACTTTGAATAAGTTTTGCAATTTATAATAGATTAAATACATTAAACTACATGATTATTAAAATAAAGCTAAAGAGCCCACAGTAAGTCAGATGGAGAGGAACATAACAGTATATCCCTATAGATATGGCAAAAACTCAAGAATTTGAAAATATTAATAAAAATAAAGAGAAAAAGATAAGAAAAAAAGTATCCAAAACCACACATCTCCAAATATAAAAGCAAATAGAACTTGAAATTTTCAATATAGAATTAAAAATATATTTGCTGAGATTAAAAGCAAATAAAGCCTGGAAGAAAGAAGGGTCAGTGAACTGTAGGATACAATGATATTAACTATACAAATTGAAGCAGATAAAGAGAAAAATCAGCCACCAAAGTCTGAGTAATTTATGGGGCAATATCAGGCTGGATAACATGTAATTGAAATTTGAGAAAAGATGAGAAAATAAGCCAAATACTAGAAAAATATATTTGAACACAGTGGCCTAAACTGTTTTAATTTGATGAAAACTACAAATGTATATATTCAAAAAGCAAAACAAATGAACAGAAAACACCAAGGCATTGTATTTGATTTACTGTGCATCGGTGATAGGTCTATTACTGTACATAAAAATGTATTTCAATATGTAATATTTATATGTTTACTTAAATACTTAGCACAGTGTTTTTGAAAAGGTTTTAAAAATCTAGATGTCCATATTTCTGTAAGAGAAAAATAAAAATCAAATGTGCAGAAAATTTCTGCCTCCCAATGAAAGCACATCATGATTCACATGACATTCTTCATTATTTGTCTCCTTTTTTTTTAATTTTTTTATTAAATCATAACTGTATACAATGATATGATTATGGGGCATCATACACTCACTTCATAAACCATTTGACACATTTTTATCACAGTGGTTAACATAGCCTTTCCGGCGTTATCTCAGTTACTGTGCCAAAACATTTACATTCTACATTTACCAAGTTTTGCAAATACCCCTGTAATATGCACCACAGGTGTGATCCCACCGATTCCCCTCCCTCTACCCACCCCCCCCTTTCCCACTTCCCCCTATTGTTAAGTTGTAGCTGGGTTATAGCTTTCATGTGAGAGCCCCAAATTAGTTTCATAGTAGGGCTGTGTATATTGGGTATTTTTTCTTCCATTCTTGGGATACTTTACTAAGAAGAATATGTTCCAGCTCTAGAACAGTTAGTGATCAGTGAAACAAGAATGTCACTTCCAATTTGAAAAGTTAGTCTATAGCAGGCATCCGCAAACTGCAGCCCGCAGGCCACATGAAGCGGTGTGAATTGCATTTGTTCCCGTTTTGTTTTTTACTTCAAAGTAAGATATGTGCAGTGTGCATAGGAATTTGTTCATAGTTTTTTTTTTTTTTTTCCTAAACTATAGTCTGGCCCTCCAACGGTCTGAGGGACAGCGAATTGGCCCCCTGATGAAAAAGTTTGAGGATGCCTGGTCTATAGCAATTACAAAGCATCCATCAACCTGTAATGTCAAACATTTTATTATGACTAAGGAATAACCGCAAACACAAACTTGGGAAATCCTCAGGATTGAGACTGATTTGGAAACAACATAAGGCATTTTCATGCAGAGTTTCTGTGAGTAAGTTAGGGCACTTTATTCATCAAGATTGTTTTCTTGTTTTATTGCTGTGCCCATTTGATTTCAATTGAATTAGTGAGTATAGAAGGGTTACTGTGTTTTCCAGATTTTCTCCAAGGTTCCAAATTTAACCAGATTAAAAGAACCTTTTTCACATTTTAAAAGTCTTCTTTTAAACAGATGTAATGATGATAAAAAGATTAAGTGGATGCTTAAATAATGGAAGTCTATGTGCCTATGGATTTCACAGGAAGAGTTAACCGACATACAAATTGATGTACAGAAAGTCAATTTAGGTTGATTTGAGCTCAAAGTTGCAGCCAGATTATCTTCATGCAGAGAAAGAAGATTGTTGTTTATTTTATCTCTTCCCTCAAAGGAAAAAAAAAACCTGAATTCAACACATAACCAAATTCCTTTCTCTTAAAAATGATTATCCTAGGGCTGGGATTCTGAGCTTGTCAGCCACAGCTGGGCTCCTGCTGCCCTCTGGCTGATCATGTCTCTGGGCTCAGTGGGAAAAAAAAAGAAAGAAGGAAGGAAAGAAAGAAAATAATGGGGTTGGTGGGATTAAAGATGGCAGCCGAATAACAGCTTCCCTGCAACTGGGCACGGTGAGTCTAGGGAGATAAGAGTCCAGACAACTCTGGCTGGTGGGATCTGCCTATAATCATCCCTTTGAGGATACAGGGAGTCAGCAAGGGACTTCTGGACCATAAGAGGAGGACAAAAACAGTGGGAAACTGGCAAGTGGTTGTGTGTGTTTGATCAACCTAATCACACTGGCAACCGTAAGTACAAACAGCAGTGAGACTGCAAACCAGAAAGGCCTTGCCTGTGAACTGTTTCAGTATTTTTGGATTTGGCACTCAGTTGAACTGCCTTGGGGAGAGCTTGAGCAGGAGTGTGGAGAACTTTGGGCCTTGTCTTGGGCCCCAGACAGAGCCACTGAGCTGGGCTGCAGGGAGCCACTGGGTGAGAGAACTGCCCCGGCAAGCTCCACCCTCAGGATCCCAGAGCAAGTATCGGGTGGGACCTAGTAACCTAGTGACTGAGCTATCTGTGCTAAAGTCACTGGGTGCCAGGCACTCCCAGAACCATGTGCACCATCTCCCGCCCTGTTGCTGGATCTGGGTGTGTCACATGCCGGAGCTGCTTCCACAACCAGAACTCCCCTAGCTGGAGCAGCCCCAGAGGAACTACACAGGGTCACCCCCTACAAAGATCAAGCAACGATAGAGTGATCCTGCTGGGGCCTAATCTTGGTGAGAAACCTCCCCAACTCTGACGATGGCCAGAGGCAACGGTGAAAAACAATCATGAGGCAAAATCAACAGAAAACTCTGGCAATATGAATAATCAGAGTAGATCAACTCCCCAAAGGATCAATGGGGCAGACACAGCACAAGATCCCATGCACAAAGAAATAGCTGAGATGTCAGAAATCGAATTCGGAATCTGGATAGCAAATAAGATTGAATTAGAATTCAAAGCAGTAACCCAAAAGATACCTCAAGAATTCAACAAATTCAAAGACCAGATGACCAAAGATATTGACACATTGAGACAAGAAGTTGCAGCCCTCAAAGATCTGAGAAACACAGTAGAATCCCTCAGTAACAGAATGGAATAAGCAGAAGAAAGGATTTCTGACATTGAAGACAAAGTTTTTGAACGCTCCCAAACTCTCAAAGAGGATGAGAAATTGAGGGCAAAAACAGATCACTCTCTCAGAGAGCTCTGGGATAATTTGAAGAAAACTAATATTCGTCTTATAGGGATCCTGGAAAGTGATGAAGTGGCTTCACAAGGCACAGAGTATCTTCTCCATGAGATTATGAAGGAGAACTTTCCAGATATGCCAAGAGATTCTGAAATTCAGATAGCAGACAGTTTCAGAACTCCAGCATGACTCAACCCAAATAAGACATCCCCCAGACACATCATAATCAATTTCACTAAAGTTAATATGAAGGAGAAAATTCTGAAAGCTGCCAGACAAAAGAAAACCATTACCTACAAGGGAAAGAATATTAGAATAACTGCAGATCTCTCTGCTGAAACCTTTCAAGCTAGAAGAGGATGGTCATCGACTTTTAATCTCCTAAAACAAAATAATTTTCAACCCAGGATCCTATACCCAGCTAAACTGAGTGTCATTTATGATGGGGAAATTAAATACTTCAATGACATTCACAAGTTGAAGAAAATTGCCATAACTAAACCAGCTCTCCAGGATATTCTCAGACCTATCTTCCATAAAGATCAGCATAATCCTCCACCACAAAATTAAACTCACCCAGAAAATTTTTGATCAAATTCCAACTTCCACAGTTGAAAAGGATTAAAAATGTCCACCAGACTCTCGAAAGGCTTATCAATATTCTCAATTAATGTGTATGGTTTAAACTGTCCTCTAAAGAGGCACAGGTTGGCTGAGTGTATACAAAAACTCAAGCCAGATATCTGCTGCATACAAGAATCACATCTTACATTAAAAGACAAATATAGAGTCAAGGTGAAGGGACGGTCATCTATATTCCAGTCAAATGGAAAGCAGAAAAAAGCAGGCGTTGCAATCCTGTTCACAGATGCAATAGGCTTTAAAACAACCAAAATAATTAAGGATAAGGATGGACACTTCATATTTGTTAAAGGTAATACTCAATATGATGAGATCTCTATTATTAATATTTATGCACCCAACCACAACGCACCTCAATTTATAAGAGAAACTCTAACAGACATGAGTAACTCAATTTCCTTCACTTCCATAGTAGTTGGAGATTTTAATACCCTTTTAGAAGTGCTGGATAGATCCTCCAGAAAGAAACTAAGCAAAGCAATCTTAGATTTAAACTTAACCGTTCAACATCTGGAATTAACAGACATCTACAGAACATTTCATCCCAACAAAACTGAATACACATTCTTCTCATCAGCCCACAAAACATACTCCAAAATTGACCACATCCTAGGCCACAAATCTAACCTCATTAAATTTAAAAAAATAGAAATTATACCCTGCACCTTCTCAGACCATATCATGGAATAAAATTTGAACTCAATAACAACAGGAACCTGCATACCCATACAAAAACATGGAACAACCTAACAACCTTATGCTGAAGGATAGATGGGTTATAGATGAGATTTAGAGGGAAATCACCAAATTTTTGGAACAAAACAACAATCAAGACACGAATTACCAGAACCTCTGGGATACTGCAAAGGCAGTCCTCAGAGGGAAATTTATAGCACTACAAGCCTTCCTCAAGAAAACAGAAAGAGAGGAAATTAATAATTTAAAGGACATCTCAAGGAACTGGAGAACGAAGAACACTTTAACCCCAAACTCAGCAGAAGAAAAGAAATAACCAAAATCAGAGTAGAACTAAAAGAAATTGAAAACAAAAGAATTATACAACAGATCAATAAATCCAAAAGTTGTTTTTTTGAAACGATCAATAAAATAGATAAAGCTTTGGCCAACCTAACCGGGAAAAAAGAGTAAAAAAAAAAATCCTTAACGAATACTACAAGAAACTCTACTCTCAGAAATATGAAAATCTGAAAGAAATAGACCAATACCTGGAAGTACGCCACCTACCAAGATTTAGCCAGAACGGAGTGGAAATGTTGAACAGGCCTATATCAAGTTCTGAAATAGCATAAACTATACAAAATCTCCCTAAAAAGAACAGCCCAGGACCAGATGGCTTCACGTCAGAATTCTACCAAACCTCTAAAGAAGAACTAGTACCTATACTACTAAACCTCTTCCAAAATATAGAAAAAGAAAGAATATTACCCAACACATTCTAGAAAGCAAACATCACCTTGATCCCCAAACCAGAGAAAGACCCAACAAGAAAAGAAAATTATAGACCAATATCACTAATGAATATTGATGCTAAAATACACAATAAGATCCTAACAAACAGAATCGAGCAACAGATCAAAAAAATTATACACCATGCCCAGGTCGGATTTATCCCAGGGTCTCAAGGATGGTTCAATATACGTAAATCCATAAATGTAATTCAACACATAAACAAACTAAAAAATAAGGACCATATGATTCTTTCAATTGATGCAGAAAAAGCTTTTGATAATATCCAGCATCGTTTCATGATCAGAGCACTTAAGAAAATTGGTGTAGAAGGGACATTTCTTAAACTAATAGAGGCCATCTACAGCAAACCCACAGCCAGTATCGTATTGAATGGAGTTAAACTGAAATCATTTCCACTTAGATCAGGAACCAGGCAAGGTTGCCCATTGTCTCCATTGCTCTTTAACATTGTAATGGAAGTTTTAGCCATTGCAATTAGGGAAGAAAAGGCGATCAAGGGTATCCACATAGGGTCAGAAGAGATCAAACTTTCACTCTTCGCAGATGATATGATCATATATATGGAAAACACTAGGGATTCTGCTACAAAACTTTTAGAAGTGATCAAGGAATACAGCAATGTCTCAGGCTACAAAATCAACACCCATAAATCTGTAGCCTTTACATATACCAACAATAACCAAGCTGAAAAAACAGTCAAGGACTTTATTCCTTTCACAGTAGTGCCAAAGAAGATGAAATATTTGGGAGCATACCTAACAAAGGATGTGAAAGATCTCTACAAAGAGAACTATGAAACTTTAAGAAAAGAAATAGCTGAAGATGTTAACAGATGGAAAAACATACCATGCTCATGGCTGGGAAGAATCAACATTGTTAAAATGTCCATACTACCCAAAGCAATATATAATTTTAATGCAATTCCTATTAAAGCTCCATTGTCATATTTTAAAGATCTTGAAAAAATAATACTTCATTTTATATGGAATCAGAAAGAACCTCGAATAGCCAAAACATTACTCAGCAATAAAAACAAAGTAGGAGGAATCACGCTACCATACCTGAGACCCTACTATAAATCCATAGTGATCAAAACAGCATGGTACTGGCACAAAAGCGGAGAAGTAGATATCTGGAACAGAATAGAGGACCAAGAGATGAACCCAGCTACTTACCATCATTTGATCTTTGACAAGCCAATTAAAAACATTCAGTGGGGAAAAGATTCCCTATTTAACAAATGGGCTGGGCAAACTGGCTGGCAACTTGTAGAAGATTGAAACTGGACCCACACCTTTCACCATTAACTAAGATAGACTCTCACTGGATAAAAGATTTAAACTTAAGACATGACACTATACAAATACTTGAAGAAAGTGCAGGCAAAACTCTTGAAGGAATCGGCCTGGGTGAATTTATGAGGAGGACTCCCCAGGCAATTGAAGCAGTATCAAAAATACACTACTGGGACCTGATCAAACTAAAAATCTTCTGCACAGCCAAGAACACAGTAAGTAAAGCAAGCAGACAGCCCTCAGAGTGGGAGAAAATATTTGCAGGTTATACCTCCGATAAAGGTCTAATAAACAGAATCCACAGATAAATCAAACGTATTAGCAAGAAAAGAACAAGTAACCCCATCTCAGGGTGGGCAAGGGACTTGAAGAGAAACTTCTCTAAAGAAGACAGATGCACAATCTACAAACACATGAAAAAAAGTTCGTCATCCTTAATCATCAGAGAAATGCAAATCAAAACTACTTTGAGATATCACCTAACCCGAGTAAGAGTAGCCCACATAACAAAATCCCAAAACCAGAGATGTTGGCGTGGATGTGGAGAAAAGGGCACACTTCTACACTGCTGGTGGGAATGCACACTAATCCGTTCCTTCTGGAAGGATGCTTTGAGAATACTTACAGACCTAAAAATAGACCTGCCATTCGATCCTATAATTCCTTTACTAGGTTTATACCCAGAAGACCAAAAGTCACAATATAACAAAGACATCTGTACCAGAATATTTATTGCAGCCCAATTCATAATTGCTAAGTCATGGAAGAAGCCCAAGTGTCCATCGACCCACAAATGGACTAGCAAACCATGGTACATGTATACCATGGAATATTATGCAGCTTTAAAGAAAGATGGAGACTTTACCTCTTTCATGTTTACATGGATGGAGCTGGAACATATTCTTCTTAGCAAAGTATCTCAGGAATGGAAGAAAAAGTATCCAATGTACTCAGCTCTACTATGAAGCTAAATTATAGCTTTCACATGAAGGCTATAACCCAGCTATAGCACAAGACTATGGGGAAAGGGCCAAGGAAGGGGAAGGGAGGGGGGAGGTTTTGCAGGAGGGAGGGTAATGGAGTGGGGCCACATCTACGGTGCATCTTAGAATGGATACAGGTGAAACTTACTAAATGCAGAATACAAATGCTTTCATACAGTAACTAAGAAAATGCCATGAAGGCTACGTTGAACAGTTTGATGAGAATTTTTCAGATTGTATATGAAACCCGCACCTTGTATCCCTTGATTGCACTAATTTACACAGCTATGATTTAACAATAAAAATAAATAAATTAAAAAACAAAAACAATCAAGTAAAGTTAAAAAGTAAAAAAGCCTAAAAAAAAAGAAAGAAAGAAAAAGAAAATAACAATTATCTTAGATTCAATAGTACACTGTTCAACCCTTGGCTTCATCTTTAGCACAGCTACACAGAGTAACCAGGGTAGGCAGCTCCCAGGATTCACCCGGCTCTGTGTGCTTTGCACCATTCCTCTCAGCTTAACACATGTTGCTTTGTGGGCCCAGCGAGGAAAGATAGATGCAAAAATGCTTGGCAAATAATAAAGTGCTGTATAAATAGATGTTAGCATATATGGTAATAAAAAATACATAAAAATGTTGGAGCTTTATATTTTAAATAAGCTCTGTAATTTACAATGGATTAAAGAAATGAAACAACATGATTATTTACATAAGGCTAATGAGCCTTCAATAAATCACCTCAAGAGATACACGATTGTACATCATAAAGAATTAGATTACTAAATCTAGAGATGTTACATTACATGAACAAAAATATGCAACCAGTAAGAGGCTGCAGGTTCGCACAGTCTTCAGTGCCGGGACTTTGCCATCCCTCACGTCAAGTGCTTCTTGGAGTGTCTAGGATGCCCAGGTGAAGTTGAAAATAATAAGAGTAAGATAAACTTAAATTTCTCATTCTTTATTTATCCCATTTTCGCAGGTCTTGCTTGAAAACTAAAGCTGCTTCATGAAAGCATTGCCAGTGTAGAGACGTCACTCTTGTTTATCAGCTTTTCCAGCCCTCCTCACTCAGTCCAGAACACTTGATCCAACTCCAGTTCTCAGCGCCCACAATGACACCTGCACCACCCTCTGATGGCCAAGTTCAAGATGAGAAGACGAATATTCCAAGAGCTACAACATTGGGAGAATAGTAGAAAAGAGAAACCAACAGCATGTTCTCTCACATTACAAATCACTACTTTTAGTGATTATTTTGGAAAGAACACCAGTCCTTTAAGGTTGTGGTTCTCCAACTTCAGTGTACAGCCAAATCCCTGGGAGTGCTGGCAAGCAGAGACGTGACCAGGTCCCTCCCACAGCAGCTTTAATTCAATAGTTCTGGGGTAAGATGAGGAAATTTGCATTTCTAACAATTTCTCAGGTGTTGCTGCTGCTGCTGGTTCAATTTTTTTTTTAGAGCCAACATCTTAAGGTGATAGTTATTTGTTAGTGATTTGTGTACCTATAAGGCATCTTCTAAACAAACTTAGATGTACACTGGGTGAGAAATAAATACCTTATTGTCTGTTCTGCTTTATTATATGTTTTCTATATTCTCTTAGGAAATTTACTTCCAATGCAGCTAGAAATTATTAGGAGGAAATACGTGATCATACATCGTAACCAAAAGCTACAGCCCTGTTCCTGCCTTTATACTTATTTAAAATAACATGTCTTTACATCATGGGCTTTCTTTTAAAGCATAAAAGTACATTGCAATAAGATAAACCTGCATTATAAATGACATAGCCTCAAAAAGTTTATCAAATTGTCATGATTACTAATGACTATGATCATGCATTTATATCTCATCACAATAAAATAATAGGATTAGAAAATAATAATTCTGTTGAAGAATAGAAGATGCCAACACACTAAAGTTGTTTTAACGGTTTAAATTAACTTAAACTTAGCTACAGGACTAGACCTACACAGAAGATGAAAGGAAATTAGGAACTAATCGGAAAGCTTTACTCAAAAACAAAGTGTGCCTGAAATTCAAAGACAATAGGTCTTGTTTATTGGGAGACTTCAATTGTCTGATTCACTTTTTGTTTGAATCCAGGCAACTATTTGCCTTTGCTGATGTCCTAAGAAGGAGCTACAGGTGATAATTCCAAGAGATCTACTCCAAGTAGCAAGAAGCCCCACCACCTCAGGTGCAGGGATTAACCCATGAATCTGGTGCCAATTTAAACAACAGCACACAGCAAAGGGGCCCTACAAGGCCCACATCTTTCTGACTCTCCTGTGCTATGAGTTCACTGAAAGTTGGAATTGTCAGTGTCTTAGAATCTGAATAAGATGTTCAAACCCATTAAGATCCTTACAACAAATCAGTTGTCATAAAGTATTTCAATGTTTTTTAACACTGTTCTAGGAATAATAAGTAATAATAATAGCACTAACTCCACTTAAGAAGTACAGCGTAGCAGTTTAGAGAAAGCACTGCAAATAAGCTACCCAGACTCATATTTTATTTTGTATAAGCTGCAGGTGGTCTCCACAATCATATTAAAATATTTGGTAAACCATACTGTAAACAGAACTGCTGCCAGCCAGTCGGCCTGTCCTTTGAAGCTTTGAAGCCGGGCATGGACTTTTCTCTAGCTGTGAATGACTTAATATGACATCTTCTAATGAAAGGCTGTTTCATTGACATTGAAAATACCTTGTTTAATGAAGCCACTTTCACTTGTGCTCAATCTTCTAGAGAATTTGCTGCAGCTTCTCCATCAGCACTTGTTGCTTTACTTTGCACTTTTAATGTTATGGAGACAGCTTCTTTCTTTAATCTTCACAAACATCTTCCACCTTCTACCTTTTCTTTTGTAGTTTCCTCAATTCTTTAAAGGCTGAGAGAAACTCTGGCTTAGATTTAGGATTGAGGAAATGCTATGGCTGTTTGATATCCAGACCACCAAAACTTTCATCAATAGGCTGTTTGACTTTCTTATCATTAATGCGTTTCATGGAGTAGCACTTGACTTTCTTTCAAAAACTTTCCCTTTGCATTCATAGTGTGACTGTTTGGCACAAGAGGCAACCTTTTGGCCTATCTTGGCTTTGGACATGGCTTCCACTAAGCACAATCATTTCTATATTTTATTTAAAAGTGGTAGGCATGCTATTCGTCTTTTCACTTGAACACTGAGAGATTAGTCATTGTAGGGTTAGCTCATGGTCTGGTTTTAATCTTCTTGTGTCTCAGGGAATGGAGAAGACTGAGGAGGAAGAAAAAGATGGAGGTCATGGTGCTGCCTTGTCCTGTATCCCTGTGAACTATGACGATGTACTCTACAGCAAAGTAAGACTCTGTCTCAAAACAAAACGAACAAACAACAAAAAATCTTCCTTGATGCCCCCAAAGCCTCTAAACTGGTAAAACTGTTCATGGCTCATACCTGGCATTTCCATTCAGATAGCCTTAGTGAATTACATGATAAGAAGCACAAACGATCCTGCTGGAAACTGAGGAAGAGACAGTATTTATTACACAAATCCTGGTGGCTCAGTGTGGAGGTGAGGTGTGTCCTGCGCCCCTGGGGGAGTCCTGGAGAAGTGGGACCTGAAGCTTCTCTGGGACCTTCCCACCCTCTGGTGTCAGCTCTTTCCCTGCTCTGTTTCTGCTGTTAGCCAAACTCTCTCTCTGTATGTTTCCTGGGAATCTGTGACTCCTTCCAGTTGTTGTGTCTGTTGTAACCTGTGCAGCTGGCTCAGCATGCTCTGTTGTTTCCGCAGAGGTGAAGGCTCTATCCGGGAGATTTGAAGACGAGGAAGGCACGTTGCTGCATGGTACCCGACGTGTGGTGGCGTGCTAGTGGGAAGAAACGCCGAGTGGGTGCTGGAACAGTAAGTACCTGGCTGGGGAATCCGAAAGCTAAAGAAATTCAAATCTAGAGAACGCCAGCCAGCAACACTGCGCCTTGGCTGCTCTTTCCTCTTCCAGAGAAATTGTTTTGTTTTTTTTTCTTTTTTTTAATTTTTATTAAATCATAGCTGTGTACATTAATATGATCATGGGGCACCATACACTTGGTTCATAGATCGTTTGACACATTTTCATCACACTAGTTAACACAGCTTTCATAGCATTTTCTTAGTTATTTTGCTGAGACCTTTACATTCCACATTTACTAGAATTCACATATACCCTTGTAAGATGCACCGCAGGTGTAATCACATTAATTCCCCTCCCTCCAACTTCCTTCCCCTCCCTCCCCTCCCTTTCCTCCTTTTCCCTATTCTTAGGTTGTAACTGGGTTATAGCTTTCATTTGAAGGTCCTACATTAGTTTCATAATAAGGGTGAGTACATTGGGTACTTTTTCTTCCATTCTTGAGACAATTTACTAAGAAGAATATGTTCCAGCTCCATCCATGTAAACATGAAAGAGGTAAAGTCTCCATCTTTTTTTAAGGCTGCATAATATTCCATGGTATACATATACCACAATTTATTAATCCATTCGTGGATCGATGGGCACTTGGGCTTTTTCCATGACTTAGCAGTTATGAATTGGGCTGCAATAAACATTCCAGTACAAATATCTTTGTTATGGTGTGCTTTTTGGTCTTCTGGGTATATGCCCAGTAGAGGGATTACAGGATTGAATGGCAGATCTATTTTTAGATCTCTAAGTGTTCTCCATATATCTTTCCAAAAGGAATGTATTAATTTGCATTCCCACCAGCAGTGCAAAATTGTTCCATTTTCTCCACATCCACGCCAGCATCTCTGGACTTGGGATTTTGTGATATAGGCTAGTCTCACTGGAGTTAGATGATATCTCAAAGTAGTTTTGATTTGCATTTCTCTGATGATTAAAGATGATGAGCATTTTTTCATATGTCTGAAGGCCGTGCGCCTGTCTTCTTCAGAGAAGTTTCTCTTCAAGTCCCTTGCCAGCCTGTGATGGGATCCCTTGTTCTTTTCTTGCCAATGCGTTTGAGTTCTCTGTGGATTCTGGTTATTAAACCTTTGTCGGAGACAACCTGCAAATATCTTGTCCCATTCTGAGGGCTGTTTGCTTGCTTTACTTACTGTGTTCTTGGCTGTGCAGAGGCTTTTTAGTTTGATCAAGTCCCAATAGTGTATTTTTGAAGCAGTTTCAATTGCCCAGGGGGTCCTTCTCATAAAAAACTCGCCCAACCCAATTTCTTCAAGGGTTTTCCCTGCACTCTCTTCTAGTATTTTTACAGTTTCATGTGTTCGGTTTAAATCTTTAATCCAGTGAGAGTCTATCTTGGTTAATGGTGAGAGGTGTGGGTCCAGTTTCAGTTTTCTACAGGTTGCCAGCCAGTTCACCCAGCACCATTTGTTAAATAGGGAATCTTTTCCCCACTGAATGTTTTTAATTGGCTTTTCAAAGATTAAATAATGGTAATTAGCTGGATTCATCTCTTGCTTCTCTATTCTGTTCCAGACATCTACTTCTCTGTTTTTGTGCCAGTACCATGCTGTTTTGATCACTATTGATTTGTAATATAGTCTGAGGTCTGGTAGTGTGATTCCTCCTGCTTTGTTTTTATTTCTGAGTAATGTCTTGGCTATTCGAGGTTTTTTCTGATTCCATATAAAACGAAGTATTGTTTTTTCAAGATCTTTAAAGTATGACAGTGGAGCTTTAATAGAGATTGCATTGAAATTATATATTGCTTTGGGTACTATGGACATTTTAACAATGTTGATTTTTCCCAACCATGAGCATGGTATATTTTTCCATTTGTTAACATTCTCAGCTATCTCTTTTCTTAGAGTTTCATAGTTCTCTTTATATAGATCTTTCACGTCCTTTGTTAGATAAACTCCCAAGTATTTCATCTTCTTTGGCACTACTGTGAATGGGATAGAGTCCTTAACTGTTTTTTCAACTTGACTATTGTTGGTATATATAAAGGCTACCGATTTATGAATGTTGATTTTGTAACCTGAGACACTGCTGTATTCCTTGATCACTTCTAAGAGTTTTGTAGTAGAGTCCCTAGTATTGTCCAGATATACAATCATATCATCTGTGAAGAGCGAAAGTTTGATCTCTTCTGACCCTATGTGGATACCCTTGATTGCCTTTTCTTCCCTAATTGTGGTGACTAAAACTTCCATTGCAATGTTAGAGAGCAATGGAGACAATGGGCAGCCTTGTCTGGTTCCAGATCTCAGTGGAAATGATTCCAATTTAACTCCATTCAATATGATATTGGCTGTGGGTTTGCTGTAGATGGTCTCTATCAGTTTAAGAAATGTCCCTTCTATACCAATTTTCTTAAGTGTTCTGATCATGAACGGATGTTGGATGTTATCAAAACTTTTTTCTGCATTGATTGAGAGAATCATATGGTGTTTGTTTTTTAATTTGTTTATGTGCTGAATTACATTTATAGATTTATGGATATTGAACCAGCCTTGAGATTCTGAGATAAAACTGACTTGATCATGATGTATGATTTGTTTGATATGTTGCTGGATTCTGTTTGTTAGGATCTTGTTGAATATTTTTGCATCTATATTCATTAGTGATATTGGTCTATAATTTTCTTTTCTTGTTGGATCTTTTCCTGGTCTGGGGATCAGGGTGATGTTTGCTTCATAGAACGTGTTGGGTAGTCTTCCTTCTTTTTCTACCTTTTGGAACAGATTGAGTAATATAGGTACTAATTCCTCTTTAAAGGTTTGGTAGAATTCTGATGTAAAACCATCTGGTCCCGGGCTTTTCTTTTTGTGGAGATTTTGTATGGTTGATGTTATTTCCGAACTTGATGTGGGCCTGTTCAACATTTCCACTTGATTTTGGTTAAGTCTTGGAAGATGACGTGCTTCCAAGTAATGGTCAATTTCCTTCAGATTTTCGTATTTCTGAGTTTAAAGGTTCTTGTAATATTCATTAAGGATTTTTTTTATTTCTGAGGAGTCTGTTGTTATTTCGTCTTTGTTATTTCTGATTGATGAGATTTTACTCTTTTTTTCCTGATTAGGTTGGCCAAAGGTTTATCTATTTTGTTGATCTTTTCAAAAAACAAGCTTTTTGATTTATTGATCTGTTGTATTATTCTTTTGTTTTCAATTTCTTTTAGTTCTGCTCTGATTTTGGTTATTTCTTTTCTTCTACTGGATTTGGGGTTGGAGTGTTCATCCATTTCCAGTCTCTTGAGATGTCCCATTAAGTTGCTTACTTTCTCTCTTTGCGTTCTCTTGAGGAAGGCTTGCAGTGCTATAAATTTCCCTCTTAGAACTGCCTTTGCGGTGTCCCAGAGGTTCTGATAGTTCGTGTCTTCATTGTCATTTTGTTCCAGAAATTTGGCAATTTCCTTCTTGATCTCATCTCTGACCCAGCTATCAATCAACATAAGGTTATTTAACTTCCATGTTTTTGTATGTGTATGCAGATTCCTGTTGTTACTCATCTCAAGTTTTATTCCATGATGGTCCGAGAAGATGCATGAAATAATTTCTATTCCTTTAAATTTACTGAGGTTAGACTTGAAGGAGAAAATTCTCAAAGTGGCCAGGCGAAAGAAATCTATTACTTTCAAAGGGAAGAACATTAGAATGACTGCGGATCTCTCTGCTGAAAATTTTCAAACCAGAAGAGGGTGGCTTGAAAATTTTTTTCATCAATTTTTTTTTCATCAATTTTTTTCATCTTTCCTAAGATGTGATTGATTCTGGAGTAAGTTCTATGGGATGATGAGAAGTATGTGTATTCGGTTTTGTTGGGATGAAATGTTCTGTAGATGTCTGCTAAATCTAAATGCTGGATGGTTGGATTTAAATCTAGAATTTCTTTACTCAGCTTTTTGTTGGAGGATCGATCCATCACTGCCAATGGAGTGTTAAAATCTCCAACTATTATAGAGTTGGAGGAAATCAAGTTGCTCATGTCTGTTAGAGTTTCTCTTATAAATTGAGGTGCATTCTGGTTGGGTGCATAGATATTCACAATTGAACTCATCATATTGAGTCTTACCCTTAACAAATATGAAGTGACCATTTTTGTCCTTCCTTACTTTTGTTGGTTTAAAGCCTATTGTATCTGCAAATAAAATTGCAACTCCTGCTTTTTTCTGGTTACCATTTGCCTGAAATATGGATGACCATCTTTTCACCCTGAGTCTGTATTTGTCTTTTAAGTTAAGATGTGACTCTTGTATGCAACAAATGTCTGGCCTGAGTTTTTGTATCCAGTCAGCTAACCTATGTCTCTTTAGAGGGCAGTTTAAGCCATTCACATTAATGGAGAGTATTGATAAGTTTGGTGAAATTTGGGGTATTGAGTTTTTTGAAAGTCCAGTGGGCATTTTTAATCCTTTTGCCATTGTGGAAGTTGGAGTTTGATCAGAAGTTTCTGAGTGAGTTTACTTTTGTAGTAGAGGATTGGGTTGGTTATTATGGAGGATAGGTCTGAGAATATCCTGAAGAGCTGGTTTGGTTATGTCAAATTTCTTTAGCATATGTATGTCATTAAAGTATTTAATTTATCCATCATAAATGAAACTCAGTTTAGCTGGGTACAAGATCTGGGGTTGAAAGTTATTTTGCTTGAGGAGATTAAACGTTGGTGACCACCCGCTTCTGGCTTGAAAATTTTCAGCAGAGAGATCTGCAGTCATTCTAATGTTCTTCCCTTTGAAGGTAATAGATTTCTTTTGCCTGGCTGCTTTGAGAATTTTCTACTTCATACTAACTTTAGTGAAGTTAATTATGACATGCCTGGGGGATGTCTTATTGGGGTTGAGTCATGCTGGGGTTCTGAGGCTATCTGCTATCTGAATTTCAGGTTCTCTAGGCATGTCTGGAAAATTCTCTTTCATAATTTCATGCAGAAGGGCCTCTGCGCCCAGTAAGGCCACTTCATCTGTTTCAGGAATTCCTATGAGACAGATATTTGCCTTCTTCAAGTTATCCCAGAGCTCTCTGAGAGAGTGATCCATTTTTGCTCTCCATTTCTCTTCCTCTTTGAGAGTTGGGGAGTGTTCAAAGGCTTTATCTTCGATGTCGGAGATCCTTTCTTCTGTTTGTCCATTCTGTTGCTAAGGTATTCTACTGTATTTTTCATATCTTTGAGGGCTGCAAATTCTTGCTTCAGTGTGTCTAAGTCTTTGATGGTTTTGTCTTTAAATTCGTTAAATTCTTGAGACAGCTTTTGAATTTCTCCACGAATTCCTAGTTCCATTTTGTTAATCTTGTTTGCCATCCAAATTCTGAATTCGATTTCTGACATCTCAGCCACTTGTTTGTGAATGGGATCTTCAATTACATCTGCTGTATCTTTCCTTGGGGGGGGTTGATCTATTCTGGTTATTCATGTCACCAGAGTTTTCCGCTGATTCTGCTTCATGATTGTTTTACTCCCTTTGATTTCTCCCCTGGTGTTTTGTCGAGGACCCGTACAGTGCTGTGGCCTGAGAAACTGGGGCCCTGTTTTGTGTAGAGGGGCTAAGTGGTTCTGTCTTGTTTTCAGCTTGTTTCTATGTGACCCTAGTGAAACAGTTACTCTGCGTTGAAGTCTCAGCTGTGGAGAAATACCAGCAATTAAGTCACCCCACCCACCACAGGCAACAAATGGAAAAGGAAAATCAAACCTTCCTACAACCACAAACCCAGGGCACCACCTGGATAGTCCCTAGGTGAGTGGCTCAGTTCAAAAGGTCCAAATCAATTGTCTCAGTCAGCAGCTGCCTCGGGTGGTAGAGTTCAAGAGGTCCCTGGGAACTGGATCACAGGGGTCTGGTGACTGCTCTAATATGGCTTGCTCCAGTGGTGCGTGGAGTCAGGAAGAGCCACCCAGTAAAAATATCAGTCCGGGATGATTGATGCCTCCTCCCCAACTTGCAGCTCTGTCACACCCAGTCTCTGCTAGCCCCACAGGGCTGTGACCCAGTCAGTTGTCTGCAGTAAGCAGATACTCCAGGGGTTTGCACCTGCCTAAGTCACAGGGTAGTCTGTGTCTGCTCGTCTAGGCCACTACTCTCTGTCTTTATCCATCGGGGGTGGTGTGGCCTGTCAACCTCGGGCACTTGATGGAGGCTGGAGGTGTTCACTCAGTTCCAGCCCCACCCTTAGTTTATGTTCCTGGGTGAACGGAACAACCCTGTGGGAGTTTGTTTCTGACCCTGCTAGATTCTTCTGCAGAGGAGAGGCTGATTTGAGTTCCCAGAACCTGTGCCTCAGGCCCTGTCTTTAGTCCTGTGATTTTGTATTCGCAGCCCAATCAGTTGTTGGCTGTAGCCTCTTGGCCTCCTTTGTCTATAGGCTGGTGATCCCCTGAGGGCCAGGTGCATCTTAGGCTCAGTCAAGCAGTCCTCTGGATCAGTCCCGCCTTGGGAGTTTCCCGGCTCTGCGGGTATGTTTTCTAGTCCCCGTGTTCCACCCAGGTCAGTGCTGCCTCAGGCAAACCCTTTACTCACGGGGCCTGTGTTTCAGTCCCAGGTCTGTTCCATGGTGGTTGCCATCTGAGAAGATGCCCGGCCTCATCTGGTTGCCCAGGAAGATAGGAGGAGAGGCTATGGGATATGTGGGGGTGGGCCTTGTTATTGCTGAAGATGGCTGTTGCTCTGCACCTCGGGACACCACCACTCCAGTGTAATTCCCTCTTAGCCGATCATCGTCTTCTCGCTCCTTTGCTACAGAGTCAGCACTGGGCAAGCTGCAGTCCAGGTCCTGTCTGCACCTCTCAAGAGTTCACCCAAGAATCTGGACTCCCAGGGGGGCAGGTCTCCAGATCACGGAGTGAGAGTGGAGGGGAGTGTTAGGAGCTCAGAGTTGCAGGTCGTAACACCAAGCTCATTGAGACCAAATGAACAAATAAACAGATACAAAGGTTACCAGGCACATGGGCCCATAGATAGAGAGACAGATGGAAACACATAGACATACAGGTAACAGCCACAACAACAGCAATTTAAGAACAACTGCGATAAAAATAGTGATAATCATAAAATAATTGAAAGAAAGGAAAAAAAGAGAGAAAAAAGTGGTGTTAGTAGGAATGTTAAATGAGAAGAAAGAAGAAATTAAAATTAGAAAACATAGAAATAAAAAATATATTTATATATAAAGTAATAATAAAAAAATATTGAAATCTCCTCTAAGAAAATGGTGAGGAAAAAACAGACAAAAACAAAACAAACAAAAAAAAAAACCCATGAAAACCAAACAAACAAAAAAAAAAGAAACAAAACAAAGGCACCAACTACAAAAATATTCTTGCGTGTAGAAATATACCTATATATATCTGTATGTCTGCTGTAGGGATCAACTTTCATAGGAATATATTCATACTGCAATATACTTTCTTGACAACAGGTGGCGCTGTGAGTGGTTCTGAGGCTTATACCTGATTTTCAGTTTATACTGTTACCATGATAACCACCTTCCATGGCCAATCACCATTTTGGAATTTCTGCAAATGTTTGTTGCCTAAGAATTGTGTAAGCTCAGCTGTTCTTTTCCAGACAGCACTTGCGACCGACCTTCCCACTCAGTGCAAGTGTCCACGCTTCTCAAGTCTTTCCACTCTATTCCCGGTTCTCCTGCAAGCTGGCAACTGCAATCTGCTGTAGGGGGAGTGGTGCTGAGTTGCGCTGTTGCTGGTGTGCTTGCAGTTTTATCTGCTGTAGCTGGCTCCCGGGGCTGAAGCCAAGTTCGGGGCCTCAGCAGCTAAAGTCGGGTCGTGGCTTCAGTAGCTTCCCGGCTTTAGCAGCCAAAGCCGGGTCCGCGGCTTCAAGCCGGGTCCTGTGGTTGGAGCTTTAGGGGGACTTATTCTGGTTTTTATGGTTCAGAGTTTCCCATTTGGATTGGTGCCCACCAGTTCTCCACATAGCCTAAAACCGCCAGCCCCCTCCAATGCCTGGGGGAAAGGTGCCCGCCCTTTTGGGTAGTTCAAAATTTCTGTTTCCCCGGCAGGATCCTTTCCCTTCAATTGTCCAACAGTTTGCCCAGCTCCCCGTGGTTTTGAGTGGCTCTCCTTTTTGACTGGCTCTCCTTTTGGAACTCCCTCAGTTCAGGAATAATTATTTGTCAATTGGGTTTTGTCATCATTTACAAGCTGCTGACTTCTGTAGGGGAGGGGCCTGCTGGCCGGCAGGGATGAGCAGGGAAGAATCTCTACAACAGAGTCTGTGATTTTAAATTACCCCTCATATGTAGCAATCCACCAGTTCGCTGGATGTCTCCAGCTGTCTGTCCACTCCAATAATCCACTCACAGGGAAGGTCCAGACTGCCTTTCCTCTCACCTGATGGCTTGGGAGAGGTGGGCTACACGTCCGTCCTGTCCGCCATCATGCTACGCCCCAGCATTATATTTCAAAGTGATATAGATAATTAAATACATAAAAGTTACTGCTAGGACTTAAATTATTGGAGATAGAGCATTTGGAAAATGAAAAACTATATAATAGTGTGTGCTCTGTAAACTGGAATTTTACTCTCTTGGCAGCATGTCAATGAGAATGCATCATATTTTGTACCATACTTACAGTGATCATACAGAAACATTACTTTTAATAATTTAAGGTTTCAAATAGAATGTTTTTAAAAGCAGGAACTTTTTTATACCTTAGTTTTAACTTGATTGCTTCATTTTAAAGTGATTAAAATTCTATAGAAAAACAGTATTTTTGAGAACATATAAGTTTATAATATCATATTGTAGATACTAGGGGAAAATATTATTTTCTTATAATAAGATATAATATTGAGGAATTTATTCTCATAAGCTTGCAATGCATTCAGCCTGAAAGACTAGAAAATTCCAAGTGGTCACTGATACTACTGATACTTTTTTTTGTGTGTGAGGGGGTAGTTTTTATTATTAATATAATTTCAAACTTACAAAAAATTTACAAGAACAGTACAAAGAATTTCCACCAAACCTTGCCTCAGAATCATTTCTTGTGACCTTTATACCCCGTTTGCTTTCACTTTTGCTCACTCGTGCTCACCCTCCCATTCCCTTTTTTCTGAAAAAAAATTTTTTTTTATTAAATCATAGCTGTGTACATTAATGCAATTATGGGACACAATACAGTGGTTTTATAGACCATTTGACAAATTTTCGTCACACTGGTTAACATAGCCTTTATGGCATTTTCTTAGTTATTGTGTTAAGACATTTATATTCTACATTTACTAAGTTTCACATGTACCCTTGTAAGATGCAGTAGGTGTAATCCCACCAATCACCCTCCCTTCACCCAGCCTCCCCCCTCCCTGTCCTCACTCTCCTCCTTACCCATATTCTTAGGTTAAAACTGGGTTATAGCTTGCATATGAAAGCCATAAATTAGTTTCATAGTATGTCTGAGTACATTGGATACTTTTCCTCCATTCTTGAGATACTTTACTAAGGAGAATATGTTCATGTTCCATCCATGTAAACACGAAAGAGGTAAAGTCTTCATCTTTCTTTAAGGCTATGTAATATTCCATGGTGTACATATACCACAATTTATTAATACATTCATGGATGGATGAGCACTTGGGTTTTTTCCATGACTTAGCAATTATGAGTTGGGCTGCAATAAACATTCTGCTACAAATATCTTTGTTATAATGTGAGTTTTGGTCTTCTGGATATATAGCTAGTAGACGAATTATAAGATTGAATGGCAGATCTATTTTTAGATCACTAATTGTTTTACCAACATCTTTCCAAAAGGAATATATTAATTTGCATTCCCACCAGCAGTGTAGAAGTGTTCCCTTTTCTCCACATCCATGCCAACATCTCTGGTCTCGGGATTTTGTGATAAGGGATAATCTTACTAGCGTTAGATGATATCTCAAAGTAGTTTTGATTTGCATTTCTCTGATGATTAAGGATGATGAACATTTTTTCATGTCTGTAGGCCTTGTGCCTGTCTTCTTCAG
This sequence comes from Nycticebus coucang, assembly GCF_027406575.1. Lineage (NCBI taxonomy): Eukaryota > Metazoa > Chordata > Mammalia > Primates > Lorisidae > Nycticebus > Nycticebus coucang. The sequence continues at coordinate 87,935,771 of NC_069785.1, forward strand.
AGAATTTTCTGTTCAAGTCGCTTGCCCCGCCTGTGATAGGATCCCTGTTCGTTTCTTACTTATACGTTTGAGTTCTCTGTGGATTGTGGTTATTAAACTTTTGTGGGTGACATAATGTGCAAATATCTTCTCCCATTCTGAGGGCTGTCTACTTGTTTTACTTACTGTGTTCTTGGCTGTGCAAAAGCTTTTTAGTTTGGTCAGGTCCCAGTAGTGTATTTTTGAAGCTGCTTCAATTGCCCAAGGGGTCCTCCTCATAAAATACTCGCCCAAACCAATTTCTTCAAGAGTTTTCCCTGCACTCTCTTCTAGCATTTTTATAGTTTCATATCTTAAGTTAAAATCTTTAATCCAGTGAGAGTCTATCTTAGTTAATGGTGAATGGTGTGAGTCCAGTTTCAGTCTTCTACAGGTTGCCAGCCAGTTCACCCAGCACCATTTGTTAAATAGGGAATCTTTTCCCCACTGAATATTTTTAATTGGCTTGTTAAAGATCAAATAATGGTAAGTAGCTGGGTTCATCTGTTGGTTCTCTATTCTGTTCCATACATCCACCTCTCTGTTTTTGTGCCAGTACCATGCTGTTTTGATCACTATCGATTTATACTATAGTCTGAGTTCTGGTAGCATGATTCCTCCTGCTTTGTTTTTATTTCTGAGTAATGTCTTGGCTATTCGAGTTTTTTTCTGATTCCATATAAAATGAAGTATTATTTTTTCAAGATCTTTAAAGTATGACCGTGGAACTTTAATAGGGATTCCATTAAAACTGTATATTGCTTTGGGTAATATGGACATTTTAACAATGTTGATTCATCCCAGTCATGAGCATGGTATGTTTTTTCATTTGTTAACATTTTCAGCTATTTCTTTTTTTAGAGTTTCCTAGTTCTCTTTATAGAGATCTTTCACATCCTTTGTGAGATAAACACCCAAATATTTCATCTTTTTTGGCACTACTATGAATGGAATAGAATCCTTAACTGTTTTATCAGTTTGACTACTGTTGCTATATATAAAGGTTACAGATTCATGAATGATGATTTTGTAACCTGAGACGCTGCTGTATTCCTTGATCACTTCTAAGAGTTTTGTAGTAGAATCCCTGGTGTTTTCCAGATATAATATCATTTGATCTGCAAAGAGCAAATGTTTAATCTCTTCTGACCCTATATTAATACCCTTGATCGCCTTTTCTTCCCTAATTGCAATGGTTAAAACTTCCATCACAATGTTAAAGAACAGTGGAGACAATGGGCAACCTTGTCTGGTTCCTGATCTGAATGGAAATGATTTCAATTTAACTCCATTCAATATGGTATTGGCGGTGGGTTTGCTGTAGATGTCATCTATCAGTTTATGAAATGTCCCTTCTATACCAATTTTCTTAAGTGTTCTGATCATAAAGGGATGGTGGATATTATCAAAAGCTTTTTCTGCATCAATTGAGAGAATCATATGGTCTTTTTTTAATATGTTTATGTGCTCAATTATATTTATAGATTTTCATATATTGAACCAGCTTTGAAACCTTGGGATAAAACACGCTTGGTCATGATGTATAATTTGTTTTATGTGTTGCTGGATTCTGTTTCTTAGGTTCTTGTTGAATATTTTTGCATCTATATTCATTAGTGATATTGGTCTACAATTTTCTTTTCTTGTTGGGCCTTTTCCTGCTTTTTGGATCAGGGTGATTTTTGCTTCATAGAACATGCTGGGCAGTATTCCTTCTTTTTCTATACTTTGGAACAGGTTGAGTAATATAGGTACTAGTTCCTCTTTAAAGGTGGTAGAATTCGGACTTGAAGCCATCTGGTCCCAGGCTTTTCTTGTTAGGGAGATTTTTGTATGCTTGATGCTATTTCAGAACTTGATATAGGCCTGTTCAACATTTCCACTTGATTCTGGCTAAGTCTTAGAAGGTGACCTGTTCTCAAGTATTGGTCAATTTCCTTCAAATTTTCATATTCGTGAGAATAAAGTTTCTTGTAATATTCATCAAGGAATTTTTGAATTTCTGAGGAGTCTGTTGTTATTTCGACTTTGTCATTTCTGGATGGATGAAATTAGAGATTTTACTCTTTTTTCCTGGTTAGGTTACCCAAAGTGTTATCTATTTTATTGACCTTTTCAAAAAAAACAAAACAACTTTTTGATTTATTGATCTGTTGTATAATTCTTTTGTTTTCAATTTCATTTAATTCTGCACTTACATTGGTTATTTCTTTACTTCTACTGGGTTTGGGGTTGGAATGTTCTTCCTTTTCCTGTTGCTTGAGATGTCCCATTAAGTTGTTAACTTCCTCTCTTTGCATTCTCTTGAGGAAGGCTTGTAGTGCTATAAATTTCCCTCTTAGGAGTGCCTTTGCCGTGTCCCATAGGTTCTGATAATTTGGGGCTTCATTGTTGTTTTGTTCCAAAAATTTGTCAATTTCCTTCTTAATCTCATCTATGACCTAGCTATCATTCAGCATAAGGTTATTTAACTTCCATGCTTTTGTACGAGTATGCAGATTCCTGTTATTACTGAGTTCAACTTTTATTCCATGATGGTCTGAGGAGATGCAAGGAATAATTTCTATTCCTTTAAATTTACTGAGTTTAGACTTGTGACCTAAGATGTGATAGATTTTGGAGTATGTTTCGTGGACTGATGAAAAGTATGTTTATTCAGTTTTATTGGGATGAAATGTTCTATAGATGTCTGTCTATAGATCCAAATGTTGGATGGTTAGGTTTAAATCTAAAATTTCTTTGCTCAGCTTCTTATTGGAGGATCTATCCAACTGTGCCAATGGAGTGTTGAAGTCTCCAATTATTATGGAGCTGGAGGAAATCAAGTTGCTCATGTCTGTTAGAGTTTCTCTTATAAATTGAGGTGCATTCTGGTTGGGTGCATAAATATTAACAATTGAAATCACACTTTATGGAGTATTACCCTTAACAAACATGAAGTGACCATTCTTATCCTTCCTTACTTTTGTTCCTTTAAAGCCTATTGTGTCTGCAAATAGAATTGCAACACCTGCTTTTTTCTGATTACCATTTGCCTGATATATGGATGACCATCCTTTCACCTGAGTCTATATTTATCTTTTAAGGTAAGATGTGATTCTTGTATGCAGCAAATATCTGGCCTGAGTTTTTTTTATCCAGTCAGCCAAACTGTGCCTCTTTAGAGTACAGTTTAAGCCATTCACATTAATGAAGAATATTGATAAGTCTGGTAAAATTTTGTGTATCAAGTTTTTCGAAAGTCCAGTGGACATTTTTAATCCTTTCACCACTGTGGAAGTTGGAGTTTGATCAAAAGGTTCTGAGTGAGTTTACTTTTGTGGTAGAGAATTGGGCTGGTCATTATGGAGGATAGGTCTGAGAATATCCTGAAAAGCTGGTTTGGCTACGGAAAATTTTTTCAACATGTGAATGTCATTAAAGTATTTAATTTCTCCATCATAAATGAAACTCAGTTTAGCTGGATACAGGATCTGGGGTTGAAAGTTATATTGTTTAGGAGATTAAAATTCGATGACCACTCTCGTCTGGCTTCAAAGGTTTCAGCAGAGAGATCTGCAGTCATTTTAATATTCTTCCCTTTGTAGGTAATAGATTTCTTCCATCTGGCAGCTTTCAGAATTTTCTCCTTCATATTAACTTTAGTGAAGTTAATTATGATGTTTCTGGGGGATATCTTACGGATTGAGTCATGCTGGGGGTTCTGAAACTGTCTGCTATCTGAATTTCAGAATCTCTGGGCATGTCTGGAGAATTGTCCTTCATAATTTCTTGGAGAATAGCCTCTGTGCCTTCTGAAGCCATTTCATCGCTTTTAGAGATTCCAATGAGGCAGTTATTACCTTTCTTTGAATTATCCCAGAGCTCTCTGAGAGAATGTTCCATTTTTGCTCTTTATTTCTCTTCCTCTTTGAGAGTTTGGGAGCATTCAAAAGCTTTTTGTTCAATGTCAGAAATCCTTTCTTCTGCTTGTTCCACTCTGTTACTGGGGGATTCTACTGTATTTTTCATATCTTTCAGGACTGCACATTCTTGCTTCAATGTGTCAAAATCTTTGGTGGTTTTGTCTTTAAATTCATTGAATTCTTGTGACAACTTTTGAATTTCTTCTCGAATTTCTAATTCCAACTTTTGAATTGGTCCTCGAATTTCTAATTCCAAATTTTCCTACATTCTATTAATCTTGTTTGCAATCCAAATTCTGAATTCAATTTCTGACATCTCAGCCATCTGTTTATGAAAAGGACCTTCAGGTACATCTGCCATATTTTTCCTTGGGGGTTTAATCTACTCTGATTATTCATGTTACCAGAGTTTTTCCACTGATTCTGCTCAATGATTATTTTATACCTTTTGACTTTTCCCCTGGAGCTTTTCTGAGGGCCCATACAGTGCTATAGCCTGAGAAACTGGAGACCTGTATGGTGTGGTGAGGTAAGTAGCTCTATCTTGTTTTCAGCTGGTCTCTTTCCAACCCTAGTGAAACAGTTACTCTGGGTTGATGTCTCAGCTGTCGAGAAATACCAGCAATTAAGTCACCCTGCCCCCTACAGGTAACAACTGGAAAAGGAAAAGCAAACCTTCCTACAACCACACACCCAGGGCACCATTTGGATAGTCCTCAGGTGATTGGCTCACTTCAAATGTTCCAAATCAATTGTCTCAGTCAGTACCTGTCTCAAGTTGGAGAGTTTAACAAGTCTCTGGCAACTAGATCACAGGGTCTGCTGACAACTCAAATATGACTTGCTCCAGTGCTCTGTGGGGTTGAGGACCCACCCAGCAAATAGATTAGTCTGGAAAGGTTGATGCCTCCTTCCCCACCTTGCACCTCTGTCACCCCCAGTCACTGATAACCCCGCAGGGCTGTGACTTTGTTGTCTCCAATGAGCAGATACTCAAGGGGGTTGCACCTGCCTGAATAACAAGGAAATCTATGTCTCCTCAGCCAGGCTGCCGCTCTCTGCAGGGGGAGGTGAGGCCTGACAACCTTGGGTTGTCAACCCACCCCTGACTGATGTTACTGACCAAACAGAACAACTTTGTGTAATTTATTTCTGTTCTGGCTAAATTCCCCTGCAGAAGAAAAGCTGTTTTAAGTTCACAGAACCTGTGCCTCAGGCCCTGTCTTTGCTGCTGCAGGTTTGTATTCGCAGCACAGTTAGCTGTCAGTTCTAACCTCCTGCCCTCCTTTGTCTAGGCTGAAGATTGCCTGGGGGCCGGGTCTGTCTTAGGTTCAGTAAAGCTGTCCTCTGTGTCAGCCCTTCCCTGGGAGTCACCTGGCACTGCACATGCATTTTCTAGTCCCCGTGCTCCACCCAGACTGGTACCACCTCAGGCAAAGCTTTTACTTACAAGGCCTGCGTTTCCATCCCAGATCTGTTCTGCCAGTGGTTGCCACCCGAGAAGATGCCCGGCCTCCTCTGGTTGCCCAGAGAGACAGGGGTGTGACTACAGAACATCCAGGGGTGAGCCCTATTGTTGCCCAAAATGATTGCTGTTCTGTGCCTCGGGGCACTGCCACTGTGGCGTGGTTCCCTCTCATCCGACCATCCTCTCCTCACTCCTGTGCCTCAGAATCAGCACTGACCAGCTGCAGTCCAGGCCCTGTCCACACTCCTTGAGAATATGTACCACACCCAAGTATATGTACTCCTGGGGGACAGGTCTCCAGACCTCAAAGTAGAGTGGAGGGGAGTGCTGGGAGCTCAGAATTGCAGGTAGCGAATATATACAGTTTACACAGTTTTATGCCTGGCAGGAGAGTGCCATGGCACCCTATTAGGGGAAGTAGTTCCATTTTATAGAGAGTCTCTCCGGTGAAGTATATGGGAGGACTTTTGAACTCTGCTCATTTGTTTATGGGGTATTCCAAGCTGTTCTCATGGGGGAGGGGATTCCCGTCTGCTTGGTGATGGATTTTGTACCTTTTGTTTGTATCCTTGGGGTCGCAGCTCACCTCAGTAGGGCTGACATGCATTTTTCAACCTTGTCTCTTGGCGCAGCTCTAATCCACCAGGTTACTTGCTAAATTTCTGTCCTTTAACTCTCCTTCTGAATGGGAGCCTCTGTGGAAAGCTGGCTTCTGTCAGCCATCTTGTCTCTGCCCCTCTCCCATTCCCTTTCTTAATCACTTTCTCTCACGTTCTCTTTCTCTTGTTCTTTGTGTTTTTACATACACACAGGCACTCAGGCACACATGCACATTACCTTGCAGGCATCAAGACATGCTCATTTATCTCTAAATATTTCGTTCCATATTACCCAAGGACAAAGAGAAATTTCTTTCTGAACCACAGTACAAGTACATAACTAGGGAATTTCATATTATACAAGGCTGCTGTGTAATCCACAGTTCATATAAAAATTTTGCCCATTGGCCCACCTAGTGCCATTATGGCCATTTTGTTCCCAGCTCAGGATCTAATGAAGGACAAACACTGATTTCAGTCATAATGAATCTCTTTTTATTTTCTTTTAACCTGAAAACATCCTTGAGATTTTCTTCATGTTTTAAGAGTTTTGAAGGTATCAACCAGTTATTTTAAATATATACCCTGTTTCCCCAAAAATAAGACAGCGTCTTATTTTAAGGTGTGCTCCCAAAGATGCACTAGGTCTTATTTTCAGGGGATGTCTTATCTTTCCTGTAAGCAGGACTTATTTTCAGAGGATGTCTTATTTTCAGGGAAACAGGGTAGTATTTTAAACTATGTGTTTGAGAATTTGTCATGGTTATACCAAAGTCAATCACCTTTCTTCTTGCTGTTGTTTGTTTGTTTTTTTTTGAGGCAGTGTCTCACTTTATCACCCTTGGTAGAGTGCCCTGGCATCACAGCTCACAGCAACCTAAAACTCTTGGGTTCAAACAATTCTCTTATCTCAGCCTCCTCAGTAGCTGGAACTGTAGGCATACAACACCCAGCTATTTTTAGAGACAGGGTCTCCTTCTAGTTCAGGCTGGTCTTGAACTCATGACTGCAGGCAATCCGCCCACCTTGGCTTCCCAAAGAGTTGGAATTACTGGGATTACATCTGTGGTGCATATTACAAGAGTATATGTGAAACTTAGTAAATGTAGAATGTAAATGTCTTAACACAATAACTAAGAAAATGCCAGGAAGGCTATGTTAACCAGTATGATGAAAATGTGTCAAACGTTCTATAAAACCAGTGTATGGTGCCCCATGATAACATTAATGTACACAGCTATGGTTTTATAATAATAAAAAAAAGTTGGGATTACAGGCATGAGCTACCCCACTCTTCAATCACCTTTGTTAGGAATGCGGGAGAAGTGATACTGTCTTCTTCAAACCATACAGTGTCAGTATGTGCATGATTTCAGTTTGTTCCAATGTTTGCATTGTTAAATTTGATCTCCTGGTGGTTTTTGCCAGGTTTCTTCGTTGCCAAGTTTTATTTTTTATTTTGTAATTAATATGCAACTTGTGAAGACATGAGTCTGAAGCTGTGTGAATAATTGGTTCTTCATCAAACACTCATCCCCTAGACTCTACTGTATTCCCTGAAACAACTACTAGCATGGCCAAATGGTTACTTTCTAACTCCATCATTCATTCTGCATTTATTAGTTGGTATTTTAATAGCAAGAAAAAACTCTTCTCTCTCATTTTTAAATTTTTGTTGTTTATTTATTTATCTATGAACTCATAGATTACTCAAATTTTGTTTATTTTTATGCACAAATTCTTTCCGATTTGACCAGAAGGAGTCCCTGAATCTGATTTCTGTACCCTTGATATAATTCCCCATCATCTTTTATAGCTTCCTTACTTTAAGCCACAAAGAATTTCATAATCCTCTTGTACTTGCTTTGCTGGGACTTCCAATCAGCCGTTTCTCCAAAGACCCTGCTCCATGTATGGCTGCCAGGGTATCTTTGCTTTAGCCTTTCTTAGCAGACAGTGTTCAGAAATTATATAACATTTGTAAATATCTAGGTATAAATTAAAAATGAGTTAACTTTCATATTTTCATTTCCAATTCAATACCTTATAGTTGATTCTAGTTCCACCTTTTCTGTGCTTATAACTTGTTTCTCTAAGAGTGAGAAATACGGCACCATAAATCCAATACGTTTACTGATGGGGTTGGTTCCACAGAAATATATAGGAGATATTCAGAAATGTCATCCCACGATGTGAAAGAGATATCTGTTAACTAGAGGTCAGTATTTATTTTCAGTTGTATCTATCTTTGTCTTTGGAAAAGGTATTACTTGGTTAGTTCACTTTTTCCCCTTTCAGTGAGGTTACTGTGTATTTTTTTTGAAATGAAGTTTGTCTTGCTTGTTTTTATATAGCATTCTATTTCATGGCCTTTGTCTCCCTTTGCATGGAGAGTTAACACACTCTTCTAGCTACCATTGCTGAATGAAAGAAAAATACCCTAGGGTGGCGCCTGTGGCTCAAGGAGTAGGGTGCCAGTCCCATATGCCGGAGGTGGTGGGTTCAAACCTAGCCCTGGCCAAAAACCACAAAAAAAAAAAAAAAAGAAAGAAAGAAAGAAAAATACCCTAATAATATAGCATAAAATTCTATTTTGTCTTTGGATTCTATAGGTCAGGAATTCTCACAGGTTGCGGAGAGCTAGTCCACGATCTTGGATCCTCATCACACACAGAGTTTGTGGACAACTCTGGGTGTTGACTGAGATCTTAGCTGCACTCAATGGCCAGACCACCTATGACCTCTTTGAGTTGCCTGATCTTCATCAAAGCATAGAACTCTAAGGGCAGTGGAACTTCTTACATGGTGTTTTGGCATACAAACTGGAACATTCCATCTCTCAAGACCAAGGCTGTATTATTTTTTATGGACCAGCTTTAGATAGACCACATTCTATCCTGTTCTATTAAGTGTGTCTTGATCCTGTTCAGACTCAAGAAGAGAATTATATTCCTCTTGGATAGCAGAATAGCAAGTTTCTGGAAGAATATATTGGATGTTATGGGTAATACTGTTATACTCAAATTTGGAAAGTAAATTTTCTGCAATATACTTACTTGCCACAATATCTCCCATTTGAACCTCAGGAGAAACACAATGTCTTCCTCCCATCAACATACAAGGTTTTATTTTTTACTGTGTCAGGCTCAGGCTGAAGGTCTAGGATTTCATCATTTAACCAGGCCGTGGCTTCTATAAGGTCCCTCATATGCATTAGTTTGTTTGAATATTATTTCTTTTATCAGAGGCTTTATGAAGTAAGGAGACAAATTATCAGCCCACACCTAACATACAATGGGAGGATAGGCATAGGATAGGTATCTACTCTATCTTGTTCAAAAACTGGAGAAATAGGAGGCATAGAACAGTCAGTGGTGCGTAGAAATTCTGAAATCCAGTTGGGGGCAGGCCCTCAGTCCCTGGACTAGGCTTCAGTCTTTACTGAGAGCTGTTTTCTTCACTTCTGGCTCTGCCTGCTGGAATTCTCACTCTTCACTTAGTCATGTCCTTTCTTTTTGGTAAGGAATAGCTTGTCTATGCAACTGAATTACTTTCTCAGCCCACTAGCCGGTAAAAAAAAGGAGGAAGTAATCTAAAGGTAATTTTTTCATTTTGTATGTTTTCTACCCTTTTTGATATAATCTAATACAATTAGTTTAAAGCAGCAGCCCTCAACCTTTCAGCACAACAGACTAATTTCATGGAAGACAGTTTTTCCATGGACTGAGGGTAGGATGGGGGATAGTTTTGCTATGAGTCTGCAAGCAATTGATTTATTCTGGTCTCTGTGCAGGTAGACCATCTGCTGATGATAATCTGTATTTGCAGCCACTCCTCAGCACTAGCTTTACCACCTCAGCTCCACCTCAGATCATCAGGCATTAGAGTCCCACAAGAAGCCACAACCTAGATTCCTTTCATGTGCAATTTACAGTAGGGTTCATGCTCCTATGCAAACCTAAAGCTGCCCCTGATGTGACAGGAGGCAGAGCTCAGGTGATGATGCCCTGGTGGGGGTTATGGGGAATAGCTGTGAATACAGGCAAAGCTCTGCTCTCTGGCCTGCTGTTCATCTCCTGCTGTATGGCCTGGTTCCGAATAGGCCACAGCTGGGTACAGTCCAGGGCCTGAGGTTTGAGGACTGAAGTTTTAAAACATTACAGATATCACTTTCTTATCCATTCATGTAGACAAAAAGTACTCTCATTGTGCTAAGAGCTTCTGTTTATTGGATTCCTGTGTGTACACTGTGGAGCAGCGCTGCTGGGTTTCTTAAAAGCTCTGTTACTTAATGAAGTGGGTTTGTAAGCAATTCTATAAGACCTTAGACTTTTGTCAATGTGAAATGGAATATAAAGTGCTGCCTTAGGTCTTGCTGAGGTTTTTATAAGATTCTTACAGCCACATCTTAAATTTGATCTTTGCTTGAAAAGGCTTTTTTTTTTTAAATTTCAGATTAATATGAGGGTACAAATGTTTAAGTTACATTGTTTTCAGTTCTAAGGTTAAGTTTAAGTTGTAGTTGAGCCCTTCACCTAGAAGGTGTGATGAACACCCCTATATTAGGCATAGTAGGTGAGATCCTAATTAGTCACAATCCTTCCTCCCCTTTCCTCTTGCCCTTGCCAGACTATATTTGTGTTTTTTCTTTGATATGGATGTATAATTGTTTATATATTGGTTTCATATTAGTACTGAGTAATTTGGATACTTGTTTTTCCACTCTTTAGATATCTTACTAAAAGAATGTGTTTCAACTTCATCCAAGTAAACCCCCCAAATCTCCATCTTTTCTTATGGCCAAATAGTAATCCATGGTATACATATACCACATGCTTGTTAATCTATTCATTGGATGGGCACTTGGGTTGCTTCCACATCTTGGAAATTGTGAATTGAGCAGCAATAAATATTCTGGCAGAAATGTCCTTGTGGTAACATGATTTTTGTTCTTCATGGAAGGCAGCTAGTAATGGGATTGCAGAATCAAAGGGAAGGTCTTCTTTTAGTTCTTTGAGAGTTCTCCATACTTCTTTCCAGGGGGGTGGTATTCATTTGCAATCCCACCAGCACTGTAGAAGTATTCCCTTCTCTCCACATCTGTTCCAGCATCAGCAGATTCAGGACTTTGCTATGTGGGCTACTCTCACTGGAGTTAAGTGGGTATCTCAGCATGTATTCTTAGCAGATTCAGGACTTTGCTATGTGGGCTAATCTCACTGGAGTTAAGTGGGTATCTCAGCATGTATTCTTAGCAGATTCAGGACTTTGCTATGTGGGCTAATCTCACCGGAGTTAAGTGGGTATCTCAGCATGTATTCTTAGCAGATTCAGGACTTTGCTATGTGGGCTAATCTCACTGGAATTAAGTGGGTATCTCAGCATGTATTCTTAATTCATGAACAATTAGCTGGCTGATAGACTCTCAGATCCTTTACAGGGCCTCAGAATCCCACTCACAACTAATCAATCTTTATCTTTCCCATCTCTCATTTCATTACAGATAGCTGGAAAAAATAAGACAGTACTCTCAATATTTTGCCTGGAAATCTCCTTAAATAAATCAAGTTAATTAGTACTTTTCCTATTTTCCACACCATGGGAAAGTTAACAAGTGTTTTCTTTCTTCCACCTTCCAATACTATTTTCATTACTTTCCTTTAAAACTTCACTGGCATTCCTGTCAATAAGCCCACTGGCTACTGTTTCTGCTAACACACTTTGTGAGGCTTGCTAAGCTTTCACAGATAGGTTTCTCAATGCCTTTCCAGCTCCGTCTCCCCTCACTACTTAGTCGTAAAGCCTAGGCACCTATTTAGCTTTTTGGAGGTAGACTGAATTCTGATAGCATATTATTGTCAGTTGGTATTTGATGAGATGTGCAAAGCCATTTGAGTACTATAGAGTGAAATGATTATTATAGTAATAAGAACTTAGGCAATTGTGGGAGCTGGTAGATGAGTTTGTGCAAGGTTATTTTCTTTGTGTCTAGTGTTTGGCTTCACGTCACAGGTAAGTTACATGAGTAGTTAAAAATGAATGGTAAATGTGGAAAAAAGAATTCACAAAGTGGAACCTTTAATGAGGACAAACTGGAACTCAGGGAGACGAATAGAGCCCATGAGACAACTGCCACCCACAAGGAAAGCAGGACTCATATTTTTCTCTCACGACCTTGAGCCTTGATGTCAGGAACAAGCTTGAAGAGTGACTGGATCTCTTTGCCATGGAGCTATACATATCAGAAAGTTTAATGAATTATTATGCAGAAACTGGAGGAGATTAGTGGTGGATGCTACCCCATATTGATAGTGACCCAATAGGTCAGCAGCAGTGTTGATGAGCTACCACAATGCCTGAAGTCCAGAGTGATGTTCAGAATGTAAATATGTCAACTACTTCACTTGGAGATTCCAAATTTTTTCTATTGAGAGAAATGTCATTTGGTGTTTGATCTGGGAGAATTGGCTGGTGGAAATAAAGGAAGAATTGTTCTGAGTCGAGTCGGCATGAAGTATGGCAGTACAGATGATAGGGAGGTTCAAACTCATCCTGACTGCTGACTCATCTAATTTCACTACAGAAGAATAACTCCTCAGTGTTGGAAATGCTCAAAGAAGGAGCAGATGGGTTACTTCAGAAATAGCTAAATAATTAAAATGAATGCTTCTCTACAAATTTCCCAACAATATAATTTAGTGAACCTCTATCCAAATTGGTTACATGTTTGACCTTGTTTGTGTTGAGACTATGCCTTCCCAGTATAAATGAACTTATCATTTTCTCCTAAGTTAATTGATATTTGTCTCCTAGATAAAACAAATCTATGATCATATATTATTATTGTGATTTTTTATATGTGTGAAACAATGTGGACAATAAATTATCTTTGTCACAATTTTCTATATTAATGAAAAATAGAGCATAAACAAATAATTTCACCTGGTAACAAGTATAACTTAGTTCCACAGATTAAAGGTAATGCTGGCACTTACAAATGATTTGTGATCTCAAAAACTATTGCAAGTTGCAGATTTGGATTAGTACTTTTCTATCTTCTTGAACTGAAGCAATACTAGTCAAGCATTTTGTACAGGTGTAAATAATGCTTAGTAAATAATGCTTAATGTAACTGGACAAAGCTTTAAACTTTTTACTGAAAGAAAATATTCAAAATTATTTTTTATTTCTGTTTGGAAAAAACTACCAGCCCTTCTGCTGATCCTGCCGATTTTTCCTTCTTTTAAAAATGTAGTTGAATTTTTAGAGTTAGAAAGAATGCTAGAGATTGCCTAGACATCAACTCTTTTTATTTTGGATGTGAGAAAATTAGGACTATGTGGTTTGCAAGAGCTTGCAAATTACCCTCCCAAAGCTGCTACAGGTAGAATTAGTAAGCAGCCAATTTTCTTTTTGCTTCCCCACTCTGACTCTGCAAAATGCAATATTTAAAGATCCTTACTTATCAGTTACACTGACCAGTCTGCCTTACTTGGCCTACATCTCTGTCTCCAGAATCTTATTCATAAGCAAGGATGAAACACAAGCACTTACTACTTTCTACGTGAGAACCCAATAACTAACTGATTTGAGCAATATCCAGCTTAATTGTTTGAATTAAATTTGGTCAGTTGGTAAAGTGATTAGAATTCATTTAACCTCAGTTTTTTAGGTGGCTTGTCCTTTTCCTACCCATTTTTTCATTTCTCTAATTTCATGACACTGAAAGCTAACCAGTTCCCTATACTGCCACTAAGTGCTAATATATTACTAATGCAGATAAGATGCACCCCAAAATGTCTGTGCTGAGAAGAATTTCATCTTTCGGTGCTGACCGTTTTCTCCTCTCTGTCTACTTTGAACGCTGTACTCACATTTGAGTTTCTTTTCTTGACATTATCATAGATTATGTGCTTGATCACATATTGTAGCTATTAGAAATTTCTGCGGCGCCTGTGCCTCAGTCGGTAGGGCGCCGGCCACACATACCGAGGGTGCCGGTTCAAACCCAGCCCCGGCTGAACTGCAAACCAAAAAATAGCCGGGCATTGTGGCAGGCGCCTGTAGTCCCAGCTACTCGGGAGGCTGAGGCAAGAGAATCGCTTAAGCCCTGGAGTTGAAGGTTACTGTGAGCTGTGTGATGCCATGGCATTTTACCGAGGGCGATAAAGTGAGACTCTGTCTCTACAAAAAAAAAAAAGAAAAAGAAATTAGTTTTTCTTTTAATTTAATGCCGAACTAACAAAGTTGTCTTAGATATATAGTAAAATTATTGCCAGATTGTAAATCCTTATGCGGATACACAAGTAAAAACAAAATATCTCAACATTTGTCTTAAATGTTTTCTAATGAAGTTGTCCTTTACAATTTGAGTGTTTTCAACCCTCTCTCATTCCTCAAAATACACATTCAGCTGTAAAAAACACAGTAGGGCTGACAATCCAACAGTCTTTTTAAAAAATTGATTACGCATGGAAATCATAGTCCTTTGTTGTCAATACTGGAAAACATATTCCTTCTGAGGTTCTCTGCAAGCTTTCCATTTGCCAAAAACCTGCTTACACATATTCAAACATTCACACTCAAAAATTTTCCCCAAAACTGAAAAAAGCAGCAGAACTAGAATTGTAGTGACTATACGTCATTGCTGTAGTGAATGTTCAATATGGAGATCTTTTACTAACAATTTCCTTTAGTAATTACCGTTTTTCTTTAATAAAGAACAGTTTACCACCCATTAGCTACTCCCATAAATTAATATTAAACTAATTATTGAAATGTTTAAATAAATTTTTGTGTTCTCTACAGCATACAATCGGTTGTTTTTCTTTTATATTAAGGTGTTTTGTGGCAGTATCTAGGACTTGAATGATTTAGTACATTATATTACAGAGGGTGAGGATTTGTTAATTCCTATGACTTACAAATTTCCCACAGAAATTCATCTAATTCTTAAAAATCTCATATCACTGTCTTTCTCACCTCCACTTTTGCTCTTTTTTTAATTGATTTATTTTTTATTAAATCATAGCTGTGTACATTAATGTGATCATGGGGCACCATACACTAGTTTCATAGACCGTTTGACACATTTTCATCACACTGGTTAACATAGCCTTCCTGGAATTTCTTAGTTATTGTGCTAAGACATTTACATTCCACATTTACTAAGTTTGACATATACCCTTGTAAGATGCACGGCAGGTGTAGTCCCACCAATCCCCCTGCCTCTGCCAACCTCCCGCCTCCCTCCTCTCCCTTTCCCCCTTCCCCCTATTCTTAGGTTGTAACTGAGTTATAGCTTTCATGTGAAAGCCATAAATTAATTTCATAGTAGGGCTGAGTACATTGGATACTTTTTCTTCCATTCTTGGGATACTTTACTAAGAAGAATATGTTCCAGCTCCATCCATATAAACATGAAAGAGGTAAAGTCTCCATCTTTCTTTAAGGCTATATTATATTCCATGGTGTACGTATACCACAATTTATTAATCCATTCATGGATCGATGGGCACTTGGGTTTTTTCCATGATTTAGCAATTATGAATAGGGCTGCAATAAACATTCTGGTACAAATATTTTTGTTGTGATGTTATTTTTGGTCTTCTGGGTATATGCCTAGTAGAGGAATTATAGGATTGAATGGCACATCTATTTTTAGATCTCTAAGTGTTCTGCAAACATCTTTCAAAAAGGAATATATTAATTTGCATTCCCACCAGCAGTGTAGAAGTGTTCCCTTTTCTACACATCCATGCCAACATCTTTGGTCTTGGGATTTTGTGATATAGGCTAGTCTTACTGGAGTTAGATGATACCTCAAAGTAGTTTTGATTTGCATTTCTCTGATGATTAAAGATGGTGATCATTTTTTCATATGTCTGTAGGCCGTGCACCTGTCTTCTTCAGAGAAGTTTCTCTTCAAATCCCTTGCCCAGCCTGCGATAGGATCACTTGTTCTTTTCTTGCTTATATGTTTGAGTTCTCTGTGGATTCTGGTTATTAAAACTTTGTCTTCAGAGACATAACCTGCAAATATCTTCTCCCATTCTGAGGGCTGTTTGCTTTCTTTCCTTACTGTATTCTTGGCTGTGCAGAAGCTTTTTAGTTTGATCTGGTCCCAGTAGTGTATTTTTGAAGCTGCTTCAATTGCCCGGGGGGTCCTCCTCATAAAATACTCTCCCAGGCCGATTTCTTCAAGGGTTTTCCCTGCACTCTCTTCTAGTATTTTTAGTTCCATGTCTTCGGTTTAAATCTTTAATCCAGTGAGAGTCTATCTTGGTTAATGGTGAGAGGTGTGGGTCCAGTTTCAGTCTTCTGCAGGTTGCCAGCCAGTTCACGGAGCACCATTTGTTAAATAGGGAATCTTTTCCCCACTGAATGTTTTTAATTAGCTTGTCAAAGATTAAATAATGGTAAGTGGCTGGATTCATCTCTTGGTTCTCTATTCTGTTCCAGACATCTACTTCTCTGTTTTTGTGCCAGTACCATGCTGTTTTGATCACTATCGATGTGTAGTATAGTCTGAGGTCTGGTAGCGTGATTTCTCCTGCTTTGTTTTTATTTCTGAGTAATATCTTGGCTATTCGAGGTATTTTCTGATTCCATATAAAATGAAGTATTGTTTTACCAAGATCTTTAAAGTATGACCGTGGAGCTTTAATAGGGATTGCATTAAAATTATATATTGCTTTGGGTAGTATGGACATTTTAACAATGTTGATTCTTCCCAGCCATGAGCATGGTATGTTTTTCCATTTTCAGCTATTTCTTTTCTTAGAGTTTCATAGTTCTCCTTATAGAGATCTTCATAGAGATCCTCTGTTAGATAAACTCCCAAATATTTCATCTTCTTTGGCACTACTGTGAATGGGATAGAGTCCTCAACTGCTTTTTCAACTTGACTATTGTTGGTATATATAAAGGCTACAGATTTATGAATGTTGATTTTTGTAACCTGAGATGCTGCTGAATTCCTTGATCACTTCTAAGAGTTTTTGAGTAGAATCCCTAGTGATTTTCAGATATACAATCATATCATCTGCGAAGAGCGAAAGTTTGATCTCTTCTGACCCTATATGGATAACCTTGATCACCTTTTCTTCCCTAATTGCAGTGGCTAAATCTTCCATTACAATGTTAAAGAGCAATGGAGACAAAGGCAGTCATGTCTGGTTCCTGATCTGAGTGAAAATGATTTCAATTTAACTCCATTCAATATGATATTGGCTGTGGGTTTGCTGTAGATGGCCTCTATCAGTTTAAGAAATTTTCCTTCTATACCAATTTTCTTAAGTGTTCTGATCATGAAGGGATGGTGGATATTATCAAAGCTTTTTCTGCATTGATTGAGAGAATCATATGGTCTTTGTTTTTTAATTTATGTGCTGAATTATACTTATAGATTTACGGATATTGAACCAGCCTTGAGACCCTGGGATAAAACCGACTTGGTCACGATGTGTAATTTGTTTTATGTGTTGCTAGATTTTGTTTGTTAGGATCTTGTTGAATATTTTTGCATCTATATTCATTAGTGATATTGGTCTATAATTTTCTTTACTTCTTGGGTCTTTTCCTGGTTTGGGGATCAGGGTAATGTTTGCTTCATAGAATGTGTTTGGTAGTCTTCCTTCTTTTTGTACCTTTTGTAACAGGTTGAGTAATATAGGTACTAATTCCTCTTTAAAGGTTTGGTAGAATTCTGTTGTGAAACCATCTGGTCCCGGACTTCTCTTTTTAGGGAGGTTTTGTATGGTTGATGCTATTTCAGAACTTGATATGGGCCTGTTCAACATTTCCACTTGATTCTGGCTAAGTCTTGGAAGGTGACGTGCTTCCAAGTATTGTTCAATTTCCTTCAGATTTTCATATTTCTGAGAATAAAGTTTCTTGCAATATTCAATAAGGATTTTTTGAATTTCTGAGGAGTCTCTTGTTATTTCGTCTTTGTTGTTTCTGATGGATGAGATTAGAAATTTTCCTCTTTTTTTCCTGATTAGGTTGGCCAAAGGTTTATCTATTTTATTGACCTTTTCAAAAAAACAACTTTTGGTTTATTGATCTGTTGTATAATTCTTTTGTTTTCCATTTCACTTATTTCTGTTCTAATTTTGGTTATTTCCTTTCTTCTACTGGGGTGGGGTAGAAATGTTCATCCTTTTACAGTTGCTTGAGATGTCCCATTAAGTTGTTAACTTCCTCGCTTTGCGTTCTCTTGAGGAAGGCTTGCAGTGCTATAAATTTCTCTCTTAGGACTGCCTTTGTTTTATCCAAGAGGTTCTGATAATTCATGTCTTCATTATCGTTTTGTTCCAGAAATTTGGCAATTTCCTTCTTAATCTCATCTCTGACCCAGCTATCATTCAGCATAAGATTATTTAACTTCCATGTTTTTGTATGAGTATGCAGATACCTGTTGTTACTCAGTTCAACTTTTATTCCATGGTGGTCCGAGAATATGCAAGGAATAATTTCTATTCCTTTAAATTTACTGAGGTTAGACTTGTGACTGATTTTGGAGTAAGTTCTGTGGGCTGATGAGAAGTATATGTATTCATTTTTGTTGGGATGAAATGTTCCGTAGATGTCTGCTAAATCCAAATGTTGGACGGTTAGGTTTAAATCTAAAATTTCTTTGCTCTGCTTCTAATTGGAGAATCAATCCAACACTGTCAAAGGAGTGTTGAAATCTCCAACTATTATGGAGCTGGAGTAAATCAAGTGGCTCATGTCTGTTAGAGTTTCTCTTATAAATTGAGGCACATTCTGGTTGGGTGCATAGATATTAATAATTGAAATCTGATCATATTGAGTATTACCCTTAACAAATATGAAGTGACCATTCTTATCCTTCCTTACTTTTGTTGGTTTAAAGCCTATTGTATCTGCAAATAAAATTGCAACACCTGCTTTTTTCTGATTACCATTTGCCTGAAATATGGATGACCATCCTTTCACCCTGAGTCTGTATTTGTCTTTTAAGTTAAGATGTGAATCTTGTGTGCAACAAATATCTGGCCTGAGTTTTTGTATCCAGTCAGCTAACCTATGCCTCTTTAGAGGACAGTTTAAGCCATTTACATTAATGGAGAATATTGATAAGTCTGGTGAAATTTTGGGTATCGAGTTTTTCAAAAGTCCAGTGGATATTTTGAATCCTTTTGTCAGTGTGGAAATTGGAATTTATCTGAAGTTTCTGAGTGAGTTTACTTTTGTGGTATAGGATTGGGTTCGTCATTATGGAGGATAGGTCTGAGAATTTCCTGAAGAGCTGGTTTTGTTATGGCAAATTTCTTCAACATATGAATGTCATTAAAGTATTTAATTTCTCTATCATAAATGAAACTCAGTTTAGCTGGATACAGGATCCGGGTTTGAAAGTTATTTTCCTTTAGGAGATTAAAAGTTGATGACCACCCTCTTCTGGCTTGAAAAGTTTCAGCAGAGAGGTCTGCAGTCATTCTAATATTCTTCCCTTTGTAGGTAATGGCTTTCTTCTGTCTGGCTGCTTTGATAATTTTCTTCTTCATATTAACTTTAGGGAAGTTAATTATGATATGCCTGGGGGATGTCTTATTGGGGGTGACACGTGCTGGGGTTCTGAAGCTGTCTGCTCTCTGAATTTGAGAATCTCTAGGCATGTCTGGAAAATTCTCTTTCATAATTTCATGGAAAAGGGCCTCTGTGCCTAGCGAGGCCACTTCCTCGGTTTCAGGAATGCCAATGAGTTGGATATTAGCCTTCTTCAAATTATCCTAGAGCTCTCTGAGAGAATGATCCATTTTTGCTCTCCATTTCTCTTCCTCTTTGAGAGTTTGGGAGCATTCAAAGGCTTTGTCTTCTATGTCAGAAATCCTTTCTTCTGCTTGTTCCACTCTGTTACTGAAGGCTTCTACTGTATTTTTCAGATATTTGAGGGCTGCAAATTCTTGCTTCAGTGTGTCTAAGTCTTTGGTGGTTTTGTCTTTAAATTCGTTAAATTCTTGAGACAGCTTTTGAATTTCTCCTCTAATTACTAATTCCCAATTTTCAATTGCTGCTTGAAGTTCTAATTGCAAATTTTCCTCCACTTTATTGGCAATCTTCTTGGCAATCCAATTTCTGAATTCGATTTATGATATCTCAGCCAGTTGTTCATGAATGCGATCTTCAATTACATCTGCCATATCTTTCCTTGGGAGAGTTTATTTATTCTGGTTATTCATGTTACCAGAGTTTTTCCGCTGATTCCACCCCATGATTGTTTTATTCCCTTTGATTTTTCCCCTGGAGCTTTTTCGAGGACCCATCCAGTGCTGTGGCCTTAGAAACTGGAGCCCTGTTTGGTGTGGTGGGGCTAAGTGGTTCTGTCTTGTTTTCAGCTGGTTTCTGTTCAACCCTAATGAAACAGTTACTCTGGGTTGAAGTCTCAGCTGTGGAGCGATACCAGCAATTAAGTCACCCCACCCACCACAGGCAACAATTGGAAAAGGAAAATCAAACTTTCCTAAAACCACACACCCAGGGCACCACCTGAATAGTCCTCAGATGATTGGCTCAGTTCAAAAGGTCCAAATCATTTGTCTCAGTCAGCACCTTTCTTGGGTGGGAGAGTTTAAGAGGTCTCTGGGAACTGGATCACAGGGCTCTGGTGACTACTCTGATATGGCTTACTCCAGTGCTGCGTGGAGTCAGGAGGCACCACCCAGCAAATAGATCAGTCTGGGAAGGTTGATGCCTCCTTCCTCACCTTGCACCTCTGTCACACCCAGTCTCTGATAGCCCTGCAGTTGGCTGTCCCAGTTGCCTGCAGTGAACAGATACTCCAGGGGTTTGCACCTGCCTGAATCACAAGGAAACCTGCCTGGCCTCTGTGCTCTGCCTCTATCTAGCAGGAGGTGAGGCCTGACAGCCCCGGGTGCTTGGTGAAGTTTGGGGGCTGTTCACTCAGATCCAGCCCTGCCCCTGATTGATGTTACTGACAGAACCGAACAGAACTACTAAATTCCCCTGCAGAAGAGAAACTGTTTTGAGTTCCAAAGTCCTGTCTTTGCTCCTGCAGCTTTGTATTAGGTTACCTGTCAGTTCTATTGTGCTGCGTTCCTTTGTCTATTGGCTGACGATCCCCTAAGGGCCAGGTGCATCTTAGGCTCAGTAAAGTGTTCCTCTGGGTCAGCCCCACCCTGGGAGCTTCCCAGGTCTGTAAGTCGGTACCGCCTCAGGCAAATCCTTTACTCACGGGTTGTTGCCGGCCTCCTCTGGTTGCCCAGGAAGATAGGGAGTGTGGCTTCAGAATATCCATGAGTGAGCCGTATTGCTGCTAAAAGATGGTTCCGAGCCTCAGGGAACTGCTGCTCTGGTGTGGTTCCCTCTCAGCCGACCATCCTCTCCTCACTCCCATGCTCCAGAGTCAGCACTGACCAGGTGCAGTTTAAGCACTGTCCACACCCCTCGAGAAATCACCCAAGAATCTGAACTCCTGGGAGACAGGCCTCCAGACCTCAGAGTGAGAGTGGAGGGGAGTGCTGGGAGCTCAGAGTTGCAGGTAGAGAATATGTACAGTTTTACACAGTTTTATGCCTGGGTGTATTGCTGCTAAAAATGGCTGCCTCTCCATGCCCTAGGGAACTGCCACTCTGGTGTGGTTCTCTCTCAGCCGACCGTCCTCTCCTCGCTCCTGTGTCCTGGAGTCAGCACTGACCAGCTGCAGTTCAGGCACAGTCCACACCCCTTGAGAAATCACCCAAGAATCTGAACTCCTGGGGGACAGGCCTCCAGACCTCCGAATGAGAGTGGAGGGGAGTGCAGGGAGCTCAGAGTTGCAGGTAGAGAATATATACAGTTTTATACAGTTTTATGCCTGGCAGGAGAACTCCATGGCACCCTAGTAGGGGAGGCAGGTCCAGTTTTTAGAGGGTCTCTCCCGTGGAGTGTAGTGGGAGGAACTTTGAACTCTGCCAGTTTGTTTGTGGGGCACTCCAAGCCATTTTCATGGGGGAGGGGACTCCCGTCTGCTTGGTGATGGATTTTGTTCCTTTTGTTTGTATCCTTGTGGTCGCAGCTCACCTCAGCAGGGTTGATGTGTGTTCTTCAACCTTTTCTCTTGGTGCAGCTCAAATCCACCAGGTTACTTAATAAATTTTTGTCCTTTAACTCTCCTTCTGGACGGGAGCCTCTGTGGAAATCTGGCTTAAGTCAGCCATCTTGTCTCCATCCCTCTCTATTTTTGCTCTTAATGATTCCTGTGTTGCACCTGAATGAAAGCTTACCGTTGAGATAATGTAGGGTTTCCTGATAATTCTGGGACATCAGCAGTGTTATGCTCAGCTGAAAAAAACCTTAGGAACAAAGCTTATGTGGTTTGTGGATTTAGTAATGTATGTTAACTGTCAGTAAAGTTTGATTTAGGAAGAATGTGATGGAAATAATGAGATTAACTTTCTGGATTCTCATGTAACAGAATTAAGAAGTTTGGAAACCAGAGAAATTGCACACGTCTTCCCGTTACTACAGACTCAGCTCTCAGTTTGTGCCAGATTATTACCTGAAAGCATCAAAGGGGAGAGTCAGTAGATATAAATTATTACTCATATTTTGAGTGTGAGGTAAGAATGCCGGCCAGACAAAATTTGTTATTTAAATATCATGTGTAAACTTTTGCTTCTGCAATATTCCTGATGCAGAACTTACTCTCTGCTCAAATAATAGGATAAAATACATGAAAACATCTTTTTTCAGGCATTGATATAAAAGCCAGCACAGGGCTGAAAATCTTGAAAGAAAGAGCATAAATAAGTTGAGCCCTGAAATCGCACTGGAATGCTCACCTCCCACTTTTCCGACCACACTACAAAGGGGCAGAGCAAAGCAGTCTTTCAAGATGAGGAGTCAAATATGAGAGCTTGGGAGGGGAGGCTGATGTGGATGAAATTTGCAGAGCAGAACACCCTATGGAGGCAACTATGTAGCAAAAAGAGCTCAAGAAACAGGATAGGAATTCTGCTCTGTGTGTTTTACTATTCTCTGATCTAAACTTACATACCTCTGGGAATCCAGATAGGAACCACTCTCAGGGAGTTATAAGCAGAATAATTACCAGGACTCACACAGGGCTGGGAATTATCTTGTGTTCCTTTCAGCCAGGTAAAGGCTGCCTTAAACCCTAACTAGATATTAAATATGCAATGTTGAGCACCCAATACAAAATTACTAAACATAAGGAAATGATCAAAGGTGCCCATAACCCAGGAGGAAAATCAGTAATAGAAAAAGACCTGTAAATAAAGAGCTAATAGGTTTCCTAACAAGAATTTAAAAGTACCTATTATAATAATTAACCTCAAAGATACAGAGGGAAGGAAGAGAACATATTTAGGAGAGAAATGGAATATGTAGGAAAGGACAGAAGAACAAAGAGAGCTTTTCCAAATGAAAAATGTAATATTGAAAAAGAAAAATGCACTAAGTGTGCAAAAGATAATGTAAGACACTGAAAAGTTATCACAGAACTTAAAGACATAGGACTAGATACCAGTCAGGTCAAATTACAGAGATTTTAAAAAATGACTGAAAGACTGAAACTCTGAACAGAGTTTTTGTTATCATGTGTAGGACTGTCTGGCCTACATAAATTAGCAGTTCTGAGAATCTAGGAGGGAGAATCGGGGTAGAAAACAACTTAAAAGGATAATTTTGATAGACACCAATATCCCAAAAATCAAAAAATAAAAACCTTAAAAAAAGGAAAAAAAAATAAAAACAATAATTAATCTTCTGCATAATACCATTACAGACATGATAATGGTATCATTTTAATAAATTTTCTGAAATCCAGAAATAATGAGAATATAAATTTAAATTTAATGGCAGCCAGAAAGAAAAGAAATAGTACAAATAATGGAACCAAGGTAAGGATACCTTCAGATTTCTCATCAAAAACAATGTAGCCAAACAGCAACAGAAGAGCATCTTCAAAGAGCTAGAAGAAAAAAAAAATGTGCCAAACTAGAATGTTTCTATCTAGAATCTATGTTATTTAAAAATGAATGTGAATGAAAAAATGTTCACTGTCCCTAATCATCAGAGAAATGCAAATCAAAACCACTCTGAGATATTATCTAACACCAGAGAGAATAGCTGAAATCACAACGTCTCAAAGTTGCAGATGCTGTGTGCTTGTGGAAAGAAGGGAACACTTTTAAATTGTTGGTGGGATGCAAACTAATAGAACCTTTTGGAAAGAAATATAGAGAATCCTCAAAGAGCTAAAAGTAGACCTTCTATTTGATCCCACAATCCCCTTATTAGGTATATACCCAATAGGAAAAAAGACATTTTATCGTAAGGGTATTTGCACCAGAATGTATCACAAAATTGGAATAGCAAGCATCCATGGACTCAATACCAATTTGAGACTAGGAGATTAACAAGCACAGGCTTACATGAGAGAAAAACCATTGACTTTAAAAAGGGGCCAAGGGGTTCGGTAAGTTACCACCTAACATGTACAATGTAAGGAGGGGTATACGGCACACCTTCTGAGAGAAAGACTCAAAATGAAACTTGGACTTCACCTTACAAACACAAGCAATGTAACCTAATCGTATTTACCCTCATATTAATCTGAAATAAAAAAAGTAAATGTGAAATAAAGACATTTTAGATAATTAAAATCTGCAAGAGTTCATTCACATATGTTTAACATAAAATGTTCTCCAAGATATACTCTGCAATCCTATTACAAATTAGAAAGTTAGACTGACCATATTCATATCAGCCAAAGTGAACTTTTAGGCCAAGGTATCATCAGAGATAGAGAAAAACACGTAACAACGAAAGCATAAATTCATTAGCTAATATAGTAATTTTAAAATTGAATGAACCTCATTATAGACCAATATATAAAGAAAAAGTAATAGGATTTTTAAAAAGCTACAGTTAAGGATTTTATCATTCCTCTTTCAGTAAGGCACTCCAATAAACCAGCCTGAAATCCTTTAGAATTAACACACACACAACATCTTTCAACAACTTTGAACATTATACTAAACAATTACAATTACAATTACCCGTTTCATAAGTAAGCATGGAATATAAACCAAGATTGCCCATATGCTGGGTCACAAAGTATGTCTTAAAATGTTTCAAGTGATTGAAATTATACAGTATATGTTTTATAACCTCAATGAATTTAAATAAATAAAAAATTATTTAGAAAATTATAAAACTTTGGAAACAATTCAACATAATTCTAAGTAAAAACAGAATTAAGGGGATAGTACAGAAAATATTTGAACATATATATCCAAATTAATCAAAAGAAAAACACACTATAGCTGGGAAAAATGTTTTAAATGTTTATATTATAAAATTAGAAATTTCTAAACTAAATAGCCAAGTTTCCACTGTTAAAAGACAAAATAAGTAGGCGGCGCCTGTGGCTCAGAGGAGTAGGCGCCAGCCCCATATGCCCGAGGTGGCGGTTTCATACCCAGCCCCGGCCAAAAGCTACACCAAAAAAAAAAAAAAAAGACAAAATAAGTAAAATTTAATACCAAAGTAAGGAGAGGGCAAAATAATTAAGATAAGAAAGAATATCAGTGTAATATAAATACACATGAGAAACAGAGAAAAACAACTAAAAATAAAACATGACTGAGGGTATCTATAACATTAATAAACTTCTAGATCAAATGATACAAGAAATAAAAAGATAAATATTCAGTGTCAGAAATGAAAATGTGCTTATCAAGACAGACACACAGTCATAGAAGGTTTTTAAAACATACATACTGATAAAAATTTATACAATAAATGTATCCATTTGGAAAAATGACCAAATCCTTGAAAATCACAAGTTCTCAATATTAAAACAGGAAGAAGTGAAAACTTGGAATGGTTCTAAAAATATGTAAGTAAAAATCTCCTCATAAATTCTACATGGCATTGGGTGGTGCCTGTGGCTCAAGAAGTAGGGTGCCGGCCTCATATACCGGAAGTGGCAGATTCAAACCCAGCCCTGGCCAGAAACTGCAACAACAATAACAACAACAAAAATTCTAGATGGTATCAATGTTTAATTATATCCAAAGTTTAAGACAATACACCAATCCTACACATTGTTATCAATGTTTAATTATATCCAAAGTTTAAGACAATACGCCAATCCTACACATTGTTATTTTCAGAAAAGAGAGGCAGAAATAGAAATTCTCAACTTCTTTAATGGTTATAGCATTTTCTCGAAAGAGACAAACAAAGGTTTTCAAAAAAAAAAAATGAAACCCGCACAATACACTTAATAAACACTGATGCAAAAATCTTTCGAAAATATTTTAAAATCCAGCCTAACAATATACATAAAAGAGAATATTCTCAAACCATATGGAATTTATCTCAGATGACATGCTTGGTTTAGAATTATAAAATTAATCAATACAATTGACTCCATATAAATTTTAAAATATGTGAAGCAAAAGCATTTATTAAATATTTACAGAAAAATACTTGGAGATAATTCCGCATCAATTTATGATAAAAGCTCTTAAAACCTAATACAGAGGGGAATTTTTAAAGAATAAATGGTTAAAGAATAAAAGAGGCAGTTAAAAGATGAAAATCTCAATCAATATCTTGTCCTTAAACAGGAAAAAAGATGATCTGTTCTCATCACACCTTCACAATTAAAATAATGTTTTTTAAATTTTTATTGTTTTAGAGACAGGGTCACCCAGGCTGGAGTTCAGTGGCAGGATCATAGCTCACCACTGACTCAGCCGTTCCATGGCCAAGGGTTATGTGTCCACGCACAAAAACTTGTACACAAGTTTTAACAGCATATTTAATCCTAATAGGCTACACTGAAAGTGAGTAAATATCCTCGGCAGGGGAATGAGCGAACAAACTCCAGTTTATCCATACAATGGAATATTTCTTAGCTTTTTAACACAATGAGTTAATGACAGCGCAATATGACTAGACGTGTAAAACATGATTCTGATTTTAAAAAAAATCAATGAATAATGTATAATTCCATTTTACTTATATTCTAAAAGAGACAAAATTAACCTGCAGTGAGAAGAGGCAGCTGCCTGGGTCTCTGGGTGGATGGTGGTGACTCTTGGGGACATTAAGGGACTTGCTGGCTGATGACAATGTTCTCTTTATCTTGATCCTGGGGGCTGCTACATATTTTGATAGCTTTCAAAACTCATCGAGCTGTTTATTTAAAACTGGGTGAATTTTACTTTGTGTAAGTTGTACCTCAAAAAGAGGTTGATTTTAAAATGTCATGCCTTGTGGTCTGTCTTCTGTCACTTCTCTTGTCCTGCCTCCTGAGACCCAGTATTTGTTAAGTTATTCCTTTATACCCTTAGAATAAGGGTTAAAAGCATCAGATTTCCTTTGAAAGATCTAATATTAACACAGATAGTCAATATTTATGGAATGCTTTTTATTCTCCCGGTGGTAAGGTAAAAGTATAGCTGTATTAATTCATTGTATCTTCTTGGAAGTCTTATGAGGAAGTTCAAGTTCAGATTATATAATTCGTCTGATGTAACGCAGCCCATAAGTGAAGTAGAGAGGTTTTAAATTCACTAAGTTAGGTTCGGCACTCATAGCACAGTAGTTACGGCTCCAGCCACATATGCCAAGAGTGGTGGGTTCCAACCCGGCAGAGCCAGCTAAACAACAATGACAACTACAACAGAGTGAGACCTCATCTCTAAACATGGCTGAGCATTGTGGTAGGTGCCTGTAGTCCCAGTTACTTGGGAGCCTGAAGCAGGAGAATTGCTGGAGCCCAAGAGTTTGAAATTGCTGTGAGCTGTGATGCCACAGTACTCTACTGAGGTAGAGTCTCAAGACAAAATGAATTTAGTTTACAAATTCTGTCTCAAAAAAAAAAGAAAGAAAGAAAGAAATAAAAGAATAAAAAACAAATCTGGAGGCATCATGTTATTAGACTTGAGATATTAGTACAAATCTATGTGATCAAAACAACACTGGTACTGGCACAAAATAGAGAGGTAGATGTATGGAACAGAACAGAGAATCTGGAGATGAACCCAGCCATATATTGTGATTTGATCATTAAAAACATGCCATGGGGAAAATACTCCCCATTTAACCAATGGTGCTGGGAGAACTGGCTGGCAACCTGTAGAAGACTGAAACGGAACCCCCAACTTTCACCACTAACAAAAAATTGATTCTCACTGGATAAAAGATTTAAATTGAAGACATGAAACTATAAAAATACTAGAAAAGAGTGAAGGAAAAATGCTTGAATATATTGGCCTGGGAAAATATTTTAGGAGGAGAACCCCCCTCGCAATTGAAGCAACACCAAAAATGAATTACTGAAATGTGATCAAGCTAAAATGCTTCAACAAAGCTAAAGACGCTACAAGTAAAGCAAATGGGCAGCCTTTGGAATGGGAGATTTTTGCAGGTTATGATTCTGATGAAAGTCTGATAACTAGAATCTACAGAGAACTCAAATTAATCAATAAGAAAAGAACAAACAACCCCATTTCTTTGTGGTCCAGAGACTTGAACAGAAACTTCACTGAAGATGACAGGCGAACAGCCAACAAACACATGAAAAAATGCTCATTGTCTTTAATCATCAGAGAAATGAGAATCAAAACCCCACTGAGATATCACCTAACTCCAGTAAGATTAGCCCACATCACAAAAATCCCAAAACTGCAGATGTTGGCATTAATGGGGAGAGAAGGGAACACTTCTACACTTTTGGTGGGAAAGAAGTATGGAGCATTCTCAAGGAACGAAAAGTTGACCTACCATTTGATCCTGTAATATCATTACTAGGTATCTACCCAGATGAACAAAAATCATTTTACAACAAAGATATTTGCACCAGAATGTTTATTGCAGCCCATTTCATAATTGCCAAGTCATGGAAGCACCCCAAATGTCCATTAACCCATGAATAGATTAACAAATGGTGATATATAATATACTGAATAGTATATTATGGTATATATATATATATATATGGTGATATATATATATAGTATATTATGGTATATATAGTATATTATGTATAGTATATATAGTATATTATATATTATAATAGTATATTATGGTGTATATATATATATATATATATATACCATAATATACTATTCAGCCATAAAAAAGATGGAGACTTTACATCATTTATGTTTACCTGGATGGGGTTGGAAAATATTCTTCTTGGTAAAGTATCTCAAGAATGGAAAATAGTATCCAATGTACAATACTATTATGAAACCAATATATAATCACTTGCAGGTTCATACATATGATAAAACACAAATATAGTCCAGCAAGAAGGAGGTGAGGGAAGGGGAGGGGAGGGAAGGGGAAGAGAGGGGATTTGGTGGGACAAATGTGCACAATGTGTATGATGCAAGAGTACATTTCAAAACAAGAATAAATTATAAATTTCTGACCACAAAAAATAAGTAAGTCAGGTGATGGTTATTTTAATCAGCTTGATTTAAGAATTCCACTTTGTGTATCAAATCATCACATTTTACCCCATAAATATACACAGTTGGACTTCATAAAAAATTAAAATAAAAAAATTATCTATTTGAAAAGAGTATTCAAAGTATTTGTCAATATCTCCTTTTTATTATGCTTCTTTCAATAGTAAGAATATGTAAAATAACAAAAGGGGGATTCAATTCTCATTTGTAGGGTTTGTCTCTTAAAAAAAATTTCTTTGAGTGGGATAAAAATAGTTAACAGTATGCTTGAAAAATGAGTAAAATCATTAGAATATGTTACACAAAAACTTTCTTCATGTGGAAAGTATTTACAAAACTATCCTTGAAAAACAAGTAAAATCCTTAGGATATGTCACCAATATCTTCATACACTAATGTGTCATACCGGTGACATCCACGTAAATGTTTTATATTCTTTGAGGAAAACCTTTTGAGGAAAGCAATACCTTTATTAGATATATTTCCTTTCCTCAGATGGCATTAACTCACTTTCATGGTGATTTAAGAACACGTTTTTGCTGGTTGGCCCACTACTTAGCTCAACAGTCTCCAATAACATTGCAAGTAGAATCTAAGGATCTCATCATGACCTTTGTTTCACGTCACTAAAACACTCCCTTAGGACATTTGACATAACTACTGTTTGGAAGTTTCTTCCCTCAGTGTGTCACTTGGCTTTTTTTTTTTTTTTTTTTTTTTTGCAGTCTTTGGCCAGAGCTGGGTTTGAACCCGCCACTTCTGGCATATGGGGCCAGTGCCCTGCTCCTTTGAGCCACAGGCGCCGCCCTTGGCTTTCTTTCTAAAAAGCTATGTTACCAGTGTATGGTGCCCCATGATCGTATTAATGTACACAGCTATAATTTAATGAAAAAAAATGTTAAAAAAAACATCTAGCTATTTTTTTGTTGCAGCCGGGCGTTGTGGCGGGCGCCTGAGCTGCTCCGTAGGCTGAGGCAGGAGAATCACGGAAGCCCAAGAGCTGGAGGTTGCTGTGAGTCCTGTAACATCATGGCACTCTACCGAGGGTGGTAAAGAGAGACTCTGTCTCTACAAAAAAAGCAACAACAACATCTAGCTGTTAACTCACAATCATGCTGACCAGCAGTTTAGCCTGGGCAGAGCTGTGTGATTCTCTTGTTCTCAGCTAAGTTTGCTCCGGTGCTGCACTGAGCCTGGAGACGGATGGTCTAGGATGGTTTCAGTTAGAATCCATTATTTTTAACACACATGGTCTCTCCTTTTCCAGCCGGTAATGTGGGGTTTGATCACGTGAAGGCTGGATAGGGTTTCAGAAGAAGGGTTGGTGGGGGAGAAAGAGAGAGAAGCAGTGTAGGAGGGCAATTAAATCCTAGACTACTGTGAACTGGCAGAATATTCCCTGGAGGTATTAGTTTTTCCAAAGTCAGTCATAAAGAGCTGGGAAATAGACTGTACCTTGGAAGGATGCATCAAGTCAGTGGCTTGCGGCTGGGTGAGACAATGGAGAAATGGGGAAGGAAAGTATAATTTGCTTTTTATTTTGCATTATGTTGTTGTTCTTTGTCCCAACACCTGTAGGGGATTGATAATTATTTGGGATTATGGGTAGTGTGAATACAGAACAGTAATGTATGTTGGCTATGGACCTGTGTCTATTCTTGACGGGAGGATTAAAGTGGAAAATCAATTTCATCCTCTAAATTTTCCTCAGATGAAGATTCTTCAATCAATGTTCTAAGGAAGATTTTTACGTTAACATATAAAAAATTAGCCACGAAAGTTCTTTTTAACATCTATCTCATCAATGACGGTAGAGCTAAGATCTCAGGAAAGGGTACTGATGGTGCTTGAGAAGGCAGAGAAGACAGAAAAAGGTATCACAGGAATTACCCACCGCAGAATCTAGATCGCTAATTCTATTCAGCACAATTTTGCAAAGTCTAGGCAAAGAGATGGAGATAGGCAAAGAATGTATTGGTGCTTCATGCCAGTATACTTCCGACTCATATCCTTTTATGTTCTCACCGCTGTGCAGGGGGTGAGGGTGAGTGAACATGACCTGGGGTCAACAAGAAACTCCTTTCCACTTCTCCTTGGAACTGCGTAAGTAAAAGTGATGGCTTTAAAGAGGAGGGGTGGATTCATAAGAAAACACCCATTACGTATCTCAGACAAATGAAACTTTGAATGAGGAAATGGTTTTCGTTCCTTTCTGACACATCTGTTTTTCCGGGAAAAGACTGCTTAATACTGAGCCAAGGGGTGCAGTTTCAGCAGCTGCAGGACCTGAATGCAACATGCAAACTAAAGTCCTCCAGAAAAACCTCCATCTTCAAAACCCTCCTTTTTTCAAAAACAAAAGAGATCCCCCCCCCCAAATTCTGAAACTGCGTATTTTTCATTACATCCTCTTTTTAAGCTGCTGGCTGGTAACCATTAACATGGGGCTCTCAGATCTCCTCAATTCACCCTAAGTCTCAATTAACTGATGACTCTGAATCCACCTCCATGCCTAGGAAGTGGCCACACTTCCCCAAAGCTGTTCTAAGGTAATGACCAGGCGAGGCAGGGCTGCTAAGCATGTCCCTTCCCGTAAGGTAGGAGGCTCCTTTGACAAGTAACTAAAGTTCAAGGGTTCTCCACTGGAAGCAGCTAAACCTTCTCAGAAACATGGTTCAGTCCCAGCCTCTTCACAAAGTCCCCTCTCCTGTCCTTCTCCCCTTCACAGGGAGCAGGTGGATATTTGCGAATGGCTCTGGGATCTCCCCAGTTCTCTCCCCATAGTGTCTCACGGGTGTAAATTACTGAGACGTCTAATCCTGTTGGCATCTTCTTAGTAGGGCTGAGCCAACACAAACTGCTGGTTCGGCCTCTGCAAAGTGGGCAGTGGAGTGAGGTTGTGAAACTGAGTCACTGATTGCCTGGCAGAAAAACAAAGCACATGCCACCGGGCCGTCCCGAGTGGCATCTGAGACTGAGGAAATGCCCAGCCCCGACTGTGGTTTAGTTGAACTCCACTGGAGGTGACCTGAGGAAATGACCCCAGACCAGGGGATGCTCTTGCAGGTGCAGGGACCGAGAGATAAGGAGGGGGTGAATCCTGCAGAGGCTGTAAAGGTTTGACTAACTTGAATTGGTACCCTGTCTAATACTAGAGTAATTCTGAGATTCCTTAGAGAGCAGAGACTAAGCAGGAGAGTCGGGGGGTTCTTGGGTGACAAGCAAGAAGTCTGCGTCTCCCGCCGAGGAATAGTGGGAACTGCTGGATGGTAAATGAAGACCTGATAGAGTGAAGAGTGCCACAGGTGTTCACAGGGATACAGGGATACCCCATTCAAGGCTGGGCAGAGTCCCCTGTTTTCCTAGGCCTGGGCAATTTCATGACAAGAATACCCCAACTTTTTGCCTCGAGCGCTGGAGGCTGCATTCATTCACTTGTCCATAACGTTCCTTATGGTTGAAAACATGTTTCCATCTGCCAAGTGTAATTCTCAAGACCTAATACCCTTATACAAAGAGCCCATGTAGAGATCCCCCCACTTGGGTCTTTCCCTCTGCCAGAAGTTCTGGTGTATGTATATATATATATATATATATATTTATTTATTTATTTATTTATTTATTTTTTGCATTTTTTGACCAGGCCGGTTTTGAACCCGCCACCTCTGGTATATGGGGCCAGTGCCCTACTCCGTTGAGCCACAAGTGCTACCCAGTTCTGGTACTTTTTATTCCTTCTGTCCAGAAGCTCTGGTGCTTTTTGCTCCCTCTGTATTATTTTCTGCCTAATAAAATCCTATCTTACCACTAATCTATGGTCTGTGGGTTCATTCTTCAAATCCCTGAGACCAAGAACCTACTGAAGAAAGAAGTTCTAGTAACAACATGACACTGAAAGATGGGGTACACTTAAAGACACTAAACTGCTGGCTCTGAAGGTGGAAGAAGGCACCCAGATTCTGGGACTTTATGGGCTGTAGAGAGAAGCTAGAAGGGGTAAGAAAACGATTCCCCTCCAGAGCCCACAGTAGGGACCAGCCCTGACAACACTTTGATGTTAGCCCTGCAGTTTCACTTCAGACTTCTGACCCTGAAAATCTGTAATGGAGCAATTTGTTGTTGTTTTAAGTCATTGATTTTTCTGTAATGTTTTTAGAGTAGCATTTGGAAACTAACAAAGTCATAGTTTATCACCTACGTGAAAACAACTACCATAAAAGAAAAGGGACTGAGCACCCAGGCAGACGAGACAATGTGGCCAGTTAGTGTCGGCCAGCCTGTGACAAGATGTCCTGAATTGGCCCTGAGGGTGCCTGAATGAACCTGCCATGCTAACAGACATGCAGCTGTGTGTGGACACAAGGGCTTGGGCTCCCGCACACCAGGGTTGACATGGCTACCACACCTTCTGAATGCCCACTCGTCAGAAATACAGACCAGTGCTCTGCCCTTTACACTGCACTATTGCTTAAGAAAACCAAGCATCTACCTTGTGGCAGATCAACCAAATTGAGCCCCTCCATCCTGGGTCCTTGCAAGAACAGACAGCTATTCTGGATACAGGTTACCTCTCTTGTCTGCAGACCATGGTTGAACGTGGCTTGGAATTCTGACCAGCTGGCCGCAGTGCAGCCTAGGACCTCCTTGCAGTCGCTTTGCATCACTTTCTTTGTACCTAGACTTATTCCTTTGTGGTCAGGTAGCTCTTCAGCGCTGCTGGCTACCTTATCACTTACCTGCACAGATTTTTTCCTCTAGTGAGTCTCTCCCATGTTATCCTTAGCATGGCGTCTGCCTCTTGAAAGATGTGAACACAATAGCTGTGGCCCAGGAGCTTCATGGCGGGTGAAGACAGCCACAGGCAGCCCTTGTGCTGCACAGTCAGCTTCCTGTTATTTGACTGTCACGATGCAGAGAACCCAGAAAAGAACTGACACTGTGGCCAGGAGCAGAGACAGGTGCAGGGACTAGAATCTACGCCACGTGGCACAAGTGCAGCCTAAGTGGGCACAGAAGGGACACAAGGACAGACCGTATGTTATGTTAGATTGGCTCTGGTTTGGGAAATTATGTGTATCAAGCTAGTTCAAGGAATTTTTTCAAGCTTTGGGAAGAGAGATTCTTGTTACCCAAGTTTGGCACCTTCCCTGGGCAGGGCTGTAGAGTTACAGATTCATCTGCCAGTGGCCCAGTGGATGGAGAGTAAACAGCTAACAGCATTGGAAGGAATTTACAAGGAACGTTGGCTCTGCGAGAATTCAGCCATGCTGGAGTGCACTGTTTGCTCATGAGAAATTGCTTGGCTGAGATACAGGCCTGGGCCACGAAACAGCCAAGTGGAGAGGTGTGCACAGCGCTGCCTGGGGAGGGGCCCCCACTCGCTGCCGAAGCTGTCAGCACTACTGAGGTCCCGTTTGGAACATGATGTTTTTATTTTATGTCTACACCATTCATAAAATGTTGATTTATAAAAGTACCACTCACACTTTCATTTTGGGGACTCCTTGTCAGTGATTGCTAGGTCGATAACACGTGTATTATTGATCAAGTTGCCTGGTGAACATTTTTACATTTGTTCCCTCAGGGACCCTTGCCTGCATATCTGGATGTGGGTTTGTCAAAGTGTACCCCACTGCTTAATTTGAGAACCACCACGTTCTCTCCAGACCATCCTCACAGACGTCTGTCAGGAGGGCCCACCTTCTGCTGTTTCCCTGAGTTTCTTTTCCAATATGTGGCCTTGTAAACTTTCTAAATTTTACCAACCTAATGATATTTCATCCCTGACTTAATTTGTGTGTATATCATTAAAATTAGTTTGAACATCTTTTCATATACTTGTTAGCCACTTTAATTTCCTGGTAATAGTCTTTGCCCTTTTTTCCTTCAGTTTTCCTCTATGTTGTAAGTTGATATGAAAGGACTCCTTTTTTATTCTATTTTATTATGAGATTTTACATACACATCAGACATAGATGTTTTTTCCAACCTGTCACATCCCTGCTAACTTAGCTAAGATGCCTTTTGTTTACATGAAATCCTTTGTTGGTGGAACCAGAGTCATCAGTTTGGGTTATTTGGGTCTACTTTTAGAATTTCTGTCCTCCACTGAAAATAGTCTTTCTCTTTATTTCCTATAAATATATAGTTTTTACCTTTCACATTTATACCACAGAACATTTAGAATCATTTTTAGTTATTGGGTAAGAGGGGCTTTAATTTCAATGTTCTCTATGAATTGAAACATCTGCTAAAAATAGTATCTCTTATTCTTATTTATTTTTGGTGCCATTTTAACCATATGTCAACTGTCTAAGATATATATATATATACACACACACGTACACATATGTATGTACATGTACATATATATAATATATATTGGAATTTTACACACATTTTTTTGCCATTAATTTATTTCCCTGCTCTTGCCTAAGTTCCTCATTATGGTTTTTAGTTTGCAGTATGTCTATGTTTCTGGTAGGAAATTCCTCTCAAGTTTGAAGAAATTCACTCATATTTGAAGAAAGTCGCCTAAATTGTTAACCAGGTTAACACTGTGCTATAGTAGCAAACACCTTTCTGATCTTTCAGGGCCTTAAATAAAACAACAAAACAATGGTTTAGTCTGTACCTGGGACTTGTCCAGCCATTGATCAGCAGGGGCTCTTTTCATTGTTCACTTGGAAACTGGGCTGATGAACAATATGCCACTGTTTTGTAATGCTGTTATTTCAATAGGTGCTTCTGTAGTATTGCAGGGCTAGTGAATTGAAACCAATACACTCTCACCAAAGATTATACAGGACAAAATTTTATTTTAGCCAGTGGACTAGAATACAAAATGGCTGAGCTCCCTGTCGTCAGCTCTGTCCTTGTCTGTTTTTCTCTCTGTATATGTACGAATAAGTACTAAGTAAATGTGTGTGTAGGTATGTACACACATGCTCAGTGCACAAAGGAATGCACACAGTGGAGCATTAAGAAAGGCTTCCCATTAGGTAAAATTGCTGCAGCTGGGCTTGCTGATAGGCTGAATATTTGCCAGCCTGAGGGAAGTCCAATCCATGTTATTTGTAACTTCTTTCAGTTTTCACATGGACGCTGATTCCTACACTTCCATTCTTGATTGTACTACTTACCAGATGTGATCTGATATTCAATATGGAATTATACATATCTTTCTAAATTGTCTTCTCTCTTCTGTTACACATTTTCTTAAGTTAAAATTTTGCAAAATAAAAATTTGCTATTAGAGCTGAGTCATTCTACTGTCAACTACAGATTTTAAATTTAAATGTGTTATCAGTAACCCATCTCTCTATATTTAATGTATTTTGAAAAATTATCAATAGCGTAGACACTAAATGGTAAGAGATTGAAAATGTTTTGCTTAAATTAAAATTCTTTTGAAACAAAAAAAGCATAGAATGCTAAAAAACATGTAAGTACACAAGAACCTTTGTAAATTGAGCACCCAAGGGACTGGATCAAACTGGTCAGCATATGGAGGTGGTCAAAACAAGAAACTAGGCCTATTGTACCTATACATACATGTGGAGCATGTCTGGTCTATGAAGATTAGATCAACTTAAGGACATGGTCAGTGTAGGGAGGTGGTCAGCTATGGAAGTTAATACAGATTGGTTAATAAAGTAGACAAAAACAACAACAACAACACAAAATAGACAAAATAGCCAAAGATTGCCATATTATTTACTGCAAACATGACTAACAATTTAATTTGTATATGACTAACATTTTATCAACTGATTTTGCTCAAAAAAGGGAGACTAAAACTTTCATAAAATCAGGTATCAGCATTCTGATCTTTGAAATAGTTTTTTAACATTGACAATTAATGCATGTCTTTCCAAAAAGATTTATGTAAATTATAAAAAGAAACATTATTTGCCAGTCTGAAAATTTCTTTCAAAGTAATAGTCTTTTTGGTATTACATTAGCAATCACAATGAGAATTAGGAAGATTTAAGTATAAATTTGGTCCAGGTTTGTCCACATATTTGGGGTATTGACGAAGTCAACATTAAAAATTCCTATTTGCCAATAATTTTATCTGCATTGAATCAGAAAATAAGCAATATAAATTATTTGAGGAAAATAAAAACTGGAACCTGATTATCTTGGTAATTTTAATAAATGTCTCTAAGTTCAGCATTTCATTTTTTACTTGATGTAATATTGGCTATATGTGGCAAATAGAAAACTTATAAGTGCCAAACACAAATATAATGCCTTATTTATTCCACAGTTTTCTCCTAAAGTACTAAAATAACATATTATCATTATTAAGGGGAAAAGGCAGCTAATTCTAAGATCTGATGGTAGACACTTGCCAAAGTTTTCTTGTTTCAAATGATCAGCCCCACAATTTGTGCTGTTTGAATTACCAACACTGTCAATGACTTTGCTCAGAATACTCAGGAAACCTGGAACCAGCCAGTCACAGTAGCCTGAGTGGCCCATCTATGCCCTGCCATCGCTGAGTGGATTGCCTTACTTGAGTCCTTTCTTTGTTTCTGTACTTCTTAAATATGTAAAATGTTAAGACTAAAGTAGGTTCTTGCTAAAGTGTGCCCTATCTCTAACATTTGGAAGACATAAGAAAGAAAAAGTGTATTAATAGTAAAAACTTGAAAAAAATCTGAAATATAGTAAATCGCTTGGAAAGTTTAGCTTTGGTTGCCGAAATGTTGAGCCTTGAGAGGGCAAGGAGCAGCTTGAAGGAGATAAAAAGAGTAGGAAAAAATTACACCGATTTTTTTGGACTTTATAATTTTGCTGATGCCAGACCCAGCTGTAAATGTGTTCTGCTCTTCATTAAGCTGCTGTGTGAGAGGCCCAGCGCACAAACCCCTTTCACTTCTCCGGAATAGGAACCGTGGCCATGTCTATATACATTAAAGGATAAACGCAGGTAGTTTGTGAGCTATACACAAATTAGACATTTTCTGTTAAAAAACAAATTTAAATAATGGAATTCTGATTACAGAAATACTGCTTTAACTCTACCATTAACATTCCATGAGTAGTTAAAGGTCTGGGGAAGATTTTAGGCAAAGCGTTAAGTACTTCCTCCGGACAAGGCTGAAATAAATCTTTGTTTCTCGCTAAATTACTTGAGAAATTCACATCACCAGAATGGAGAGTAAAAACTACCCTAAATCTATCATTCCTATTCATATTTTGTTTTCCCAGCAGCCCCCCCCCATACCATTTGCTAATTGCATAGAGGTAGGATGGGTCCAGTGGCTAACAAAGGAACTGTGTAAGTCCCTGGGTAGCCTTCCTGCTTTGAAATACATGCTCTGACCAGTCCCACCCGATGTACCTTGTTCATTTTGTCAACCTCAAACTTTTTAATTCAAATAACTTACTTGTTTCTCTTATTCCCAAAGCATGAATGGGAATTCGCGCCAGGTGCCCTGTAAACAATATTTTTAGGTACTGCTCCTACTCTTGAGACTCTTAAGAGGGCCAAAAAACACATTTAAAATGTATGTATGTAAATCCAAAGTAAAAAAGGAGTTTCCCTAGAACATCAGAATTCAAAACCAATTACTGAGGCGCGGTGTTTGGAGGCCGCAGCCCTGTGCACTTGGCCCGTTTACCCGTGAGAGAGAATTTGTGAAAATAGGTAATTCCGACTGGACTCTCTTAACATTTATCAAATAAATGGAGTGCACTATAACAAAACTGCGATCTCCAGCAGCTCTCTGCCCAGAATCTTCTGCGGAGTGTCCAGTGGCACCGAGGAATCTGCATCCCACGTGGGGACATTTGGAAACTAAGGCCAATGCAAAGACTGGAGGGCAGCGCTGAGCTCCCCGTGCTCTTAGGTTTGACGAATTTTTAGCATCCTTTCCAAAGCAAAGAGGGTCGACTAAGCCAAACTGTGTTTTCCTAAGCTGCCTCCTCCTTTCTTACTCAGTTGCCCTCTCTCCTGTGTGCTAGCTCTGTAGTGAGGGTCCAGGGAATGCTTAGTCTCTCCTGAAAGGTTTCTTTTTCTTTCAGGCAATGTATGTTATTCACCAAGAACACACTGCATGCGTTTTCTTCATGAATTCTTCCTAGAGAGCTCCTGCTAGTTCATTGCTCAGCATAGGAGCCAACAGCCACCTGTGGTCAGCAATAGGCCCAGCAGTTACTGTGGATTTTATATTTGCTGTTATCATCTGGCTTACTGACTCAATCCATTGCAAATGCTTGAAGGAGAAATACTTTTTTCTTTTTCCTTTCTTATCTCAATCCTCTATCTCACTCTTAACACCCTGCTGCCGACTTTGCAGAGGCAGTTAGTTCAATGATCTTAAATCTTTTCTTTCTTACTAAGTTTGAATTTGAAGTTCACCCCTTCCCTATTCCTCACAGACCTCTGTTTCATCTGGACTGCTATAGATATACTTTGTTTTATACAACTGATGCTTGCCTGAAGAAATCTGCTGAAAACATTACATTTCTTGATTTAACTCTCACTATAGAATGAGTACGGGGTTGGAGGTTGGGGAATGATGAGACAGTGAGTGAGGGAGGTGTTGGTCCTGCCAGAAGGGGCCAGTCCTCGTGGCTTGTGAGAGCGTGGAAACAGTTTACGTCTTTTATTTCATATCCACATAGCAGCAGTTGCTGTTAGGAGAGAGAGAGAAAAAAATGGGCCTTCCAAATCACAGCTTGAAAATAATATTTCTAGGCTCTTGCAAACCTTTGGAGTAGCCTGGTACCTTGGAAGCCAAGCACGGACAGATCTCGGTGGCAGGTAGAATGACCCCCTGCTGTCTGTCTGCCTCCAGTGACAGGAGACCTGTGCTGCCCATGTGCACTGAGATGCCAACGGCTGGAAAACATTGATCAACACATTAGCAGAAGTATTTTGCCTGTCTGAATTGTTTAGATACCATACCAAGCGTTAAAACTACTTTTCAAATTTACAATCTGTTCCCTGCTATCCTATTTTCAAATTTTTCCAGTGAATTTCCACCAAAAAGTATCATATAACTAGAGATAAAAATAAGATGTATTTACAAAGTATTGAAAATATATTTAGAATCCTTAAACTGTCTTCTTTATTGGGAAAGAACATTCTAATTCAGAGGAAGTCTCTTTAGAGCAATAATGTTCATTGTGACATAATTGGCAATGGGTATTGTTATAATTATCAACTGCCAATAAAACTAAGCGGACTTAATTGTTCTCATAACATACAAGAGTATCTAAAATTATTTGTAAATGATTAAAAATAATACACGTATGGTTATTTGTAATGTATCAATATATATTAAAATATTTTATAAGAAAAAGGATGAATTGGTAAAGAAGGTAAAATATATAATTTTATAAATCATAATTAACAGGCTAGATAAGGAGAAAATACAAGAAAAATTTTTATGGCGACAAGGATATATTGATCACAAGGAGAAAATGAAAGTCATTGCTGGTTTTCCACAATCAATTTAATTTAAAGTTATTTGACTGGTAATTATTCTTTACACCAAAGTGATTCAAAGTAAAGGGAACATTTGATATTTCTTTCTTGGTCTTTGCAATTACTGGATCTCCCTCTGAGCTTGAAGATGCCCACCTACAGCCACTCTGGAGAACATGTGAAATATTTTAGAATAGCTGCGTAACTATCTAATTACAAGACCAGGGAAGGAAAAATCTAAACTAAAGTTCCCTGAAATACATTAGAGCAAATCTCCTGGCTAATAGTATATGGTCAATTTATAAAATTGGGTAGAGCATTTAAGAAGTAGTTGGAAACTTTCCAATTGAAATGCATTTTACCAGTGAAATTTTACTGACAATACATCACAAATCTTAACTGCACTTGAACGCATTCACTTCAAATCACAAAACGGTCCTATTTTTGATACTGGACCATCTTAATTTACTGTGAAACTTCAGCAGCGTTGTATTTGCCCAGTAGTTACAGAGCTCAATTAAGACATTTCAAACTAAAAAGCTTCTGCACTGCCAAGAACACAGTAAGTAAAGCAAGTAGACAGCTCTCAGAATGGGAGAGGATTTTTGCAGGTTATATTTCCGACAAAGGTCTAATAATCAGAATCCACAGAGAACTCAAACTTATTAATAAGAAAAGAACAAGTGCCGGGCGCGGTGGCTCACGCCTGTAATCCCAGCACTGTGGGAGGCTGAGGAGGGAGAATCGCTTGAGCTCAGGAGTTCGAGACTCGCCTGAGCGACAGTGAGACCCCGACTCGTGAAAAAAATGGAAAAACCCAGCCGGGCGCAGGGCGAGCGCCTGTAATCCCAGCGGCTTCTGGAGGCTGAGGCAGCGGGGTGCCCGCAGTCTGAGTCTGAGGTTGTGGTGAGCTACCACGCCCACTGCACTCTGCTCAGGGGCAAAGGGTGGGACCCTGTCTCAACAACAAAAAAAAAAAAAAAGAAAAGAACAAGTGATCCCATTTCATTGTGGGCAAGAGACATGAACAGAAGCTTCTCTGAAGAAGACAGGCACATGGTCTACAGACACATGAAGAAATGCTCATCATCTTTAATCATCAGAGAAATGCAAATCAAAACCACTTTGAGATACCATTTAACTCCAGTAAGAGTAGCCCACATCACAAAATCCCAAAACTATAGATGTTGGCGTGGATGTGGAGAAAAGGGAACACTACTACACTGCTGGTGGGAATGCAAGTTAGTACGTTCCTTTTGGGAGGAAGTTTGGAGAAAACTCAGGGATCTAAATGTAGACCTGCCGTTTGATCCTGCAATTCCTCTTCTAGGTGTCTATCCAAAAGACCAAAAATGAATTGGCAACAAAGATATATGCACCAGATTGTTCATTGCAGCTCAATTCATAATTGCCAAGTCTTGGAATAAGCCCAAGTGCCCAGTGACCCATGAATGGATTAATAAATTATGGTATATGCAGCATTAAAAAAAATGGAGACTTTACCACTTTCATGTTTACATGGATGGAACTGGAAAACATTCTTCTTAGTAAAGTATCTCAGGAATGGAAAAAAAA
Organism: Nycticebus coucang; assembly: GCF_027406575.1. Classification (NCBI taxonomy): domain Eukaryota; kingdom Metazoa; phylum Chordata; class Mammalia; order Primates; family Lorisidae; genus Nycticebus; species Nycticebus coucang. The sequence continues at coordinate 87,978,265 of NC_069785.1, forward strand.
TCCAATGTACTCAGCACTACTATAAAACCAATTTATAATTACTCATACTTTCATATGAGAGATGAATCACAACTATAGACCAGAATGAAGGGGAAAGGGAAGGGGGTGGATCGATAGAGGGAGAGTTAATGGTGAGACCTCACCTATGGAGCATATTGCAAGGATACAAGTCAAATCTATCAAGTATTGCACACAAATGTCTTAACACTGTGATTAAGTAAATGAGGTGAAAGCTATGTCAATTAAAAGCTATGTAAGATGTAAGCACTACAATTTGTACAAATAATCAACACATTGAATCCTACAAAGGCATAAATGTATTCATGATCTATGTATATATGACTTAATAATTTTAAAAAAGCATGAAAGCAGCACTTCAAAGAGTATTTTTAACTTCAGGAATTGTCTTATGGAACATATTGAATTGCTAATCAAGAAATTATTTCATGTATTAAATTATAATTATTTTGCATTTGTAACTGGATGTTAGTCTACCTTGTAATTATGAGAAATTTTCTTGGGGAGGGAAAATTAGAATGGGATTCTCTTTTTTATATAAATTGAAAGATTTCTGTGAAAAAAAAATAAAGATAATCTCCCATTAAAAAAAAAAAAGACATTGCACCTGACAGATTACTTCCTATAATGAACCAGATAAAGACAGGCAGCTGGGCTGAAATTGTGCCAGAGCACCATTTACACTCAGGACCAGATGGAAGTTCTTTCTGGACTCAGGAAGTGAATGGCAGAACTAGATCGTCTCTATCCTAAGTCTGTGAATATGCTCATTGATCTTTCAAAGATGATCTTCTACAGGGGCGGACTCGGTCCTAGGTTTGAACCTTATTGAACTTTATAACAGGATTTTAAGCTGTTTGAAAGGAAATCTGTGCCCTCAGTGGATCAGCCGAATAAACAAGTGAGTCCTGCCTTTTAATATATACCATGAGTTGAAAAGAAATAAGGGAAATGTATGTGCCATCGTAATGCAAAAGAGAACTCAATAAAGTGAACGTGTTATTTTTTTCTTAAATAAATCTATACATTTAATGAAATTATAATTATAGTCTCAATAGGAATTTTCTGGAAATTGATAAAATCATTCTAAAATGTATATACATTTTAGAATGGTCAGAGGACAAGGCAAGATTATACTCACTTGACTAAGACAAATAACTTGAAAGGGAGAAATCAAGATATGGTAAATCTGTTAATTTTTCATGTCCCAGCACTCTCTCCAAGATTTATAAACTAAGAGATGCTGATACAGGAGAACAAGGAGATATGTTAACAGATACACATAATAGTGCTGTTGATAAGAACAAAATACAAGAAATATTCCAAACATCCTCTCTCAGAGAATGGATGATACTAACTGATATTTATGTATAGATTATGAAATAATCACAGCAATGAAAATTAATGATGTATAATTGCATGCATTAGCATGAATGCATCCCAAAAATATAAATTGCATTTTAAAAAGCAACTTGTAGAATAATACATCAGAATTACTGTTAAATAAAGCAGAACCTTCTATTCACATTTTTTAGGAATATACATATGTATATACACATTTTAGCAATTCCTATCTGTATGTTAAAATGTACTCGGAGGCAGAGGAATGAGAGTAAAGGAGATCTAATAAGAAAGAGATATCTAGAGATTTTTAATTGATAATTACTTATTTTTGGCAGCAAACGTATTAACATTTATTTTACTTTTATGCTTCACAGAAGTATATGCAACTTTTATGTGTGTGTGTATATACATGTAAGCAGTATTTGATAAAATAATGATAAAATATTTGATAAAATAATGTAGGTTTGAATTAACTCAGTTATAATCCAAAACAAGTAAGATATGTGGTCAACTCAAGAAGCTAAAACAGTAACAATAAACCTATATAAAATAGAAAGAATGAATAACAATCAAGAATTCATGAGATAAAGAACCAAAGTAATAATTATCAAACTAAGAGCTGGAAAAATTTTTTAAAGCTAATAATACAGACAAACCTTCATCAAAACTGATGAGAGCAGGCCAGGCACAATGGCTCACGCCTGTAATCCCAGCACTCTGGGAGGCTGAGGCAGGTGGATTGCCTGAGCTCAGGAGTTGGAGACCAGTCTGAACAAGAGTGAGACCCCATCTCTAAAAATAGCTGGGCATTGTGGCGGGCACCTGTAGTCACAGCTACTCAGGAGGCTGAGGCAAGAGAATCACTTGAGCCCAAGAGTTTGAGTTTGGTGTGAGCTGTGACACCATGGCACTCATGTCCAGGGCGACATAGCAAGATTCTGTCTCAAAAAAAAAAAAAAGATGAGAGAAACACAGAGAGACAGACAGACACAGGCAAAACAGAAAGCCAGAGAAACAGAGAAGGCAGCAAGACAGAAGCCAGAATCATTTCACCACCTGATCTTGGAAGTGACATCCCATCACCATTGTCATATTCTATTAGTCAGATGAGCTAACAGGTGAGTTCACCCACCACAGAAGAGGCTTACACAGGGCATGGATACCAGGAGCCTGGGATGTTATCAGCTAGGTACATAATCAGACACTCCATCATGAGAGATTATTATTAGGTTGATTTCAAAATCATATCACTCAATGCAAGGAACTAATATCATAGAGCAATTTCAAATGTAAGTGAAAATCTTAACTATATTACAAATGGTATTAAAGGCTTGAATCAATAGTTCTTTGAGAAATGAAGGAGGGACAGAGATTGAACAAGGAACAGGAAAGGTGGAAGGCAGGGGAATCTCTTACAGTCAGTGAGTTCATCAACCCACATTCTGAAATACATAGACAGGCAACAATGTCAACCATGGGCACATGAAGCTTCTCCCTAGGAGTCTCCCTCCCTCCGCAGACACACTGTGTGACCACCTGGAGTGCTGCCCTGATTGTGCGACTGGGCCTTTGATGTGTTTCTCTACGTCTTAGCTGGAAATGCTCAGAGTACTGTAAGTGGCAAATGACTCATGAGTGTGAAAAGCCAACTCTTCTCTGAGTCTTGGCTTTTAAATTTCAGATTTTCCCTTTCAGGTGATTTGAAGAGATCATTCAAACATCTGAGCCTTAGATTTTTCACATGTAACATAGAGGTTTTACTAAATAATTATAATTTAATAATTTTGTGTAATAGTTAATGAATTTATGAGTAAAAAACCAGGAGAGCAAAATTAATGCTGCAGGCCAAAATTTGCATAGTCATTCCAGCAATCTCACTACACCACATAGAGCACTATATTCATACATATGTAAAATATCTCCTCCATTCCTTTTCCGATACCATTTTCACCTTGGCAACTCTATTGCCATTTGATTTTACTAGAATACACTTCCTTCTTAGTGTATTCCGTTCATTATATTGTATAAGTGACATTTCTTAAATGACATATCTATTTATCCATTATCCTTTTTTTCCATCAAAAATCTTCACTTTTACCTCAAAAAAGCAAAAAACAAAAAAAACAAATCTAATGCTGCATTAACGTTGAGCTTCACCTAGTCAAAACCCTGCTTGCCTCTGTCATTCCCCACAATGTTGTCGAATGGATGATCTATATCATCTGTACTTAGGTGGGTGCTTATGACGAATCCTTTGAAAATGGTTGAACTGGTAGCAAATCAAACTTGTTGGGGTTCTAGTCCTAGTTCCACTTACCTGTTTAAAAGACTTTACACTAATAACTTCTCATACTTCATAAGAACTTTTCCTTGATTTCCGTAAGTGATTTAAATCTATCCTAATCCAACTGTAGTATAATCCAGGGCATTCCATACAAACCCATCTTCCTCTCTCCGCCTGTCCCCTCTCTATGCTCCTTCACTTAGATAATTAGTCACTTTACAGATATTAATTCCTCCTTTGGCATCTCCTAACCATGCACTTCTCCATTACCTTTTTCTCCACTTCCCTTGAATGTTTTTTTTTTTTTTTGCCTGCCTCCTGTGTCATCTTTCTTCTGCTGAACTGTGTGTGGATGTGACACCACTGATTATCAGAAGGAAACATTCTACTGGAGTGGCGATCTTAAAAAGAAAGAGAAGAGTGTCTATTGGCAGAGGGAGTGTCATTTCCAAACTCTTCAGACCTTAAGAATGTATTTTTCAAATTCAGTGGCTGAATTTTAAGCACCTCAATGGTCACATATGTTGAGAACAATTACAAAAATGATAACCCAACTGTCCCCCCAAACCCTGCCAAATCTCTTTGTTAGAGTTTCAGATATGCTTGAATAACTTTATAAAACTGCCATTGCTTATGCCGGAGAAGAGAGGAAGAAATGAGTTATATGCTTCGGAGCAGGCAAAAGGTATTTGACTTTGGGTCAGATACTATGGAATGGAGGAAAAGGAAATGAAGTAAATCAATGTTCAGAAGTAGGTTAAACAATATTTTGAAATATGTTAAATGAATAACCTCATTAAGCACTTGCACTTACATTAGGACCAAACACGTGAGCATGATGGTTGCAAAGTGGAGGAATTACAAGGGTTTGAGGCATCTGGGGATAGCCAGAAAAAAAGGCTTGAAAAACAACAGGCAAGGCTCCACGTCTAGTCTCCCACCTTAGTTGCTAGGGGCTCTTTCTCATTGTTTGGTAGTAATCCAAAAGGACTGTAATAGGCTGGCGCAGTGGCTCCCTCCTGTAATCCCAGCACTCTGGGAGGCCAAGGAGGGTGGATTGTTTGAGCTGATGGGTTTGAGAGCAGCCTGAGCAATAGCAAGACCCCTTCTCTACTGAAAATAGAAAAAACAAAACAAAAATATAAAAGCATTGTGGTGGGTACTTGTAGCAAGAGAATTAGTCCAGCCTAAGAGTTTGGGGTTGCTGTGAACTATGATGCCAGGGTGACAGAGTGAGATTCTGTATCAAAAATAAATAAATGATTAAATGCAAAACAAAACAAACAAACAAGAAAAGCCAAACCCCAAAGGACCTTTATAAATACGGCAGCTACACCTTAGTCCTTAACTACATCACTGTATGTGAGAAGGTTACCAAATAAACAGCATCAGAAATTAAGAGCCAAAATCAATGAAACATTCAACAGAACTGAAACTACCTCTAAAATACGATGATGGAGTTTAAGATGGAAAGTATTAGTTATAGTATTTGATGGGAAAATGATCATCACATTGTTTATATTTTCACACAAACTGTCTTTTTGTAAATATGTAGAAGTTCGTTGGTTAACCCTGCACATCATTACTCTGGGCAAAATTCTGGAATTGCAGTTCCTACAGCCTGGGAAGCAGTAGGTTGTCTAAGCTTTGGTCATGTTTTAATTATTTCATTAACAATACATGAGAAAAATTTACCAATAATAAATTTTAACTTTGATTTACCAGTAATCAATTTTAATTTTTGACTTCATATTGATTTCATTGTCCAAACATATGAATTTTTACCATAAGTAGCTGTAGCTGTAAACTGCTATAAATCATGAACTAGCAAGATGCTCTGAAAAACAAATAAATAAATAGCAAGAGTCCTTTTATGGAATGTATTAAGAGTCAAATAGAGAACCAAAAATAACATGTGAGAAATGACTGATGATTTAATAAAAAGTGGTATTGAAATACACATTTTTCTTAGTTTGACATAAAGCACATTTAACATATCTAATTTTCAGAAATCAAAGGTCATCTGATGACTTCCCAGGAAATTTTCCTTGCCAAGTTAAGGGCATATATTTAGGGTCACTAAATCAAGGTATTAAAGTATTTCATTTAAATATGTCTTTCCTGTGAATGATTCATAGAATCTCAAAAAATTGCCTTTATCTTTCAAGGCAATTATTATCTTACTCAGAACTATAAATAATAATAAGATATCTCTATTTAATTCTTCAGAGAGCAAACAAAATAGGTGGATTTCAAAGTCTCTCTCATTATTACATTTTTATCTTTAAGAAAGTAATAATGACGATGACAGTTTTCGCTATTTTTGCTGATTTTATCTTTACTGAAGTCACAGTAAAATTCATATACATGTTAGAGTCACTAAATATATAAAACATGTCTAGATAAAAGACGGAGGAAGATTAATACTTGTGACCTGGCAAGTGAAACATAAGGAATGACATTAAAATCACCGCATTACATTCAGCACACTTCTGAAAAATGACTTAATAAATACAGCTACTTGGAGAAATGTATTATGATTGCTTCATAATGAGAAAAATTATTCAACTCATTTTCCTTAAAATAGATAAAATGAAATAAATTAGAACTGCTCGAAATGGAGTGTGCTATAGAGTGTGCCATGGTAAAAGAGATACTCTGATCTGCATTGATCAGTTGGGATCAAGATTTCTAGGTTGAAATGTCTTACAAATTTCTCAATGTTCAAGATAAAAAATAAGAACATGGTGGATGCTATAAATTAATGTCTTATGCCATTATTTTCACCACACATTGGCTGGTATCCAAGGTAGCTAAAAGCTTTTGAAAGTTGTGGTAAATTTGCACAGCATTGTAGGATCTGAAGGAATTTACAGCCCATGTTTTTTTTTTTCTTTTTTGCCCCCCATTGCCTTTATACATACGACCTTAAATCCATAGAATGAATGAAGATGAAAAAGTGAAATAATGTGTCTGTAATATGTAGACATGATGAAAAGTATGAGGGACTGAAAAAAAAATAGAGCAAGTTCTTATTGTGGAGTTTAATTATTTAAAACATGAAATATGTCTGTTAGAATCTCTCTATCCACCTATCTATTTCTATCTATAAATCAAGCTATATTGCTCAGAGGATGGGCTGATGCCCATATGGTAGATGTCAGCAATCATGTGAGGAACAAAATGTGGAATAATGGAAAACTAACCATGGCTGATGAAATTGGGATCTGAAACTTTCATATATATTTTTTTAATAAGTAAGTAATATGTTGCCATATTGGTACAAAGAAACACACAATAATATGTAAACTACAAATTACTGCATCATATTATCACCCTCTCATAAATTGCAGAGTAAATTATAGTGTGACTGCCATTCTTCAGGCTACATATAGCCTTACTATGCAGATAAAACACGTGGAATTAGTGCCTTGAGATTCAACAGGCCAATTCCAACATCCATAAGACTACGTGTTGGTGATGATAGAACTTGATGTTACGCCATCTGTTTTATTATGGGAATAATGATTTTAATGTGTTACATATGAATGATTTCTTTAGCACCCATGTTTTCCTGGATAAAAATGTTCAATTTTGTCCTGCTATGTAAATTACAAAGATTTAATAATATTGAGAAATTTAGACCTACCTTATAGGCAGATGGAGTTTACATTTTACACTTTCATTTTGAAGAAATTAATCCTAATATTCATTTTCCTACAAAGAAAGCAGTGGAGACCGTTGCCAACATGGTTGGTTTGGTGCTCATTGTGATTGATTTTTGTTGGATAGAAAAAAGTGGCAATACACAGCACTTTCTAATAAAAATGTTTTTCCCAGCTGTAAATTTATGTATCAGATAGTATGCTTTACCACTTGCTCCTCTAAACATCATGGATTTTAATGCCATCTGTAAGAATTACAAGATCAACAACACAATTCAATGTCCCTTTTCTACAATTGTTTTATTTACCCATAACCTATTTTCTCTAGCTTTGTGATCACATCCTACTCACTTATTTAATTGGAGGATTCTCTGTCTCTCTTGATACTTTCATGTGTTTTAAAATTTCTAAAAAAGGCCTTTTAGCAATTTTAGAATTTATCTGTGGGATTTTAATAAAAATTTTTCCATGATGGTATTATATTCTGAAGACAAAAAAAATTGTAGAATATATAGCATTCCCCAAATATTTTCATAACTAATGAGGGCTTTCACTAATTATTAAAATATGACACTGTATTTAGCATCAAAAATACATAATACTTAAAAATTAGGTATTTTAATGCATCTTTTTCAGTTGAATTAAAAAGTTAAAAACATTGAAATAAAGAATTCTTTTAAAATATATTTCATGTTTTGAACTGTGGTAAAAATATATTTTACAATCTTAACAATTTTAAGTGTACAATCAGTAGAACTAAATACATTCACGTTGTGTACTGTATCTCTAGAACTTTTTCATCTAGCAAAGCTGAAAGGAACTCTCTCCAGGAGTGCCCAACCTGTGGCAGTGGGCTGCACACTGAGTTTTTTGGGGACTGTTTTGCTTAGCTGTGGTATTAGATATCTCAAAAATATGCGTGAACCTTAATTTTGCTCATCAGTTATCATTAGTGTTTGTCTCTTTAATGTGGGTTACCCAAGGTAACTCTTATTCTTTTAATCTGAGGCAGAAAACAAAAAGTTGGAGGGTTGGAGATGCCTGCTTACACATTAATTTCCACCGTCACCACCACCACCCCTATCTCCACCCACTCCACCACCACCAAGTTTCTAGAAACCAGGATTCTATTCTCTACTTCTGTCAGTTTCATATTCTTAGATTCCATTTCACCTAATGTCTTCCAGGTTTATTCATGTTGTCAAAAATAATAGGATATTTTTGTATATTTTTCAGGTCTGATAATATACTACTGTTGTATATCTACACATTTTCTTCATCCATTCATCTGTTACACACACTTGAGTTGACTCCGTCTCTTGGCTATTGTGAATTATGCTGCATTGCACATGAATATGGGTGTGCAGTTATCTCTTTGATATACTGGTTTCATTTCCTTTGGATGTATGTTCAGTGGTGAAATTATTGCATGATGTGGAGTTCTATTTTTAATATTTTCAAGAATGCTTCTATTTTTTTATATAACAATTATACTAACTTACATTGCTACCAACAGTGTACAAAAGATTTCCTTTTCTGCACATCCTTACTAACACTAATAGCCATCCTAACGGGGATGTAACAGTGCAAACGTGACACCACACTGTGGGTTTGATGTGCTTTCTGTGATGACGACTCAACATTAAGCACATTTTCACATACCTCCTCATTATTTGTATCTATTTTCCAGAGAAATGGGTAATTTCTGGAAACATACAACCTACCAATCATGAAGAAACAGAAAATCTGAACAGAGTAAAAATGAGAAAGGACATTAAACCAATAACTCCAAATATCCCTTCAAAGAAAAGCCCAGGACATGAGGGATTTACAGGTGAATTACACTTAACACTTTCAAAAGAACTAGTATAAGTCCTTCCTAAAGTCTTCCAAAAAACTGGAACAAATTCCTCTCTTCATAAAATAGAAGAGAATATGTACAAATTCCTTTTGTGATTCCAGAATTACCCTTAATAACAGAGCCCCAAACCAGGACATGACAAAAAAAAAAAAAAATTATAAGCCAACATCCTTGATAAACAGATCTATAGAAACTTTCAACAAAATATTAGCAAACCAAATTCAACAGCACATTCATAACAAATAATCAATCTCTCTGATATTGAGAGAACCAGACCAATGCTATCTTAGGCCGGAATATTGCTATATTAGGTATTAAGTTCCAGTTCCCCCGCCATTTTGTTTTATAAGTTTCACTTTCCAGTAAGCCCAGGCAATTCCCCAAAATCATGAAACAGCTACCCCCCAATCAGGTACCGCCCTCTGGATCAAGTTGTATACACCCCACTTGCTGCGCTGCATTATAAAAATCCCCTGTTCCAGAGCTCAGGGCTCCTGGCTCGGATCTGCTGCTGCAGAGCCCCTGGGAGCCCAAGCTCAAGCTTCAGTAAAAGGCTCTTTTGCTTTTGCATCGGACTCGGCTCCTTGGTGGTCTTTGTGGGGGATTTCAAGATCTGGGCACAACAAGTGTGGGACGGAGCAAATGAGCCCGTCAAAAAAGGTTAGCAAAATCATTCTGTTTGACTCTTGATTTGGACCTGCAGAACATTGTTGGTTGTGGAGAATTAGCTAACTTTCATTGTACACTTTGTTTCAAGGTGGTAATGGTACACCCTTATTTCATCAGCAGTGATAGCATGGCCCAGAACATTGTTTTGCCTCTCCAAAAGTCTTGGTAAATTCTCTTTTCCTTTGTTCATCAGTGAGCTCCTTCAGGACCATTTTCACACACACCTTGTTCATGCCAAGATTTTCAGTTAAGATTTTCCTAACTCTTTCCCTGTTGATGTTTACTTACTCTGCTATGCTTCTCATAGTCAGCTGACAACTTTGAAACACCATTCAACAAAGTTTTGCAATGTTTTCATCAGTTCTGTCCATTACTGGTTGCCCTGACCTCTCATTATCAGTGAAACTTTCTCTACCCTCAGAAAAATGATTAATCTATTTGTACACTGCTGTTTTCTTCATGGCATTATCCCCATAAACTTGTACTAACATGTCCTGATTTCACTTTCATTCTTGCCAAGTTTAAAAGGAAATGCAATATTTGTTCATTGTCCTACTTCAAGCTCCATTTCTTGTGATGTCACACAAAAATGTGCAATAGTAATGAATGCCACTCAGCAAGACACCACCACCTGTCTGCATGAACACAGCTGTGAGACACTAGTACATCAAGATTATATGACCTTTCCAAGTTGTTTTTATAGTGCTACCAATGTAAGCACATGATGGCAAGTTTGCAAATTTAATTTCCAGACCTTGCATATCTTCCTCACCAAATTCATGATACGGGTGAAAGAGACTATGCTTATCACTTCCCTACAAACCATTTCACATACTGAGCATTCTACCAACTATCATTCTTATAGAGAAGTCCACAGCACAAGTGGAAGGGCACCAGAAATCACAATGTGTGGGCACATATGATGATACTTACACAAATAAATACAGCCTACGCTTAGGGAACCCGGCAGGATGCTGGGCTTGCTCTCTGCAGTCAGCCCCCACCAAGACGGGGTGTGGTACCAAGTGAGAGCTGGTAATAGTAGTTTAATCATGGAAATAAGAAATCTTTAAAACCGTGTGGATAACCATCCTGAACCCATGGCTTCTTCTAGCTGGAAGCCTTATGTTTATATAACCAGCTACTCCAACAGATGTTTTGGGTAAAGGCAAAATCAACAGTAATAAGCCATAGAAATTCTTAATAGCACCAGGAGCTGTAAAGATTTTTTTTTTTTAATCTGACAAAATAAGAAATCTGCAAAAGGGGAACTACATAAGGATGTTTATAGTGTTAAGTGTGGGACAGAGCAAGTGAGCCCTAATAATACTACTGTTCCGTTCTGTAAGGAAAACATCACCAAGGCTTTTTGTGATGTGGCCACACCCACCCGTCACCAGCCTACACACCAGTCTTTCTGTCACTGCCTGTCTCTGGCCAAGGGCCTTTCTGTGACTCCAAAGGAGGCTAAGCACAGGAGAGGCCTGTTGGAATCACCTTATGGTTTGTTTACTGAAGAAATCCTCAGACCCAGCAAGGGGATTTGCATTTGAATACCTAACTCCCCTGCCCCTGCTGGTGATCATTCTGAGGAACTGGTCTACCCTGTCTCTTAGAGTTCCCCAGTGAGATCAGAGCCCTCTTTTGCCCACAGCAGATAACTTTCTTGAAGATGTACTGTTTAGCAGTTTTCTTTTTCTCTGCTGTCACTTTCTGATCCCACCTTCAGTGTTTACCAAAATCTCTTCCCAGTTATCTTGAGGCAGGGGAGACAGGCAGAAGTGGACTGTGCCCTGGTAACTCTGTGCAGGCATTAGCCAGGTAGTTGGCTGTAAGTATGAAGCTACGGATTACAACCCCCACTGCAGCAGTGTTCCTGCTACCCAAATACCCATGGGAGGATGCATGCTGGACCCATGTGGGAACCTTGTCACTTCCCTGACCTTCTGTTGTGTTTGAGGATGGGTAGCCATGCACCAAGGGCAGGTGCTGGCCTGACCTTCCCTGAATCACAAGATTCTAACGTGCACACAACCCCAAAGATTATGAAAAGAGGGGCACTCCACTGGCAAAGATCTCACAGACCACCAAGGCTTATATGAAAGGTTTTTATTGGTGAGGGAGGGATACTGCAGAGCAGTACCAAGAAGGACAGAAAAGAAGCGGGGGGAGAAAAGAGAGAGAGAGGAAAGGGTGGGGGGGAGAGATGGAGAGAGAGAGAGTGGAGATACCCAGAGATACAGAGAGAGAGAGAGAGAGGAGAGGGAGGAGGGGAGAGAGAGAGCACGCGTGCGAGAGAGAGCTGTATTGGTTCAGTTAGGGGAAGGCCATAGTTAATCTTGGTCTGTAGAAAGTAGGAGAGGCTTTTCTGGAGGAGGGGCTTTCTCTGGGGCAATTAGCTAACAGATTATATAAATGGAAGGTCAGAAATTGAGTCAGTGGGCTCAGTTTGGGGGACACTAGTCCGCCCTGTCTCCCTGCCATGAATAAAGCCACTTCCTCTTCCAGTTGGTATTCCTGAGGGCCTTTTTGTCTGGTTGGCTCCTGTTACCATCTAATCACACTGATACCCAGTTTCAGGGATGGCTTTTAGAGGAAGACAAACTACAGGAGGAGCTGAGGCACCATAGGAGTTGGAAAGGACACTACAGGTTGTATACAGGTTTTTGTAACCGACATATTTTTTGGTTGCAAGGAAGACTTACCCCAAGTCTGCTGGGTGATTTTATGCCCCCAACTCTAAGCCAAATAAACACAATCAATATTCCCTAAGAAATGCAATTGAAGGGGAGACACTTTAAGGCAAAAACCCATCCCACTCCAGAGTTTAGAAAAGGTGTGACCTCTCTAAGTTCACACCTGTCCCTACTCTCTCATAACACTTACTGTTTTAGTAAACCCAAGGATTTTCTATTATGGCTATTTTAAAAGTCAAAGTCACTTTTCATTGAAAATCTGTCAATATGACACATATGACTTAATTTCTTGCTCTTCTTTGTTTCCGGTGTGACCTGATCATGGGGTCAGCTGTCTGGCTCTCTTTTGCCTTCCACACAGCTTGAGGGGTGATCTGTAAAACCCCTCTCAACACCCACCCAGCCTCCTTGCCTTTCCTCCCAACTGCTCTTCACCACAGAAACAGTCAGGACTAAGGATTCCAGCCGGACCACTCTGCTCTAGGCACTGATGTCAAGTGGGCCCACACGCCATTCCTGGGGCTCCATTTCCTTTGTCATTTATAAGATGAGCATTTCAATGACCTTTACTGATCAAGCATTGACACCTAAGACTTTATTTATGGCTTAGGGCAAAAAAAACCTCAGAAGTATATAAGATAAGCCGCATACTCCAATTTAGTGTACCAGAATTTTGAGATGTCATTTGCAGTTACAAACACATCTGGCAATTAGGTTTTTGTATATGCCTTTTTGATATTTGTTGTTGCATGTGGGGCATAGCAAAATAAGACAGATGGGAGATGTAGGGTCAAGTACAGATTATTTGTTGTTTACTTACTTGAGAAATAAAGAAGGAATTGAAACAAGAAAATATTTTCTTGACCCAGCACCCATAGCTCAGTGGTTAGAGCACCGGCCACATACATTGGGGCTGGCAGGTTCAAACCCAGCCTGGGCCTACTAAACAACAATGACAACAACAACAACAACAAATAACTGGGCATTGTGGTGGGCCACTGCAGTCCCAGGTGCTTGGGAGGCTGAGGCAAGAGAATCACTTAAGTGCAAGAGTTGGAGGTTGCTGTGAGCTGTGACACCACCGCACTCTACTAAAGGAAACATACTGAGACTCTGTCTAAAAAAAAGAAAATATTTTCTCAGGATGAATACATGTGGGGAAAAGACCAAGGGGAAGTGATTCAAGGGGGTCCTGGAAAATATGTCCTGCACACTTTCTCCATCAAGGGAGGAAAGGTAACAAGACCTCACATGTATTTTCAGGGCCAGAGACAGAAATCACAGCTATTGCAAAATCCCCTCAAAAGAATGGTCATATAGAATAAGAAGCTGAGAGTAGCAGGCCTCTGCCTGTCTCATTGAGTTTTCCATGCAGAATAGTTTACACCGCCCTGAACAGCACAGAGGAAGGAAAACACATCTAGATTGAACAAGACAGGCAGAAAGCTACAAGACCTCCCTTGTTAGGGACCAAACATGATGATGGATATTGCAGTGAACATTTGATTCCTTCACTCATGAAACATTAATTGAACAGCTATCTCGCAACAGTGCTATTTTATGTGTGAGGTGTATTGGATGGGTAAGGTACAGGACAATAGACAATGATGTTTTATGAAAAATAAAGCAACAAAATGGAATATGGAAATCTGAGTCTGGGGTGGCAATAGTGAGTTAAGAGGGTGGTAGAGGAATGTTTCTATGGGAAGGCTGAATGTGAGAACGTATATAAAGAAAGTTTAGTGTTATAGAGAAAGAACAGAGGGAACCCACCTGCAAAGTCTTGGAGAAAGTATTCTAGGATGCTCTGTGGCTCCTAAGGCTGCCAGTGGAGGGGAAAGCAGGATATGAGGTGAAAGAGACACTGACAGTCATTCTAAGAACTTTGCATCGTAATACTTTTTGTTAGAATGAACAGACATCATCAGAGAAATCTAAACCAAGAAGTAGGAAGTAAACACTGATGGAAATGTGTAGAGATCTCTCTGGCTCTTGACTCAAGGCAGCAAGGTGGAATCAGGGTGAAAAATCAGTAGGCTGTTGGCATAATTCAAGTGCAAGGAGACAGAGATTTGGAACTAACAGCAACAGTGAGGAATGATAAATAATAGGGCTCTGGATCCATTCAGAAGCATACTCCACAAGTTGGATGTGGAATGTGAAATAAATGAGGGAAAGGTGACTCCATGTCCCTCAGTCCGAAAAACAGAAAGGGTTTCAGTTATTTGAAACAAGTGAGACTATGGTCAAGTGAGACTATGGACAAGTTGTGTGGAAAGGGTTTCAGTTATTTGAAACAAGTGCGACTATGGACAGACAGAGGCAGGGAATTGACCTCTGCCGGACCTGACAGCCCTGTCCATGCCATTATGTTTTGGTAATGAAGAAACTTCCCCGGCCCTTCTAAACCATCATAATTGATTCTCATCATCCCATTACTCTAAACTAATTTGAAAAGACTTAAGTTAGAAATAAGGTGACTTGGAAAAAATATTTATATTTAGTATAAAAGGGAAATAACGATCTTGTGGAGATTGCTCTATTGGGAGTAGCAGGACAAACAAGTTCTTGATAATTCCCGGGACGGCTTCAGTCTAATAAATCAATAGACAGGACATTTTTCTTTTGGACTTTTCAAAAAATTTGACAAGATTGCCTGTTTCTCTTCTTGAGGAACTGTCTTCTTTTATCTCTGTGACCGTATTTTCTCTACACATTAGACTGGTCCTTTGGGTTTATATGTCATGTTCGCCACCCTCCCATTTGGTCATTAAATGTAAAAATTTCTCAAGTATTAGTCCCATTTTATTTTCAAAATAAATGGTTTCATTAGGAATTTTGTTCAATATTATAGCAAGACTACCATTGAAGTTAAATACATAACCCTATTTCTAATTTAAAAGGATTTGAACAAAACTAGGATTTGAACCAACTGGAATGGGCACCTTAGGCAAATCCTTTGTCCACTCTTATTTTTTTTCTTCCATATAAGTTCTTAAACAGCATTGCCCAGGTAAAGGATGGATAAAACATGGAGGCTTATGACAACCCTTGTTAAAATCCCTCCACAGTGCTCTGTGAATTTGTGCTCTCACCAGGAGTATGCTCTCACCAGGATGGTATCTATCTGTGTCCCTCCCAACCCAGAGTGTCATCACTCTTAAAACTGAACAGTTTGATAAACGTATCTTAAAATATCTTAAAATATTTATTTGTTAGAAACTTTCATTTTATTTCTATAAGTTACTTGTTCATATGCTTGGTCTTTTTGGGGGGGACATATTAAAAAATAAGAGCATTGAAAATGAGGAATCTTGTCTCCTTATTAAAACCATATTTTCCCTTGTTAAGTAATATCTTACATTAACCTAGGAAATAAAAATAAATATGCAGATTGAATATCACTACTTCAAACATTTAAAATCCAAACTACCAAGTCCCAAAAGTGTATTTTTGAAGCTGCTTCAACCGCCTGGGGGGATCCTTCTCATAAAAAAATCACCCAACCCAATTTCTTCAAGGGTTTTCCCTACACTCTCTTCTAGTATTTTTATAGTTTCATGTCTTAAGTTTAGGTCTTTAATCCAGTAAGAGTCTATCTTGGTTACTGGTGAAAGGTGTGGATCAAGTTTCAGTCTTCTACAGGTTGCCAGCCAGTTCACCCAGCACCATTTGTTAAATAGGAAATCTTTTCCCCACTGGATGTTTTTAATTGGCTTGTCAAAGATTAAATAATGGTAAGTAGCTGGGTTCATCTCTTGGTTCTCTATTTTGTTCAAGACATCTACTTCTCTGTTTTTGTGCCAATACCATGCTGTTTTGATCATTATCGATTTGTAGTATAGTCTGAGTTTCTGCACAGCCAAGAACACAGTAAGTAAAGCAAGCAAACAGCCCACAGAATGGGAGAAGATATTTGCTGGTTATGTCTCTGACAAAGGTTTAATAACCAGAATCCACAGAGAACTCAAACGCATTAGCAAGAAAAGAACAAGGGATCCCATCATAGGCTGGGCAAGAGAATTGAAAAGAAACTTCTCCGAAGAAGAAAGGCGAGCGGCCTTCAGACATATGAAAAAATGCTCATCATCTTTAATCATCAGAGAAATGCAAATCAAAACTACTCTGAGATATCATCTAACTCCAGTGAGACTAGCCTATATCACAAAATCTCAAGACCAGAAATGTTGGCGTGGATGTGGAGAAAAGGGAACACTTTTGCACTGCTGGTGGGAATGCAAACTAATACATTCCTTTTGGAAAGATATATGGAGAACACTTAGAGATCTAAAAATAGATCTCCCATTCAATCCTGTAATTCCTCTGCTGGGCATATACCCAGAAGACCAAAAACCACATCATAACAAAGATATTTGTACCAAAATCTTTATTGCAGCCCTATTCATAATTGCTAAGTCATGGAAGAAACCCAAGTGCCCATCGATCCACGAATGGATTAATAAATTGTGGTATATGTACACCATGGAATATTATGCAGCCTTAAAGAAAGATGGAGACCTCACCTCCTTCATGTTTACATGGATGGAGCTGGAACATATTCTTCTCAGTAAAGTGTCTCAAGCATGGAAGAAAAAATATCCAATGTATTCACCCCTACTATGAAACTAACTTAGGACCTTTACATGAAGCTATAACCAAGTTTCAACCTAAGAACAGGGGGAAGGGGGAAAGCGTGGGGAGGGAGGCAGAATGTGGGTAGAGGGAGGGGGATTGAAAGGATCACACATGTGGTGCATCTTACAAAGGTACATGCGAGCCTTGGCAAATGTGGAATGTAAATGTCTTGACAAAGTAACTAGGATGATGCCAGGAGGGCTATGTCAACTAATGAGATGAAAATGTGTCAAATATTCTATGAAACAAGTGTATGATGCCCCATTATCATATTGATGTACACAGCTATGATTTAATAAAAAAAAATAATAAAATAAAATCCAAACTACCCCAAAATCTCAAACATTCTGAGCATCAACAGAATGTCACGAGTAGCTGATTCTAGATCAGACCTCATGCGTCAGTTGCAGTCCAAATGCAGTCAAACTTGTGTTTCATGAAACACATTATTTAAAATATTCTACAAAATTACCTACAAGCTATGTGTAGAAGGTATATATAAAACATAAATTTCATGTTTAGAGGTGAGTCTCATCCCCAAGAAATCTCATTATGTTTATGCAGATATTCCAAAACCTTAAAAAAGTCTGAAATCCCAAATACTTTTAGTCTCAAGTATTTTGGATAAGATGTACTCAACCTGTATCTAGATTTATCTGCTAAGTTTGATCTCTTGGATGACCAATAGATTGCTAGACATACTTGAGAGCCACAGGAGAGAACCCTCTAGTAAAAACTGGATGGGAAGGGGGACTTACAGATCACAGAGTCATTGATAGGACGCTTCCAAGAGCTTTGAGTGTGCTGGAGAAAGGACGTATCTACATCTCGTATAAAGGGAAAGACACAATGGAGAGTCATTCGTACATGAAATGAATGTGCGAGCACTGAAAATCAGCCTTGTGTGAACGTTGTCAAATTAGAGGAGGCGGAGCAAGATGGCAGCCTAGTAACAGCTTCCTTACATCTGGGCACCGTGAGTCTGGGGAGCTAGGACTCCAGGCATCTCTGGCTGGTGGGATCTGCCTATCATCACCCCTGAGAGGATACAGGGAGTCAGCGAGAGACTTCTGGACCCCAAGAGGAGGACTAAAACAGTGGAAAACCGGCAAGTGATCGCGTGTGTTCAATCCGTCTAAACCTGCCCGCAACTGTAAGTTCAGTAGCAGCGAGACTGCAAACCAGAAAGGCCTTACCTGTGAACTGTTTTGGTGTCTTTGGACTTGGCACTCAGCTTAACTGCCTTGGGGACAGCCTAAGCAGGACTGTGGAGAACTTTGGCCTTTGTCTAGGGCCCCAGTCTGAGCCGCTGAGCCAGACGGAGCTAATAGTGTTTGGCTCTGGGTCACAGGCAGCCATTGTGAGCAATCTGCCCCGGCATGCTCCGCCCTCAGGGTCGCAGAGCTAGAATTGGTGGGAGCTGGTAACCCAGCGACCAAGTAGCCTAAGGGCGGGGTCTGAGCCACCTTGCAGCCCTAACCCTCGGGGGCAGAGGGAGACCAGTTTTGGCACACAGGGTAAGTGGATAGCCACTTCAGCAGTGATTCCAGCAACAAGCACTTCCCTGGGAAAGCTTCTGCTCAGGAAGTGAACAAGTTCATAGTGCCTTTTAAGTGGGCTGAAGAGAGATTTAGGGTGTCTACCTGCTGGGGTTTGAGAAACTAGCAGCCTTCAGTCGTATCAGAACTGTGATTAACATCTCATACCCCAGAAGACCACGTGTTGCCCAGACAATACTCAATAACATATACATACTGCTTTGTTTTTGGTTGTGTTTTTTTTTTTTTTTTTTTTTTGGTTTGGTTGTTTTTTTTGTTTATTTTGATATTGTTGATGTTGTTTTGTTTTTTAAGTTCAACCTTTTCCATACAGATCCTTTTTCTTTCTCAATTTTTCTAGTTTAATAATAATTTCCCATTGCTGCCTACTTCAATAATTAGAACTTCATTTTTGTTAGTGTTTCTACCACTATTATTTGGTTTTTCCAGCCAATTTTATCCCGTAAAGTTTTCTGTTTGCCTGTTTTGGTTTGATTTATAGCATTTTTGTCTTTCCTCTCTACTTGGTGGAGGTGGGGTACTGCGTCTGATCAGGTTAGCAAAGAGCTGCTGACCTCAAGGGAACCACCCAACTGGGCACCCCCAGAAGGTGTTTTTTTTTTTTTTTTAAGGTTGTATCAAAGTACCCTACTGTACACCTATATTGTTCTGTCTCCCTCTTTCTGTGCCTCTCTTCTTTTTGTCAATATTCCTTTTACCCACCCCCTCTCCTTTCTCTATTTTTCTTATCACTCGGTCCTCCTTTCTTTCATCCCTTTTTTGCTCTTCAATCTTCTCACCCTTCTGGTCCTGTAACCCTTAGTCCACAGGCACGAGAACTTAAAGAGCAAGAGGAAGTGAAAGGAAAATTAGGGCAAGGAAACAGATAAAAGAAATCACTCATGAGGAAGAATCAGCAGAAAACTCCAGGCAACATGAACCAGTCCAGAACAACCCCGCCAAGTGACCATGAGGTAGCTACTGCAGAGGATTCCACCTATACAGAAATGTTAGGAATGACAGAAAGGGAATTTAGAATACACATGTTGAAAACAATGAAAGAAATGATGGAAGCAATGAAGGAAACCGCTAATAAAGTGGAAATTAACCAAAAGGAAATTCAAAAACAGAATCAAACAAGAGATGAACGATATGAAGAATATAAAAAGGGTATAGCAGAGCTGAAGGAAATGAAACAGTCAATTAGGAAACTTAAAGATGCAATGGAAAGTATCAGCAACAGGTTAGACCATGCAGAAGAAAGAATTTCAGAGATAGAAGACAAAGTTCTTGAGATAACTCAGATAGTAAAAGAGGCAGAAAAGAAGAGAGAGAAAGCAGAACGTTCACTGTCAGAATTATGGGACTTTATGAAGTGTTCCAACATACGAGTTATAGGAATTCCAGAAGGGGAAGAAGAATGCCCCAGAGGAATGGAAGACATACTAGAGAATATTATAAAAGAAAATTTCCCAAATATCACCAAAGATTCTGACACACTGCTTTCAGAGGGATATCGGACCCCAGGTCGCCTCCACTCTAACCGAACTTCTCCAAGACACATTGTGATGAACCTGTCCAAAGTCAAGACAAAAGAAAAGATTCTGAAAGCTGCCAGGAGTAAGCGCCAATGGACCTACAGGGGCAAATCCATCAGAGTGACCGCAGACTTCTCTAATGAAACTTTCCAAGCAAGAAGACAATGGTCATCTACCTTTAATCTACTTAAACAGAACAATTTCCAGCCCAGAATTCTGTACCCTGCTAAGCTAAGCTTAAAAATTGATGGAGAAATCAAATCATTTACGGATATACAAACATTGAGGAAATTCGCCACAACAAGACCAGCTCTACAGGAAATACTTCAACCTGTTCTGCACACTGACCACCACAATGGATCAGCAGCGAAGTAACAACTCAGAAATTAAAGGACAGAACCAAACCTCCACACTGATGCAAAAGATAAAACTAAGCAATGGACTCTCACAAAATAAGATGAACAGAATACTACCACACTTATCAATTATCTCAATAAAGATTAATGGCTTGAATTCCCCACTGAAGAGACATAGATTGGTTGACTGGATTAAAAACACAAGCCATCCATTTGCTGTCTGCAAGAAACACACCTGGCTTCAAAAGACAAATTCAAGCTCCGAGTCAAGGGTTGGAAGACAATTATTCAGGCAAATGGAATTCAGAAGAAAAGAGGAGTTGCAATCTTATTTTCAGATACATGTGGATTTAAAGCAACTAAAGTCAAAAAAGACAAAGATGGTCACTTTATAATATTGGTCAAGGGAAAAATACAACAAGAAGACATTTCAATTCTAAATATTTATGCACCCAATTTAAATGCTCCCAGATTCTTGAAACAGATCTTACTCAGTCTGAGCAATATGATATCTGATAATACCATAATAACAGGGGACCTTAACACTCCTCTTACAGAGCTGGACAGATCCTCTAAACAGAAATTAAACAAGGATATAAGAGATTTAAATGAGACCCTAGAACAACTGTGCTTGATAGACCCATATACAACACTCCATCCCAAAGATAAAGAATATACATTCTTCTCATCACCCCATGGAACATTCTCGAAAATTGATCATATCCTGGGACACAAAACAAATATCAACAGAATCAAAATAATTGAAATTTTACCTTGTATCTTCTCAGACCATAAGGCACTAAGGGTGGAACTCAACACTAACAAAAATGCTTGACCCCACCCAAAGGCATGGAAATTAAACAATCTTCTGTTGAATAACAGATGGGTGCAGGAAGAAATAAAACAGGAAATCATTAACTTCCTTGAGCATAACAACAATGAAGACAAGCTACCAAAACCTGTGGGATACAGCAAAAGCAGTTTTGAGAGGAAAATACATCGCTTTAGATGCCTACATTCGAAAAACAAAAAGAGAGCACATCAACAATCTCACAAGAGACCTTATGGAATTGGAAGAAGAAGAACAATCTAAGCCTAAACTCAGTAGAAGAAAAGAAATATCCAAAATCAAATCAGAGATCAATGAAATGGAAAACAAAAGAATCATTCAGAAAATTAATGCAACAAGGAGTTGGTTTTTTGAAAAAATAAATAAAATAGATAAACCATTGGCCAGACTAATGAGGAATAGAAATGTAAAATCTCTAGCAACCTTAATCAGAAATGATAAAGGGGAAATAACAACTGATCCCACAGAGATGCAAGAGATCATCTCTGAATACTACCAGAAACTCTATGCCCAGAAATTTGACAATGTGAAAGAAATGGATCAATATTTGCAATCACACCCTCTCCCTAGACTCAACCAGGAAGAAATAGAGCTCCTGAACAGACCAATTTCAAGCACTGAGATCAAAGAAACAATAAAAAATCTTCCAACCAAAAAATGCCCTGGTCCAGATGGCTTCACTCCAGAATTCTATCAAACTTTCAAGGAAGAGCTTATTCCTGTACTGCAGAAATTATTCCAAAAAATTGAGGAAGAAGGAATCCTCCCCAACACACTGCATGAAGCAAACAAAACCCTGATACCAAAACCAGGAAAAGACCCAAACAAAAAGGAGAATTTCAGACAAATCTCACTCATGAATATAGATGCAAAAATTCTCAACAAAATCCTAGCCAATAGATTATAGCTTATCATCAAAAAAGTCATTCATCATGATCAAGTAGGCTTCATCCCAGGGATGCAAGCCTGGTTTAACACGCGCAAGTCCATAAATGTTATCCACCATGTTAACAGAGGCAAAAATAAAGCTCACATGATCCTCTCAATAGATGCAGAAAAAGCATTTGATAAAATCCAACATCCTTTTTTAATTAGAACACTGAAGAGTATAGGCATAAGTGGCACATTTCTAAAACTGATTGAAGCTGTCTATGACAAACCCACAGCCAATATTTTACTGAATGGAGTAAAACTGAAAGCTTTTCCTCTTAGAACTGGAACCAGACAAGGTTGTCCTCTGTCACCTTTAGTATTCAACGTAGTGCTGGAAGTTGTAGCCAATACAATTAGGCAAGACAAGGAAATAAAGGGAATCCAAATGGGAGCAGAGGAGGTCAAACTCTCCCTCTTTGCTGATGATATGATCTTATACTTAGAGAACCCCAAAGACTCAACCAAAAGACTCCTAGAAGTCATCAAAAAATACAGTAATGTTTCAGGATATAAAATCAATGTCCACAATTCAGTAGCCTTTGTGTACACCAATAACAGTCAAGATAAGAAGCTAATTAAGGACACAACTCCCTTCACCATAGTTTCAAAGAAAATGAAACAGCTAAGAATAAACCTAACGAAGGAGGTGAAGGACCTCTATAAAGAAAACTATGAAATCCTCAGAAAGGAAATAACAGAGGATATTAACAAATGGAAGAACATACCATGCTCATGGATGGGAAGAATCAACATTGTTAAAATGTCTATACTTCCCAAAGCAATCTACCTATTCAATGCCATTCCTATCAAAATACCAACATCGTACCTTTAAGATTTGGAAAAAATGATTCTGCGTTTTGTATGGAACCGGAAAATAACCCGTATAGCTAAGGCAGTTCTCTGTAACAAAAATAAAGCTGGGGGCATCAGCATACCAGGTTTTAGTCTGTACTACAAAGCCATAGTAGTCAAGACAGCATGGTACTGGCACAACAACAGAGACATAGACACTTGGAATCGAATTGAAGACCAAGAAATGAAACTAACATTTTACAACCACCTAATCTTTGATAAACCAAACAAGAACATACCTTGGGGGAAAGACTCCCTATTCAATAAATGGTGTTGGGAGAACTGGATGTCTACATGTAAAAGACTGAAACTGGACCCACACCTTTCCCCACTCACAAAAATTGATTCAAGATGGATAAAGGACTTAAATTTAAGGCATGAAACAATAAAAATCCTCCAAGAAAGCATAGGAAAAACACTGGAAGATATTGGCCTGGGGAAAGACTTCATGAAGAAGACTGCCATGGCAATTGCAACAACAACAAAAATAAACAAATGGGACTTCATTAAACTGAAAAGCTTCTGTACAGCTAAGGAGACAATAACCAAAGCATAGAGACAACCTACACAATGGGAAAGGATATTTGCATATTTTCAATCAGACAAAAGCTTGATAACTAGGATCTATAGAGAACTCAAATTAATCCACAAGAAAAAAGCCAACAATCCCATATATCAATGGGCAAGAGACATGAATAGAACTTTCTCTAAAGACGACAGACAAATGGCTAACAAACACATAAAAAAATGTTCATCATCTCTATATATTAGAGAAATGCAAATCAAAACAACCCTGAGATATCATCTAACCCCAGTGAGAATGGCCCACATCACAAAATCTGAAAACTACAGATGCTGACGTGGATGTGGAGAGAAGGGAACACTTTTACACTGCTGGTGGGACTGCGAACTAGTACAACCTTTCTGAAAGGAAGTATGGAGAAACCTCAAAGCACTCAAGCTAGACCTCCCATTTGATCCTGCAATCCCATTACTGGGCATCTACCCAGAAGGAAAGAAATCCTTTTATCATAAGGACACTTGTACTAGACTGTTTATTGCAGCTCAATTTACAATCGCCAAAATGTGGAAACAGCCTAAATGCCCACCAACCCAGGAATGGATTAACAAGCTGTGGTATATGTATACCATGGAATACTATTCAGCCATTAAAAAAAAATGGAGACTTTACATCCTTCGTATTAACCTGGATGGACGTGGAAGACATTATTCTTAGTAAAGCATCACAAGAATGGAGAAGCATGAATCCTATGTACTCAATTTTGATATGAGGACAATTAATGACAATTATGTTTATGGGGGTGGAAGCAGAAAGAGGGAAGGAGGGAGAGGGTGGGGCCTTGGTGTGTGTCACACTGGGGGCAAGACATGATTGCAGGAGGGACTTTGCCTAACAATTGCAGTCAGTGTCACCTGGCTTATTGTACCCTCAATGAATCCCTAACAATAAAAAAAAAAAAAATGGATGGGAAGAAAAGTAATGGAATAAAGAGAAATTCTGCTTGCTGATTGAAATCCATTTATGTGGACCCTAGGGAATAAATTACCCATTTTTGTTTCTTTGAAGTTCTCTTCTAAAAGTGTCAGAAATATACCAAGACTAACTTTTCACAACTAAGTGGAAATTACTATATATGATACACAAATTTAGATGGTGATCAGTTTTCCTACATTTACCATAAAGTAATTTCTCTGAGGCTTGTTACTTTAGCATGCAATTCTATAAAATAATTTAACATGCTTTTTATTGATCTGAGTTATTTTAGTTCTTTATAACTTTTAAAGTTGTATATAATGAAATGAATTATAGAACTTTACTTTCTCATTATCCAAACGATTCAGGAAATGTTCTTTATATTCCTTTTTTTATTATTAAATTATAACTGTATACATTGATATGATCATGGGGCATCATACACTCGCTTCATAAACCATTTGACACATTTTTATCACAGTGGTTAGCATAGCCTTTCTGGCGTTATCTCAGTTACTGTGCCAAAACATTTACATTCTACATTCCTTTGTAACTGTTTATAAAAATAATGGCATGATTTTGATTGTCTTTATAAAACTGCTCTAGTCTTAATTAAATCTCTTTTAGGCAAGAGATTGCATGGGACTTTAAGCAATGAATTCACATGACAAGTACAGAATTTGCTATATACTGTGTTTATAAATTGGAAAGAAGTGCTTGTGAGTAAATAACTTTTTTCTTCTACTGGCTTGTGTTTTCTATATAGCATGATGACTTCTGTACTTCATAATGAGCTCTTTAAAGAGTACATGGGATAAATTCTCAAAAATACAAGAAAATAATAACACCTCATTTCTCAGAATGGCATTCTTCTACCTACTTTATTCTCACTTTATCAAAAAGAAAGCTGAATGATCAGATGTCACTTCTGTTCTGAATTATGTTATCGTTTACACAGATTTGCAAAAATATATGTTTCTTATATCTGTAGGTCGATATTTTCACTAATTCTAATCATTCCCAAAGGTAATACAGGCATCAGGTAAAATGTGGACTTTTGTGTCTGATTTCTTTCATTTAGTGTAATACTTTCATGTTTCTTCAATTTACTAGCCTGAATAGTTTCTTTTCAGGAATGAATAGTATTTCATCAAATACTTACGCAATATCTTGTTTATCCATTCATCAATTAATGAACATTTCTGTTGTTTCCACTCTGAACCAATTATAAGTAACTTATAAATACTAATTTATAAGATTTTGTGTGCAAATATACCAACAAATAGAATTGCTTGTTATATCGTAACTATTTTTATCTTTCTGAGGAATTTTTAAGAGTGGGCACATCATTTACATTCCTTCCAGCAATGTGTGAGGGGTACAGTTCATCCACAGCCTTGCAACATTTGTTATTGTCTTCTAAAGACAAATTCTAAGCATCCTAGTGGACGTGTAATGGTATCTCATTACGATTTTAACTTGTGTGGTATTTCTGTAATGATTAGTGTGACTGAACATCTTTTCTTTTTTCTTTTTCTTTTTTTTTTTGAGACAGAGTCTCACTGTGTAGAGTACCATGGTGTGACAGCTCACAGCAACCTCAAACTCTTGGGCTTAAGCAATTCTCTTGCCTGAGCCTCCCAAGTAGCTGGGACTACAGGCGCCCACCACAACGCCCGGCTATTTTTTGGTTGAAGTTGTCATCCTTGTTTAGCAGGCCCGGCTGGGTTTGAACCTGCCAGCTCCCGTGTATTTGGCTGGAGCCCTAACAGCTGAGCTGCAGGAGCAGAGCCAATTGAGCATCTTTTCATGTGCCTATTGGTAATTTGGATATTCTTACTAATTAAATGTTTATTCATGACCTTTGATCATTTTT
Source organism: Nycticebus coucang (assembly GCF_027406575.1). Lineage (NCBI taxonomy): Eukaryota > Metazoa > Chordata > Mammalia > Primates > Lorisidae > Nycticebus > Nycticebus coucang. The sequence continues at coordinate 88,004,875 of NC_069785.1, forward strand.
TAAATTGAGTTTTTTTTGTATTTTCATTAAGTTGGAACACGTTTTATATTTATATCTTATGGACTCTAATACTTTATCAAATATATGACTTACAAATATTTTTTCACATCCTATAGATTGTTTTTATTACCTTAATGATTTTCTTTGACCACAAAAGAAGTATAACTAATCTATATTTTTCTTTTTCACTGTGCTGTTGGTTGTATCTAAAAGATAACTGCAATAAGTGTCAAATCCAAGGTCATAAAAATATACTACAGTGTTTTCATCTAAGAGTTTTGTAGTTTTAATCTTTACATTTTGGGTTACTTTTTACGTATGGTGTGGGGTCAGGGTCCAGTTTGTTTGTTTGTTTTGTCTAAGGATATCTAATTTTCCAAGCAATCCATCTTTCTTTATAAAATTGACTTGACATTCTTGTCAAAAATGTTATTCTCATAAAAGTGACCTTGAGTATAGGAGCTTATTTCTGGACCCAATGACCTTTACCTTGTCTTTATGGCATACTCCTGATTACTTAGGTCTGTAGTCAATTTTGAAATCAGAAAGGTGAGTCTTGTAACTTTGTTCTTCCATTTTAAGATTGTTTTGACTATTCAGGTTCCTTTATGTTCTTCCCATATGAATACTAAGACCAGCTTTTTAATTTTTTGTTTGTTTATTTATTTATTTATTTATTCATTTATTTTTTTTGTAGACACAGAGTCTCACTTTATGGCCCTCGGTAGAGTGCCGTGGCCTCACACAGCTCATAGAAACCTCCAACTCCTGGGCTTAAGCGATTCTCTTGCCTCAGCCTCCCGAGTAGCTGGGACTACAGGCGCCTGTCACAACGCCCAGCTATTTCTTGGTTGCAGTTTGGCCGAGGGCGGGTTTGAACCCGCCACCCTCGGTATATGGGGCCGGCGCCCTACCGACTGAGTCACAGGCGCCGCCCTGTTTATTTTAGTTTCTATCCAAAGGGAAACTAGAAATTTGGTAGGGATTGCATAACATTTGCCAATCATATTGGAAACTATTGTCATCTTAAGGATGTTAAGTCTCCCAATAATGAAAATGGGATATTATTCCAGGTACATAGGTCATCTTAATTTTCTTTTTTCTTTTTTTTTGAAACAGACTCTCACTTTGTTGCCCTCAATAGAGTGCCGTGGCATGACAGCTCACAGGATCCTCCAATTCTTGGGCTTAAGTGATTTTCTTGCCTCAACCTCCCAAGTAGCTGGGACTACAGGCGCCCACCACAATGCCTGGCTATTTTTTTGTTGTTGTTGCGGTCATCTTTGTTGTTGAGCTGGCCCGGGCCAGGTTCAAACCTGCCAGCCTGGGTGAATGTGGCTGGTGCCCTACCCACTGAGCTACGGGATGCCACCAAGTTCAAGTTTCTTATCCTTTGCTTGTAAATAATTACTTTATAACATAATTTATAAAGTAATAAATAACATACTTTAATTTTTAGATTGTTTGGTTACAGTTCATAGAAATGATAATGACTTTTGTACAATGATCTTGTATCTTGTACCATGTTTGTTTATTATTTCTATTAGGGGATGTGTGTGTGTGTGTGTGTGTGTGTGTGTGTGTGTGTGGATTTTTTAGGATTTTTTTATTTAAATGATCATGACACCTGAAAACAGAAATAATTTTACTCAACTTTTTCTGTTCTGTCTTTTATGTTTTTGCATAATTTCCCTGCTATGAAATGAGAAAAAAAAAATGTCAAGAATGGATTTTTTCTCTTAATTATGATCTCAAGGTAAAAGTATCCTGTCTTTCTTCGTTAATTATGATTTCAGCTGTGTTTTTATTTTAATAGATGGTCTTCATAAACTGGGGGAGTTCTGTTTTTAGCTTGTTGAATGGTTGCATTATATAAGAATGTTAGACTTTGTCAAATGCTTTCTCATGTTTGTTGAAATTATCATGTGATTTATGTCCTTTATTTTGCTAATAAGGTGTATTTGATTAATTGATTTCTACCTGTTGAAATGATTTTGCATCTATGGGACAAATCCCACTAGGACATGGCATTTAGTCATTTTTATTTACTCTTGGATTTGTATTTAAACATATTTTAATCAAATTTATGATTTTTTTTGGATTCACTGATTATTTAGATGTGTATTTAATTTGCACATACATGTGAATTTCCAAAATTCCTGTGTGATATTGATTTTCATTTTATTAAGATAAAAACATACTTTTTATCATTTAATTTCATTTAAATATATTGAAGCTTTTATGTTCTAATAAATGCTTCACATCTATTTGAGAAGAACGTATATTCTGCCTTGGGTAAGTGTTTGTTCTATAGTTTTAGGGTTTTATTGTTAGTGACAAACTTCATGGTTTCTTGATGGACTGACCGTTTAATCATTATGTGATGATCTTCTTTGGCTCTATTAAATTTTTATCCTAAGCCCTATTTTTATAACAGTAGACACACTCTAGTTCTCTTTTAGTTTTGGTTGCATGGTATATTTGTTTCTATTCTTTTCATTTCAGCCTGTTTTTGCATTTGAGACTAAAGTGTACTTCTACATACAGAACATGTGGGTTCATGTTTTCTTTCCCCTCTTCTCCCAGTCTCTGCCTTCTGGTTGGGTTTGATCCATTGTCATTCAATGTAGCTGATAAAGTAGGATTTACATCTGCTCTTTTGACTTTATTTCTATATCTTCTTTTCATTTCATTTCTCTATTCCTCCGTTCTTTCTTTCTTTTGTAGTATGTAGCAGACCATATAGCTCGTGGGAAGGAGAAGCGAGAGTTATAAGAAACACCTGTAACAGCTCGGTGAAGTAACACCTTGATGATAAGGACATGGGGAAGGGATTTGGCTATCCTTATACAAGAGCTCCCAAAAGGAGAACATCAGTGATGAGGAAAAGTAGCCACAGGATTATGTCTATAAAATGAGTGGTGCGAGTAGCCAAGGGATTACATCTATAAGAAGCTGCAAGAGAAGGCAGTTGGGGAGCACTCATTCTTTCACAAACCCACTCACTCTGACTCTGTCACTGCTCCTGTTTGGAGGGCTTCTGCCTGATGCCCTTAAAGAAGACTGCTAAGTCTATTGAGACTGTTTCTCTCCCTCAAAGACTCTCTCTCTCTCTCTCTCTCTCTCTCTCTCCCCCTTCCGCTAAAGCGAATAGCCCTAAGGCTAATTGTTCCTGGGCAAGATAGCTAGATAGCCTAGCCTAGCGGTCAGCCTATGAACAATAGAGACCTGGCCAGTCCCGGCCTCCACAGTAATTCTAGTGAATAATTTCAATTCCCTTAGTTAGTTCTTTCACTACATTTTTTTTGTTGTTATTAATGCTTATTCTGGGGATTAAAATTAACATTCCAACTTATAACTATCTACCTCGGATTAATAACAATTTAATTTTGATTTCAAAAAGTTTGTTCCTGGGTGGCACCTGTGGCTCAAAGGAGTAGGGCGCCGGCCCTATATGCCAGAGGTGTCAGTTCAAACCCAGCCCCGGCCAAAAAAATCAGCAAAAAAAAAAAGTTTGTCCCTATGCAGCGCTATTTTTCTTTACCACTTGGTGCTAGTATTGTCATGCAAATTGCATTTTTATATGTTATAAACCCATATAGTTTTATAATTATTGCTTTATACAGTTTTCTTTTAAATCATGTTGGAGAAAATTACAGATAAAATATATGTATATTGACAACTATTTTTTCATTTTATTATGTAGGCACTTCTATTGGTGCCCCTTACTTAATCATCTAGACTCAAATTATGGTAAAAAAATATTTTAATACAGAAAACCTGAGGTGAGGTTGGTTTCAAAGGAAAAATTAATACCAATTCTGGACAAAAAATTCAAAAATTAGAGGAAAGGAAAATAAATTCCCTATTAATTTTATGAAGCTAACATTCTAATCATGAAACCAACAAATAACAGTTCAACAGTATCATTCAGCAATGTAAATGTCATTAACAAAATTTTAGCACATCAATGTATATGTGAGGTAATGTAATGATCAAGTAGAGATTATTTCAAGAAGTCAGGTTTAGATCTTTGAAAATCAATTGATGTGATTCAGCATATTCAAAGATAAAGGACAAAAAGCTATATGATGGTCTAAATCCATTGCAAGAACATGACAAAATTCAACAGCATTTCATAAATAAAACCCACAAACAAGAACAACAGCAACGAATGTCTCAACAAAGTAAGAATACTTTGGGAACTTACTCTGACCTACAAAAGGCATCAGTGAAAATATGTAGTCACGTCATACCTAATGATCAAAGAGTGAGCATTTCCCTCCCGGGGCTGGATGAAGAAGGGTGTCTGCTTCCACCTCTCCTACCCAGCGCTGGCTGGTGCTCCTTGCCCAACCCACTGATTTTTCCTCAGAGCAGAGAAGGGTGGGACATTATCTCCTAGTCACAATTGTCTTTGTGTACTGGCAATTATGAACAAAAGCATCTGGGCAAAAATAAGTGCAGCCATGTGGAGGCTAAACATAGGGGACCAAAATAACTCTGGGTCTCTCCACAGGGAGTGGAGCAAGTTAAACACAGAAGATGATCTTATTTCTTGGCTCAGGCTGTCAAAACCTATAGACAAGAGGAAAGTCGCATGTCACATCCTTTTAGTATACGTGTTTAGTTTCAGGATTCTTTCATCTGATAATGTAAAAATGCCCAAGAACTAAACCTAAGCATGCATGACAACATGGAAGCTGGAGAAGCTCCAGCACTTTTCCTACACTTTCATTTTCAGTGGGTGTTACAGAAGTTAATGCAAAGGCAGCTGAGGCAGGTCTAGAGAAGAAAAAGCTTTTAAATAAAGTTTAAATAATTTCTTTTTAAATTTAAATAAAGTTTTAAATAAAGTTTAAAATAATTTCTCTTTAAATTTAAACTAAAATTAAGATTTTCATCAATGAAAGTGTGCAAGTAGAAATTTTCTCCAGTATTTTTAAGGTGACTAAAACCACAGTACTCAATTGTTTATAAAGTGCTTTGGAGCTGCGTATGCGGCGTGCCCCAGATCACAGTGCTGTGTGGTTCCGTGAACACTGGGTGGACGCCCTGGGCACACAGACAGTTCCTGTGCACACTTTAGCTCTCATCCTTCCCACCTGTCACAGGCGGGTTTTTCCCAGGCCCACATGGAGGTATATTGGAGCCTGAGACAAAGGGACATACTGAGCTTGTGTAGCTATTTATGAAAATAGTCTCCCATGGTGGTCCTGGCAGCCAAGTTTGATCTTTGGTTCACAGCCGCTGACGGGTGGTGATGTGACAGAGTCGAAGCAGTTGGCTGAAAATTGGATCAAGGGTTATGACCTGGCCAGAGTTCTGCAAAGCCCCTTACCCATGTGGACTAAGGGCTCAATTACTCACGTGTGATTAATGGATAAGAGTATATGGAAAGGAACGTAAATGGGACAGGACTGATTTCCAGAGACAAAGCAGATGGATTCTCTCACAGACTGCTTCCATCATCTGCATTTTCCAGCTCTTTCTTCCACAGGGCTGAGTGGGGTTCACAGACCCAAGACCTTTCTGCAACAGCCGAGACATTTAATGTTGTGAATCCTGTCAAGCTGATCTATTACTGGCATCATTTTCCCTTTCAGGCTCTCTTTTGGCTTCTAGCCTTGGAGAAGTTTGAATGTCCTGACAGATAAACGAAGCAATTTCAGCAATTTTGAGTCTAAGCTTCTGATCTTTTCACAAAAGCAAATAAAATTTCTTTCTGGCCGAATATCACCATGAAAGCACATTAGACAAAATATTACAGAAAGGAACATAGGACTCAGAAATAGGACACCAGAAATAAACTATCACACATGAACAGCCCTGTATCCTAATGGTAATAACATGAATCCAAAGCTGGTAATCTAAATATTGAGTAGTATTCCCGTGAATATTAATTTGCATACTCTATGTGTCTGCTCCATGGGTGGATCTAAAGAAATGCAAAAGGAAGAGTGGAGGATTAAATATGGTAGAAAAAGCAAATATTTTAGTGACAGAACCATGTCGTCAGAGGTTTCTTCCTTCCCTCTCCTTTCCTGCCCACTGACGTTCAACCTCGGAAATGTTATTTGAGTGTATCAGCTACAGATTACCTTAAGAATGCTAATTACTTTTTTGTTCATTATGGTATTAAATGTTAGGGATGTTAATTCTCATCATTCCCCGAAATTTCTGACTGAAATTAGAAAGTTGTAAAAAAATTAATTCCTTCAGAACTTACACAGAATGAATGAGTTCCTTGTTTGCTTATTAAAACTTCTGTTTCCATACAAAATGAAGAACTATTTTATCCAGTTCTTCAAAGTATGATGTTGGTATGTTAATGGGGATTTCACCGAATCTGTAGACTACTTTGGATGGTATAAACATTTTAACAATATTGATTGTTCCCAGCCAATAACATGATATATTCTTCAATTTGTTAATGTCTTTTGCTGTTTCTTTTCTTAGGGTTTTATAATTAACTTTGTAGAGGTCCTTCACCTCTTTTGTTAGGTATATTTCAAGATATGTAATTTTCCATGAAGCTACTGTGAAGGGAATTGTGTCTTTGATATAGCTAAGGCGATTTTTAGTAATAAAAACAAAGCCAGAAGCACCACTTCACCAGACTTTATGTTATATTACAAGTCCACAGTGATCAAACAACATGATCTTGGCATAAAAATAGAGATGCAGACATACGGAACTGAATAGAAAACCAAATGATGAAACCAGTCTCTTATAGCCACATAAGCTTAGATAAACCAAACAAATGCATACATTGGGGAAAACAATCCCTATTCAACAAATGGTTCTGGGAGAACTGGACAACCACATGTAAAAGACTGAAACTGGACCCTCATTTTTCACCCCTTACAAAAATTGACTCAAGATGGATAAAAGATTTAAATCTCAGATACAAAATGATAAAAATCCTAGAAGAAAATGTGAGAAAAACTCCTGAAGATCTCAGCCAGGGGAAAGACTTTATGAAGAAGACATCAGTGCCAATCCCAATAACAACAAAAATAAACAAATGGGACTTAATTAAACTGAAAAGCTTCTGCATAGCTAAGGACACAACAATCAAAGCAAACAGACAACCTTCTGAATGAGGTAAGATATTTGCATGTTGGGAATTTGACAAAGGTTCCACAGAGAACTCAAATTAATCGACAACAACAACAAAAAAGAACAAACAATTCGATCTATCATTGGGCAAGAAACATGAAGAGAATCTTCTCTGAGAAAGACAGAATGGGTAGCAAACATGAAAAAATGCTCATCACCCCTATTCATCAGAGAAATACAAATCAAAACCACCCTGAGATATCAACTAATCCTAGTAAGAATAGCCCACATCACAAAGTCTCAAAGCTACAGATGCTGGCATGAATCTGGAGAGAGGGGAACACTTTTACACTGCTGGTGGAACTGTAAACCAATACAGCCTCTTTGGAAAGAAGTATGGCAAATCCTCTAAGAATTTAAATTAGACCTCCCATTTTATCCTGTGATCCTATTACTAGGCATCTACCCAGAAGAAAAAAATAATTTTATCATAAGGAATTTTGCACTAGATTGTTTATTGCAGCTCAATTGATAATCACCAAAATGTGGAAAAAACTCAAGTGCCCATCAACTCAGGAATGGATTAATAAACTGTGGTATGTGTACACCATGAATACTATTCAGCCATAAAAAAGACGGAGACTTTGTATCTTTTGTATTAACCTTTATGGAGTGGAATCACATTCTTCTTGGTAAAGTATCACAAGAATGGAAAACCAAATATCCAATGTACTTTACGCTAATGTGAAGCCAGTAGATGATCTAATACACTCCACACAGGAGAAAACTCAATTCAGTTCAAGCTGGGGGAAGGGGGAACAAGAGAAGGAGGAAAGGGGAGGAGAGGAGGGGATGGGGGTGCTCCCACTTAATGGGCACAATATGAGGGTACGTGGCACACCTTCTGGCTGTTGGGCACTACTACAAGAGGGACTCTACCCTAACAAATGCAAATACTGTAACCTAGTTGTTTGTACTTTATACATTAACCGGAAATAAAAAACAAACAAACAAACAAAAACTTGTTAAACACCCTTCAACCCGTACTTACTACACCAGCCTTTGGAGAGAAATCGGTGAAGAGAATATAACTCTTTACTCACAAGAGAGCTTGTAGTAAAGAAAGAAATTTGGTGATCAGAGATGGATTATAGGTAAATAGTGGGAGCACCTTAAAAGTTTCCTTTCCCTGCTGACAAGTTTAGCAGAGAAGTAATGTGATAAGAGAATGTGAACTTTATTATCAAGCAAACTATGCTAGATCTCAGATTCTACCCCTGAATTCCTCTGCAATTCTCAGAAAATTATTTCTCATTTATAAAAAATGGGTATTTTCCACCATGTAGACCTGTAATGGTGATTTTTAGAAAATGTATATAAAACTTTGGTCATGGAGTTAGCTCCAATAAAGAGAATAGAACAGGAATAGAAATAGAGAATTTATTTCTTTTCTTTTTCTTTCTTTTTTTTTTTTTTTGAGACAGAATCTCACTTTGTTGCCCTGAGTAGAGTGTTGTGGCATCACAGCTCACAGCAACCCTGTACTCTTGGGCTCAAGTGATCCTCTGGCCTCAGCCTACTGAGTATCTGGACTGCAGGCTCCCGCCATAATGCCTGGCTATTTTTAGAGACAAGGTCTCTCTCTGGCTCAGGCTGGTCTCAAACCTGTGAGCTCAGGCAATCCATCCAACTCAGCCTCCCAGAGTGCTGGCATTACAGGCGTGAGCCGCCGCACCTGGCATGAACTTGGATGGGAGAATTTCTTTTCTTTGATTTATTTCATTACTTCTGCATCTGGGGCCAAGTGCAACAGGCCTCATGCACCTTTGTCTCTGACACACAGTGATCCCTGAAGAAGTGGTAACTTGCTTATATTTACATGTTTTATATTAAACTATTTTCTCATTGTTGCACTTGTCTCTCACACACAAACACACACATAAATACTAAATAATTTGAGCTATCACTATTACAGAAACAGAATATATATGTGAAGACACAAACTTTAAACTTTCTATCTTATGTACCACTCCTGTTATATGGATGGAACAAAGTCATCAAATTCCTTAATGATAGAAATAAAGGCCCCCAGCATTTCAAATGAGTTTCATTAGTGTCTAAATTAAAAGACCTATTCAATAGTTTTGCAGATATATCCCTAGGATAAATACATGGTGATGCTGGAAGGGAGAAGTCATAATGTTGTTATTATTAAATAATAATTCATTGTGGGTGGTGCCTGTGGCTCAAAGGAGTAGAGCGCCGGTCCCATATACCGGAGATGATGGGTTCAAACCTATCCTCAGCCGGAAAAAAAAAAAAAAATAATAATAATACATTGTAAAATTAAGAATTTTATTTTATGACTTGTAATCTTCTTTTTTTTTTTTTTTTGTAGAGACAGAGTCTCACTTTATGGCCCTCAGTAGAGTGCCGTGGCCTCACACAGCTCACAGCAACCTCCAACTCCTGGGCTTAAGCGATTCTCTTGCCTCAGCCTCCCGAGTAGCTGGGACTACAGGCGCCCGCCACAACGCCCGGCTATATGACTTGTAATCTTCTAAAATAAGTATTTTCTCCATTAGAATTTTAGTGGTTCAGATTTATAATCACAACGTTTTTTGGAAAATGTGTTTTGTTATACAAGTTATATTTTAGTGACATTATCCTGTAATAGAATATTGAGATTCATATTTAAAATTTTCCTTCTCAATAGCTATATTTCTGTAAGGGGATAAAACTTTGACTCGCTTTATCTTTTTATATCTTTGATGTAGAAGTAGGCTACACAATATTTCTCAAAATTTTAGACATACGTATAACTGTCTGCGTTCTTTCTGTCTGTGAACTGTGTTCCTAAGGGAAGAAGTGAACACACACAGAGCTTTGACAGAACACAGACAAATAAAAGCATAGAAAGGTGATTGTGAAGGAACACATTTGACACAAATCAGAAACTGGGAAGAATACAGAATTATGTTCCATTCTGCATTAAATATTATGCCCGCGCGATAGCACAGATAGCCAGTAGATGAGTCGAAAATAATGAGAATTATTTCTCATTAAAAAGCAAGTTTGCGGGGTGCCGCCTGTGGCTCAGTCAGTAAGGCGCCGGCCCCATATACCGAGGGTGGCGGGTTCAAACCTGGCCCCGGCTGAACTGCAACCAAAAAATAGCCGGGCGTTGTGGCGGACGCCTGTAGTCCCAGCTACTCAGGAGGCTGAGGCAAGAGAATCGCTTAAGCCCAGGTTGGAGGTTGCTGTGAGCTGTGTGATGCCACGGCACTCTACCGAGGGCCATAAAGTGAGACTCTGTCTCTACAAAAAAAAAAAAAAAAGCAAGTTTGCTTAATGAGATGAATTGTTACTATGCCCCACCTTTATCTACATCAGATTCTGATTGAGCTGTTTTCCTTTTAAAATAATTTTTGATTTCATGCTGCTTTAGATGCTTGGCTCTGGAAATGTAGAGATGCGGCAAGTTAGCATTTTGGGATCCCAGATAGTTAAATTAAGGTGATAAATAAAGATAGTTGCATGCCTAAGTCTTTCTGGGTAGATACTTTTCTAGTTTCTGAATTAATCAAAAAATCTAAATAATTAAACAATCCTCCTCTAGAATAGCTGTCCCTAACCTTTTTGACACCAGGGACCCATTTCATGGAATGCAATTTTCCAGTTACGAGGGTGGGGAGTGGAGGGCAGAGCTCAGGTGGTGACCCAAGTGATGGGAGTGGCTGTGAATACAGGGGATGCCTCACTGGCTGGCCTCCACTCACCTCCTGCCTTACAATCTGCTTCTTAGCAGACCACGGACTGCCCCCAGTCCATGGCTGGGCGGTTGGGGACCACAGCTCTACAATGCTGTATCAGCCATTTTGCATGGCAATATCCTTGCCTCATTTATTAATACATAGCCTTATTTCCCAAAGGAAAGACGTAAATGTTTTAAAAGAATAATTTTGCATAACAATTTGTTGTATCCCTATAATGGGGAGCATAGAATCAATTTCAGAAGAGTATAGAGTGGTGGTGATGTCGGACACAAGAGCAACACGCTGGGCCCCGGCAGGTGCTGTGGGTCAGCGCCAGAGGGACTGACGCCCCCTGCAGGTGGGATCCACACGGTGGACAGCGCAGTGGTGAGTACAGGGTGCAGGTTCAATGCTTTCGGCAGCAGCAGCAGCTAATTTTACTCCACCACAAATAGTTCAATGAAAACTATATGTGAAGACACAAATAAACTTTAAGAGTCAAACAGTAAATGCCTTGATGTCCTATTACTTTATGTGATGACGCACACGGTCAATATAATGACCCTGTGGAATTCTTTGAAATTGGTGGAAGATCACTGGGCACGCATATCTCTTCCTGGTGATGACACAGAAACAGGCTGTTATTGAGCGGAGATTATAACTCTTCTCATGGTACTGAAGGTCCTTTTACCAGAAAGCATTGAAAACTTGAGAAAAAAATTAAAAAGCCAACAAATACTCAAATATACAACCTTTATAATGAATTTCTCTGAGCATATTTCGATGACAATATTTGGAAGTATTTTTTAGATCTGTTGGATTATCACCCACTTAGAGCTCCATAGGGACTTCTCCCCACCTGTGGACACAACCAGTGTTTTGGACCACATAGAAGCCTTGGATCATTTCCAAGAAGATCGCGACGGGGACCTGATGTAGGGTCCATGATGGTCTGATCCAAGTATTATTTCTCTGCATGGTGTTGGCCAAAAGAAAGGTTTGGAAAAGATCTTTCCAAAACATTTAATCATGCAAGCGGACTCACACTGATTTCTCGTGTTCACTGACATGCCTAGATCTATGCTGACAATTATGTCAGAAGTACGCTACCATCACAGAATGAGGTAATGCGTTAAAATAGTATTTTCTTAACTTTGACAGATCCTTTGTCTGTGAAATGGAAATGATCTTTAAAATATTAAAAACAACACCATCTACATGTCTGTAAGAAATCGATCTCTCTGTTGGCATTAACCTGTCATTATGAACCAAAATAGTATACTGATGACTAGAACTTAACAAACTTGAGGATTAAATTTGGTACAAAACTCTTGTGTTAGATCAGTATATCCAGTGGTCGGTTTTCCTGCTTTATTTGGAGTGTCTGTTTTTTTCCAATAATTTCCAAATAGAACCGCTAACTAATGCCTTCATTTCCATTGCTGCCCCTTGGAATTTTAACTATACTATTTAACTGCTGTGAGCTTTATTTTATTTTTTTTGGTTATTGGCCAGGGCTGGGTTTGAACCCGCCACCTCTGGCATATGGGACCGGCGCCCTACTCCTTGAGCCACAGGCACCACCCAACTGCTGTGAGTTTTAGTGTGGAATTTTATTTCTGTGAACCTTTTCAGTGTAAGTGTCAAGACAATGCTTGTATGTATCTCAAGCAAATTTCTAACTAACAGGTATAGATTTTTGTACATTTAAAATTACAAAAAACTATCATATTTTTAGCTGAAATATGTCTATTAAAACATAATGTAATTAGCCAACTTTTAAAATATTACAACATTTGTAAGGGCAATTGTAATTTTCTCCAGAGAACACATTATTATATATGATAAATTTTATTTTTAATATTCAATAAGGTAAACAATTTGGGAAAATATTTTTCAAATGCAATTTGAAGCAAAGCTGGGAATAAACAAATATATACATTATTAACTGTCCCTTATGCAAATCACAGTTACTGGCTGCCGTGAGGGTTAATGTTATGAACACAGAGTTACTTCTTTCTAGAATTTTACAAGGTGATGGGAGCTGTAAAGTCAAGCCCAGCCACATTGAGATTCCCCTTATATAATTGTAAATAAGTAGGTGATACAAGACGTATAAATACAGTTTAGTGGAGGTTTAGTGAATGCAGACCACTTTTTCATCAATAAATCAGAAAAGACTTAAGAAGCAGGAATTCCTAAGGTGTCTTCGGGATGGGTAGATTTGCACAGATAGAGTTGGAAATTGGTGGAGGAGGCATTCCAACTCTGAGACAGTATATAAGAAAAATAATTAATGAGGACTTTCTGGAGTACATTGAGAGAACAATAAACTGCTGAGGATATGAAAATGGGACATAAACTGCAACATTGGTAATTTAAATTCAGTGAATGTTTTTAGTTTATTGATGCAGCTAATGGTTCTCTCCCTGTGCTGGATTCTATATGTGGAAAATTTGGGAACTTTTCTTTAGCAATTTCTGTAATTCCGGACCTGGGACAAATTAGATGATTGAACAGATACATAGTTAATAAGGGTGCAAAAGATTTTTGTCACAAAATATATTTGTTTTCAACACTCTTATAAAATAACTTGCATTTCCATACATCCATTTATCCCTTGTGTGTGTCATTCTTACATTGTTGACATAGATGAGCACATGAGTGCAGAGTTCTGCCTTACTTCTTAGGCCATAGGCAAGCTTGGACTGTTCTTCATACACTTCACAAAGCTGAACATGAAACAGACTGTAACTGCAAAGTAACTATTTGTTGATTATTTAGCCCCCAAACCTATCAGAAATGATGATATTAAATGGATGAAATGCACGTCTGGCATCTCTACTTTTGCTAATGGAAAGAAGAGATTTCCAAATTAATACCTGTCGAGTCTTGGGCTATGGATCTTCTAAAATCTAGATCATTCAAAGCACTAGAGGTAACAATTCTTGTGAATTTATCATGTGGGATTATATAGATACTTTCTTCCTTTTTTTATATAGATACCAAATTTCTATAATTTTTTTGCTGAATTTTCTTCTAAATTCTGTGTGTATATTTAAATTCATACTTGTACATGTATATGCCAAAGGTGGCCATGTCCTAGGTCAGACCCCTTTTGGCTTCCCTAACAATTAAAACAAAAGTAGTACAAAGGCAGGTAATGACTTATGGTTGTAATGCTAGCACTGTGGGAGGCCCAGGGCGAGGATACTTCATTGAGCCCAGGAGTTCCAGACCAACTTGAGCAAGAGCCAGATCCCATCTCTACAAAACAGAAAAATTAGCTGGTGTAGCAGCCGGTACCTGCAGCCCCAGGTATACTGGGGAGGGAGGAGGATGGTTTGAGTCCAGGAGTTTGAGGTTGCCATGAGCTACAATGATGCCATCATACTCTAGACCAGTTGTTCTCAACCTTCCTAATGTCACGACCCTTCCCTACAGTTCCTCATGTTGTGGTAACCCCCAACCATAAAATTATTTTTGTTGCTACTTCATAACTCATTTTCCTACTGTTATGAATAGTAATGTAAATATCTGATATGCAGGATGTATTCTCATTGTTACAAAGGGGTCACGAACCACAGATTGAGAACCACTGCTCTAGACTGTCTCAAAAATAAAAAATAAAAAAGGATAACAATGTATGTAATAAATAAGGTGATAAATAAGCAAATTCAATGAGGCTGAAATAGTAATAGTTTAACATGGTGTTTTCTAGCCTTCCTGTAGAAAGCATAGTCTACAATGTCACGAATAAAAAGCGTGTACCTAGATGCATTATTGGCAAATCACAGATCTTTATGATCCACAAAAAAAAAAAAAAAGTTTTTTTTAATGAAGTTTATTTATTTTTGTATTTTTGTTGTTGTTGTTGTTGCAATTTGGCCAGGGCTGGGTTTGAACTCACCACCCTCAGTATATGGGGCCGGCACCCTACTCTCTGAGCCACAGGCACCACCCAAAAGGTTGATTTAAAAACACATAGAAATTGGTACCTTAACAGGATACATAGTCACCAACAGTACTGGTGGAAAATATTTTAATGGACATGTTAGGCTGCAAAGGAAAGAATGTGTCGATTTAAGGTCTATTACCATGGTAATACCATAAATAAATAGAATTTAGAGAAACACATGTTATTAAAATAAAAATTGAGTTTTGAGAGCCTCAATAAACTTTGTTTCATGCTTGCCATCAAAAAATAAATAGATGAAAACTGAGAAGACCACAAAACAAACAAAAAAGTTTCAAAATTCAAAAGGAATTTCTAATTTACTTATGAAGTGAAGAAATCATGATGATGGAAAAACAATCAAAGCATCTTAAAATTTGTAAATTACTGCTGCAATGGTTAACTAACAAAGAAATAGATGGCCTTAACCATGTTACTTAGAAAACAGATAAAGCAAAAGGCATTGAGTGAGTTAAGAATTGAGTTTCAGAATTCAGGAAAAATGTTAACATCTCTAAACAAAAAATCCAAAATGAGCTAAAAAATGAAATAAAAAGGCAGAGATAAGTGAAATGGAAAATGGAAGTAACTATTGCAATTAAAAGCTTGTTTTGTGTGGAGGGGAGCTAAAATCAGACTAAACAAAAAACCAAAACAAATATAAAATTTACAAAAAGATCCATGACAATGCTGAATAAAATATTAATGAAATAAAAATTAAGGGGTCATTAAATAATAATAGAAATAATTAAGTGAATATAATAATGAATAGGATAATAGAGAGCTCTATTTTATTCCTAGAATGAAAACTAGAAATTAAAACATTATTTTATAGGAAAATATGAAGTCTATAAATTAAAGGGAAAACGTAGTCCACGTGAGCATACTGCTATCATGGTTACAACCAAGTTTTCTCCCCAACATGTGTCTTCACGAATGTTTCACTACGGTAACCCTTTCACAGTCTCTATGGGAAGTTACAGTTTGAGTCCCAAACCAGTTGTGTGGCTATTAGGAAGACATCTCAAAGACTGCATTTAAATTTGTTTATGCCTCTGATGACCTTGATAAACACAGTCAGTGGCAGGAGAGTGGTAGAAACCGGAGAACACAAGATCAGAGAATGAATGAAAAAGGAAGACTCAGATGTGATAGTGGCCATTGTTCAAAGACATTTGCTTGGAAAAAAGGAGAGAATGCAGACATCTGGAGAGTTTAATAGACAAAGTGAGTGGGTATTTTTGCTATTTTTATGTATTTGTTTAGATAGAGGACATTCGTGAACGTGAAACTGCTTGGCTGGAGTAAAATAGAAGTGAATGTTTTGGAGTTTTCGTAATCACAGAATTGGGAGGCTGAAAACCTGACGACATTGTACACAGCAAAAATATCACACACTATGGCAAGATTTAAGATGGGGAAAACCTGTGATCTACGCAGAGTGCGGAATAACTGCCGTGTGGTTGAGGGGGACCAGCCTGCTGCCCGGTGTAACGTTGTATGGCTGATCAGTTTAGCTTCCGGTAACCAAAGTGTCCTTGTGGTTTTTGGTTTTAGTTTCGTTTTAATGAGTGTTGCCTGGTGAGTGAGGAAGATGATAAACCCACCTTCTGCTCCTGGGCTCAGGGCTTGAGAGATTCCTGCTCAGGAAAGTGTGGACAGAGGAGCTTTGATCTCAGGAAAGGAAGGAGTTTGTAGAAAAACAAGATGGTAGAAGGAGAATTCAGGTGCTAGAAATCAAAGCCTTGTTTCCTTAATAATACTTGAATTGAGATGTTTGAAGTTCTTATAACTTCACATACCCTTGTATCAGCAGAAATTCTTTATTGCCTTCAAAGCATTTTCGCAGCACCTCTTTAAAGATCATGGCACTTACCATAAAGCTGTCATTTCAGAAATTCATTCCCAATATCACGTAACTGACAAACATAGATCAGTAATCCATACTTTGCCTAGAAGACGACTTATGATCACAAATACTGGCCTCCAATAAAATTAAGTTTAAAATCTCATAGTGTCCTTGAGGAGAGACCACAAATTTTATCTTTGAAATATTTTTAAGACTTCACTTGTCTTAACCAAGACCAGAAGATTCCTCCCCAGGACCACACACTGCCCCCAACCCCACTTCCTCATACACATCGAAACAGACTCAGCCTAACAGAATATTGTGAACAACAGTTATTATTGAATATTTGAATGGCTTCATACACTTTAATAGCTGCCACATCCTTAATATCTGAATTCTAACAACAAATGTGGATGCTGCTCTCTCTGATGTATTTCATGATTTTCAAATAGATTTTTGTCTTCCCTCACTTACTTAAAATATAATTTATCCTTAAAAATTATTTTCTCTCTTCTGTTAATTTGTCCTGCAAGAAGGAAAATATCTATAAGTGTGTGTATATATATACACGCATGGTCTGAGATGTGACTCTGCCTTCTATGTTTTTTGCTATAATTTTTAACCAATGAGTTTGACGTGTGCAGGAGCCATTGTAATGGCTAGGGTACCTGTAATGTATTGAAGAGCTGGATTAGCTCCTAGGTCTAACATTTGGTATCTATGGGGTTTGCTCAATTTTTGTGACCACGTTGAGCTTCAGTTTCCTTATCTACAAAATGGAGGTTATAATACAAACCATACTTTTGGGCATTAAATGTCAGGACAATTAAAAAGAGCCCAGAACCGCACATGAAACCAGTGAAGTCCTCAATAGAAGCTATTGTTGGCTTTGCCTGTAAAGTAAATCTTAAAATAGCTGAGCGCTATGGTGGGCACCTGTAGTCCCAGCTACTTGGGAGGCTGAGGCAGAAGTGAGGCTTAAGTGAGGAGAATCACTTAAGCCCAAGAGTTGGAGGTTGCTGTAAGCTGTGACACCATGGCACTCTACCTAGGGCAACAATGTGAAACTCTTGTCTCAAAAGAAAAGAAAAAGTAAATCTTAATCAAAATTATTTTTATTTTAATTGAGTGCTACAATTTACTTAAATATGATTTTGGTCTCCAGAATGTGCTTGCTGATCACTCACATAAAAATGTTTATTACAATATCTGCATTTTTTATCTACTTTTACATATAGTTGCTTTCATGGTTTCTCAGCATCCTTAGAAGAAAAACTCAGTACCTTCTCTCAGAATTAACACTCCCTTGATTTTTACTCCTCAGCCATGACAGTTAACAAATAGTGCAAAATACAAGTCATGTAAAAAAGTCATTAGCTAAAATATTAACTACAATTATTTAATATTTAAACTGTGAAAAGGCAATTATCTAAGATGTGAGCATATATTCTGCAAATAAAATTTTCAGAATTTCAAACAATGGCAAACATCCCAGATCAAAAACCTTAGATGTTCACTGATTGTCCTTTAGAGCTGAGGACTTTTGCTTCAAGGTCAAGTATCAGTGAAGTATTTATGGGTACTGATTTGGTCCAAAAAGAAGGCTATATAATACAATCCTTGATATTTTCCATTATATGTATAGGAAAAAATATTTTATACCATCTCATCTTTAAATAATGGTGACACCTAAAATTTAAAAATAAAATAACATGTATGCTAATTATAATTGTAAATAATTCAAATTTATCTAAGCTTATTCAAAATCCAAAATAAAATGTATTATATAATACATTTTTACTATCTGGACAGAAAAATTGACAATGTGCATTATAAATCCAGGGGGCAGTGTGGAGTGCAGTCATTTAATGATGGGTATAGAGCAATGTGTGTGTGCAGAAGAACTCACACGATCAGTGCGTGTGAAGTATCTCTGTAGGCCCAGAAATCCACCCTTCTTTTTCAGGTTCAGGAACCATCTCTTCATATTCCTTGTTTCAAATGTGCCATTCCCAACTAATTTCCTATCTTTGCTATGAGAAAAAGGTAGCAATTTTTTATTACTCACAATGCCATAGCTCTGTACTATATTGAAACAAAATAGATGTCTTGGCTCTTCAGTTCCCTAATACCATATATTTAATGTTGGTCCTGCAATTAATCACAGGACTGCACCATCAGTCATGCCAACAGTGAACACTGCCTCTGAATGACTTTCTCCAAGGTTATTACTTGCTTCATTGATGATGATTACCAATGAAGGTTTTACCAAGTGTTTAAAGAAAACTTTGAGCAACTATTTTATTTTCTTGTTAAGTTTATTGTTGAAAACTGGATGGCATAAATGCAGAATAACAAAATAACGGAGTTATTTCTTGAAATCTTTAAGCCAGAATGAAAGCATTAGTAGAAGACGGTTTCCTTGGATGCTGCCTGCACTCCTGCCTCTACGCGCCATCATTAGGGGAGGATGGGTGAAGGGCAGGCTAGCAGAGAGAGCAAAGCAGTCCCATTAGCATGTCAGTCCCTTGTCTCTCCCAAATTTAGAGTAAACTGGGAATGCATGATGTAACTTTAGTAATTGGGGGCAAAAGAGGATATTGACAGGAAGGGCCTATTGACATTATGGAACAACAGTCTCCAAAGCCCATGGAGAAGATAGGTGTGGCCATCACCGAGGTCATGCAAATTTTATGGCTCAAATTAGGACATGGCACATATAAATACACACACATGCTGTAGACACAAATACTCCTTAAAAAGCAGGAATATCAAAACACTAAAATGACTGTTTTATTTTCCTTTTGCTGGAAAGGTTGCATCTCTTAAACAGAAGACAGCATATAGCTTAAATAAAAAGTCTTCCTACTTAGTTTTTGGAATCCAAAATGATTTACGTATTGTGAACACCCCCAGTCTTATTGGTACATTGAAGGAATTTTTGTTCCTTCTTGCAGCAAACTTTTGCCGTCTCACTGCAGCTGAGATTCGTCAGTGTTTCCCTGACTAGTTACTCGGGCATTTTAGAGAGACTGCAGCACAGACCATAGACGTGGCATCTTTCATCCGCATTTGCCTTTCCTGGTAAGTAATTTCCGTGTTCATCCTACCAGGCTGTGCTGGCCCAGCTCAGCGCCACCTGCCCCTTTGTGGCACGCTCCTGGCCTGCGCTGCACAGTTCCCGCCTCACAGTGAGGGGGCGCCACACTGGTCAGCGGGTGCTGGAGCGCCCTGGCCGCCATGGCACTGGCCTTCTTGTCTCCTGGGCCGCCTGCTGTGGGGATCTGCAGTCTCAGGCCCCAGTCCCCAGCTTTCCTCTTCCTACCTGTGGGCAAGACACGCTGCCCAGCCCCAGCACCTCTCCTTGATTGGACAGAAGCCTGAGGGGCGTGGCTGGGGGCATGGTCGGGAGAGATCCTGAGCAGCCCCTAGTGACGTTAAGCTGACCTGCGCCCACTGGGCTCCTGTCATACAATTAAACTGGCAAATTTCTACCCCCTGTGGATTCTTCAGGAAAGCTCCAAGGAGGATGCTGACATACTAAAAGGAGTTCTGTTATGAAACCCCAACCTGTCAGTTACCTCAAAGGCAGGAGGCAATAGCTTAGTCTATACAAGATGGTGGCGATTCAGACTGGAGTTCTCTAACCCACTTAGGGATGGGGGCCTGTCTGTCTCTTGAGACATATTTTTCTTACAGTTTGTGTGTTTTTGTTCTGCGATAAACGTATGTGATTGTGATTACTTTGTATCTGTGATCACTCCATCGTTGCTAAGCACCCGTGTATATTCTTGGCTCATTCTTAGAGCCAGGAACCAGAGAACGGCCACCTCCAGAGGGACCTGACAATAGACTTAGAAGGATAGTTGTACATCGTAAGCATTGTAAATACAAAATACAAACATAGAAGCAAGATAGAACCAAAATAGAAAAATATTCAAGATACAGTTACTTAGTTCACTTAGTCTAAAAGTTAGTCTTGATTATTTGCACATATTTTCTTTGCTTGAACCTACAGATTGCACAGGAGTAAAGATCCTGGTAAGAAAGAGAGAGAGAAAAAAGAGAGAAAGAAAGGAAGGAAGGGAGGGAGGGAGGAAGAAAGAAAAAATAGAAAGAAGGGAAAGAAAGGAGGAAGGGAGGGAGGGAGGGAGGGAGATAGATACCAAGTAATTATTTCGATTCCAATAACTTTGGCTGGAAAGATTTTCTTTTCACAGTAAATCTTTCTGTTTGAGAAAGAGAAACCAGACTAATGAAAATATTTTTCTAAGAGATTCAGTTTCTTACATGCTCTTTGGTGGCCTTTGCTATTCCTTACTGTCAAACAGGAGAAGGGTATAACATAGTCAGGACTGGGTTGGGCTGGCCGCTGTTTGATTTAAATTTACTTCATTTCTTTCATCATTCCTGTGCCAGGACTTGAAAAGGAATCTTATAAAGACAAGGATATGTCACAGATTCTCCGACTTACTTTTAAGTTGAAATTGAAACCCATAAGAGTTACCTTAATTTTTTTCCAAAGGCTCAAAAAAATAGACAACTAATATTTATAAATGAAAATAGAAGATAATTTTAAAAAGCAGATCATTCCAAATCTTATAGACAATAGAAAAAGAAGTAAAAAAGAAGCTAACTGATGACTCCATACTGAACCCCAGGGTCAAAGCATTCTATGATAGACATACTTTTACCTGACAATGTGAATGTTACTTTTTTTGCATTATTATTGCTCAATATTTCGTTGCAGCAATCGTCTGATTTCTTTTCTGAATGAATTTATCTTCATTCATTCTTTACGAGGTTTATGTTTCTAGCCCTTATCTTAAACGTTGTTATTTTTATTAAATTTTAAGACTTTTTAATTTTATGAAGGCAAAAAGTGGAACCAAATGAACACATGTATATGTATAGAGAAAAAAAAAAAGAGTTACCTTTTTGTCAAAATACTCACCCTCTGGGTTCCGTGGGAATTTGCACTGAACAGGTTAGGTAATTTTTTATCTATTTTCTGGACAAAGCTGTATTTGTAATATGTATTTATTTTGAAGTCTGCACATCCCTACTAGCAAGAGACAATTTTATCATTAGGATATTTAGTTGAAGCTCACTCTTGAATATCATACACATAAGCAGGCATTCAATAAATAATTTTGTGACTGAAAATAATGTATAGTGAGAAAACGATAAAGTTCAGTAGAACATATTTATCTATTTTTATGCTAGTATACCCCCAATGCCTAGAACAGCACCTAACACAAAGTAAGCACTCAATCAACACATGTGGAAAGAAGGGAAGGAGAGAGAAAAGGAGGTTACGAAGAAAAACAGAAGGAATGGGCTGGGACTAAAAATTTGAACTTTTTATATATTTGTAATGAAATTTCTGTAAGAATGAACTTTCATTTTTATTTCTTTATGCACATTTGATTACATTGCATATGTTTGTATGGGGCACGTATATAAGAAGGGTCTTGCATAGGTTTTACTGAGGGCAATTTGGAAGTAATGACTTGCGCCTGCAATAAAGAGATGTAATGTGCAATAATCTCCCTTGTGAAGTCTATAGGCAGGAATGAAATTAACTTATGTGACTCTTGAAGCAAGGTGAACTTGAACTGAACTATATCAGTCCCTACATCAACCTAACAATGGCCTTGCCACAGGAAGGTTAGGAGACAAATCACCAGAATTGTAACATGAAGAAGCTTGTAATAACGTAATGCCAAAACTGAGATAACACATATGTTATTAATACTCCAGTAACAGGTTCATCTTGGATCTAAGTAGGAAAAAACTTTGAATTCAGCTCTGTAGAAATGATATTAATGAAAGGGTTTGGGACATATAAACTGTCTTCTCTTCCGTTCCTCAGCTACTCATGGAGTCACAACAGAACTCAGTCTTCAGATTCTTTTCATAGCAAACATATGGGCCATTCTCAAATAATTAGTGTTTACATTTATAACAATAATAAAGTTCAGAAAAAGAGTGTAATTCATGCTACATGGATTTTTGCTTGTATTGGTTAGGGTTTCTCCTATAAAATGCTTAATATTGCTCTGCCGAATTTATTGGTGACATTTTAAGAAACAATGTATCTTTTCAGTGGTGCTTAGGTCAGGAGGAAACCATTTTCCAGAACATAAATAAACCTTAGGAAAATGTGCCACGGTTGTTAATTTTTTTTCCTTGACAAACTCTGTAGCGGTTTGATTGAATTCCTTACCCTTTTACGTGATTAAATTCTAAAACTCAGTGGAGGAATTTGAGTCTTCTCCCTTAGCAAAGGCCTCTAAGATACCTGGACTCAAGGGGTTGGGCCGGGCACACAGGCGCAGGAAGAAGAAACCTAACAATCAAAAGAAATGAGAATGCTACACAGTCTGGCACCAGTAGGAGACGTCCACTGATGATTTATTCATTCCACAAATGTTAATTCAAATATCTTCTGGGTACCAGACTTTATGCTACTTACTACAAATTAAAATATGAATACTGCCCAGCAGAACCTGGGAGGGGCCCAGAGTCCTACAAGAAAGAAAGCCTGCAAACAAAACAAAGAAGTACAGCATTTCTGTGAATAGCAAAATAGAGATAAAATGAGTTACTAAAAGATCCCAGAGGAATCCCAAAGGTCAATGTCCTTTGCTGGAAGAGGATAGGAAAGATTTTGTAGAGGAGGCAAATTTGAGCTCAATTTTAATATTGAAGAAAAATGACCAGGAGTTTAATGTGGATGAAGGACATGGGGGACAAGAGAATGTGCAGAGGAATTGTGAATGTGTGAATGAGCGTGCAGCTTTGGGGAAATGCAGTTAATATAGCTTATGTTGCCTAAATAAGATGTCTGCATGGGAAGCAAAATTGAAGGCAATCTGGGACACCCACACGCCCAGCTAAGGAGCAGAGAAAGATCAAGGATTCTTAACATTGGTGATGACAAGATTACCGCGAGCACGGGGTGGAAGTTGAATTGGAGAAGAGGTACAGACAAATACAGAGGCGAGTTACAACCTAAGACACTAAGCCAGAAAGTCCGGAGGCTGAAAGGATGGCAGAATATTTAAGAGATAGCCTTTCTGGTATTTTAGGTTCAGACTACTAAATGCACAATTCTATAGTGAATTCTCTAGGGAGCACGTGATATTGTAGAGTTAATATTTTGTACCATTACATTTTTATTAAAATATTGTTACTGGAATTTCTTCTTCAGTAGGTCCTTGGTCTCCAAGATTGGAAGAATGAATCCATCAACCACAGATGGGTGGTGAGATATGATTTATTTTACAGAAAAGAATACAGAAGAAGTGCCAGAGCTTCTGCCACAGGGAAAAACCTAAGCCAGAAAAAAATCTCTCCTACAGGTGTACAATAACCTAAGAAATGAATGGACACGATCCTTTTAGCTGGGGAAAAATGTCAGTGCTCTCCCCAGGCCTAGGAAACACACATGGAATTGACCAGGCCCAGGAAATGGGGGTTACTGTTTAGCCACATGCCCAAGGGAAGGGAGAGAGAGGCTGGGATTGGGTCAGAGACACCATGTTGTTCCCTGAACTGGCAACCTGGAGGTGTCCCCCGAGCTGTTGTCTGGCCCCTCTGGCACCTGGAGCCTCCAGCAGCCCCTCTGCACTGGCCCCTTTGCCCACCTGTATACCAACACTCCCAGAGTGGAGGGGTCAGGTCCTCCCCTCAGCTCCAGCCCCTGCCACCTGCTCTGTATCAATATTTTCATCAAATATCAAAAGAACTATAACATATTAAAGGTGTTAGCAAATGAACCAAGTTTTGTTTCATACATCAGATACTGAATTTCTTCTAATTTGTGAGAGAAAGTGTAAAGAGTAATATTTCATAATATTTATTACATTATCCAGTCTTCATTTTAGTCATTCAAATACAAAAAAACAAAAAAGTGGCTGCAGAGAGAAAGGAACTCTTACACTGTTGGTGGGACTGCAAACTGGTACAACCTCTCCGGAAAATCATATGGAGATGCCTCAAATAACTTAACATAGACCTGCTGTTGAACCCGGCAATTCCACTGCTGGGTACAGACACAAAGGGAAAAAAGGTCATTTTTTTTCTTTTTTTTAATGGACACCTGCACTTGAACGTTTATGCAGCACATTTCACAGAGATGTGGAGACAACCCACATGCCCACCAATACATGAATGGATTAATAAAAATGTGGTGTAGGCACACTTTAGAGCACTACTCAGGCATAAAAAGTGGTCATCTAACATCTTTTGGAACAACCTGGATGGAACTGGAGACCACTCTTTTAAGCAAAACATCACAAGAATGGAGAAGAAAACATGTGTTCCTAATACCGAGTTGAAACTAATCGGTTACACTTAAATGCCCATATGGAAGTAAATCTCAATGAGAATCAAGCTGGGGGCAGGGGCTAAGTCACACCTATGGGGTACAGTGCACACTGTCTGGGTGAAGGGTGCACATAACTTTGACTCAATCCGTACAGAAAAAACAAAGCATGTAAACTATATATATACCCCTAACATTCTACAATTTACAACAAATACAAAAAAAGAAGTTTACAGAGTGACACGGTTGGATATTGTTAAGGAGACAGTTGTGAAGGGTTTCCCATAGGAATTTTTTGAGAAGCTTTACTTTCTCTTTATATCAAGACTCATAACATGAACTTATTTATATACACTTCAAAGTTACATTGTGGCTTCTGGATCAAAACTTCCATTATTTGCAATGTCTATAAATGTACATATATAAAGGGTTCTGGACTCTGTTCATTGATTCACAATAAAACTCAACATCAGCAGCAGACCTGTGGCAAATATTAAATACCTGTGGCAAAATACAAGTGTGCCCAGACTGGTGAATCTTACAATAATCATGTTCATATTATTTATGACCACTAGAAACTTTCTGTTAAAATACATGTTCTAATAGTTGGTCTATTATAGCTAAGAATACATTAAAGATTCAGTAAGGTGTTTCTATATTTAAGTATAGCACAGTCCTGGAAATTATTATACTATTTCTGCTGCCATATTGTCTTTATGTTTTGATAAAATGCCTTATTTTGATGGCATTTCCCACGTGAAAACTTTCCCATACACATCCTAACAATATCAGTAGTGCTTTCTTAAGTGGGGGTTGGACAGGTTGCCAAAAACCTTGAGCATATGGTTCATCTGAATCTCTTTTTCCTGGTCTAATTTCTCTAATAGTCAAAAAATTTTCAGAGAGAGAACTGAAGAACTATGGTGATTTTTTTTCTTTTTCTTTTTTTTTTTGTTGCCCATCTGACCTGGCACTGGAGATATTCCCATAGAAAGCATCAATAAATATTTGCTAAACATATTGAAAAGGATGTATCTGTACATTCAGAAATCCTTGGACAGTACATTACCTAAATATCATAAAACAAGTAATGCAAAAAATGATAGTAATTCTCTGAATGTCAAAATATAATTGTTAGAATGTCTGTTTTAAGTTGAAATGAAGTCTTCTGGAAATGAAACACAAGTAAGAAATACATTTCATTAACTATAAAGTACAAGATAATGCACCATAATGTTATACTGTGATTTGAGAAAAAGACCCGTGCATAACAGTTTCCTAAAAAAAGAAAGCAACTTCTACATCCCAAAAATAAACAAACAAGAAACTATTTTCTTACTATTACACAATTGCATAATGCATCATCTACATTAATCTCATTGCCATAAAACAAACACACTTCCAAAGGCTCAAGTAAACCAGAGAAAAATCCTCAAGATTTGAAAAATTTCTGTGAGCTTGGTATGATGGCACTTGCCTGTGGTCCGAGCCACCTGGGAGGCTGAGGCTGGAGGATCTCTTGAGGTCAGGAGTTCAAGGCCACAGTGATCAAACTGTGTAATATTATAAAGGGGATAAATTGTACTTTCATGTTTTTTGAATCAAAAACTGGAGACACTGTGAAATTTTGAAAGAGGTAGTTTTTTAATAAAATTGAAAAAGGTTTACAAATTAGATTGACTAGAACTCTTAGATCCAATAAAGCTATAAATGGAGCATAGACTAACAAACAGTTTCAAGATGTTTCTGGATTATTCCCTGGGACTCTGAGAAATTGTTAAATGAAGAGACGTATATCTAATGACACTTTTCTAACATTTTTGCAAGACAGTTTCCCTAGCCTGCTCTTTAACATGGTCTCATGCTGCTGTATGAGGTAGAACACTGCATAACACAGACATGGGCCTTGTCAATATAGCATGCCTTATATATTTATGTAGCAGTGTCCTGGAAATAAAATAGCTCATGAGTCATGGTTCATTTGAACTTTGGATGGAGCAGAGGTGAACAATGATGCTCTCTGCTCAGCAGAGAAAATGTGCAGAGGAAAATGTCAGTTTCAATTTCTGAAATGTGTGCAACCACAACCCAATACCGCCACACTCATCTTGCCATTCAAAGTAATTTTTCATCTTCTGTGAAGTAATGAAAGCCGACAGTTTAAGGGGCTCACAGGACCGACAGTACCCAGCCAGTGCTCTGCAGACAGGGTTCCCTCCTTCACGTTAATGACAGCACACAGTGTGGCTGTGAGAGTTCCCTCATTTGCACAGAAAAAAAGTTCATTATTCCTATAATGCCTTGTGCCTCATTCTACCTGATTTAAGCTGGGAATGCATTTCTGTTGTTATAAAAGCTCTTGAAACACAGAGAAACAGAAGGGGAAAAAAATCAACCATTTTAGAAAAAAAGCCAAATAGTAACAGCCCAACACAATGCCATTTCTTCTTAGAGCTCATCTAGAGAATGATGTTGAACAGGAATAACACAGAACAGCAAAAGTACACTTATGCACCAAACGTACCATTCAAGAGTCATATCAATTGTCAGGTTTCTATCATAATAAAGAGACGGGAGTTGGAAGTGTGAATTTTTAGAAGTGGAATTTAGAAATAAGCGTGATTTAGGAGTATATGCTACAAAGTTAAGTTTCTCGATTAAAGGAGAAATGCTGTTCTCAAAAATCAATCCCTTCTGTACATTTTTGCACCCTGATGGCTTCATGTGTTAGAAACATCTGAATGGGCTATTTTTCATGCATAGATTTAAGTAGAGGTCCCACTATAAAAAGACTTTAGTCAATGCTGTCCTCCAAAAATCTAATATATCTTGATAATACAAGGATATAATCAAGAATGAGGCAGATGAGAATGTATTATTTTGGTTGTATTACTTTGCACATTCACATGAAGAAAATGTTAAACTATAAGCCAGGGGGAATTTTGGCTTCCAGAAAAGCTGATGTAGTGATCTTGTTTTCCCACGGTGCTCTGGGCATCTTTTTATATACCATTTATCACATAGTTATAGCCATTGTTAAGATCTTTTTTCAAAATAAAACATAAAATATCACAAAATTAAAAATATACACATGAAGAAAATTAGCTATTTTTAAAAATTTCTGTCCTTGCCATTTCCACTAGGTTGTAAGAATTGTGTTTCATTTATATTTTTCATTTTTTGTAGCAGCTAGCATCGTTATTGGCATATATTTGGCACCTAATAAATGATCATTAGTGAGAACAAGAATTTCTTAAATCTATGATGAAGATTTCTTTTTTCTTTTGGTCTGTAGGATATAGAAGCTGTTATTTTTTAGGAAATTAGTTATTCACAGGTCTTTTCCAGCCTACAAAGATCCCCATCAGTAAGCACTCTTTGGAATTATAGGTAAATGACTAAAGTGGGCTCTCTAAAGCTTTAGAGATGATGACAATAATTTGATTAGTTTGCCCTTTGAAATAACATTGGTAATATTTTAGATTTATGCATGACTTTAAGCTACTTCTGAATTTGGGAATGACATTTAAGAAAGAAAATCACAGAATTGAGGAAAATGTTTGGGTATAAATAGAAATAAAAAATTAAAACTACATCAAAACTAAGAATTCTGAGAACCATGATGGTTCTCAGAAAGGCACTGCCAGTCTGGAACACTTGGAGGGGCTGCGCTGGTGGCCGGTAGCTGCTGGGCACAAGCCGCCTGGTTCTTCATGACGGGGGTTCCATCGCAGGCCCAGCAGAGCCGACTCATGGTATTCACCCAATTACTCATGTACCTACCAGGCCCTTCGAGACAACACCCCATGGCATTACATAACACTTCTTGAGTGACTGCCTTGTAATCTTGGGGACAGGTTTCTCTCTCTTTTCTTTTTCAAAAGTTCGGAAGCTGACAACCAGCAAGGGTGATTAAGTGTTTCTGGCTGACAGGCTGGAGCTTGGCCGCCCCTGGAGGGAGCAGCCTTGGTGGGAGACAGCCTTTCCCAGTTGCCCTGGGGCCAAGCTCGCCCTGTGGGCTTTTAGGGACGCTCCATCCATTTCCAAGTTGTCAAAGATGTCAAATGGCACTTCTTTGAGGGGCCTGAGTCCCACCTCCTGTCAGGGCCAGACCATGGAAGGCTATTTTCTATTCTGGGGGACCGTTGTAATTTAAATGATTGTTTTAATAAGAGTTCTAAAAGGGGGGGGACCTAAGAATTCATCTTAGTATACCATGATTACAGATAAAAGGGTTACTCCATTTATTAATATGTTCATTAATTCATTTATTCATATACTCATTCATTCAATAAGCATCATGTCAACATTGGTACCTCTGGAAGTGTGAATTATGGGAATAGGACAAACAGGCTGTGTCATGGCTTCTGCAGAGGACGGTGCAATGAAGGCCCAGGGAAGGGCACTGAACCTGGGGTTTGGTGATTTGAGGATCTTGAGCAAAGGGGACTAATAAAAACATGGCAGGATCCACAGGCAAGAGACACCAGGCATTTTCAAAGAATTAAAGGATGCTCGCATGCTCTTTCGCATACACTGTAAATATTCTCTGGAAGGAAAAGTCTTTTACCAAACTGCATAGTCATTTTCTATCATTTTTATACCCTCTCTCTTTCTCTTGTTCTCTTTTTTCTCTTTCTCTTTTTCCAATATACTTGAGTTGTTTTACTTCTCAACCTTCGAAGGTTTAGCAGAAGGTTACATGCTTTTATTACATGTGTATTTTTTAACTTCAAGGGAAAGCCATACTCCTTATCATGTCTCCCGTCAGATGCACATATGGATGGTCAGACAATTAAGTTCATGAACTAATCCTGGGAAAAGTGCTACATACCTCATTGCTGAATACCAATACAGCAGCCTTTGAAGTACCCCTTTTGGCCATCTGATGACTGTAGTGAGGTAGGTTGCACTTTTTCTAGGGTGAGTTTGTTGACTTAATTGTCAGGCTTCATATGACAAAAGTTCTGATGGCCATTCCAGAAAAAAGTTCCTACATAGCTCTGAAGGGTAGACTAGGCCCTGGTATTAGTGTCTAGCTTCCCAAGGGGAGTTGGTTCTTTCCATAAGTTGTGTGACAAAATGGGGAAACTGTGCTGCCTGTGGTAAGACCAAGGCTAATTAATATGGTAATCCTTGCCGATGTATTGATCGTAGCAGTGATGAATTAAATCAAATTATGTTTTCACAGATCTTAGAGGTATTAAAATTATCTAGCCTGCTTTTATCAAGACTACAGTTCAACTTCAGCATAAAGTGACTTACAAATTTTTCTGATGTTTCACTTCTAAATATGTGATGAACTCTGAGTGATTCTATTATATTGATTCAGGCTTTTTTCAATCAACTGAAATACTCACTTCCTTATATTTTTCTTTTGAACCTCTGCTTTTATGCCAGGTGGTAAATAACTAAAAATAAATCAGGAATCTGGGACAAACTTTTGCATTAAAATAATTGTCTGTTTACTATTTCAACTGAATTTATTTTCTGCAAATAAAATGATTTCGGGCTGATTTGAAAAATAAAAGTTATTCTACTCAATACCTGATTTCCAAGGCTTGCATAAATAAGTTATGCATTTTAAGTCACTCAATGTTATACCTCACGCTAATTTCCAAAGCATAACAGGAACATCATGAAAAAATTTAAATTTAATTTTGAAAAAAGCCTAGATTTCTCTACATGCTTTCCACTGGAAACAGTTATATTCTGCGTCAAATGCCTCAAATGTATTTTGTTCCATAATATATGTTCTAATAAATATCCTTCTGGGGATATACCCTACTTGAAGAGAGATAAAACTGGTAGCCTATTAGGGCCCTGAAATGTTATGCAGACTTTCAAAGGATTGTGACATGCACTGTTTTCAGCAAAGATTGTTCACAGTTTTGCATTAGATTCCTTCAGTGTTCCATAACCCGTCAAACTGCCAATACTATATTTAGGTGTTAAACAATTATTTCAAAATCACATTGACTTTTTAAGTTGTTTCATTTAGAATACCAGTGTCATCAACTGTGGACAGTCAGCAGGTGTGATGTCAGAGAACACCAATGTGATCAACTGCGGACAGTCGGCAGGTCTGATGTCAGAGAACACCAATGTCATCAACTGTGGACAGTCGGCAGGTCTGATGTCAGAAGGCCAATGCCTGCCTTGGCTCACAGGCCTATTTACTTTTTATTTATATATATTTTTTTATTAAATCCTAACTGTGTACATTAATGCATTTATGGGGTACGAAAATGTGCTGATTTTACGTACAATTTGGAATGCTTACATCAAATTGGTTAACATAGCCTTCACCTCGCTTAATTGTTGTGTTAAGACAAAAGTATCCAATGTACTCAGTACTATTATGAAATCAATATAGAATCACCCACACTTTCATATGAATGATAATCACAGGCCTAGTTAAAGGAAATTGTCTTCTACCTGTATAGCATCCTGATCTCCTATTACATGGATTGAAGCATTAAAATTAAGTACTATGGCTTGCTTGTGTGCTTATCAGGCATCAAGATTTTATCTGAAATCCTTAGCCCAGAAACATTGACATAACATGATTTCCTCAGCAACTCTGCTCAGAAAAGATGACTTCCGACTTCCTGATTTGCTTTACAAGCCCGCACTGGTATTTGAGTGCGACCGCTGCAACGGGAAGTGATAATACACCTGTTTCTACAAGTGTTGAGCATCCAGAGGACAGATGCTTGAAAATGCTCTGTCTAATTAAAGGATTTTCTAGTAGCATGAAACAATTAATACAGAAATCCTCAGATGCCTAATTTACTACTGAGGGAATGACATTTTAAAGAAAAGCATTGCTGTGCAGTTCTATTGGAAATAGAAAGAAGAGCTCCTAAAACAGAAGCTTGTCTCACGATGCTGCCATGTTAGCAACAACCGAAAACTAAAAATGTCACGTGATTAGTAAATATGTATGCTTGTGTCTTTTTAGCGCATATTTTGCCTTATTAGGGACAAATAAAATGAATTACATATATATATATGTATATATACACTTATATATTTAGTCATAAATGAAAAACCTTTTATTGAATATTTAATGGTTAGACAAAAAAATGCATGAAAAGCTAGAAACAGATTGCTAAAGTCTATGATTAGGCAGAAGGATGAGATTATGGAGTTGTTGACTTGCAATTTATATAAAGTAAATTTTACTCTTTTTGGATGTACAGCTGATTATACAAAATTTTGTGCAGAATTAATTTAACTGTACACAATGAGTTCAAAATGTACAGGCACGTATCCATAGGAATGATATATGCAAATTCTCAGTCTATAAAACCTTCTCCAACATAAATTATTATCCTCGAAGAAAATGGTTTGATAGATGACTGTTGTTCATAGTTCACTGGGTTCCTTACCAAATTTTGTTGAAGGCTTTACCCTCATAAGGTGTGGAGAAGGGCACTGCCTGCAAATCTCAGATGTAACTTTATTCAGAAATGAAGTGATTTCAGCTGTCATTGGTTAAGACGCGGTCTAATAGAAGGAGGGTGGCCCTTTAATCCACTATGAATCATGTTCCTATAAGAAGAGGAAAAAAGAGGGGGGGCGGTGCCTGTGGCTTAGTGGGTAGGGCGCCGGCCCTATATACTGAGGGTGGCAAGTTCAAACTCAGCCCCAGCCAAACTGCAACAAAAAAATAGCCAGGTGCTGTGGCAGGCACCTGTAGTCCCAGCTACTTGGGAGACTGAGGCAAAAGAATCACTTAAGCCCAGGAGTTGGAGGTTGCTGTGAGCTTTGACGCCACAACACTCTACCGAGGGCCACATGGTGAGACTCTGTCTCTAAAAAAAAAAAGGAAAAGTGCACAGACACGCATAGATGCTGTACAGACACCATGTGAGGACACAGGGAGGACTAAGGTGCAATCCCCTTAATCCAAAGAACATCAGGACTGTGGCAAACCACAGGAGCTAGAAAGAGGAATAGGAGGCCATTCCTTTACAGGTGTCGGAGAGAGTGCGACCCTGAAGACAGCACCCGGAACTTTGTGGCCCAGCCTCCACAGCTGGGAGGTGGCAAATTTCTGTAGCTTTTGAGCCAGCTAAATTGTGACACTTTGTAACTGCCGCCCCTGGAAAAAAATACAACTCCTAAGAACTTCCGACTCAAATGCCCTGTGATTCTTTACAAACATTCACACATTACTGATTAATTACTGCCTGGGGTGTATTTCAGAGCTATGCAAGCACAACACAGGTCTTCCCTATGTTCCTCAACAAGTTAAAACTATGATTTCTATTAAACAGCATTAACATATATTGAGAAATCCGCATTATGGCTCATGGCTCTGTACTGCAAAAAGGGTGCATAAGTGTATGGACATGCTACTGAGAAAAAACAGAGAACACAAATTCAAGGGTCAAATGTCAATTATGACTTGGAAATGGCAATGTGAATAAGAAATCAATTGCACTTTTTATCATATTTAATTCTGACTTTTAAATGTTACTTAGCTTCTAAATGCAACTATTTTCAGGAAATTCAAAATAAAGAAGAAATACATTGAAGTCAAAACCTGCAATACGAAAGGTGCCCCATAAATTCTGCCTAAAGTGGTGAGGAACTTCAAAAATCCAAGCTACATTTATAATGCTCTGAGCTCTTTAAAGGATTTGAATTATACTCACACCTTTTCATTAATTTGAAAATCTTAAAACTGAGAATTTTCAAAATACAAAATACAATGCACGTCTCTTAAGCCATTTCCAAAAACGGAAATCAAAATAACAATACAAACTTGAGAGTCATTTGAAAATAAGTGCCTTTTATTGTGACCAGCTTTGGAGGAGAAGAAATAAATTGGGTCATAATAAATCATCCATCCGGGTACAGCTCAGCATGGAAGGGGTCACAGAGCTTGTGAACCTTCTTTTCTTTCTTTTTTCTCCTTTAAGTAGTTGAAGATCAAGATGATTATCACTAGTAAAACTCAGTCTTCTACTACAAATACATTATTGATTCATAGTTTCCCACGAAGTTTTAAGGAGAAAGAATCATTGAGACTGAGGTACCGTGCTGGTCTGAACGCCCACTCTGTGATCATTGTATGTGTGAAAAGAGTCTCGGCAGAGAGCTCGGGCGGACTCGGATGAAATACAGCAGTGAGGGTGACAATACCATATTTCATTTAATAAGCAGTTCTGAAAGGCTTGTCGCTGTGCACCATAGTTATAGGCACAGCTCAGATAGTTCCATTTCTTCTAGTTCTGCTTCTACAAAACTTCCTTAATCAGCTGGAATTGGATATGTGGCTCTGATGCCATAAATCTCATCAAAGGGCCATTTAAATGAGCCTCTTTTCAGGGGCATCTGCAGTTTGTCTTACAGATACTTTAATGAGAGACACTAGAAGGCTTTATCTGATTTCCAAACTAAGGGTACAAAGATATTCATTGGCTGAGCACTCTGGCACTCAATGGTTAGATTTTGTAAAGATGCTGTAACATTAAAAATAAGACATCTTAATTCTCCTTAACAGCCTCCCTTGACAGTGAAGATTGACTATTGTCTTAAATCAGTTAAAATTTTGTCCCTTTGGGCTCACGAGCCACACCTGTTAAGGTCCTGATCAGGCACTGGAAGGAACTTTGTAAGGACCATGAACACAAGTTCTGTTGGTTTAAAGAGACTGAAGTTAGAGAAGCATGACTTTCCTACTTTATTCACACTTAAAAGAGACTGAAGTTAGAGAAGCATGACCTTCCTACTTTATTCACACTTAAGTCTAATCTCTCTGGGTTTTACTTCAGTTAAGTATAGCAATACCATTCTAGAGGCCATAGAATGGCTTTTCTGGGGATATTTGTTTGTTTTTGTAAGAATCACATAGTTTTGTAAAATGTTGCCTCATTTACTTTTTATAACCCAACAATTCCAATAAGTATATATTATTCTAGGAGCAAAATGACTCCACCGAAAGTTCTTCCTGACCCAATTTTCTGAGGATAGCACATTTTAAGGTGGGTCCCCAGCGTGGCTGGGTGTGAGCTGCGGTGTTAGGTAGAGCTGTGGTCTTCAAATGGTTTGGCACCAGGGACCAGTTTCAGTGAAGATAATTTTTCCGTGAAGGGGGCAGGCAGGGACGAGGGGGAAGGGATGGTTTCAGGATGATTCAAGCACATTACGTCTCCACTTCAGATGATCAGGCATTTGATTCTCATAAGGAGCTGCAAGCTAGGTCCCTTGAATATGCAGTTTACAGCAGGATCCCTGCTCCTAAGATAATCTTAAGCCACTGACGATGCGACAGGAGGCGGAGCTCGGGCGGTGGTGCCAGCGATGGGGAGCGGCTGTAAATACAGGTGAAGCTTCCCTGGTCACTGCTGTGGAGCCCAAACCCTAACAGGCCATGGACTGGTACTGATCTGCAATCCAGGGGCTGGGGACCATAGAGGTAGAGAATAACTTTGACAGAGGAAAGAATGTGGGCATAACATTCAGCCCATTTGATTCTAGGCCCACATAATGGAGAGAACGGCTTCCCCATTAATGTAGCAGAAAGGACATATTTATGGAACGTATTATGCACGTATGTATTTATGGAATTTAGTGCAGTTAAAAATTTTATAAAAAAGGCTAACTTCATATACAATGCTCCTACTGATATTGTTATTATATTAATGTTAATTCACAGCACTATATTATCAATTCAAAGTAACAACATATTTATTAAATTGTCGAGTGATTTTTACATGTATTTTGGGTTTATTCTCACTAACAAGTCTCTGTATACATAGAAGAAATTTTATGATACCACAATTTAATTCTCTAACACATGTGGTAAAAGAAGTATAACTTTACCTGTATGTACAAGTTAGCCCCTTCTGAAACATAAAATAGTTATTTACCTTCCTACTTCATCATTGGAGAAAACCAGAAAGAAACTCGTGCTTTTAAAGTTTATGTTACACCTCACCATGTGTGCGTGGCTATTCCCTACACAAACACGAAAACTTTATACACTGCTCCAAATATGTTTAAAATTTGCCAATGAAAATGGTTGCCAGTCTCTGCAAGAAACAAATGGTTACTTCTCAATCACAGACTCTGTGATTCTGGATTTATGATGATATAATTGTTTATATGCAGTATCTTTTATGAAGATATAAATTGTTCTACGAAGATAATAATTGCTCAGGTTCTTTCTCTTAATATCATCTTATGCAGAAACTTGTTATTTTTCATACTATAATTTGTTATTGGCTCAAAAAACTTTATTAATTTTTGCCTCTTTTTTTCTACCAGGATGACTATCAGTAGAAACATTTTTTTATGATTTTAATAAGTCCTGTTACTATCCAAAATGATAATTATATGTATCCAAATAAATTTAAATTTTTAAATGATTTTAACAATGGTAATACTATTATTATTAAGGAAGAGCAGAGAACTCTCTGGATGATTTATTGTAACAGTTTTTCTTTTTTTCTCTCTCTCTTTTTCTTACTTTAAGGCACTCTGATGCTTCCTGGACAGATGATAGTCAAGAAATCCCTTGGGGGAAAATTATCAAAAATATGATTTTTTTTTAAATTGGCGGAATATTGCTTTCTAAAACTGTGGACTATTCTATTATAATAGGTTCCTGATCCTACAAAAATAAAATAGGCATAGAATCCAATTATATTATTTTCTCTGTTGAGAAATCCTACTCATATTTGCATGTGGAGAAAAGCAATTTGATTAATGTTACACAACAGAGGGATGTTTATAACTAAATCCTTCACCATCAATTTCCGAAAGGAATTAATATTTTACAGTCAAGTAGTTGCCACTGACTGTGACCATTTGAGAAAGTCCTGAAAATCCCAAGTCTCTGCTGGTTTCACAAAAGACAAAAAATTTCCCTGTTTGTGTTCCCAGCCAAGAGCTGGCTGTAGCAACTTGGTCATAAGGCACTTGCATTAGACATCACATTTATCTCCTGCGTGGCGAAGAAGTATTTAGTAATTGATTTTCCTCTTGGATGGTTGACAAACTTTCATTATGGGTGTGAAGAATTGTTTGCACTGGCGGCAGTAAGCTGTGTAGGGCAGCTGCAGGCTCACCTGGGCACCTGGCGCCTCTGCCTGCTATGAACAGCAGCTGCCCACCGTCCCTGAGGGGTGTCCTGGGCAAATCCCTGCATCCACAGGAGAACCGGGAGAGGACCAAAGAGCACAATATTTTCAAGAACTGGTCTGAAACGTTTGTTCTCCAGGAGTTCTCCTGATTCCCTCTACCCCTGTCAGAGCAATCTGTGGTCTTAAAGCCAGAGAGGAGGAGGGAGGAAAGCAAACGCCTGCAGGTGCCGGATGGAGTTCAGCTTCGCGAACCGCAGTGTTTGACTCCTGCAAGAATTTGCCTGTATATATTTTCGAAGCTATACAAAACAGATTAGTACAAGGGCCCATCAATCCACAAATGGATTAATAAATTGTGGTATATGTACACCATGGAATAGTATACAGCCTTAAAGAAAGATGGAGACTTTACCTCTTTCATGTTTACATGGATGGAGCTGGAACATATTCTTCTTAGTAAAGTATCTCAAGAATGGAAGAAAAAGTATCCAATGTACTCAGCCCTACTATGAAACTAATTTATGGCTTTCACATGAAAGCTATAACCCAGTTATAACCTAAGAATAGGGGGAACGGGGAGAGCGGGTGAGGGGAGGGGGGAGGATGGGCAGAGGGAGGGTGATTGGTGGGATTACACCTGTGGTGCATCTTACAAGGGTACATGTGAAACTTAGTAAATGTAGAATATAATTGTCTTAACACAATAACTAAGAAAATGCCAGGAAGGCTATGTTAACCAGTGTGATGAAAATATGTCGAATGGTCTATAAAACCAGTGTATGGTGCCCCATGATCACATTAATGTACACAGCTATGATTTAATTAAAAAAAAAAAACAGATTAGTAGTTTTCCTGTTTAAATTCTCATAGTTCTCTTTTTGCCTGTTATTGAGTGGTTTGGCAGGAAATAGAAGAAATTGTTAAGGTAATCGCACAGAGGCGTAAAGGGAGTCCCTGGAACTACCCCGGGTGTCCAAGCGAGCGGAGAACCCCTGTGGGTCGCGGTTCCATCCCGGTGCGCTGAGCGCACGGTCGAGGCTGGAATCTGACTGAAGACGGGCGCCTTTGATCCTGCCAGAAGTAGACGCCGCTGGCAACCACTGCTACCCTGGGAAGCCGGGGTCAGAAGAAAGGCACCATCCACAAGTGTCCCCTCAGGCTGCTGTCCAGGAGACAAATCTGCTGCAAAGGGGCGTGGTGAGGTGAGGGGCGTGCGGCCGGGCAGGGAGGCGCCCATGGCGAGGGGGCCAGAGGGGTCTTACCCCTCTTTACAACAGGGCTCCGTCCACATCTCAGCTCCTCGGCTGGGGGGCTTACAGGGTCCTCAGTAGGATCTTCCAAACACGTTTTCTTTATCATAAAATGACGTTTGCTTTCAGTCGATAGAGAGACCCAGCAAGGAGACAAAAGAATCATTTTTTTCTACAATTTAAAATCATGTTTTTTTATTCACGTTTTACAAATCAAAGTGAAAACTGGAGTCCCTGGGCGAATTAATTGTGCTCATTTTGCTTGGTGTTTGGTGTTGGGGGTTTCACTGAACCTGCGTTTCTTGGCGGTGAGGCGCCAAGGAGGGAAAATTTGGAAAGTACATTTGCTGTGAGTGATGAGGAATTTAGTAATGTTTAGGGCACATCAATTTTTCTATTTAATCATATAGATAGTTAGTGATATTTTAAACCCCAGAAGTAGAAAATGTAATTTTTGAAAGACACAATAGGCTTAGGACAAAAGAAATGTAGGCAGAATATATTCCTAACTCAACCTACCCACTAGCATCAAAACGATGGTCCTTGCATGCCCAAATTTGAAATGTAGTTATTAAAATTTTGATATACACCTTTAGTTATTCTCTTTCATTATAATCTCCTTGTGAAATAATATATTAAATATATGATTGAAAATCACATATTGGAAAATAAGGATAGGCTTGTCTTTGGAGAACAAAAAGAAAACTTAAAAATGACCTTTAAATAAAAAGTAATCTTGGGAGGTGCCTGTGGCTCAGTCAGTATGGCGGAGGCCCCGTATATGGAAGGTGGTGGGTTTAAGCCCAGCCCCGGCCGAACTGCAACAACAACAAAAAAATAGCTGGGCATTGTGGCAGGAGCCTGTAGTCCCAGCTACTCCGGAGGCTGAAGCAAGAGAATCACCTAAGCCCAGGAGTTGGAGGTTGCTGTGAGCTGTGACGCCACAACACTTTACCAAAGGCCATTAAGTGAGACTCTGTCCCTACAAAAAAAAAAAAAAGTAATCTTACTAATAAGAAAAATTGTGATTATTTCATGACTTAATAATAAAATTTCTCTTATTCGCAGCTATAAAAGTATAAGGAAAGAAACAAAAATAGCAAGTCAAATGTTTAGTACAAGAAACACAAGAAGCATTGTAATTTAAAACACAAGAAATGTTGGGAATGGAAGTTTTCTTTCTCTGTGTAAAATGTGTCATGTGTAGTTTGAACTCATCCCCTCCCATGTAGCAGGGTATGGGGTGGGTGCCTTTGCTGGGCCTTGATGAATCATCATAATCCTTTCAAATGTAGATCTACTTCCAACATTTTATCCTTTGCACTTCCAATATCCTAACATTTCTCCAAGAATTCCTTTAAGGTTCATGAGTTTGCCAGGGTCACCTCCTCCTGCACACCTTCCTTACTTTTTGTCACAACCATTTTCCTCACTACCTTCACTAAATTCCTCTGGCTGCCAAGCCCAGGTCTCAATTGGCAGCAGGGTCATTCCCATATTCAGCTATTTCTTCTTCAGCTCCACTTGTTTTCTACATGAATTCGACTTCCAGCATTATCACTTCTTGTTTCTTTGCTGCAGTTTCATGTTTGCTAGCCAACCCCCTCCTTCAGTTCCCAATTTTTAAAGACTGGCTCCTGGATTGATCACTTTGGAAGACAGCAGCTAGGACAACCCTATGCTTTGGTCTCTGGGCATGAACTGGATAACCAGTGCAGTGACCAGGAACCAGTAGACTGCAAAACGCTGGTGTGATTGGTCATTGATCAGGATGCGCATCTGTTACTCACAAAGTCATTTGTGGACAGAAGAGCAGCAGTGAAATTTATATTTCATGCACTTGAGTTAATGTACTACAGTAATTGAACTTTAAATTTTTTTATTCACTTTAAGATTTATTTTTTAATTTGCCTACAATGATTACACATATTTATGGGGTACAGAGTGATGTTTTAAATTCACTTTGTGTTGAGTGCATTCAGTTCCTCCTCCTAGTTATTTGAAACGGTGTCAGATATGATTGTTATCTGTAGTTACCCCACAATGGTATAGAACAGTAGAATTTACTCTTCTTATCTACCTATAGTTTTGTATCTTTAACAAATCTCTCCCTACCCTTCCCAGCCTCTAGTATCCTCTGTTCTACCTTTCACTTCTTTTAGATCAATTTTTTTAGCTGTCATGTATGAATAAGAAATGGGGTGTTAAACTTTTTGTTCCTGGCTTGTTACACATAACATAATGTCCTCTAGTTCCAATTGTGTTGCTGTGAAAGATAGGATTTTTTTCTTTGTGATGGATAAATAGCATTTTATATGTTATTATATACACACACACACAAAACTATATATACACACATCTAGATTGATTCCATATCTGGCTATTCACTATTGTGAATAGTGCTACAATAAGCATGGGGAGGCAGGTGGATGTTTGATATATTGGCTTCCTGTCCTTTGGGTCAATGCCCAGTGATGGATAGTATGGTATTTCTACTTGTAGTTTTTGAGTAACCCCATTCTGTTCTCCATAGTGGCAATACTAGTTTACATTCTCATCAACAATGTATAAAAGTTTCTTTCTCTCTACATCCTTACAGCATTTTTTTTTTTTTTTTGTCTTTTGATAATAACCATCCTATCCCAGCCGGGATGAGATGATACCTCTTGGTGTTTTTTATTTGCATTTTCCTAATTATTAGTGATGCTGAGCATTTCTTCACGTTTGTTGGTCATTCGTATATCTTGTTTTCAGAAATGTCTGTTCAGATCATTTGCCCACTTTAATTGGATTCTTTGCTTTTTGCTATTGAAATTTGCTGTTACTGTGTTTTTTATAAAGTTTAGATATTAATCTCCTGTCTGATAGTTTGCAAATGCATTATCCCCTTCCAAAGGTTGTCTTTTCATTCTGTTGATTGTTTCCTTTGTAGACTGAAACAGTCCCACTTGTTTGTTTTGGCTCTTGTTGTATGTGCTTTTGAGGTCTTTTTTTTATTGCAGAATATTACAGGGACACAAATGTTTTGGTACATGGATTTTACAGTTTGAGTCAAAGTTAATATAAGTGCATTTTCCCCTTTAAATATGAATTCTTCCCTCCCTCCCGCCTTCTCCCAACTCCTGGCTTTCCATTGAGTTTTTCTATGAAATGTGCACACTGGCATCACTCTTTTAGTTCCAGTTTAATAGTGTGTATGTGTGGCATTTGTTTTTTCCATTCTTGCAAAACTTCACTTAGAAGCATGGTCTCAAGATCAATGTCCTGAAGCTTTTCTCCTATTTTTTCTTTCAGTACTTTTAGTTTCAGGTCTTATATTTAGATCATTTATCTGATCTGAGTTGATTTTTTTGTATAGGGAGAGAGGTAGGGGTCTAGTTTCTTGCTTCCACACGTGGATATCCAGTTTTCCCAGCACTACTGATTGAATAGACTGTGTTTTTCCAATGAGTGTTCTCAGCATTTTCATCCAAAATCAGTTGTCTGTATGTGTGTGGATCAATTTCTGTGTTCTCCATTATGTTTCATTGGTCCATGTGTCTGTTTTTATGTTGTGCCATTTTGATTGATTACTACAGCTTTGTAGTATGTTTTGAAGTCTGGTAGTGTGATGCCTCCAGCTTGTTCTTCTGGCTCAGGATTGATTTGTCTATTATTTGTCTTCTGGGGTTCCATGCAAATTTTGGAAGTGTTTCTTTTTCTGTTTTTGTGAAGGATGTCATATAATTTTGATAACATTGGATCTGTTGATTGCTCTGGGTAGTAAGGTCATTTTAACAATATTATTTCTCTTCATCCTTGAGCATGGGATGTTTTTCCATTTGTTTTTATCCTCTTCAGTTAATTTTATCAGTGTTTCATAGTTTTTCTCATAGAAGTGTTTTACTTCCTTGGTTAAATTTATTCCTGGGGGCTTTAGTTTATTTTTTATAGCTATTACAAATCTATTTGCCTTCTTGATGTCTTTCAGCTAGCTTACTATAGAATTAGCTACTAGAAATGTTAATTTTTGTATGTTGATTTTGTATTTTGCAACTTTACTGAATATGTTTATCAGATCTAAGAATTTTTTGGTGAGTTTATGTTTTTATTATACGAGATCGTCCTGTC
Source organism: Nycticebus coucang (assembly GCF_027406575.1). Taxonomy (NCBI): domain Eukaryota; kingdom Metazoa; phylum Chordata; class Mammalia; order Primates; family Lorisidae; genus Nycticebus; species Nycticebus coucang. The sequence goes on from NC_069785.1 coordinate 88,047,289, forward strand.
TGCAAACAGGAACAATATAGTTTCCTCCTATTCAACTTAGAAGCTCTCTCTTTCTCTTCCCAAATTGCTCTGCTTGAACTTCCAGTACTATGCTGAATAAGATCAGTGAGAATGGTCATTCTTGTCTTGATCCAGTTCTTAAATAAATGATGTCTGGCTTTATCCCATGTGGCCTTTGTTGTATTGAGGAATTTTTCTTCTATATCCAATTTATTGAGAGTTTTTACTGTGAAGGTATGTTGAATTTTATCAAATGCTCTTTCTACATCAATTGAGATTATCATATAGTCTTTGTCCTTTATTCTATTGATGTGATGCATGACATTTAATGATTTGCACATGTTGAACCATTTTTGCATTCCTGGGATAAATCTCACTTTATAACAGCTTATTCTCTCTTTTTTTTTTTTCATTTCAAGTTTTTATTGAATATAAATTCACACACTAAAAGGCAAAGATTATCACATAGGGCAAAAAAGCAAGATTCAATTATATGTTATCTAGAAAAAATCCACTTTAAATACTGTATGAAGTTCAAGATATGTTAAAAGGAAAGGAAAGGAAAAATATATAGTGTGCAAATTCCAATCAAAAGAAACTAGAGTAGTTATATGAATATCAGATTGGATAAACTTTAGAACAAGGAATATTTCCTAGGATAAAGAAAGACATTACATAGTGATAAAAGGTATAACAACTTTTTATCTTTTTGATGTATTGTTGGAATTGTGTTTGTTGATGATTCATTTTATTAATTAATAGATGGTGATTTAGATGTATGCATATTGAACTGTGAAAGCAAGGACTGTCTGTATAAAATGCTCATTTGTTGTTCTTTTACCTGGTAAAACTACTGTTAAATTTTGTGCATTAATTTCACATTTTTATTGGTGTCTAAACTTTTTACACCTTGATGTAATCCTCTGCTTCTACAAATTTGAGTTCTTTAAATTTTTTAAAACACTAAGGTATAATAGGTAGGTCTTAATTTTTTTAATGACACAGATTCTGAAAATCATACACAAATGTCAATTATTTTACTTTATCTTCCCTAACATGAAGCTTTTAGCACAGACTTTTTAATAGTGAGAAGACATCATGAATAGTAAAGGAAGAAAATAGAACATTAAAAGAAAGAGGAAGCCAAGAAAAAGTGAGAAAGAGAAAAAGAAGAGATTCCCAGGGTTTTATAGCTATAGAAAACCCTGCTACTTATGCAGAAAAAAGGTGCAGAGAAAGGGGCATTCCCATATGTAACAAGAACTTGTTAGCAAGCGGTGCTCCTGGTGAAAAGACGTTTGGCATCCTCAAATTTGAGCCATGCAGCCTGTGGCGTGGAGTGCTTTGACTTCATCCAGTGTCTCCATTCAGAAAAAAAAGAGGAAAGGGAGGAGCTGAACACTGAGGTCCCACATAACAAAATTCTTCTGCTTCAAAACTCTTTTTTAAATCCATTTTGCTTCACAGTCAAATCAGTCATCAAGCAGGGATAAGACTATGCCCTTTGAAAGAAGAAACAAGCAGATTTATCACCAACACCTTCACTGTGGAGCCATTTCCATCCCACTTCTCATTTCTGTATTGGCTGGGACACATCACTGTGTAATTTTTCTTTTTTTTTCATTGTGGAAAAATCTTTATTTTAAGAAAAAAATTTAGTTAACAAAAAAATTTAACAAGTTTCACTTAGCAAAATACACCCAAAAGGAAATCACAGTACAAAGAAAGTTTTAAGTCAAGGCCTCACCAATTCCTACAGTATTAGTATTGTGTCTCAATTCTTAAAACTAACTCTTAAAAAGCTTATATTTAACCTAAAAGATTTTAAATGAAAATAAAATACAATGAACATGAGAAATATTTCTTTTTGAATCAGGGAGCTAGCACCTTTGAGTTTTCCAAAAAAGCACATCTCCCCAGTGTGTTCACTGCGATGTGGTGGCAAAAAGTCCATATTTAACATACTTAAACTTCTTAAACTCAGATAACATCGCTCTAAAGTATACTACCAAAATGTTAATTGGGAAAAGCTGAAAACAGTTTTAGTTTACTCAATATCACATGCTAGAAGAAAAGTTTGCATGAGAAAACACTGAAGAGGTAATTTTTTTAATCCAGATTTCACAAACTCATGGTGCAAAATGGGTCCCCACAGAGTCCGCATGAGGGGGCTGCCATACAAAGTGACCGAGAATGACATTTACAATTTCTTCTCTCCACTCAACCCCGTGAGAGTGCATATGGAGATTGGCCCAGATGGAAGAGTGACCGGCGAAGCAGATGTAGAGTTTGCCACTCACTAAGAGGCCGTGGCGGCAATGTCGAAAGACAGGGCTAACATGCAGCACAGATACATAGAGCTCTTCTTGAATTCAATAACAGGGGTCAGCAATGGGGCATACAGCAGCCAGGTGATGCAAGGCATGGGGGTGTCAGCAGCCCAGGCCACTTTAGTGGGCTGGAGAGCCAGTCAGGCAGTGGCTGCTACGGGGCTGGCTACAGTGGGCAGAAAAGCATGGGTGGGTACGACTAGTTTTGTAGGAACATTTAAGTTTTTTCAATCAAATTTTCACAGGCAGCCAACAACAATGAAGAGCAGTTACAACTGTGTAAAATTTTTAAGAAGCCTAAATGAGCAGTAGTCCAAAGTCTCATTATAAAACTCTTTGCACTTGAACTTCAACATGGATGAGTAAGGAAGATTCAGTCTTAAAGTTTTGTAGTCGTTACTCCCATATTTTGTGGAATATTTAAAGTTGCTAAGTATAATGTCTGAAACCTACCTGACTTGTTTTTCTATTTAAATAAACCATAATATATATTTGGTATTTGAGTATATGGAGACATTTTCTTAAACTATAAGATTGAATAATTTCACTAATTTATTTATCAATGTTAGTTAATTTTTAAGAATAATGCTCTGTATATAGTAATTCTTTAAACTCTACACATTGAGTTCCTTTGTTTGCATTATATCTTTGAATAACATTTCTGCTCCATTTTTAGCACTTGGTTATTTTATTTTATGTGTATGTGACTACGACTATCCATTAAGAACATGTTGACTCCTGTGATTTGCAAGCCCGTACCTGCCCTGTTCCCTGCGCCTTCCTTTGTCTTTTGGAGTCTCCACATTACAGGGAAAGGACTTCTAAATGTTAATTGTGATCTGTGGTCTTTCCAGTGTCATTTCCATCATGTATTTGCCTTTTAAAATCCTTTCCTTACTTCTGCCACCTTCAATTTCATCTGAATCCTTTATATTTCTTTCTTATGGGATCATTTAATAATACAATTTTTTTAAGTTATGAGTTTTTTTCTAAAATTTTTCTTGATGTATGTATGTTTGTGTATGTATTATATATACATATATGTGTATGTATATGTAACATACATATGTATACATAATATAATACACATATTATATAGTATATATTATGTATTATAATACAATATAATATATAATACACACATGCATATATTACAAGAAAATTTTACATACATGTCTACATAATACACATATGTATATGTATATATTATATATACACACATATGTATACACAGAGACATACATACATCACATATACACACACAAAATCTATATGTATACACACACGCATAGAAAGAGAGAGAGAGAGATGATACGGTTTTAGGTAAACTATCTCATTTCTCTGTTTCTTTCATTGTAGGTTGATTTTCTTCTTATCATTGAGGAAAGGTCACATAAGGCCCACAGAGGACATTTTTTTCTGACTACTCACGTTTGGGTGATCTTTTCTCTGTACCCAGGTTTGATTGCTGTTTTCTTCCCTCTCCGTTTGACTCTCTGAGCATCATTAAAATCCTTGCCCCACAGAAATTAAACTGGGAGTGAAGAGCTGGGTGAATGGTGGGAAATGCACATTCCTTTGGCTTTTGAGGAATCTTAGAGTGAGAATGGAGAGGACAGGCAGGCAATGCAGAGAATCGCTGAGGAAGCTGAGGAAGCTGACCCCAGAGGAAGGGTGCTGTGTCTCACAGGACGTTAGAGGCAACTTCTCTACCAAAGTTGGAGGAGAGAACTTCTCTAGCTGCAGTCTGTGACCCTAATTTGAGATATTTCACAAACTTTCATTAGAAGTGGATCTTTCCCCTAAGTCTGCTTCAATAGGACCAAACATACTTTTCCTTTCTCTGGGCACATTTTCTACTATTTGCACAAACTCATAAAAATGACTCCCCAGAGACTGTTCTCCATCACACCCACCCTCTCCTCCGGTCACTCCTACTTCATGTCAGAGTGAAATCTTGCCACCCGTGTCGCTCTGCCAGTCCTATTTCTGCTGCTGCAGCTTGGCAGGAGAGTAAGGGTCCTCGCTGCAGCCACCAGCCGTATGGCACTGCACGCTCATCCTGGCCCCTGCGGTCCCCAGTCAACACAAGGCACTGTAAGTTTCCTACAAGGCCTTTTACTCATGGTTTAAGAAAGTTCACCACATTTCCAGGAAGGGAAATTTCATGACAACTGCCTGTGTTATTTTGGATATCATCTTAATTCATCATGTTTTTAAGAAATAGTTTTTAAAGTTTGTGATATGAATTTGAAATTATTCTATAAGCTGAACTTTCTTATTCAACATTTTCTTTCATGTAATTCAATGGATAAATCTATTGGTAGGCAACTGATTCCAAGTTAACCAATGACAAAAGTGGTAGAAGACAAAGCTAATCCTATTCCTGTCCCCTACCCAATCATCGTCTATTCTTTAAAAGTCCATCATTCCACACCATGCTAAGGCCACGCTGTGTCCAGTCTCATCACTTACTCTTAACTCCTGGGACTTAGCACCGCAGCTGTGGGGGCATGGTCACCCCTCCTTGGTGGGCCAAACTTTCTCTCACCTCCCCGCCTTTGAAACTCCACCACCTCTTCCTTCCTTTGTCTTATTCCTAAATACTTGTCAATGTTCAATTTAGTTGCTATACCTTCATCATAGTTTTAATATCCTCCTCCTCACACAACAAACAGACACACATGTGCACACACACATGCGTACACACCCTTGGGCACCATCCCAGCAGTCTGCATGTTCTATCTATAACCCTGGATTGGTATTATCTGCTTATTTTCTTATTTCTACTAATGAACTGTACACTAACTGGCCGATCGCCTGACTTATAATTGAATACATGGTTTTCCTAAATTAATAACTTGATTCTTTACATATATTTTTTCCAGAAACTTTCCTATTATTTTTTATATTTTTAGCCTTTTCAGCATTAAAACTACCTTCGTTACTACCTGTGATATAAAATATTTTATATAATTTTTACTTGAGCTCTCAACACATTGTTGCAGCTCTTGGTATTCTCAGCTCTCCAGAATCTAGGGAACGGTGACATGCTCCCTTTATTCATTTCCTTTGGAACTTTATAATACTTAATTGTTTTATCTCTTTAAACAGAAATTTTCTAATCAGCTGAGATTATTAGGGTTTGCTCTGGAGAGCATTTCTCAGAAACCACACTATTTCTCTGCTTTCTCCAGCCAGGTCCTCAACAGCTTATTATCAAGTTTATGGACTGGCTACAACTCATCAGATTTTTGCATGAAAATATCCTGACTTCTTATAAGAAAATAACTGCATCTTATTTTCAATAAATTTCACTTATATGCCTTATCATCTTGATCTCTCTATAATAGTAGATTGGATTAATATTTTCCAATAGTAATCTGCAATGATCTCCAAATCTGTTTTTCCTGAGTTATAACTAAAAGTTCAAGGCCTATGTTCTTGTAAATTTAATTTAGGCTATTCTTTCAAAAGTTTCTTATCTACATTGAAGTTCATCTACTGGTTTCCAGACGATAGTCAATATTAAAATATTCCCCTGCAATTTATCATTATTGGCTTGGCATTTCACTACCAAGGACATATTGTACCTTTAAACTTTACTGTTTTGCTATTTACTCCACGTAATTAAATTAAAATGCTTAACAAAATGTAGATTAAATCAACCACCAATTTATTTAGACTAAAAGAATTCATGGAATATGCTGTCAAATGTAGGCATAAAGAGTGCAAGGCATTTTTTATAGGTGACTGTGGTTATCTTATTAGCAATCAGGAACTACAAGTATTTTGACTTAGAGTTTTAATGAATAGTTGCATTTTAACTTGTAAACTAGCTTATATGTACAGTTATGGATACAAGGATTTTACTACTAGATTTTTGTCAAATAAATGAGAATTGGACCAATAACATTTCTATTTCATGAAATGTATCCAATGAGAATTATATTTAATTCTGAATCCTAATTATGGCTTTAATTTTAGCCTTGTCTTTAAAAACACATTCTCACACACTGTGTTAGTGAAATCCAAACTTTTACTTAGGATTTAGCCAGAGAAAAGTATAGATAGATATGGGATTGAGAGTCATACCTTTATAATTCTGGGGATGTTGGATTTTCTTATAATCACAGTTCATTTTCAGCTCAAAAATTTCCTTTTGAAAATCACCCTCAATGACATGCCAGGTTATTTTTGATTCAGGCAGTAAATGAGACGTGTTATCAGAAAATAGACTTACCATAAAAATAATGCTTCAGACTATTCACCATCTATGAATTTCCCTAGAATCCATATCCTTATATCTACCTAAAATCTTTGTATTTTTTTAATCAACCCTGTCACTCTGTTGAACTCAAGGCATTTATAAAATGAGGAATTAGGTTAATATTCAAATTCCATACACTCAATCCACATTCACAGTTTGAGTTTAATATCTGTACTTGCTTTAGAATATTTTTAATAGTCTTGCTGTATCTTATGCTCAGAATTTCCTAATAATTAAAGAGTAAAATTGTGTTGAGTCACTGAGGATCTGAGACATGGAGATTTTTAGAAATCTTTAATTGTAAGATGTGAATTGAAGAATCAGCTCTATAAGTTTCTGTAAAATATTTGCAATGATCTTCCCTTAGAACTGCCTCGGGAATAACCAAATCCTGTCCCTCCGTGTGTTAGGCACCCTTTGTCCTACTTTTCATCCTCTTGCACACTAATGCTTCAGATTCTGCTGCAGGAAACCAGTTCAAGCACATACGATCTGACCTCACTTCATCTCAACGAAAGGAGATATGTTTGTCTGTTAACTTCACTGCCATCTCCCCATCCAGCTCCTGAGCCTAGAAAAGTGGCTAAGCATAAAATATGTCAAGAAGTATTTGTAAATTAATAAATAAATACTAAAATGGATTTAAATAATGTCTGAACTTCTCTTTCTTCCATTTTTATTGAACATAACCTGCCTGTGGCAAATGAATTGAGTTTTTGTTTTAAAATAATGTTATATTTGCTTGACTCTATGGGCTTCAGTATTTTTTATATCTCTGTATAAAGATGTATATATTTAAAACAATAAATAGCAACAGATTAGCTGAACTTCATGCCATACACACAGAGAGAGAATTTTTATTATCATTTAGTACTAACTTATCCCCTAATTTACAATGTAATATTTTATTCAGTTCACTCTGTATTTAAAGGCATGTTACTGAATTTTAAAACACATATGAATTTTCTAGTTATCATTTTGTCGTTACTGTATGGCTTATTTCAGTAGTAGTTAGCGAATATATTCTGTGTGGCTTAAATTTTTTGAAATTTGTTGAAACTTGTTCTATGAACCAGCATATGGTCATTTGAGAGAAATACTCTATGAGACAATCTTTACAAATTCTGTTCTGTACTTTGGGTGCAGTGTTCTCTGTATGTTAATAAAGTCAAGTCTGGTAATTCTGATGTGCAAATCTTCTGTAGACTTGATTTCTGTTTATGTTAAAACTTTCATATCAAGTTTTTGACTATATTCATTTCTCCATTTCTGATGATGATTTGGGCTAAAATATACCGTGAAATTATGTTATCAGGGACATTCAAATCTAGAATTATTATACCATTTTGGCGAATTTCACATTTTATGGTTGTCGAATATTCATCTTCTAATCTAGCAATTATTTACACCATTGAAACCATTGTCTTTCATTAATTTAGCTATACTAGGTTTACTTTGGTTTTTGTTTATGAATAGTATTTGTTTTGTTCCTTTTATTTTGAGCTCTCCTATACTGAAGGGATGTTTCTTGTAAGTAGCATGTGGTGTAGCATTAATCTATTTTGGCAATTTGTGCTATTTAATTGATGTATGATCTGTGTTTGCATTTAACATCATTACTGAAATATATTGTGGTTTTCATTATTCTGTGCTGTCTAGTTAACCTAGATTTACCTGTATATTTATCTTTCCCATTGCTCTTAATTTTTCTCGTTAATCTATATTTCCATCAATTATTATTTTCCACTGCTGAAAAGTTACATTAGCAGATACTTAGTGCAAATATGCTCAGTAATTTATTTCGTACCTGAAAAATTTTATTTTATCCATAATCTTGAAGGATATTTTCACATGCTGTGTATTGCTACTTTTTTCCCCCAAGTTGAAGATTGCAACTTTCTTTGCTTTTACGATTGTCAGAAGTTTTATTATGTTGTGCCTAGGTATTGTTTATACTTACATTTATTTCTCTCAGCCTTTAATGTTACTTTTAATATCTTTTCTGGGATCTATAGGCAACTCTGGAAATTTCTATTACATTATCCCTTCAAGTAATGATACTGTTTCGTTCTATCCTCTTTTCTTTTGAGAACCCAGCCAGACACAGGTAACACCTTTCCATAAAGTCCAGTGTACGTTTTTCCCTGTATTCCCTGTCTTTTGCTCCTCCATGCTGCGTTCTGGATATTTTCTTCTAAACTATTTTTGACTTTATAAATTTTCTATTTATTCATGCTCATTGTGCTGCTAAAACTATTCACTGAGTTTTTACTTTCAGCTATGATCATGAATTCTCCATCTTGAATATGTAAATTATAGTTACACTACCACCTGTGGCTAATAGCCCCACAGTATGCGTTGCTTCTTATTCTAACCATTTTCTGTCTCACTCTTGATTTTCTGTCAACATTTGACTCTTGTATGTCTAGTTACGTTTGATTCAGTGCCATCTTATGTGTAAAATGATATTTTAATGTCCTATTACTCCAGGGAGAGTTTACATTTGTTTCTTTTAGGCAGTTTGCCTTGTATCTCTGACCAGCCAAGACCACCTTGCTCTAATCCGGGGCTGAAATGCTGTACTCCTGGGATTTGTGATAGCTGGTCGACTACTTAAAGTACGCACATTTGGGATCTCAGATAAGTGTCTGGGATACAAATCTGACTCATCCCTTTGGCAGTTCCCAAAATCCATGGCACACTCCTGTCTCTCTGAAAGTTCTGCTCAGCTGTTAGACTCTCAGAAGAACTTTTGAGGTTAGCTTTCTGAACAAAATGCGAAAGGTTACTGGCTGACATCTGTGGGCTTCACATTCCTCTAAAACCCTTGTGCTATAAACCTTCTCATCTTTGGTAACAATTCAATATCTTGCCAGATGTTTTCAGAGGAAAATTTAAGCCAAAGAATCTTAATTCAGGAATAATGGAAGTGGAAATATCACACTTTAAATTTTAATTTATGAGTTCTAACTAATTTGCTGTTTTTTATTATAAGTTGTCTCTATATAACCATTGTTATTGTTATGCTTTTACAGTAGCTATAAGCTGGCATCAAATATTAGGCAATTTATACATGTTCGAAAGCCTTAATCTAAAATACTTAACTTATTTTTTTAATCTGATAATTATATGTTCATGTGTGTCTCTGTGTGTGTGTGTGTAATCTTCTCCTTTCTTCTTTTTCCACTCTGAATACAGGAAACTTATATGTTTAAATAAAGCATCACCAAGTAAAAACTACATTTTTTTTGGTTGCATTATATGGATTTTTTTCTCAAATTCAAATAAGGTATGCCTTAGTTTCTACCTTTCAATCCATATGAAAATTTCCCATAGCTTCCAAGTTAAAAGGGATTTATGTCACCTATAACTGCTTAAACTTCATAAATTTCACGCTATGAAATTCTGCATTATAACATTTAACTCTCTTACTAAATTCCCCACAGTGGGAGATACACTGCTTTCTGTACAATAGACACCCAAGAAAATTATTTTGAGTGAATTGCTGAATTTACTCTTCAGATAAAATCTAGTAAATCATTGAAAATAAACTGCAGAGAAAATGTAGCAGCTTATGTTTGTTAAATATTTCCAGGCTGTCTCCTCTGCACCCTGAGGTATTTTGAGTAACTTGGAATTAATACCTTGCCATTGTTACAGGACTTGTTTCTAAATAATTGTCCTCCTAATTTCTTGTTATTTTTGTTAACATTTTGCTACAACCAACTAAATATCATAGCTAACCATGAATGCCGAGGGAATAAGTGACTGAGTTTGGAGCAAACTACTTACGAATGAGACAATCATGGGCAGAAAATGATTACAGTGGCACCCAGTCTTCAAAGAGACTCATAATCTCTTATTTCCATTTTAAAATCCCATTAGCTTTGAAAACCAACTGGATCTGGATTGATTTATTGGCACAACTTGACTTGAATTGACTTGTAAGTACTTAACATTCTTTACTTACTCTACTTACAGTCTCACTTTTCTCTGTATTTAATTACAAGTACTCCATGGAGAGGCACGGCTAACAGGCTCTGTGTCATATGTGCCTCACCTTTCTAAAATCTGAAAAAAGTGGAATTCTAAAAATATGTTTGATTACATTCATTTTTGGTAAGGAGAATTTTAGAAAATAGAAATCACAATATCTAACTGAATGATTTAGACCCAAGAGGTCACATACAGGGAATCACAAGAGAAAGATTTTGAAGCACAAAGTAAAACAGGGCCAATATTAAAATCTGGGAATCCAGAGGGACCAAAGTTAAACAGGTGAGATCCCTGGATTAGAGAAGGTAAAGGGACTCGATCAGCTACCACTACACTGGTAGTAGTTTGTTCAGGAGATTATGGGACCATTGAAGGTGAGGCTGGATGCCTCCCAGGGCAGAAGCTGACATCGTGCTGGACCATGAAACAGTGATGCTCTTAGCATGTCTTCAAACAAGTCTATTTTTCTAGTGATTCTCTCAACTTGAATAATTTATTATTATAATATCTGTTCTCAAAAGTCTTACATACAATGTGAATTAATTATTCTTTGGTTTGTTTGAAAGGATAAATATGACTTTTAACAAATTATATTGTAATAATTCTAGACTCAGAAAACTGAGTGAACGTTAACTTTCTGTTTGACAACTATGCTCCACACAATTTTTTTTTTGAGACAGGGTCTCACTTTGTTGCCCTCAGTAGAGTGCTGTGGCATCACAGCTCACAGCAACCTCAAACACTTGAACTCAAGTGATTCTCTTGTCTCAGCCTCCCAAGTAGCTGGGACTACAGATGCCTACCACAATGCCCAGTTATTTTTAGAGACAAGTCTCTCTCTGGCTCAGGATGATCTCCAACCTTTGAGCTCCACCCGCCGTGGCCTCCCAGAGTGCTAAAATTCAGGCGCAAACCACCGCACCCAGACCCCAAACAACCTTTTGACACTACATGCCTTGGTTATCTAGAATCATTTTGACTCATTATTAAAAATATTCTCTTTCTTTTCTTTTTGCTTTTATTTTCTGTTCACTTAGAGTCACATTAAAAACAAAACTCAAAACAGACTTTTTCAGCAACTATATTTTTCTTTTATTACCAAAGCTTAGCCATAAATAAAATTATCTTTAGTACTATTTTAGGAAGGATGTAGCATAAGCTAGGTGACTTTTCCTCTGATTCTGGCAACTTACAGCTTTCAAATTTGCAGTAATAGCAATGTTTGAGAGGCTATCTAATTACTCTTATGGAATCAATCCTACATTTGATTTACCTTGAATCTTCTGAAATGCGAGGTGCTATATAAAATAAATATTGATTTTACATGAACCTAGTAAGTTGAAAAGCAGACCATAGATGCACAGTACATAAAACAGAACTGAAAAAGGCCTAGAAAAGACATAGCTTAGAAAACGGCAGGGAAAGTCCAAAGTTCAGGTCAGAGAAGCAATCCAGTTGCCCTTGAACATGCTGTTAGCTTCTCCTTCTGCAAGATGAGGATATTAATGTGTATCCCCTCTTGTGCATTAAGATTTATAGAATTTGAAAAAAGATCACTCTGATTTCCTTGAAAAAAGTAATAGTTACATATAAATATCACTTATCAACCTTATTCAGGAAAAGCTACATATAACCATCATTTCATAAGTGGCTGAAATCACTTTTATGTCTCTTTCTATCTTCATGTAAGCTAGAAAAAAGTTTATCAAGTTCCTACCAGGGCTCTCCTACCATGGAGAGCAGGGATGCACTGATGTTATGTAAAAGAAGGGCTAGAAGAAATTCTGGATTTGCCTTTTACAACTTCTATGACTCTGGATACATGTTTTTATCACTTTGAGACTCAATTTCCTTAAGAGTGAAAATAAGGATAAAACTCCATTTACTACATTATAAAAATTATAAAGGATTATAAAAATTAAATGAGATAATATGTGCAAAAGCCCTTTGAGAAATACCGTAAAGTTTTAGGTATCAAAATACTGACTCCAATAAAAAAAAAAAGTCTAGTGTAGGAATGTCTAGGAGATTTTTATTTGTTTGTTGTTTTTAATTTTTAAATTTTTCAGTTAGTAATCTTGAACTTATGGAATGAAAACCCTTTGATTTTATAATTACTTGAGAAAACTCTATAGAATAATGGTAGTTCTGATCATTTTTAATGGTTTATTAAAGAATTGTTTTCTAAAAGCTGAAATGTGGTTAGAAATTTGTGTCCATGTCGGTATTTTGTTATAGGCTTTCTCCTTCTTGTACTATCAAAATACAGCTTGTACTTTGCCACAAATATGTATAAAAATATGAACAAAGATAGACCAAAATCATGTTCCCTTCCCCCTTAGACAGGACTGGAAGAAGAGGCTGTGTAAATAGTTGCTAAGTGAATAAATAATGAGGTGAGAAGTAAAGAGACTTAAATATTTGATACGTCATCATGAAAAGAAAACACACAAAGCATCCCCATCCCAGCTTCTTGCTCCTGGGATGCAGGTGAAGAGGTTTGCAGCAGGGGTGCTGCTATGGTCAGAGCAACAGGCATTCCTCTCCAGGTCCATCCTGGGCCGGGAAGGGCCTCAGCATTTCAGTGACAGCCTGGAGTGCCGGCTGGAGGGTGCCCTGCACACTCCTGTCCCCAGTTAGCACTTACTGTGTGCTTAGATACATGTTTGCTACTTGTTTTTGTTTTTACAATTAACACCTAAAAAAACTTTACTATAGATACCTGTTGTAGTTTAATTTAAAAATATTTTCTTTCTTAGTGACTTTATAATAACACACCAATAACAGCTTAGATTTTAAGTAAGGCTTTACATCTTTATTTTGCTTTTTTTTTTTTTTTTTTTGATACTAGAGATGTAAGAAAGTCTTGCTGGTTAAGATTTTAAAGTCAGGAGCGATGCGTTCCCAGCCAATACAGATGACACCTGCTGGACATGGGGAGGCAGAGAGTCACTAGACCATCCAGCGTCCAAACCCTTTATGACTATTTGCCATTTCCTAAAATGAGACTTAGAATTTTGATCAAACTTCAGTCTTTAGAACTAAACAGTTCCCAAAGTTGCTATTTTAATTTACTCTTGACTATATTTGAGTCAATTAAATACTCCAGATCCATGTAACTAGCACACACTTGTTTGCACTGCTAATATACAGGGTATATTATCCTGCCACAGAGTTAACTGGAATAGCAGTGCACTAGCAAGTGTCTGTGGGTCTGTAACACTGAATGGCTGATGCAGATCCTTCGGTAATATCTACCGAGTCAACCGGAGGAAATAGCAAACAATATCAGGTAGCCTGCGGATTACATGAAATGGGAGAAATATTTTTGCACATTTGGACTCTGAGGTTTCCTCCCCATTCACCAATTTCTGAAAAAGGAAAACTGTTCTTAGTTTAATTTAAAAACAATACATTTCAAGGTAGGATAAAATTGAAACTATTTGATGCAAAAGTATCTAATTTTGCTTACAATCGAAAATCGTTATACTATTGCTTTCTGTAGATGTTGCAGGGTTTTAAATGTTACGATTATTTTAATATTTTTGATAACTAGGAATCTAGTATCACCGTAAATGAAAATAAGTGCCCGTTAAAAGTTTGTCTGTTTTGTTTTAAATGACAGTAAGGTACAAATCATGGCTCTATCTTAAAAACTTTCTTTTTTTCATTAAATCATAAAGAGGTAGACCATATATAGATTAGTGCATTTAGGGGGTACAATGTGATGATTTCATAGAGAATTTGGAATGCTTACATCGTATTGGTTAATATATATCTCACCTTCTTTACTTAATTATTGTGTTAAGACATTTATACTCTATACTTAATAGATCTGACAAGTACCCTTGCATTATGCATCATAGGTGTGATCCCACCATTCACCCTCCCTCCCTCTCACCTCCCTCCGCCTCTCCCATCCCACTCCTTCCTTCATCCTGGGCCATAGTTGTGATCTATTCTTCATATGAAAGTGTGAGTGATTATAAATTGGTTTCATAATAGTACTGAGTACATTGGATACTTTTTTCTCCATTCTTGAAATACATTACTAAGAGGTAAAGTCTCCATCTTTTTTAAGGCTGCACAGTATTCTATGGTATACATATACTATAATTTATGAATCCATTCATGGGTCGATGGGCATTTGGGTTTCTTCCATGACTTGGCAATTATAAATTGAGCTGAAATGAACAATCTGGTGCAAATATCTTTGTTATAAAGTGATTTTTGGTCTTTTGGATATACTCCTAGTAGAGGAATTGCAGGATCAAACAGCAGGTTTACCTTTAGATCCCTGAGTATTCTCCATACTTCTTTCCAAAAGGGATGTACTAGCTCTCATTCCCACCGGCAGTGCAGAAGTGTTCCCTTTTCTCCACATCCATGACAACATCCGTAGTTTTCAGATTTTGTTATGTGAGATACTCTTACTGAAGTTAGATGATAGCTCCAAGTGCTTTTGGTTTGCATTTCTCAGATGATTAAAGATGATGAGCATTTTTTTCATGTGTCTGTAGGTCATGCGCCTGTCTTCTTCAGAGAAGCTTCTGTTCAAGTCCCTTGCCCACAATAAAATGGGATTGCTTGTTCTTTTCTTATTAATAAGTTTGAGTTCTCTGTGGATTCTGGTTATCAAACCTTTGTCAGAAACATAATCTGCAAGTATCATCTCCCATTCTGAGGGCTGTCTGCTTGCTTTATTTACTGTGTTCTTGGCTGTGCAGAAGCTTTTTCAGTTTGATCAGATACCAGTAATGTATTTTTGGTGTTGCTTCAATTGCCCAAGGGGATACTCCTCATAAAGTATTCTTCCAGGCCAATTTTTTCAAGTGTTTCCCCTGCACTCTCTCAAAAAATGTTTATAGTTTCATGTCTTAAGTTTAAATATTTTATCCAATGAGAGTCAATTTTTGTTTCTTATAATGAAGTGTGTGGCAGTGATTGTGTGGTCTGCTTGTGGATAATGTATGAAAGCTATTAATATTCTAGAATTGATTAATAAATTGGCAATGTTGTTCCAGTGAATGCACAGTCCTTCCATTAACTTTGAAAGCAGCACAGACTTAAACTCAGAGTTTTCCTTATGATATGGGAATGCTCTGTCATCAATGGAGGGTGTTCTCGTCATAAAATTGTTTATATTATTCTCAATTCTATAGCTTTTCTAGCCTATGTGTGAATGCCAAGTGTTTTGGGGTTTTTCTGCATTCATTTTTCTTTTTTCTTTTTAGATTTGGTACATTCCATCTTTATGGGTCTGTTTCATATCTTTTGTGCATAGATCACTAAGTTTTGCCCTCTCTGACATAGATACTGATCAAGACACTGATCAATTCTCATCATTCGTTCTTTTATGAATCAAAATGTTGACTGCCTATTTAAAGAAAAGAATGAACACTGTGCACCAAAGTGTTTGTGTATTTGTAGCTACATATGTACCACAATATTTGGGGGAAGCTTTAGTCCACAATAAAACTTTAATTGTCTTGAAACACAAGAGGAACGAGATTCACGTGTATCTTTACCATGCACAAATTCTAAAATCATTATAATAAGGTTTGTTTCCTCTGTTAAAAAGAATACAAAGCAGTGAAAGATGATTACAATGAAAATTTCAAAACATTGATGAAAAGTTGAAGTAAACACAAAAAATGAAAAGGTATTCCATGCTAATGAATTGGAAGAATCAGTATTTTTAGAATGTCTAGACATACACTATCCAAATCATTTTACAGATTCAGTGCAATCCTCATCAAAATGACAATGGCATTCTTCACAGAAATATAAAAAAATAATCCTAAAATTTATATGGATGTGGAAAACAGCCATAATGACCAAAGCCAGCCTCAGTAGAAAGATCAAAACTGGGGAAATTTCATTATCTGTCTTCAATGACTTCAAATTATACTACAGCACCATGGTACTGGCATAAAAACAAAAACGGAGACCAAAGGAACAGAACAGACAATCCAGAAATAAGTTCACACATCTATAGGGAACTTACCTTGACAAAGGTGCCAAGAACTTACACTGGGGAAGGACAGTAATTTCAATGAACAGTGTTGGGAAAGCTGCATGTAAATATGAACAATGAAACTGAACTCTTATCTCTCACCACATGCAAAAATCAAATCAAAATGGATAAAAGTCTTAAAGCTAAGACTCCAAACTATGAACTACTAAAAGAAAGCATTGGGGACGTTTGACAATGTCTTCAGGACATTGGTTTGGGCAAGAAATTCTTGAGTAATACCCTCAAACATAGCCAACCAAAATCAATATGCACATATGGAATTCATAAAGCTAAACAGCTTCCGAATGGCAAAGTAAACAGTCAGGGAAGTGAAGAGACAGCAGACAGAATGGGAAGAAAATGTTTGTCCGTGACCCATCTTGCAAGGAATAAATAACTACAATGTGTAAGAAGCTCCAACAACCCAAGGAAAAAGTCAAATCATCCAGTTATAAAATGGACAAAAGATCTAAATAGATATTTCTCAAAACAAGATATATCAATGGCCAACAAGCATACAAAGAATGCTCACCCTCGTTAATCATCAGAGAAATGCAAATGAAAACTATAATAAAGTATGTACCATCTCACCCAAGCCTTAATGGCTTTTATAAAAAAGACAGACAATAATAAAAGTTGACAGGGGTGTGCAAAAAGGGAAACCCGTGTATGCTGCTGGTGGAATGGAAATTAGTGCAAACACTATGGATACCAGTACAGAGGTTTCCCACAAAACCAAAAGTAGAAGTATCATATAACACAGCAACCCCAGTGTTAGGTATATATTCGAAATGGTGATAATTAGTATGCCAAAAAGATATTTACACCCCTGTGTTTATTGCAGCATGAGATTTGGTATTAACATTAAGGGTCTATCAACAGATAAAGAAATGCAGTTAGCTATAGAAAAGCAATGAAATTCTGGTACTTGCAACAACATGAATAGAACTGGAGAAATTCCAAGCACAGAAAGACAAATCCTATTAAACAGTTGATCTCATGGAGACAGGGGAACAATGGTTATGGGAGGCTGGGAAGGGCAGCAGAGATAGGGAGATAAGGTAGGCATGGTTAATATGTGCAAAAATATAGTTAGATAGAGTGAACTATGTTTGGTAGCACAGCAGAGACTGTAGCCAACATGAAGTTACAGTATATTTTAAAATAACTAAAGGAGTGGAATTGGAATGGGCCTAATATAAAGAAATAATAGATGCCTGAGGTGAAGGAAACCCCCATTAGTCTGATCTGACACATGTTGTATGCCTGTATCAAAACCTCATCTGTATCCTGTAAATTTATACAACTGTTATGTACCCATAATAATTAAAAATGAAAAATTTTAAATGAAAACAAAACAAGTGGAAATTTGAAAGACCAATAGGGAATTAGTTAAACAAACGTATGACTGTAGAATGGATTTTTATGTGGGTAATTCAAAGGCTGTAACTCAAAACAAAATAATGTTAAAAATTAAAACTCACAAGTATAAAACACCTGACATCAAACATTAAATGAAAGGTGTGGGCCTGCAGGTGCATAATGTCTGAGAGCCCCTCATTTCATTATAGACTCTATGAATAAAGTTAGAGTGTAAGCAAAATTTGCCATGGTATCTTCTGCTCCTTTGACCCTCACATTTACGCACATTTTTCCTCACAATCCTAGGCAAACAAGCGTATTTCCAAAAGAGAGCTAACCTGCTGTGTAGTGTAATATTTAGAAATAAACATATCCTACATCAAGCACACAAAGTGAACTTAATGTAAGTTAAAAACGGCTGTTGCTAACACAGAGGCTTAGGAAGCCTGGGCCCCCCTGAGGCGCACACAGAGCTGGCTTGCTTGGGTTAAAATCCCACAAGCTGAGTCTCTGAAGTTGTGCACCGTTAAGCATGAGGCCAAAGGGCATGTCGCCCCTTCTCAGAGATACGGGCCAGAGAGTTGACATATGTTAAACACATATTGTCAAAGGTCTACAGGTGTTCTGCCCTGTGGATAAACACAGTTGTTACTTCATGCTGGGTAAACTGAGTGAGCGCTTGAAGGCACTTTTCCATTAGCTTTGTTCCCCTGTGGTTTTTTCTTCTTTGTGATCTTTATTTGGATGTTAGCTCAAGAAATTAGTCAATGTCTAGAAAAGAATGTTAACTGCAGAAGTGATTGTGGTGATGTGGCAACATGATATTTCCTTACGAGTTAATTTTAGATAGGTAAAATGAGGTAATGGTGAAACTAGTAGATTATAGATAAAGCATGTACGTGACTAGAAGTGTATAAAATCAGACCCCTGAATAAAGAGCTCTGCTACACTCAATCTTAGGATGTGTAGTCACATGTTTCTTGCCCCCTTTCCCTAACATTGCAGGAGTGAGCCTGCACCTGTGGCTGCATGGCTGTCTCTACGCGGTACCAGCACTTACAACAACATTGCTGTTTTAAGGTTCAATGAAAGAATTCTTACATAAGACTAGATGGGGAGAAAGACAAAGCTAGCAGTAGCAGAGAGCCCCTTCTAGAAAGCAAGAGTGCGGGATAGAAAAGGTACAGTTTGCTTGTGTCCAAGCTGCTGGTACAACGAGATTCTAACGGAAAGAACTTCGAGCAATCCAGGCTGTAGCAGACAGTAATGCAGGTCACAAGTCAAGAGTTGAGTATTTCATAGGAGGGAATATTCTGGCCCATTCTAGGTTGTGTCTCAGAGAGGAAGGTCTCCAACTTCAAGCATGAATCTAAATTTCCAAAGTGCATCTACATTTGGAGTAAGTGTGATTGCTGTGGAAGATTACTATTTGGTGTCCTGTTTCCCAGGGATCACTATCACACCACAGAGATGCATGTACCAGGGAGTCTGAGATGCGTGCGTGCATGTGGGAGGACGCTCATGGGAATGGTTGATGGTCGACCTTCGGAGAAATCACAGACCATGTTTCCTTTCTATTATCCCTGAATGAAATTGGAATAAAATAAACAAAAAGGAAGCTCAAGAGTAAAATAATGAGAAACAGAAATCAAGCCACTAACAGCTGTGTCACAGGATGAAAAAGGAAAAAAAAATGGTTATAAGAGTCTGAGTCTGTGAAATCACGAATCACACTATTGTGAACACAACTAGTGGGCTGATCCCTTCTTTGGTCAGACACTGCTGCTCCCACAACAGGGGGTCACTGAAAACAGAAATGAATAAAACACTGGGACTAATTCCAGCTGCAACTACCTGGCTGTGGTTTGAAATTCGCAAAACAGAACAATTAATTACAACAACACATTGAAAATTGTGCAGATCTTTGCCAGTATTAGGTACTTGTCTACATAGTTTTCCGTAATAGAAAAATATTACCCCCACCCCCATGATAGCTTGTTCTGAAAAAATGCTTTTCTAAATTACAGTTGTCTGTCATGGACATGTTTCCCTTTATTCCATGGACTGTAGTCCACACCTGTACTGTGCAGAGACTTTCTCTACTGTCATTATCTGCATTGCCACGTCTCAACTCCAGACATTCCACACACAGGAGGACAGCACCGTGTCTGGACCCTGCTAACGGTGCTGTCAACATGGCCATGGAACAGTGACCCAACTTGTCAGCTGCGGAACTCGCTGCTGCTGGCGAACACGGGGCTTCAGGTCAGCATTTTGAGACTCCTGCTACTTGCCAGCTGCCTCTGTGACCTGAGTACTATTATTAAGCCAAGGAAAACCACTACAACTTTTCAAAATCAAATGGAATCTGCCTTTTGTACATGAAAGACCTCACGTACACACTCTTATACATGAAAAAACGTGACGCTGGGAACTTCTTTTTGTAGTTGAATACATAAACATTTTTTCTTAGGGAACATCTTCTAAGAATTTTACAGCAATGGCTAACAGCAGTTGTTTCTAAATGTTGCCGTACAGCAGTGAAAAATGTTTTCTCCAGAAATGAGGTGCAGATTTTTAACCAACACATTTATTGAAATCCGAGATATAAGTAGGATTCTGAAAAGCATGATGATGGTGAAGCTCCTTATTACACTACATGGTGGTTAAACCTGAGCTATTTTTAACTATCCCCCCGTAGCATATTAGTGTTTTGATTCTCACATTTTATTAGATTTTAATTATATACACTATCCTGCTGTAAAAATAGCAATGTTTATACAAACTACAATAGTTTTAAATTGTATTTATTTTACTTTCATATGTATTTATTGGCTTTCTTCATTAATTTATTCATGGTTTTAGATGCTGAGGTCTGACAACTAAATTCACAAACTCATCCTAGAAAAAGTTCTACATTGCTGAATAACATTTACTAGGGTCACCTTCGAGGTACTCCCCATGGGAAGCTAAGCATTATGTCACTCCCTAGTCCACCCTTTAAAGCAATTTTGGAATTCTTTTACTGGAATAGCCATCAGAGCTATTGTCATATTACTTGTCATATTACTCTTGATGTCCTGAATGTCATCAAAATGTCCTCCTTATAATATTTTCTTTTTCACTGGATAAAGAAAAAGTCATTGGGTGCCAGGTGAGGTGAGTAGGGAGGGTGTTACAATACAGTTTTTCATTTACTGGCTAAAAACTTCTTTACCAACAGTGCCATGTGAGCTGGTGCACTGTCATGATGCAAAAGCCGTGAATTGTTTGTGAAAAGTGCGGGTCATTCTTGTCTAACTTTTTCTTCTTTTTTTTAATTCATAATAATAATTATTATTATTATTGGCAGTTTTTGGCTGGGGCTAGGTTTTAATCCACCACCTCCAGCATATGGGGCCGGCTTCCCACTCCTTTGAGCCACAGGTGCCTCCCCTCTTGTCTAACCTTTTCAGCACTTCCAAATAGTAAACTTGGTTAGCTTTCTGTCTGGGTGGTAAAAATTCATAATGAAAAATCACTCTGATATAAAAAAATGTTTAACAACATTGTTTTTACTTCATCTAGACTGACGAAACTTTTTTGGTCATGGAGAATTGGCTGACTTCCATCATGCACTTTGAGGCTTTGTTTCAGGGTCATGTTGGTGCACTCATATTCCATCACCAATGACAGCATGGCCCAAAACATCACCTTGCCTCTCCAGAGGTCTTGGCAAACTTCAACTCTCCCTTACTTTTGTTGTTTGGTAAGCTCCTGTGGGACCAGTTTTGTACACACCTTTCCTATGCCAAATTTTTATTTAGGACTTCTATAACTGCTTCCCTATCAATGTTTACTTGGTCTGCTTTGCTACCCATGACTAGCTGACAATTATGACATACAAATAAATGAATTTTTGCAATGTTTTCATCAGTTCTGCTCATTACTGGCCACCCTGATCTCTTTTCATCAGTGAAACTTTTTCTCACCTCAGAAAAACATGTAATCCATTTGTACGCTGCCGTTTTCTTTATGGCATTATCCCCATAAACTTTTATTAACATGTCCCTGATTTCATTTCTACTCTTGCCAAATGTAATGAGAAGTTTAATGTTTGTTCATTACTCTAATTCGAGCTCTGACCTTCTTGTGACAGCACACAAAAACACCACAATGATAATGAATGCCACTCAGAAGGACACGTTACATGTTGACACAAACACAGCTGAGAGACATACTACAATTTTTTATGTTTTTAGCTCTGCCAGTCTGAGAGTGAGTTTGTAAACAATCTTGGTTTGGCACAGTCTAGGAGAAACTGGAATAGAACTTCAACAAAACACCTATAGCCTGAGTATGCAAGAGGTAAAATTCCCATAACTCATGGCTGGCCTTGAAGGCTGGGGATTTGCATAAAAGTCAACAGTATATCCTAGGAATGTCAAGACTGTGTTCTTTTAAGATAATTTACAGCCTCTAGATGGTTTTGAGTCTAAAAAGCAAGCATTCAAGCAGCTTTCTCCCCCTGCTTTGCAATGTGACCTTATCTTTATGTGAGTAAATGGCTAACATTTTTCAAAGAAAGTTATTTTGGGTAGAGCAAAAAAACATAGAAGAATGTATATCAGTTAATCAGTAGACTACCAGACACTAAAGAAGAGTTAATCTATTTTTACAATGCAGTTGTTTGGTTAACAGTATGTACGTACAACACCAACTATATAAGCTGGAAAAAAATAAAGAACTTGGCTACTCACCATCATAGAGCTTGTAGTCTCCCTTTATTTTATACTGTCTCAAAAGCAAGTCCTATAATTTGCGACACTGACCACGCACAAGAAACTTCACGCAACAAAACACTGCGATTCTAAGGTTATGAGACCTCACTGGGCTGTGCGTACAGTGCTGCCAACAAAAATGCATTGGGGCAAGTTCATAAATGTAATTGTCAGACCTGGTACAAGGATGAAAGGGACAGACTAGTTCCTTTCCCTGGATGACAGAGAAAATAACCAACTTTAGAGTATTAACAAAATTACCAGGGGATAATTATATGCAGGGCAATAATATTGTGTGTTGTTCTTGAGAATGAGTGGGTGGCTACTTTGGATTCAGAGATCAGGAAAGAAATTCTCTTGCTTTAGGATGTAGCATTTGGGTTGAGTTATGAATGGTAATATGGGCTATGTGCACCAGGAAGATAAAGTACTTGGGGCAAAGGCTTTAAGGAAGAAGCAAACAAGTTGCATTCAAAGGACAGCAAGAAAACCAAACCAGTGGCTTAGAACTGGTAAACAGGAGAGTACAGGATGAGATGGCCCAGGCCGGTGTGGAGCAAATCACTCAGGGCATTATAATCTTAGGGAAGGCAGTTGCACTTGAGTCTAAGTGTGTTAAAAACTAGAAAACCAAAACCAAAACACTGAAGACTGAGAAAATGACATTTGAGCTACTCTACAGAGTATAGACATATAGAGGACGGATGAAAAAGACAAAAAAAGAAAAAAATTACAAAGCTACTGTGTTAGCAGACTAAGACTAAACCTTACTAGGGTGCAGTAATAGCAATGGAAAGAGGGGGACAGACTCCTGGTACACTTGGGATGCACAGTCCCTATGATGTGCTAGTGGATTTGGTGTGAGAAGGAACAGAAAGAATCAAGTCAATAATAAATTGAAATATTTTAGGATAAGCAACTTTATGTGAAAGGCAAATTTGTGGCATATGGAAATGATTCAAACATGATCTACTAAACCTCGCCATTGCATCCTAACATTCTGATTCAATACTCAGAATTTTTACCTCACCAGAGACCCAAACTTTGATTCAGTATGCACTGCTAATCTGCTAATGAGATCTTATTTTATCATGAAGATTCCTTTTGAGAAGAAGTTAATCCAGTTAGTAAAAGTTAATCATAGTGTCCTAATGAGAGCTACTCAACTTATAAGACTGAATAACTGATAAAATATTATAACAAATAATTTTAAGTTTAGCTGCTCAGAAAAGCAACCTCTACAATTTATCATTCATTCATGCATTCCTCCTTCCTTCCCTCCCTTCTTTCTTCTCTTTCTCCCTTCCCTGCCCTTCTCATTTTTGCTATCTTGTTGATATATAGATGCATATATTTTTGAGGTACACATCAATTTGGTATAGTTATATAATTAAAATGGGTTAAATCTAATATCTATTCCCTTAAATATTTATATTTATAGTAGGAAGATTTAAATTATTTTCTTCTGGCTATTTTGAAATGTACAATCATTTAATGGTAACTATTACTAACATTATCTATGGAGGACGAGGTCTTATTTTTTCTGTTTAAGTGTATATTTGTACCTAATTATAAAAGTCTTTTTATCCCTTCCCACCTTCTGGTATCCACCAATCTACTCTTTATCTCATGAGTTCCATTTTTTTTACCTCCTACCTATAAGTGAGAACACGCAACAATTGTCTTTCTGTATTTGCCTTGTTTCACTTAACATAATATTCTCCAGTTCTATCCATGATACTGAACAATCACAGGATTTCATGTTTCTTCTGACTGAGTACTATTCCACTGTGTATATATACCACGTTGTCTTTATCCATTCATCTGCTGTCAGATACTTTGATTCCGTTTTTCTGACTATTGTGAATAAGCTGCAATAAACATGGGCATCTACATATCTCTTCATCATATTGATTTCCTTTCTTTTGGATATATATTCAGTAGTGGAATTGTTGGATCATACAGTAGTTCTATTGTTTGTTTTTGAAGACCCCGCATTCTGTTTTCCATAGTGCCTGTACTCATTTATGTTCACTCCCTACCAACGGTATGAGAGGGCTCCTCCCCTTTCTCCACATCCCCAGCAGCATCTGTTATTTCCTATCTTTTTCATAAAAGCCATTATAACTAGGGTGAGATGATATCTCACAGTATTGATGATTTGCATTTCTGTGATGATTAATTACAT
The DNA here is from genome assembly GCF_027406575.1 of Nycticebus coucang. Lineage (NCBI taxonomy): Eukaryota > Metazoa > Chordata > Mammalia > Primates > Lorisidae > Nycticebus > Nycticebus coucang. The sequence continues at coordinate 88,072,211 of NC_069785.1, forward strand.
TGAGCATTTTGTGATATCTCTGTACCAGGTAGCTATTGTTGTATCTTCTTTTGAGAAGGGTCTGTCCAGCTTTTGCCATTTTCTAATCAGATTATAGGGTTTTTTTCCTTTAGAGTTGAGTTTCTTATACATTCTGGTTATTAATCTCTTCTTCAAAGGACGGTTTGAAAATATTGTTTTCCAATTCTATGGTTGTCTCTTCTCTTGGTTGATTGTTCCTTCACTTTGTAGGAACTCTTTACTCAGCTCGATCAAATCTAACTTGTCAATTTTGTTCTGTTTCTTTTACTTTTGAGGTCTTACACAAAAATCTTTGCCCCCAGCCAATGTTCAAGAGCACTTCTCCAACGTTTTCTTTTCATAGTTTCAATACAGAACTGAAAGTCCTGGCCGGAGCAATTAAGCAAGAGAAAGAAAATAAAAACATCAAAACTGGAAAGGAAGAAGTCAAAATAGAAATAATCTTGTATTTAGAAAAATCGAAAACTCCACCAAAAAACTGTTATAAATGATAAACAATTTTAGTAATGTATCAGGATGCAAAATCAACACACAAAAATCAGTGACATTTATATATGTTAACAAAAAAAATCTGAAAAAGAAATCAAGAAAGCAATTCCCTTTACAATAACTAAAAGGAGTATAAAGTATCTAAGATTTAAATTAATCAAAAATTTTAAAGATCTATGTAATAAAAGCTATAAAACACTTGTGACAGAAATTGAGGAAAACACAACAAAATTTGGAAGGTATTTCATAATTTTTTGTGCCTTAGCAAAGAATATGTACATTTCTGCCAAATTTTAATGTACTACAATGTATCTTTGAAATGTTGAAAGAGTATTAACTTGTTGCTTATTTGGACAAAATATATCATACAATTTTTAAAAGCAAAAATAAATTTACCACTACGAAATAAATCAAACAGTATATCACATTTAAAGACAAAAGACAAGGAAAGGTCACTTTGAAACAACATTAAATATTATCAAGATTATTATGTTTGTGTTTCCTTCACCAGTATATGTATTTCTTAAGTTGTTATAAAAAGGAACTATAGTAGACCATAATTATAAAATAATAAAGTAAAAATGTTTTAAATATATATTTCTATCATAGCTAAAAAGTGTAATGGCCTTTAACAAATAGAACATCATTTGATAAAATTAGCACTTGAATTATGCTCAATAAAAAAATAGAAAGCTTACTAATCACATAAGAAAAATTTGGATATGGGGCGGTGCCTGTGGCTCAGTGAGTAGGGCCAGCCCCATATGCCGAGGGTGGCGGGTTCAAGCCCAGCCCTGGCCAAACTGCAACAAAAAAATAGCTAGGCATTGTGGTGGGCGCCTGTAGTCCCAGCTGCTTGGGAGGCTGAGGCAAGAGAATCACGTAAGCCCAAGAGTTAGAGGTTGCTGTGAGCCATGTGATGTCATGGCACTCTACCCCAGGGGGTGGTACAGTGAGACTCTGTCTCTACAAAAAAAAAGAAAAAGAAAGAAAAATTTGGATACAAAAAATACATAACTTAATTTAGCTGTGGACATTAAACCTAAAGTGGAAATTCTTTGACTTTTGTTTATAAATGCATGCCCTTATAAAATCATGTTCTTTAACTACAACATGGCTGTTCTAGCCTTGCCAAGAAATCACAGTATTAATATATATACTGTGTATATATTCCAATTCTTGGGCTGGGTTCCCCACAAAAGCAGGCTATTTATAAGGATTTGCATTCTAGAACTTTATTTGGGAGGTGAAATAGGGAAGTTAATCAACTCTAGCTGTCTTGCTGGAAAATGTGGGAGATTGTGTCACACCAGCCTTAGAATTATTCTGAGCAAAGTGAGAGAGCTGGAAGGGTGACCATAAAGTTCCTGTGCCTGGTGTGTGTGTTACTCCCACTTGAAATCAGCTGACTGGTACAGTATTTATTGCCTGCATCTGCTGTGGGCCAACAGCAAGCCCTTGGGTGAAAAATCACAAATGTCTCAGGGAGAAGTGATTAACTTTCAAAAAAAAGAGATGAGAGATGCAGCCATTTCTTTGATTGTATAAAAATCAAAACTTACTACAAAACTATCGATCAAGCATGGATTTTAAGGTCTGAAATATATAGTATACATCAGCCAACAGCATCTTTAGGTTCTGGTGTCTATGTGGAAAGGATCTGTGTATATCACAAGCTTAGATTCTTTACTGTATCTGGTGGAAGACAATGGTTAGTGTACACAGTTAAATAGCGTGATGACAGCCTAATGAGACATTAAAGTAAGAAACAAATACAGGGGAGGCGGAGCATGATGGCAGATGGGATGGATGTTTAGCCCATCTCTACCAAGTCATCAGGTGAGAGGGAGGGGGCTCTGGATATTTCCCTCACGTGGAGTATTGGTGTGGATAGACAGCTGGAGATGTGCAGCGAATTGGTGGACTGCTGTATATGAGGTATAATTTGAAACCACGGACTCTGCTGTAGAAATTTCCCCTGCACTGCTGGTGGCTGGCAGTCGGCCCCTACCCCATGCGGGACAGCAGTTCCCAGTTTGTGGGGAAATCTAGGTAATTGACGAAAATTTCAGCAAAGTGTGGATTCCTGAGTGGAGTTTGGTGACCAGAAAGGGGTGCTACTCACCGCAGCATGGGGCTAGGCAGCCTGATAGAAAATTAAGGGGAGGGGATCCCTCCCAGGAAACAGAGACATTTTGAATTGTCCAAAATGGCGGACACCTTTTCCCAGAACAACAGGAGTGATTAAATAGACCAGACCATTCCTGGTGGGGAATATTGGTGTGGACTGGCAGTTCGGGGTGTGCGGTGAACTGGCAGGTTGATGGACTCAAAAGTGAGACTCTGAGCCGCTGAAACTGAGGAAAAGGTCTCCACTCAGCAGTGGCAGGAGCCCGCAGCAGCCAGCCCCTCCCCCACAGCTGATTGCAGTTACCAGTTTGCGGGAGAACTTGGGAGCTGAGTGGAAAGATTGTGAAGCATGGAGGTCAGATAGGGGTGCCATCTGGAAGAAAACAGCGAGGTTGGGCAACAGTTAGGAAACAGACTTATATTGAAACTCCAGAAATGGTGATGAGCCAGGTAGGGTGGTTACCGTGGTAACTATGTAAACTGTGAATCAGATATGAGCCTGGGAACCACTCACAGAGCCACCTGGTGTCCAGAGAGCATATTGCAATATAAATACATTCCTACTAAAGTTGACACCTATGTCATACGTATAGTTGTATATTTTTATATATATATAATACAAGAATAATATTTTTGTGGTTGGTGCCTTTTTTTCTCTTTTTTTTTCATCCTTTTCTTGTAGGAGTTATTGTTAATTTTTTATTTATTTTTCTTTTTTAATTTTTTATGAACACTACTTTTTTTCTTTCTTCCTTGCTATTCTTCCCTTCTTATGGTTTCTGAGAGTGCTTACATCACATTTTTAGAGTTTTTTTTATTATTTTACAATTACCATTATTTTTATTGCAGTTGTTTTTTTTGTCTGTATGTCTATGTGTTTCTGATTGTTCATGCATCTGTGGGCTTGTGAGTCTGGTAGCCTTTTTATCTGTTTATTTCCTCATTTGGCTTCAATGTGTTTTGTGTTTTGCTAAATCCTCAGCTTGGCTATTTTCCCTAACTCCAATTTTCACATTCAACAAGAACAAGGGTAAATGGGGGACAACAGCTGATTGGAGCCAGCTCTCAACAGAAGCTCCAGTCCAGAGGGAGACATAATGGCCAGAACCCAACAAAGCCAAAGGAGGGGAGCCGAGCTGAGAGATGAGATAGATAATTGCTTGTATTCCCTGCTGAGGCAAGCTTCGACTCTAAAGAAACTATTTTCATTTACAGATCTCATCCCAAAGAGGTTGTGTGGCCGTCCCCTCTCCTAAAAGAGTTGCTTGCTTACTGTGTGATCTCTACTGGTGAGCGATAAACTGAGGCTCTCCTTCCATAACCCAGTGGAGGGAATTGCTGGAAGTTGGGACTCCTTCTCAAGATAGCCCCTGCTGTGAGTCTAGGAATCCCCTTGTCTGGCAGGAAATTTGAACAAATATTTTCCTTGGCACCATGAACCTCCAGTCTACCCCTTCCCCCTGGCCTGGCAGTCTAGAAGTCCAACTCCTCCAGAAACCAGAATGTCTGCACTTCTTGGCTAGGATTGGGCATTGCATAGATGGAGGCAGTACAGCTGTCTATACCTGTGAATCCAGTAACTGTACAGAAAGACTTAGGGGGAAAGGTGACTGACCTGGCCTCAAAAAAGTGCATCTCAGCAGCAGACAGAGACCTGGGTTCCTGCACTGTGGGTGGAGGCTCAGAAACTGCTGAGGTGCATGAACCCAAGAGGAGGCAACTCCCACCCAACTTCAGCATTAGTAGAGTGTCCTGCTGGGGTCTAACTCTAGAGTCATCTGCCTCTGTGGCCTGCCAGAGGGAACCAGACCTCACCCCATAGGGATTCCAGAACTGCAGAACAGTGGCAACAAAAGTGCAGTGGCTGAGGGAGAAATTCTTTTGCTGTCTGAATATCCTCAGGTTTGGACTGAGCTAAGGTGGAACTTTCTTCACCTGCCATTGAGCACCTGAGGCAGGCAGACCTCAGCTTCCCCTGCAGAATGGTGGTAGACTGTGGTAACCATGAGGAGGAGGTAACAACCTAACTTTGAATCTGGCAGGCACATAGCCCTGGCACATTTGCTTATTGGACAGAACTGGGCCACAGAGACTAGGTTAACAGAGACTGCTGGTGGGACTACCAGAGACTGGGGTGACCAGAGTCTGGTGGTGAAGGATGAGCAAGGTGGGGTAAGAGGCATCAACCCCCGACTCTACACTTCCTACTGGATGGGCCATTCTGACCCCTCAGAGCACCAGAGGTGCTCAAATCACACTTAAGCTGCCTGTACACCCCTAATATCTAGTAGCTGTAGTCCACGTGAACTCTCCATCTAGATAGTGGGGATTGTCTGAGACAATTGCTCTGGAACTCTTGAACTGGACAAATTACCCAAGGACCCTCCAAGGTGGAACCCAGGCTTTGCTGTAGTGGGAAGGTTTGATTGTCCTCTTCCAGATATTACTGGTGGGGGAAGGGATGTCCTAGTTGCTTGTATTTCTCCAAAGCTGAGACTGCAACCCAGAGTCACTGATTCACTAGGATTGAACAGAGATCAGCTGAATACAAGACAGAGCCATCTACCCCCACTACATCAAGCAGGCCTCTAGAGTCACAGACTGTAGTACAGTACAGGTCCCTTGCAAAATTGTAGAGGGAAAGCTTCAGTCACCAGTCCAGTTCCTAGGTGAAGGGCTGGTCAACCACAACTGCAGAAGTATCCAAACCAATTTCACCTTACCTGCTCATCTAGCTAAACACTGAAAACAATCATGGGAAAGAATCAGTGGAAAGACTCTGGCAACATGAATAACCAGAGCAGTTCAACTCCACCAAGGAATGACAAACCAGCCAAACCAGAGGATCCCATTCACAAACATATAGCTGAGATGTCTGAAATCGAATATAGAATTTGGATTGCAAACAAGAGCAACAGAATGGAAGTAAAGATGGAGTTATAAATTGTAGGATTAATTCAGAAGATGTCTCAATAATTCAATGAATTAAAAACAAAATAACCAAAGATTTATGATATGAGAAATACAGTAGAATCCTTCAGTAACAGAATGGAACAGGCAGAAGAAAAGATTTCTGACATCGAAAAAAAAGCTTTTGAACAATCCCAAATGTTCAAAGAGAAAGAGAAATGGAGAGCAAAAACAGATCATTCTCTCAGAGAGCTCTGGGATAATTCGAAGAAAACCAATATTCGCCTTATAGGGATCCCTGAAGGTGGCAAAGTAGCTTCACCAGGCATAGAGGCTCTTATCATGAGATTACGAAAGATAACTTTCCAGACATGCCAAGAGATCCTGAAATCCAGATAACAGATAGTTTCAGAACCCCAGCATGACTCAACCTGAATGAGACACCCCCCAGGCACATCATAATTAACTTCACTAAAGTTAATATGAAGGAGAGAATCCTGAAAGCAGCCAGATGTAAAAACAACCATAACCTACAAGGGTAAGAATGTTAGAATGACTGCAGATCTCTCTGCTGAAACCTTTCAAGCTAGAAAAGGGTGGTCATCGACTTTTAATCTCCTAAAACAAAATAATTTTCAACCCAGGATCCTGTATGCAGCTGAACTGAGTTTCATTTACGATGGAGAAATTAAATACTTTAATGACATTCACATGTTGAAGAAATTTGCCATAACTAAACCAGCTCTCCAGGATATTCTCAGACCTATCCTCCATAATGACCAGTGCAACTCCCCACCACAAAAGTAAACTTACTCTGAAACTTTTGATCAAATTACAACTTCCATAGTGGTGAAAGAATTAAAAATGTCCACTGGTCTTTCGAAAAATTCAATACCCAAAAATATACCAGGCCTATCAATATTCTCAATTAATATGAATGGATTAAATTGTCCTGTAAAGAGGCACAGTCTTGCTGATTGGATACAAAAATTCAGGCCTGATATCTGCTGCATACAAGAATCTCATCTTACCTTAAAAGATAAATATAGACTCAGGATGAAGGGATGGTCATCTATATTCCAGGCAAATAGAAAACGGAAAAAAGCAGGTGTTGCAATTTTATTTGCAGATACAATAGGCTTTCAACCAACAACAGTGAGGAAAGATAATGAGGGTCACTACATATTTGTTAAGGGCAAGACTCAATATGATGACATTTCAATTATTAATATTTATGCAACCAACCAAAATGCACCTCAATTTATAAAAGAAACTCTAATGGACATGAGCAACTTGATTTCCTCCAGCTCCATAGTAGGTGGAGATTTTAACACTCCTTTAGTGCTGTTGGATAGATCCTCCAAGAAGAAGCTAAGCAAAGAAATTTTAGATTTAAACTTAACCATCCAACAATTGGATTTAACAGACATTTACAGAACATTTCATCGCAACAAAACTGAATATGCATTCTTCTCATCAGCTCATGGAACATACTCCAAAATCAATCACATCTTAGGTCACAAGTCTAACCTCATCAAATTTAAAAGAATAGAAATTATTCCTTGCAGCTTCTCAGACCATCATGGAATAAAAGTGGGACTCAGTAACAAAAAGAACTGGCATACTCGTACAAAAACGTGGAAACTAAATAACCTCATGCTGAATGATAGCTGGGTTATAGACAAGATTAAGAAGGAAACAAACAAATTTTTGGAACAAAATGACAATGAAGACACGAATTATCAGACCCTCTGGGATACCACAAAGGCAGTACTAAGATGGAAATTACAGCACTGCAAGCCTTCCTCAAGACAACAGAAAGACAGGAAGTTAACAACTTAATGGGACATCTCAAGCAATTGGAAAAGGAAGAACATTCCAGCAGAAGAAAAGAAATAAGCAAAATTAGAGCAGAATTAAATGAAATTGAAAACAAAAGAATTATACAACAGATCAATAAATCAAAAAGTTGGTTTTTTGAAAAGGTCAATAGAATAGATAAACTTTTGGCTAACCTAACTAGGAAAAGATAGTAAAATCTCTAATTTCACCAGTCAGAAAGGATAAAGATGAAATAACAACAGACTCCTCAGAAATTCAAAAAATCCTTAATGAATACTATAAGAACCTTTATTCTCAGAAATATGAAAATCTGAAGGAAATGGATGAATACTTGGAAGCATGCCACCTCCCAAGACTTAGCCAGAATGAGGTGGAAATGTTGAATAGGCTGATATCAACTTCTGAAATAGCATCAACTATACAAAATCTCCCTAAAAAGAAGAGCCAGGGACCAGATGGCTTCACATCAGAATTCTACCAAACTTTTAAAGAGGGACTAGTACCTCTATTACTCAAATTTTTCCAAAATATGGAAAAAGAAGGCATACTACCCAACACATTCTATGAAGCAAATATCACCCTGATCCCTAAACCAGCAAAAGACCCAACAAAAAAAGAAAATTATAGTCCAATATCACTAATGAATATAGATGCAAAAATATTCAACAAGATCCTAGCAAACAGAATCCAGCAACATATCAAACAAATTATACACCACAACCAAGGGGGTTTTATCCCAGGGTCTCAAGGCTGGTTCAATATACGTAAATCTACAAATATAATTCAGCACATAAATAAATTAAAAAACAAAGACCATATGATTCTCTCAGTTGATGCAGAAGAAGCTTTTGATAACATCCAGCATCCCTTCATGATCAGAATGCTTAAGAAAATGGGAATAGAAGGGACATTTCTTAAACAAATAGAGACCATCTACAACAAACCTACAGCCAATATCGTATTGAATGGAGTTAAATTGAAACCGTTCCACTCAGATCAGGAACCAGGCAAGGTTGCCCATTGTCTCCATTGCCCTTTAACATTGTAATGGAAGTTTTAGCCATCGCAATTAGGGAAGAAAAGGCAATCAAGGGTATCCATATAGGGTCAAAAGAGATCAAATGTTCACTCTTCACGTATGATATGATTGTGTATCTGGAAAACACCAGAGATCATACTACAAAACTCTTAGAAGTGATCAAGGAATACGGCAATGTTTCAGGATACAAAATCAACACCCGTAAATCTGTAGTCTTTATATATACCAATAATTGCCAAGCTGAAAAAACAATCAAGGACTCTATTCCATTTACAGTAGCGCCAAAGAAGATGAACTACTTGGGAGTTTATCTGACAAAGAACGTGAAAGATTTCTATAAAGAGAGCTATGAAACTCTAAGAGAAGAACTAGCTGAAGATGTTAACAAATAGAAAAACATACCATGCTCATGGCTGGAATCAATATTGTCAAAATGTCTATATTACCCTAAGCAATATACACTTTTAATGCAATCCCTATTAAAGCTCCATTATCATACTTTAAAGATCTTGAAAAAATAATACATCATTTTATATGGAGTCAGAAAAAAACTCGAATAGCCAAGACATTACTCAGAAATAAAAACAAAGCAGGAGGAATTATGCTACCAGACCTCAGACTATACTATAAAATAATAATAATTAAAACAGCATGCTACTGGCACAAAAACAGAGAAGTAGATGTATGGAACAGAATAGAGAACCAAGAGATGAACCCAGCTACTTACCATTATTTGACATTTGACAAGCCAATTAAAAACATTCAATGGGGAAAAGATTCCCTGTTTAACAAATGGGACTGAGTAAACTGGCTGGCGACCTGTAGAAGATTGAAAATGGACCCACACCTTTCACCATTAACTAAGGTAGACTCTCACTGGCTTAAAGATTTAAACTTAATACATGAAACTATAAAAATACTAGAAGAAAGTGAAGGGAAAACTCTTGAAGGAATTGGCCTGGGTGAATATTTTATGAGGAGGACCCCCCAGGCAATTGAAACAGCATCCAAAATACACTAGTGGGACCTGATGAAACTAAAAGGCTTCTTCACAGCCAGAAACACAGTAAGTAAAGCAAGCAGACAGCCCTCAGACTTGGAGAAGATATTTGCAGGATATGTTTCCCACAAGGTTTAATAACCAGAATCTGCAGAGAACTCAAACATATTAGCAAGAAAAGAACAAGTGATCCCATCTCAGGCTGGGCAAGAGACTTGAACAGAAACTTCTCTGAAGAAGATAGGCACACAGCCTACAGACACATGAAAAAATGCTCATCAGGGAAATCATTAGAGAAATGCAAATCAAAACTACTTTGAGATATCATCAGAGAAATGCAAATCAAAACTACTTTGAGATATCATCTAGCTCCAGTAAGATTAGCCCACATCACAAAATTCCAAAACCAGAGATGTTGGCATGGATGTGGAGAAAAGGGAACACTTCTACACTGCTGGTGGGAATGCAAACTAATACGGTCCTTTTGGAAAGATGTTTGGAGAATACTTAGAGATCTAAAAATAGATCTGCCATTCAATCCTATAATTCCTCTACTAGGAATATATCCAGAAGACCAAAAATCACATTATAACAAAGATATTTGTACCAGAATGTTTATTGCAGCCCAATACATAATTGCTATGTCATGGAAAAAACCCAAGTGTCCATCAACTCATGAATGGATTAATAAATTGTGGTATTTGTACACCATGGAATATTATGCAGCTGTAAGGAAAGATGAAGACTATACCTCTTTCTTGTTTACATGGATGGAGCTGGAAAATATTCTTCTTAGCAAGGTATTCCAAGAATGGGAGAAAAAGTACCCAATGTACTCAGCCCTAATATGAAACTAATTCGTAGCTTTCATATGAAGGCTATAACCCAATCTCAGTACAAGAATATGGGGAAGGGGGCAAAGGAGGGAAGGAAGGGTGGAGGGAGGGTGATTGGTGGGTCTTGGTGCATCTTGGAAGGGTGCAGGTGAAGTTTACTAAATGTAGAGTATAAGGGTTTGAACACAATAATTAAGGTAATGCCATGAAGGCTATGTTAACCAGTTTGGTGAAAATATTTCAGACTGTATATGGAACCAGCACATTGTACCTCATGATTGTAATATTGTACACAGCTATGATTTAATAAAAATAAAAGAAAAAGAAACAAATATAGTCTGTACCCTGAAGCATTCCTTCACTTACATATATATTGTGTTACAAAATCAGATTATTTAGTGAATTACTTTCCCAATGACTCAATGTCATCAAACTAAAGGTTTGTTGAATAAAGAAATGGTTGCTCATTTTTTTCACACCAAAAGCAATTTATTTAATCACTACAGATATCATTTATTGAATGCCTTCACTATGGAAACCCTTGAAAAATGTTTTCTTTATATTATACAACCTGAAAGTGAATATCAGCTCCAAATTTACGTGAGGAAAGTAAGAAAATTAGAGGCAGTTACATTTCTTATCATTAGTCTTCAAGTCTTCAAATTACACCATAGAATGCTATGGTCATTTGTTTGACAAAATTATTATCTTAGTTAACATTTTCAAAGTAAATTCATCACATATATTTTGGGGGGGGTTATTTATTTAACAACACAGAATAATAGCTTTTGAAAGTATGGAAGCCAAATGAACTGTAAGTCAAGTAATTTGGAAAATAAAGGGAAACAAATGAGAATTAAGAAAAAATTAGAGCTCAGTTTTTATTTACTTAACAATAGGAGAAATATAAAATGACGAGACATGATACAGACGTTTATATAGACTTACCATTTGTGTACTTATTCTGCAAAATATATTGAATGTCTACTACATAAAAATAAATGGAAAGCTCAATTTGTCTTTAGGAATGGTGAAAAAATATTTTCATAATTTTATTTACTAAATTTGTGAGTCTGTTAGATTTTTCATAAGAAATCCAGGGGGAACTGCTGAACTCAGGGTCCAGAGAGAAAGTGAAGACTTATGCCATAGATAGAAAAGCTTGAAATAGACTTAAATTTAAAAATAAGAATGAGTACTTTATGGAATTCAGAAACAGATGGAAATGTGTCTGATAATCTGCCTCAGAGTCAACAGACTAAGAGCACAGTGAGGGACATTGAGTTAATATTAATGTGGGGAAACACACTGGGAATCCAAACTGGTAACATTGGGGGGTTCACACAGAACTGTATATGACAGTGTGAAAATGCTGTTCAGGAACCTCATTACAAAATGTCTGTTAGGCTCGGCCCGGTAGCACAGTGGTTATAGTGCCAGTTACATACACTGGGGCTGGCAGGTTGAAACCCAGCCCGGGCAAGCTAAACAATGACAACTGCAACAAAAAATACCCGGATGTTGTGGCAGGATCCTGTAGTCCCAGCTACTTGGGAGGTTGAAGCAAGAGAATGGCTTCAGCCCGGGAGTTTGAGGTTGCTGTGAGCTGTGACATCACAGCACTCTAACGAGGGCGACAGTGAGACTCTGCCTCAAAAAAAAAAAAAAAATCTGTTAGTCCATGAAGCATACAAAGAACCTCATAGGTGCCCTTTCAAATGTACTGAGGGTAAGGAATAAGTTTATTTATATCTGAGGTTGGGTCATTATAGGGAAAATTAAGTTCCCTATCAAGTACAGTATCCTAAATTTTCTCATGTATGAGAATTGATTATAACAAGGTGTACATGATGGAATTTGATTTCACCTTAACTTCTGGAATAGGGCAATGGAACTGTAAAAGGTAGGAGAATGTGGAAAGCCCTGATATCTTCATTCATTTTTTTTTCCCAGTGGTGAGATAGGATTTATTAGACAGAAAGGAATACAGAAATAGTAAAAACAACCGAGCTTCCAACCTGGTAGAGGGAAAGATCTGAGTTGTAATACCTACATTTAAAGGCAGCATGCAAATTGGTAAGTTTGCTAAAACACTGAAGGGAGTCAGGTCTTACCCAGTCAATCTTATTTTACTATTTTAAGAACAAGTTTTTGCATATGTGTCAAGTGTGGTGTTTGGTAGATTTCCATTACCTACAAACATATGAGTGGACGTCACTATCTAACACATGGGATTCACTACATAAATGTCTTCTTTAACTTGAAAACATATTTTCTTTGGTGACTCCATTTTCACAACTAAAACAGTCTGTGTGGAAGATTAGATGATGGACCAGAACAGTTTTCTGCAGCAACAACTCCCTACTAGTACTGATGGCCTTAAGTTCAAGCAAAAGCCAGGTCTGCAGTTATGTGATATGAGGCTGTTTCTCATGCAGCATTTTCTTAAGCGGCTATAAATTCAACTGCAACCTGTATTATATTCAGATGTCTTTATTTCTAACACTTTCTCAGCAGTCCTCTAGATTTTGCCAAGAGGATGGACATGAAATAAAGATATTATCACTGCAGTTGAAGGATCGCTCAACCAATTTTTAGACCACACATCAAAACTTCTTCAGAATGTTTCCATGTAATCAACCAATTAAACATTAACAAAGCCATTCGACTAAAACTACTTGATATTTATTTGCAATTATATCTGCAATGTCAAAAACATTCCCTGTGACAAAGGAGATAATAAATATTTATTAAATGAAAGAATAAATGATTCCTGTTAGTAATACATGCAGTTAAGGCCATGGCATTGACAATGACAGCTGGTCCATCAGCAGATTGACCAGTCCCAGGTTTATGGGACGAATTTTAACAGAGGCAAGGAAATGGTACATGTGTGTATCAGGGCTGGGTAGGGGTGGGAGGGAGTCTGAGAGAGTGTAAAGCATGGAAATTTCTCTACAGCTTGTAAAGATAAGGAAAGCTGCTGTTAGGGTAGAGTAAAAGAATACAGATGGGATAAAGAAATTTTATAGAAATTAAAGAGAGAAAAAAAATTTTAAATACTTTTAGAGACCATTTGGAGAGAACAAGAACAAAGGGGACTAAAAATATTTTAAGGCATAAAACGATATAAAGAATCTGTTAACTTAGAATAATGCAAACCCAACTCTCAAGAGGTTTTACTTTTCCCCTAAAAAGGATGTAAAATAGCAAGTGATTTTGACAGGGCTGTCACTGCTATCAGTGGGATTTGGGAGGCTGTGATCCCCCACTGCAATCTGACAGGGTTCACTGTTCTGTCCTGGAGTTGCTCTTTCTTACAGATTAGTGGTGTTTCGTTTTTTTTTTTTTTTTTTTTTTACTTGTGAAGTAGGCCTGAATAACACACTCATGAAAAATGACTTAATTGCTGCCTTATTTGCATGTAATCACATCAATTTCTTTAGCTCATCCAATAATATGAGATTGGCATATTTAGGAGATTAAAGCTTATTGTTTTGAAGAATTGAATAATAATTATTTATTATTTTTAGGGTTTTGTGTCTACAATAGAAAGAAAAGTATTTCTAAGGTAATGAGCACAGTTAGCTTTTAGAGAAGTTAATCTTGTGAATACACATACATATATTTCAAATATTTATTTCCCCCAAACCTGTGTTAGGTGTGCCTCGCCACCCAATCAGACATCTTTAGAAACCAGAAAAGTCTAACTTGAATATTTTATGAATTAATCATCTTTTTTAAGTTACAGAAAACTCAACTACAATTGAACTGAATAAACAAAAATACAAATGTACGAATACTGGATATCAATGAAACCATATCTGCATATATTAATAGAACATCTCAGCAGAAAGCCTGAGGTTGAGTTCAGTTCTTTTTTTAATATATATATTTTTTATTAGTATTAGATCATAGCTGTGTATAGTAATGCGATCATGGGGCACCATACACTGGTTTTATAAACAGTTTGACACATTTTCATCACACTGGTTAATATAGCATTCCTGGCATTTTCTTAGTTATTGTGTTAAGACAATCATATTCCACATTCACTAAGTTTCGCATTGAGTTCAGTTCTGTCAAGAGACTCATGATACTTGCTCCAGGCGCTGACCTTGTCTTCATCAACTTCCTTGCAAGTGTGGTTTCATCCCAGCAGCAGTAGTATGAGCCCCTCTGTGCTTGTTTTAGGAAAGAGAACACCTGGTTTGGCCCTGTTATAGAAGAGAAAGAAAGCACTTTCTACAAAAAGGTCACCAGCCTGAGGCGGGTCACATTTTTATCAGTTATTTGAGTCAGGGGTGAGAATGAGAGGTGGAGTGAATATGGTGACTGACTGAATATGGTGACTCTGCCCCAGGGCTAACAAGGAGTCCACCCGGGAGTTGGAGAACATTCTCCTTGGTAAAGGATAACAAGAATGGAAAAGCAAGTATCCCATCTACTCAATACTGATGTGAAACCAGTAGATGAACAACTACAACCCACACAAGAGAAAAACACAATTGAATTCAAGTGGAAAGGAAGAGGGAGGAGGAGGGATTGGTGAGCTCCCACCTAACGGGCACAACGCCAGGGAACATGGCAACCTCCTGGGTGAGGGGCACAATTACAGCTTGGACTCTACCTAACAAACACAAACAATGTAACCTAATCGTCTATACCCTCATATTAATCTGAGGGAGTCCATCATACCCTAAATGGTTGGCTGGGAATGGAGGAGAGAATTCCCAAAGAAACACGGAATCGATATTAACAGAAAAGTGGTGGATGCAGAGGGGACAAATGAATGTCCACAGCAAAATTACATGGAGAAATTATAGCCTGTCCCAACCACACTCCATCTCATTTGATCGTGGAGGGGCAGCAAGGGCAAGGAGGGCCCCTGCCCCCAAATACAGAAAGAAATGTTACAGTAAACTTCATGGGCATACCTAACTACCCTGTATCCCCGAAAAAAAGACAGTGTCTTATTTTAAGGTGTGCTCCCAAAGATGCACTAGATCTTATTTTCAAGGGACGTCTTATCTTTCCTGTGAGTAGGTCTTATTTTCAGAGGATGTCTTTTTTTCAGGAAACAGGGTAGCTTTCACAACCATGGTAAAGCATAGCCTTTCATTCAAGTTTTGTACCTAAGAGTATTTTCTGTTGCATCTGTAGGAAATGTTATTTTAATAACATTGTTCAGCCCAGGAGGCCAAAACAGAGAACTTTTACA
This sequence comes from Nycticebus coucang, assembly GCF_027406575.1. Taxonomy (NCBI): domain Eukaryota; kingdom Metazoa; phylum Chordata; class Mammalia; order Primates; family Lorisidae; genus Nycticebus; species Nycticebus coucang. Next base: position 88,087,699 of record NC_069785.1, read on the forward strand.
GATTATTTTATAGACTAAGGAGAAATTTGGAAATGAAATTCAAGCTCTGAAAGGTCATTATAGGAAAATCTGGTGGCCCACTGTTTTTGTTCTCTGCTGAGTGCAGCTGGGGTCATGTGTTAGGTTGTAACTTGAAGAACTTATTCAGAATCTACATAAGTCTTCCCTATGAGCCGGTTGTTAAATCCTGGGATGTGCTGTCAACAGATGCTCTGGAATTTTCTCTGGGGGTCTCTAAAACAGAATTTTTTAAAACATATATGATTCAGAAAAATTCTGTTGGAAAGATAAACTGAATAACTTTTTAATAAATATGTAATAAACACTGTTTTTTTAGGTTGATATATTCAAATAGACAGCATCAGCCATGATTTGACAAAAACAAGAAAAATTCTTTCCCAATAGTATCCATTCCCCAATTCCTCATTTGGAATACTGAATCAGAAAAATGTGACTGACTATATTTTATAGATAACTGCATACAGCAAGTGTGTCTAAAGAGATTAGCTTAAATCTTGTATTTAAATAGTTACCTCTTAAACAAAATCTATTCAGCACATAAATACCTTAGTACAGGATTTTTAGAACATGAGAAAAATTCATTCTATGAAATTAAGGCCAATAGTTTTTCTGGCAGTATAAAATTAACCATGTTTCAGTTCTTGGCAATTTAAATCACATTAGCACGTGCTAGTCATATTAGAAACTAAAATTCAATTCTGTTAGTCAGGGGCCTTGTGTCAAGTAATTATGGGCTATAACATTACTATTATTTCTCACTGCTATGCGTGTGTCCTGGTGAGAAGTAGTACTTATTTCAGAAAGAAAATGTAAAACAAGAATATTGCAACCTGCAATGAGAAGTCTGTTAGAATCCATATAGATTTTTCTTCAGCTTGGTAATGGTTCTGCATTTCATTCTTTGCATTCTGATTATGCCTAAATGACATCTTACAACAAACATTTTTATTTCCTTTGTGATAGTAAATGCCTACAGTGGCCATAAAGTAAATTAAAAATTAGGGAATTTACAAATAAAATCCTTGAATTTACACAATTAATCCACGTAAAGTAATATTAGAAATATACATTTTCAAATGTGGAGGTTGGAAATGGGCTTTTAGATTTCCAGAATTACTAAGAAATGCTGCTCCTCTTAAATGGACAATGAATTTGGTGCCAGTAAAATTAATCTCTGTGATGAAATCAATCCTATTTTAAATAAAAAACAAATGCCTGGTTTAGGATCATGAGTCATCTAACTACTGAAAGGTGTTTGTTTGAGCAGGGTGTTGTTATCTACCACTAAATTGAATGCAAAGAAAGTGATAGATTATCTTTCTAAAAGGTGCTTAGCAAGAAAGAATTTCAATGCAAATAAATGGAAGGGCATAAAAATGTGTTTACTATGATTAATTCAGGTAACCACTGTCATATTTGCCCGCATTTCAATACATGATAAAGCTACTTACCATTTCAAAAGTCTGTTGGAATGAGGAGTATTCTGACCAAGGACAGCACTTACTTCTACTCAAAGAAGATAGGATCATTTGGGTGATAGATGATTACTAAATTATCCTCATCTGTGTTTCCCAAATGTGCAATCATAAGACTTTGATGAAAATTATCTCAACATCAGAAGCAGCAACTCATTCTCTCTTTGGGTAACTTTTAAAATCAATTTCATGTCAATAAATTCTATATCCTTTGTTTTCTACTGCTCGCACTGCTTAAGTCTCATACAGTTCGTGACTTAGTCACATCATAAATATGTATTTACAAAGGCATTCATAAGCATTTTTTCTTTTTGGCTCTGAGGAATATGCCATTTGAATTTTAGCATTTGGTGGGGGAACATTTCTGGCATACCATTGCCAAATCATCGAAGTCATCTAAAAACACAACAGACATTTTTACATTTCAATGTTAGTATCATGTACCTCAATGGAGAGTGTTTGCTTTCAAAGCATTCTACTGCATCCGTGTGTGTGTGTGTGTGTGTGTGTGTGAATTTCCATGCTCTCTGGGAAGCCAGTTTGCTGGTGCTGTAGCTTGTCAGCCCTGACCTGCAGGGTCACTTGGACCATCCTCCCACTCTGGCATTTCCACCTATGCCTTAGAGTGACTGTACGTGGCAGTCCTTTTCTTGGTTGTCCCCCTTCATGAATGTCAGGTTACCACAACTCTGAAGAGCAGGGTGGTCCACTCTGAGAAAGCCTACAGATAGATACACAGGGTTTATTTCCCATCCTGGCCTGTGGAGAGGATTCTAGACGTGGCGGCAGGAATACGAATCCCTGTTTTGAGAAATCACCTAAAGGCCAGATAAGGATACATACTTTGCCCCCTGTAGGCAGCTCTGTGGGTAGCATCGTACGTAAATGAAAAACAAACGCGAATATGGGGAGCAAAGAAAGAGAAACTGTTACCTGCACAGCTCTCTGCCAGACTGCCTCTATTTTTTCTTAAGGGTTACTTACATTTCACTCCTGAATGTGCTCTACTTTATTCAGTTATCTTAATTACTCAAGTAAATATGTTTGAAATGATTATTGCCAACTCACGTTTGTGAAACCTTGCATGAAGAAAAGTTAAAGTGGCTGGTCGGAATTCAAACAGGTGATGATATTTGCAGGAACAAAGGCCGAAGGATGGTTTTCGAAGAAGAAATCAGAGGATCCATCTATTACCACATTTATTTGCAGATGTAACTAACACATCTTATTCCATTACTTTAAAAATATAATTTTGAAATAACCTGAGTCTTTCTCCTAGGCTATGAAATATTGCAAAAGTGCCCCTCAGAAAACCTCAGAAACCTCAGAAACTCAGAGCTCTGAGACCCCAAATATGGGGCAGGAAGGTCTGCACATTTCATGAGACGACCATGGAAAGGAAGGGAAGAAAAAGCACAGAAGTCTCCTGTTCCATGTGGGGAATCTTAACATTTAATGGAGAAGAAAATGGTATAAACTGAAAAAAAAAAAAGGTAAGAGTGACACAATCACATCTGCATTTAACATAGATTATTCTTTGCTCTTAGGATAAACAGATTTATTAGGATAAACCTGGAAGTAGAGAAGCCAGTTAAAAATTTATTATAGTGATCAAAGCAGAGCTAAATGATGACTTTGATAAAATAGGGAAAACACCAATCCCAACCTTAACTTAGTAAAAACAAAGCAAATAGAGCAGTGCCTGTGACTCAGTGAGTAGGGCACTCGCCCCATATATAAGGGTGGCAAGTTCAAACCCGGACCCGGCCAAACTGCAACAAAAAAATAGCCAGGCATTGTGGCAGGCACCTGTAGACCCAGCTATTTGGGAGGCTGAGGCAAGATTGTCGCCTAAGCCCAGGAGTTGGAGGTTGCTGTGAGCTGTGTGATGCCACGGTACTCTACAGAGGGCGATAAAGTGAGACTCTGTAAAAAAAAAAAAAAAAAAGCAAATATACCACGTAAAATTATCAAATTTCTAATTTTTTAATTCTTTTTCTTCTTTTTAATACACTAATATTTCCACTGTGCCTTTACACGTCTGGTTGAACCATACATTTGCCTATCTCAACTTTTTCCCTATAATTCTTTTTTCTCCAAGATGTAATTGAAACTTGGGTACCAAGATTGCTTCTCTTGCAGGTATCTCCAAAGGACTTGGCCCTCCTCTCATACCTTAGAACCCCAGAAATCAGTGCCTGCTATGGCACCCCGTTACCATGAGAATAAAAACGGCCGGGACATGGATTGAAGGTACATGTCTGCAAGAGGTGAGCATCCTGTCTGTTCTCCGAGAGCCCCAAGAAACCTCTCCCTTGGCCTTTTATTGAAGCCTGAAACCACAGAAATGGGGGCCCACGTGTTAGGATCACATGTTTAATGGTTGCTAAGTGTTCTTTCCCCCCTGGGTTCAACTCCCATCCTGTTGCCCTATGAATGTTATAAAGTATAACACTTAACACAAGCTACTGATCTTATCTCATTAACTCATACAGCTGCTTGAGGGCTTGTTTCTGGGCTGCAAAACATCTCCAAGTCAGCTAGGAGATTGTCTTGCTCCCAGCACCTTCTTCAAAAGCCAGTGGCTGCTTCTATAAGCCTGGCGCTCAGTCTCCTACACCCAGAGGCATGGTGCAGCATGCTTTGGCCAGCCAGACTTCCTTCCAAAATGTTTCTCTTGCTCCCTTTATCTTGACCCTCATGCATCTGGCATTTCCATCCTCAGTGGCTCCTCATTTTAACCGTTTGTCACAGTAGTTGTCCAAGGACGACCCCGAAAGTGCTGGTCATCTCTGACACCCCAGTAAGTCATGCGTAAGTTCAAGAACAAGATGCCACCACTTTTAAACCTGGTGAGACAACTAAATTATAGTGAAAAAATGGCTTGATTACTCAGTTTGATTCTTTCAACAATTGATGTGTTATTTTTGGAGAAGGAGGTAGATTGCATATTATAGGAGATTTAAAACTACATGCAAGATAAAAAAAAAGAGAGAGAGAAATACTGTGAAGATAGAAGGAAAGGATTTAATAGACTGAGGATTCATTTCCAGTTCTCTGCAAGGTAAAAACATTTTGTTGTCTTCAGTGCTGAATGAAGTGTACTTCCAACATCCCCTTGTTGAAATCCTACCCCACAGTATGTACAAGGAGGTGGAGCCCCGGGAGGTAACTCTCTCAGGAGGGTGGAGCCCCTAAATAGGTTTAGTGCCCTGTAAGAAAGACGAAAGAGAAGGCTGTCGCTTTCTTTCTGGCAACTGAGGACACACAAAGTCACTGCCTGCAAACCAGAGGAAGGCTGTCCCGGGGTCCCCCCATGCTGATCTCAGGATTAGAACCTCCTGGTATGTGACATGCCCTTGTGTAGTTTATAAGCCACGTGGCCTTTGGCAACTTGTTGTAATGACCTGACCTAAGATACCATCCACCCTCAACAGGGGATGTGACTGGCAGTACAGCCTCTGTCAGGGCCTGGGCAGTCAGTTACTTCCAGAGGAAATTTTCCATAATTTCCATATCTATGTCAAATACAAGGAAAAAATGAGTATTCAGCCTAAGTTGACTGAAATTCTATGAGAGAAAAACCGTGAAGTAATTTGAACATTGAGAATATAATAGAAAGAATTATTAACCACTAACTGTAACTTCAGAGATCTGAGTAATAAGGGATAAATCTAGTAATAATTAAGAAATAAAGAAAGAGCTGGAAAAATACTGAATATAAAGAGCAGCCAGGCTGACTCAGTGGCTCTCTCCTGTAATCCCAGTGACCCAGGAGGCTGAGGCAAGAGGATCACTTGAGCTTAGGACTTCAAGTCAAGCTGGGCAACATAATGAGATCCTGTCTCTATAAAAAAAAATAAATAAATAAAATAATTAGCCAGGTGTGGTGGCAGGCACCTTTAGACGAGTCATATAAGGTTGAACCAGGTGGTTCACTTGAACCCAGAAGTTCTAGGCTACAGCAAGTAATGCTGCAGCCACTGTCCTCCAGCCTGGGTGACAGAGTAAGATAGTTGTTTCTGAAGAAAGGGAAGGGAAGGGAAGGGGAAGGGAGTGGAGGGGAGGGGGAGGAGAGAGAGAAAAAAAGGGGATGGGAGAGGGGAGGTGAGGGAGAGAGAAAGCAGAGGAGAAGGGAGGGGAGAGGAGGGAAGGGAAGGGAAGGAAGGAGGGAGGAAGTAAGTAAGTCAGGAAAGAAAGTAAGAAAGAAGGAAAGAAAGAGGGAGGAAGGAAGGAAATAAGTAAGTAAGTAAGTCAGAAAAGAAGGAAGGAAGGAAGGAAGGAAGGAAGGAAGGAAAGAAGGAAGGAAGGAAAGAGAGAGAGGAAGGAAGGAAGGAAGGAAGGGAGGGAGGGAGGGAAAAAACACTCCCTATATGGCTGAGATGGGTGAGAGGAAGCATGAAGGAGGCCTTCACTTCCCAAGGGTTGAGAGCATATTTGGGGGGAGGAGACAGCTGTGGCAGAGAAGGCTATGGTCCTCTGTGAGTGGAAATGACCTGAAATCTTCCTTCGAGGGCGCCTGGGAAATGGTGTCACTGAAAACACTGTGCTGCAAGCTCCATAAGGGGTTGCTGAGAGGCTTGGTCCTGAGTGCAGAGAAGGAGAATTGATTCCCCACCTCAGTTCTAGCCACTGGTTGCTCCTTGACAGATAGCAGTGTAACTCGAGTCCTCACACGATGCTGTCCCCATACATGTCAACCTCCGAATGTTTCCTTTTTATAAGGACACTAGTGTTATTGGGTTAGTACCCACTTAATAATCTTATTTTAACATGATTAACACTCTAAAGATCCTATTTCTACATTAGCTCATATTCTGAGGTACTGGGAGTTAGAACTTCACATATGAATTTGGGAGAACAGAATTCAATATACAAACCAATAACTTTGTATATTTCTTTTCAATCTTGTAAAATTCTAAATAGGTGATAATTTACATATATACATATATATGTATGTAAATTTATATTGTCTTATAATTCTTTTTTACCTGAAAATAACTTTAAACATTGATCTTGGTTTTATTTATACTTCTAAAACGTAGTTTTAATTTCCCTGTAGTAATTTTTTGTCAACATGAAACAAAAGTTTTATTTAACCACTCTGCTCCTTTTAAACATGTAGGTTGTTTCCAATTTGGAGCTATTAAAAACAGCACTGTCATTTGAAACCATCTCCCTGCTCAGCTGTCTGGCTATGTAGCCATCTGCCCATCTACATCCTCTACACCAGAGGTTCTCAACCTTCCTAATGCCTCTTAATGCCGCGACCCTTTAATACAGTTAGTTCCTCATGTTGTGGTGACCCCCAACAATAAAATTATTTTTGTTGCTACTTCATAACTGTAATTTTGCTACTGTTATGAATCATAATGTAAATATCTGATATGCAGGATGTATTTTCATTGTTACAAAGGGTTGTGACCCACAGGGTGAGAACTGCTGCTCTACATGGATCCATTGTTGACATATTTTTGGCACAGTACTGACAGGGCCTGAGACTTAAAATAAGTTCATACCTGTAGAAGCTGAAAGTCAAAAAGTATTAACATAAAGAATAGAGAGACATGTGAAGAGAGAAGTCCTGTCAGTATTTAACTATGTAGATTCCCCCCACCCAAAAAACAAGCTTATAATGTTAATTGTTTTATTAAAATCCCAACGTGTTGTGCTATATGAGATTTAACCAGCTCATTAAATGTATTTGGTATGAAGAGTAGTGACAACTTAGAACAATTGCAAAGTAGAAAAATTAAAGAGATGTGACTTCTCAAACATCAAGACTTTTATAAAGCGATTGTATTCGATATGAGTGGTACTTGTGTACAACACACAAGTTAAACAGAGGAACAAAAGTGCCGGAGTGGACGCAAGGACAGGAGGGTGACGCTTCACAACACACATGTACTGCAGAGGAATGCGGAAAGTATCGATGATTCCAGTTTTACTGGAATAGTTTCTTAGTGAAATAAAATAAAAATGAAATCAGCTTTTTAACTCATATTGCACACAAAATCAATTCCAGAGAGAATTTTAATTTAAATAAGAAAAGAAAAATGATTTCAGTTTTAAAAAATGAATAGAAGAATGTCTTTATGATCTTGTGGTATAGATAATTTCTTACACTCAAAACACTCAACCACAAGGTCAAACACCAATACATGTCACGTCATTAAATGTAAGAAGTTACAGCCAGCAAAACATGTCACAAAGCAAATGAGTAAAACCACCACATCTGGGGCAACAGTTTGTCACGCATACAAGAACTTATTTATGTCTAGAATATGCAAGAGGCAACGTATGAAAGTCCTTATTGTATCACATCCTTGCCAACATTTGGAGGTACAAATGTGGTTTGTGGTTTAGGGTTATTACGGTTATTATGGTTTCAATGTGCATTTTCCTGGTAGCCAATGAGGTAGAGCAAATTTTGTATGTGTTTCTTGGCTATATGCATACACTATTTTAAACTACGTTCAAATCTTTTGACCATTTCTATTGAGTTTTTGTGTTGTTTTTACTTATGTGTGTGAGATTTTGTATATTCTAGATAATAAACTTTTGCCAGATAGATGAATGATAGATATTTTCTTCTATTCTTTGGCTAGCCTTCTCATTTTTTAAATGATATATGTTTTATAAGCCAAAATGTGTATTTTTGATAAGATCCAATTTACCAGTATTTTGTCTCTTATGGTCAGCTGTTTTTGTGTCATTGCTCAGAAATTCTTGTCTGTGCCCACACATAATTATATTCCTTTATGTTTGTGTCTAAACATGTTATAGTATTGGTTTTGCATTTAGAACTGTTATCTAACTCAGAAACAAATTTTGACATACTGTGTGATATAGGAGTATATTTTTGTTTTTCTGCTTTCAGTTCAAGAAATATTTCTTGAAAAGGCTTTTATTCTCCTTTGAATTTCCTTGGCAGCTTTGTTGAAATTCAAATGACCATATAAGTGTGTGTTTATTTATTAACGACTATGCTATACTGATCTGTTTATCTGGCTTTTTTCTAATGCTACATTCTCTTTGATCTATAGATTGACAGCCTTGAAAGCAAGCAGTGAATGTCTTCAGATATCATTATTCCTTCTAAAGATTGTACAGGGATTCTAGGTCCTTTGCATTTCTGCATCCATTTTATGGCTAAAATTGACAACTTAGCAATATTTAGTCTTCTAGTTCATAACCACTGCTTATCTCCCTTCACTCAGGTTTGAGTGGAGTTCACTTCTGTCAACAATGTGCGACAGTTCCCCACGTGGAGGCCTTGCATGTCTGTTGTTAGATGTATCAGTAAGTATTTTATGGTTTTTGAATCCATAATATATGGTACTGTTAAATTGTATTTTACAGTTTTTCTTGACAATAGAGTCATAATTCCCTCTTTAATACTGATGTTATAGTCTATAACCTTTCTTTTTTTTTTTTTTTTTTGTAGAGACAGAGTCTCACTTTATGGCCCTCGGTAGAGTGCCGTGGCCTCACACAGCTCACAGCAACCTCCAACTCCTGGGCTTAAGCGATTCTCTTGCCTCAGCCTCCCGAGTAGCTGGGACTACAGGCGCCCGCCACGACGCCCGGCTATTTTTTGGTTGCAGTTTGGCTGGAGCCAGGTTTGAACCTGCCACCCTCGGTATATGGGGCCGGCGCCTTACTGACTGAGCCACAGGCGCCACCCGTCTATACCCTTTCTAAAATAACATACTAGCTTCAAGAGATGTTTCTAGATTCTTTGTGGTTTACTATATAAACAAGTTTGATGTCTTTGAAGACAAAAATTTTTACTGTTTCCTTTCCATACTTTAAGATTTTAATTTTTTCCAAAAGCAATTGTAAGGGAGGTTTCTGCATGCCCAGCCTGGACCTGGTGCATCTCTACTACTCACGTTCCTCCATCATCATATTCCTGCCCCTGCTGAGTTTTGTCTCTCTGGTAATGAGCTGAGGCCCCATCTGTGAAGAAAACACCCACCCTGTGCCCATGGAGCCCACCCTGTGCCGGGGAAGCCTACCCTGCACCCGGGGAGCCCACCCTGCACCCGGGGAGCCTACCCCATACCCAGGGAGCCCACCCTATACCCGGGGAGACCACCCTGTGCCCGGGGAGACCACCCTGTGCCTGGGGAGCCTACCCTGTGCCCGATGAGCCCACCCTGTACGCAGGGAGCCCACCCTGTGCCCGGGGAGCCCATCCTGTACCCAGGGAGCCCATTCTGGGCCTGATCTTCCCTTTCTGACTACATGACTTTGGAAATTTAGATGTGTTTGGTCACTCCCAATAGTAGTGTAAGTCACAGCCTAGTGATAAAACAATACATAATCTCTTAGGAAACTATCACCTACCAGTTTGGCTTCTGTTGCAAATCCTACCTGCCACACATATCTTCCATATATTTAATAAATTATTTTTAATTTATAAATTAAACCAGTCTAGTGCATTGCCATTGTTTGCAGTAACTCTCCAGACACGATTCAGATATAGACTTAAGAATTATCAACTCAGCACCTGTAGCTCAAGTGGCTGAGGCACCAGCCACGTATACCGGAGCTGGCCAGTTCAAATCCAGCCCGGGCCTGCCAAACAATAATGATAACTACAACGAAAAAATAGCCGGGCATTGTGGTGGGCACCTGTAGTCCCAGCTACTTGAGAGGTTGAGGCAAGAGAATCGCTTAAGCCCAGGAGTTTGAGGTTGCTGTGAGCTATGACACCATGGTACTCTACCAAGGGTGACAACTTGAGACTCTTGTCTCAAAAAAAAAAAAAAAATTATCAGCTTACTGCCTGCTACCTAGAATTCTTATCACAATGTCTGAGCAGACTCTTGATTAAAAAAAAATTAAAAACTGTCAAATTCATGGTGACACATACAGTGGTCCGTGTTAAAGAGTTTTATTTGTTCATTTGTTTTGTTTTGTTTTTTAAATACTACTGACACACTCCAGTCCACAAATATGTCCATCTGACATATGCTAGAATTTAGATATTATGAGGACCATGCAGAAAGTTTTCATCCATGTCCTATGAAAATGGCATTAACAATGACGGGATACTTTCCAGACAGCCCTCCTCAAATGTTAATATGTGTTCTGCAATTTGAGAAAAATATTTCCAGAAATTTCTAAATTTGAAATTATTGAAGTGTACATATGGCTATCACAAAATTTTCAGAAATTTTATACTGACATTTGCTTTATTACTTCATTAAGCCCCTTTTTAATCTTTTTGTTTGTTTTTATATTTATTTCTTTTTCTTTTTTTTATTTCAGTTTAATATGAGGATACAAACAAGTGGGTTACAATGTTTGCATCTGTTAGGTACAGCCCCTGTTGTAGAGTGTGACATGTTCCTGTTACCCCCTCTCTCCGGTATCTCTCCCCTCCCTCCTTCCTCTCCCTGCAACTCAAATTGAATTGAGTTTTTCTCTTGGCTGTCATTTTCATTTCTTTCTACACACAATACTTTTCTCTCTCTCACCCTCATCTGACTATTTTTCATTTTTCCCCTGTATTATTCTGAGATATCTGACCTTCCCAACCTCAGTCTCTGAGATTTCTATCCAACTTTATGTGTGCATTCTGTTGCTTCTGTGGTAAAAACGATGATGCAGTTTGAAGCTTAACCGTTCAATTCCATTCATTCAAACATTCCAAAAAATAGCTTGATTAGTTAAGCTACCCACCTAGAGTGGGTAGGCAAAGTTATGAAAGGAACTGCTAATGCTCATTGCTCTCTACTTGGCAGCTTTATAGTTTATATATATATATATAGTTGTTATATATGTTTGTGTGCATATATATGTATGTGTGTGGGTGGATAGACAGACAAATAGATAGTTGTAATTGAAAGTGAAATATAAAAATACACAATAGGAAAATTTGGTGGCAAAGATGCCTGGAAACTCACTCACAATGAAACCTTTTAACTAAACATCTCTTCCAGAAAATAATTTTTATGATTCTCTCTGCTTCTTCCAGATGAGAATTTTAACAAAAGATTATCATTTTATAGGGTTCCTGACTTTACATATACCACTTTAATTTTAACATGAGCTATGGAAACATTATGATGTTCATTTTGGACAGTTAGCTTTCCTGTGGGAAGGAATCATATAATTAGGATATTTTTATATCATGAGTGGTCTGAAATAAAGGTAAAATCTGATTACGAATAAGTACATTTTTGCATGGGCCCAGCATGCTTCCACTGTGCCAGTATACATTTTTTAAATGAATCTAAATTTTTCTGAATCTTAAATGAAAGGTTAAGTAAAATATAGATCACAGCTCTCCTTAAAAGTGTTCCCTCTTTTGTAGATTTTATTCAAAGTTTAATGTGGTAACAAATTAATTCTTAAACTTCTTTTGATAGCTCCCAATCAAATCCATCCTATCCTGACCAATGGCTAAATGCCTCAGGCAATTCCTCTCTCTCAGCCAGCTGCCTTTCCACGTGTTAACAAGGCAGTGGGGCTAGGTTAGTGACTTTAAACTGTTTCTCAAAAAGCCTGGAATCAGGGGCGGCACCTGTAGTTCAAAGAAGTAGGGTGCTGACCCCATATGCCAGAGGTGCCGGGTTGACACACAGCCCCGGGCACAGAAACTGCAAAAAAAAAACATATATATCCTGGGATCAGATATGCCTTAAGTGCTTCACAAACATGTTACTTTGCATTTCACATTAATTTGAGCTGCATCAAGAAATTCACCAACTGGAGAATGACTGCCACGCACCCACAGACCCTCCTGGGTGACGTCAGAGTAAAGTCCCCCAGTGCACATGTACATCTTACAAGTGTGTCTTTGATTTTGGAAGGAGAGATTTGGAATATCTTACAAGTGTCTCTTTGATTTTGGAGGGAGAGATTTGGAATTTTTCTTTCTTAAAGTTCAGACCTATAAATATGCTCAGTGAAAGCTATACACACAAGTACTGTGTTGTGAATAAACATCCAGCACGCTTTATGTAAAAACAAAAATACACAGCTGCAAAATAACATACTATCGGATGATAGTATCATATAGCAATTTTAATATGAAATGATAACCATTCTTCTCTGCCTCAGTCGCCACTGATGAAAAAGTAAAGGGCAACCATCATTTGAGAGGTAGGAATTGTATTATTTTTTTAAAGAGAAAATTTACTATTTTCCATCAAACTTTTAAATTAATTATATTGAAGTGTCTTGAGATAGAGAGACACTAGCATTATTTGTAACTCTTTTTGCATATGAAGAAGAATTTTCTCAGCTCTGTGCAATTAAAATACAAAAATAAGTCAGTTCTTGAGGCTAACATTCTTTCTGAAAGGAAAAAAAAAAAACTAAATTATAAGCCACTTAAGAGTGGCTTTGTATTTGTACCCCTGGAAACTCTGAGGCAGTCTGTAAATTGAACGGTCAGCATGGAAAGGGACAAGGAGCCTGTCCCAGTCACTCAGGGAACAGCCCCGATATGGTCTTGCCCATGTGTTTACAACATTGAAGTATGAAGTCAAATAAAATTGAAGGAACAGATTCTGGCTTCTGAGATCAGTGTCTATGGCTACCAGAGAAACAAACCCAATCAATATTGCAGTTTCTGATAAATTAAATCTGCAGCTTCTCTTCCCTGACCAGGACAGGTAGAGACAGGAGGTACCCGTGAGACAGCAGAAGTGGGGAGAAGAAATGGGCTCGTTCCCTCTCACAGGTAACTATAATTTCAAATTTTTGAGTGTGTCAAAAAAGCCTCATCTTTTAAACTGATTTGTTAATTTAGTTTTTATTAAAACTATACATTTACAGCTTTAAATCTAGATAATATTAGAATGCTAATGAAAACCAAAACAGCCTTTGCTTCTTCACTTCTGCCAAAGATCCCCCCTTTGATCAGACTCGAGACTGGTTCCCCGGAGCCGGCTTCTGGAATCGGCCTGTTAACTTGGCCTCCAAAGATTTGAACGCATACTAACAGTTTCTAGTAGCTCAAAACACATTCCTAATATAATACTACTTTTCTTTAAAGTGTTTCTTAAACACATCGCTAATATAATACTAGTTTTCTTTAAAGTGTTTCTCAAAAATCCTGGAATACTAGGAATATTAGGATATTATTTAAAAAATAAATAATAGGGTGGCACCTGTGGCTCAAAGGGGTAAGGCGCTGGCCCCATATGCCAGAGGTGGTGGGTTCAAACCCAGACCCGGCCAAAAAAACTGCAAAGAAAAAAAAATAATAATAGTATTCCAGGATTTTTGAATTTCATTATTAAATGAAATTTCCAAAATGTTACTTAAAATTTTTGTCTGCCTGAGAAAAATTTTAAGGCTGCCTAAAGAATTTACTGCTTGTTCCAACTATCCCCTGAAGACAGGGCCATGTCACCCAGCCTCTGAGGTAGGGTTGGAGCCTGACTCCCCTATGCTCCAGTGAGCAACCCAGCCAGGCTCCACATGCATAAAGCACCCCTTTCTGTTATGTGAAATATTTCCCCTGCTTCTCCGAAAAATCGCTGGTTGCCTCTGTACACAGCAAAGTGGAATTCAGTGCATGCTGGACTCTTGTCCTAATTGCGATAATACGTGAGTACTTAGGAAAGCTGTGAAATACCTGAAAATGAAGAAATATGTAATCTGTGCAGACAGAAACAAACGAAGCCCTCCCAGCAACACCCATACCAAGTAAGTGGAAACTTGCCCAGGTGAATCAGAAAGGATGCTGTCCTCTGGGTTTCTTGGAAGTGAGAGAATGGACCAGAACAGTCCATCTGCAGACTTCCTGAGGGACCCACATACAGGACAGATTAAAGTCCACCCTGTCACTTACTTCACCTAGTGTCTGGCCATCTTTGATACGTCTCTTCAGAACAAATTCTACTCTCCAGAGACAATGATTTTAATTTCTGTTTCCTGTTTATCATGGTACTTACATCCATTTTTCTAAAAACCTGCTTATACTAATATTCCCCAATGTGTAAGTTTTAGATGTTATGTTTTGAGTCTTTGCTGGAACAATGAGGGTTTAACCCACTTAACATCACAGCCCCCACTTCACATGCACCCAGAAACACACGTGATTCTTCATAATTCTCAAAAATGCACGACTAACACAATTTGGGGACAAATCCATATTCTGTGTTTACATCCTCATATTTCTTTGAAGATTGCTTTCAGCTGAGCCACAATGATGCCTTTACATAACTGAATTTCCTTCCTACAACATATTTTTTTCCCTGTAGTTAATACTTGTCTTTAAAAATTACTGGCTTATTTTATATATTTCTCACTAATTTGCTCTCAAACTCTTAAGCCACAAATTTCCTTTAAATGTGAAACTCAATTCTGCTTTTGTTCTAGGAATTGGTGTGTGTCCTAGGAATGCTCTATCCTGAACTCTTCTGTACCAGCTTCCTCTTGACTGACCTGGGAATTTCCTTTTTTCTCTCCTTTATCAGATCTTGTTACCTGGGCACCTGTCTTCTACATCCTTGGGTTATTACTTACTCCAAATGCTTCTTAAGAAAAGGTTCCAGGGAGGTACGCTTTGTTAAGTCCAAAGTAGAGTATCTGCCTGATCAGTTTTAACAAAAATTTGCTTCAATCGTAGCTTGCTTCTATGTCAAAAATCATTTATTCTCAGAATTGTTAAGGCGTTTATCTTTTTCCAGTGTTTCTTAGTGAGGACTGTGCAGAAAAATTCAGAGCATTGAAACTCCTCTCCCGTCTGTGGTTCTAGAGGTTTCCGACTTGCATCTGAGCCACCGCTCGGTCATTAGCAAATCTTTTAGTATTGTTTCTGAATTCTTGCTTCCTGTTTGTATAGCAGTGAAGTCGCCTGACCCTGCCAGGAGTAAGCCAGAGTTCATGCCAAGGCTCTCCTTGGAGGGACCTGTCATCCCTTTGGTCAGTTTGGCTGTCCTGCTTTCTGAAGAGTTCAGAAAAGGTACAATTTTGAGAATTATCCTTTTCTTATCATTTGACTGGGTCAGAAGCAGAAGTGAGAACTACTAAAATGAATTTTTGCTGATAAAAGATAAACTCTTGATCCAATTTGTAGACTGTACTGGTGAAGATGATTTCATTTTAACCATACAAGTGGATTAAGTGATTACTATTACTACAATAGATATTCAGAATATTATGTGATGAATGAATGTCAAACAAAGGTACACTAAATATCTCTAAAGATGTGTAAGGATTAATGTCATAAGTATTGTAGTGCTAATCAAACTTGAGCCATGAAAATTCAGATTCAGTTATTGTACCCTCAATGAATCCCCAACAAGAAAAAAAAAAAAAAAAAGAAAGAAGTACAGGAAATGAAGAACATTTTAGGGATTATTAAATTATAACATTTTATAATGAAATGTAAACTAATAAAGCATAAGCACTGAAAAAAAAAAAGAAAATTCAGATTCAGTATCTACGAATCTCTTATTTTCTGGGTATTTTATTTTTCTTATAGCATTGTCATCCCAGAAAATTTCTAGTGGTCTATGTGTATTGAAGGAAACCATCCTCAGGTATGTATTTGTCAAAGTGATGCAAGATTCCTCCACAGAAGGACTTGGCTTAATCTTGATGCGACTCTGATCAGGCAGTGGGCGGGGCCTGAAAGATGAGTGACAGCTCATAGCTCTCCACTGTAGTAATGGAGCCCATCCAAACTGCACAGGGCAAGTAACATTTTAGTAGTTGGTTCACAAATTTTAATACAATGATCAGTTAAACATTATCACAGATTTCTACAAACCAAAAAAAAAAAAAAAAATGTTTTTACTATTTTTTCTGCTACCCATTTATACAGCGTGTCCCAAAAGTCTCCATATATAAGAAAATGATAAATTGTGCCTTAATGTACCTTTATTTATAAAATGTCTATTACAAAATTCTACAAAATATGCTGCTATGAATGGTGATTTCTGGGATGGCCTGTATATGACTTCATATAACTTAAATATAATGTATATTTATAAATATTAACATTTCTAAAATACAAATACTTTAAGGTGGGACACAACATATTTGGGGGCTGGATTGGGAACCCTTAGGTCTTGATAAGCCGGGAATGTTTCATCGTGTTAGGTCACATATTCATGAACAGTTAGGTATTGCTGGGCCAAAACATGAAGCAATGATTTCAAAAGTGTTCTTTTTTTACAGTAGATTCTGATTTAGGAAACAATTATAAAAATATATTATGTAAAGAATTAATAAAAAAATTAATATAAGAAATTTTGGTTAATGAACTATAAATACAAATAATGATTTCTTTTACTATTTTTCTTAAATTCCATTTCTAAAAAAAAATTATTTTCCTTTCCCTCTGCCTCTGAAACATTTTTTCTTATACCTAAGTTTTCTTATCAGCCAAAAAAGAATACATAATCAGAAAGAGCAAAATTAGCCAAAGACCCAATTTTATTAACCTAATGACATAAATAGCCAGGGTAAAAAAAAAATGAACTAATTTTAAAAGGAAATGACGGCCAAGTTACTAAAAACATAGAAATAAAATGTGCTTGTAATTACGTAAGCTTTGTACAAATAGATAACATGTTATTGTTTTTCTAGCTTTTAGTACCTAATTTCCATGGCAATGCCTCCATGGTGTTAACTTTATGATTCTTTAGAGATTTAAAAAATATCCTGTAGACAACTGAAAACTCTCTTAATGTTTTAAAATTATCCCAAGAGGTAAAAACATGTTACAGCAAACTATCACAGTTTAGAATTATGTTTAGCTTAATGATAATAATATTTAATATCTATTGAAAATAAATTATCCTCACAAAAAATAATCAGGCGTTTAGAAATAATAGTCCCTTTTTTCCTTAACATGTTTCATGATGATAAATTTAATAGAAAATATGGCCAATGGTGTAATTATTGATATAATAACTAAGTAGTTGCCTTTTTCCAGTATTCTTTTTTGCCTGAAAGTAAAGTGGTAAAATACTACCTGAGATTCAAGCCAGCTGCATATTCTTTTTGAGTCTTGGTTTATTTTGTTGTGAAATGAGGAGGAGTTCTAGCAATTTATCTTTAAAATATTTTACCACTCACCTGTCCTATGCATCGAGGTAAATCATTAAATTCCTCCAAGTTGGCTACATCACATATAAAAAGAAGGAAGTGGACACATATGTGGGCAAATATTCCTTCACATTTTACAAATTCAGTTGTTTAATTCAAGAGTGTAGAGAATATTTCCCTTGCCTACATGACTGTCAATAATGACCTCTCTACAAAACACCAAAGAGAGCAAAATGAAATAAGATTCTAGTATTAATTAAATAAATCCAAATAAACAGCATGTGTTGAAAATATTTTGAGGTTACAGTTTGGTCTTTTCATCACTTTAATTTATTGAGTATGTCATTCAGTGACCATGCCCAAACTCTAAAATAAGACTCTTCATTACAGCATTTACAGAAATGCTGAGGTCATAGTAATGAATATTTCATAAATTGAAAATAAAGGGGAAGAAAAATTATTTTTAAGGTATTTTAGGTAGACTAAAAACCTACCTAGCATACGTCACTGAGTGAATGACTGAAATATTCTATATGACAAAACATCAGTTCCCTGGAGTGATATCAGGGAATATAATCTCCCCACCCAGGCAACAATTACAATTATTAAAATTTATTAGAAGGAACTACTTTGAAACTCGGGACTCCGTTTCAGTCTTTATTTATCTCAAGTGCACACAGTGCATTCTGTACACTAGACCATATGTTAGACAATGAGCATGTCTGAATAGACACATGAAGATGAATTCCATGCAATGGATCTTTTCCAACCAAAAAGCGATGATGTTCAAAATCAGTAACTGAAGGAAAATTGAAAAATTCTAAAATATGTGAGCATTAAACAACGTGCCATTCCACAATCAATGGTCAATGGAGAAGTCATGCTGGAAATTATAACATATTGAGAGATGAATAAAATGAAAATGCAATGCCCCTAAATGCTTTGGATGCAGTGCAAGCTATAGAGAGAGAAACAGATAGCTATAAATGTGTGTATTACAAAGAAGGAAAGGCCAGTGCCATAGTTCATGCCTGCAGTCCCAGCACTTAGGGAGGCCAGAAGTTCAAGACCAGCCTGGGAGAGATAGTGAGATCCTCTCTCTACAAAAATAAATAAATAAATAGATAAATTAAAAGCCAGACATGCCGTGGCACACGCCTGTGGTCCCAGCTACAGGGGGGGCTGAGGCGGCAGGATCCCTGGAGCACACGAGTCCAGGGTTAATGTGAACTGTAATCCTGCTCCTGCATGCCCACATGGGAGCCATAGTGAGACCCTGTGTCTATTTAAAAAGAAAGAAAGATCTCAAATCAGTAAACTAATTTTACACCTTCAAAAACTGGAATAAAGTACAACAAAGCTAAAGTTATAAGAAGGAAGGAAAAAAAGAAGGAAGGAAATTAAAAGTGATTTTAGCAGAGATGTAATAGGGAATGGGGAAACAGAGAATGAAACCAAAAGTTCCTTGAAAATAGCAACAAAATTGACAAACTTTTAGTCAGTCTGCCAATGTGGAAATGAAGAGGATGCAAATAACTAAAATAATACATAAAAACAGGGACATTATCCCTAACCCTATAGAGATAAAAAAGAAAAATCATAAGAGAACACTATAAAAGTCAAGAGGTTATTTAGCCTAGAAGTGGAAAAATTCCTTGAAACATACAAATTGCTTAAACTAACTTAAGGAGAAAAAAACCTCAACAAATGAATATCTTTTTTTTTTTTTTTTGAGACAGAGTCTCGCTTTGTCGCCCTCAGTAGAGTGCCATTGTGTCACAGCTCACAGCAACCTCCTGCACTTGGGCTTAGGTGATTCTCTTGCCCCAGCCTCCTAAGTAGGGTGGAACACAGGCGCCCACCACAATGCCCGACTTTTCTTTGCTGCAGGTTGGCTGGGACCAGGTTCGAACCCTCCACCGTCGTTATATGGAGCCACAGCCCTACTCACTGTGCCACAGGCGCCACCCTAAACCAATATAAATTAAAGAGAGTAAATAAGTAATAAAAAAAAATCTCTTAACAAAAAGAATCTGAGATCTATATCAGTAAATTCTGACAACTGTTTAAAGAAGAATTAACCCCCATCTTTCTCTAATTCTTTTAGGAAATTGAAGGGAAAGGACACTCCCAAACTCAGTCTATGGGGCCAGAATTATTCTGATAAAAGACATAAAAATATCACAAGAAAAAAATTACAGACAAATATCTGTGGACTCTGTGTGGTAGAATTTATTTAAAGGTTTTATTTAACTTCTTTGTGAATCATAAAAACAAAATACTTAGAGAAGCTTGTGAAAACATTTTGGGAATGTCAGAGATTGGAGTAGGCATACTGTAGCTAACTGTGACAGTAAGCCAGGGCTCATTTAAAGTTCTTTGAATTTTTGTTCTTCAGGGTAGATACCTAGTAATGGGATTGCAGGGTCAAATGGAAGGTCTACATTTAGATCTTTGAGGATTCTCCATACCTCTCTCCAAAAAGGCTGCATTAGTTTGTAGTCCCACCAGCAGTGTAGAAGTGTTCCCTTCTCTCCACATCCACGCCAGCATCTGATGTTTTGTGACTTTGTGATGTGGGCTAATCTTGCTGGGGTTAGGTGATATCTTAGAGTCATTTAGATTGGCATTTCTCTGATGATTAAAGACGATGAGCATTTTTTCATGCGTTTTTTGGCCATTCATCTGTCATCCTTGGAGAAGTTTTTGTTCAAATCTCTTGTTCACTTATACAGAGGGTTGTTTGTACTTTTCTTATTGTTTAATTTTAATTCTCTGTAGATTCTAGTTATCAGGCCTTTGTCAGATTCATAACATGCAAAAATCTTCTCCCATTCTGAAGGCTGTTTGCTCTGTTTGTGATGCTCTTAGCTATGCAAAAGCTTCTCAGTTTGACCAAGTTCCAGTTATTTATTGTTGGTGTTGCTACAATTGCTAGGGGGGTCTTCCTCATAAAGTTTTTTCCTAGGCCAATATCTTCAAGTGTTTTCCCCATGCTCTCTTTTAGAATTTTATTGTTTTGTGTCTTAAATTTAAGTCTTTTATCCAACAAGAATCAATTTTTGTGAATGGTGAGAAGTGAGGATCAAATTTCAGTCTTCTGCATGTGGATAACATTTTCCCAGCACGTTTTTGTTAGGCTTACCAAAGATTAAATGATGATATGTGGCTGGGTTCATCTCTAGATTCTCTATCTTAATTCCATAGATCTGTGTCTCTATTTTTGCATCAGTACCATGCTGCTTTGACCAGTATAGCCTTGTAATGTAACCTAAAGTCTGGCAATATGATGTCCCCAGATTTGTTTTAATTTCTAAGAACTTTATTTGCTATTTGTATTTTTTTTCTGATTTCATATGAATCAAAGTACTATTTTTTAAAGTTCTTTAAAGTATGACATTGGCGCTTTGATGGGGATTACATTAAATCTGTAGATTGCTTTCAGTAGCATGGACATTTTAACAATGTTAATTCTTTCCAACCACGAGCATGGTATGTTCTTCCATTTGTTGACCTCTTCTGCTATTTCCTTTATCAAAGTTTCATAATTCTCTTTATAGAGATCTTTCACATCTTTTATTAGATAACTTCCCAGGTATTTCATCATCTTTGGTACTATTGTAAAAGGAATGGGGTTTTTGATTTTAAAGACATTTGCACTAAAATGATAATTGTGGCTCAATTAATAATTGCCAAGTCATCGATGCAACCTAAATGCCCATCAACCCATGAATGGATCAACAAACTGTGGTATATGTACACTGTGGAATATTATTTACCAATTAAAAAAGATGAAGACGGGCGGCGCCTGTGGCTCAGTGAGCAGGGTGCCGGCCCCATATACCGAGGGTGGTGGGTTCATACCCGGCCCCGGCCAAACTGCAACAAAAAAGTAGCCGGGCGTCGTGGCGGGCGCCTGTGGTCCCAGCTACTCGGGAGGCTGAGGCAGGAGAATCACCTAAGCCCAGGAGTTGGAGGTTGCTGTGAGCTGTGTGACGCCACGGCACTCTACCAAGGGCAATAAAGTGAAACTCTGTCTCTACAAAAAAAATATATAAAAAAAAAAAAGATAAAGACTTTACATCTTTTACATTTACCTGGTTGGAGGTGAAACATATTCTTCTTAGTAAAGTATTACAAAAATGAAAAAAATAAATATCCAATGTACTCCATACTACTATGAAATCAATATGTAAATAATTACATGCTCAAAAGAACAATAAAACACTAATATAGTCCAGTTTGGAGGTAAAGGGAAGCAGGAGGGGGTTAGGGGAGACCATTTGGCAAAAGGAGGAAGGGCATGAGGTGGGATCTCACCTAATGTGTACATTGTGAAGGTGTATAACAGGCACCCTGAGTGATGGGCTCTTCTACAAATGGAACTTTACCCTGGAAGTGAGAACAATGTAACCTAAAAATTGTACCCTCATATTAATTTGAAAAAATTGAAAAAATACTCAAAAATAAATAAAGTTCTTTGAATTACATTGACAAACAGGTTGATTTCAATGGGCCTGAAATAATTCCTAAGAATAATAATGGTAAGTCAGATAATTATCAAGCTTAAGAAATTAGGAGCAACAATCATAACATTATCTTTTAAAAGCTACTAACAATTGGAAGGATTTCAAGAGAAGCAATGCAACTTGAACTTTCAATACTGTAAATTTACAATTTATTCATTTTTTGTTAGTTTTTTTAATAAAATAAAGTTCAATGCACACATCTAAATTAATTAATCTTGATGGAGAAATATAACATAATTTTTACTATAAATAATTTAGAATAGGCAAAAACAAATATAAACAATAAAATAACAAAGAAAAATCCAAAAATTTCCCATTCAAAATATTAGAAAATGACAAGTGAATTGCAGATTATACCAGTGATGGCAGTTGTAAAAATTGTGAATAGGTAAGTATTAGTCATTGAGTACTTAGGTATAGCTCATCAATGAAATAAATAAAACCATATGTAGTGACATTTGATCATGAGTAGGAATAGCTATGCCAAATTTAAAAATCCAGTTATAAATTATACACCACAGAGATACTTAAAATATGTTGCCACAGTTTTTCCGCTGATTCTGCCTCGTGGTTGTTTTTCACTGTTCGCTAGGTGGTCTGGGAAGGTGAGATTTGATTGGGGTTTCCTGGGGTTGTGGTTAACCAGCCCTTTGTTAAGGATCTTGGACTGATGACTACAGCTTTTTCCCCTTTAGCTTTGCAAAGGATCTGTACAGTATTACAGTCTGAGGCTGGGAAAACCTGCTTGGTATGGTGGTGTTAGGGAGCTCAGTCTTGTATTCAACTGGTTCTTGTCTGATCCTGGTGGACCAGTGACTCTGGTGAAGTCTTACCTATGAAGAAATAGAAGCAATTAAGTAACCCCACCTTCCGAGACAACAACTGGAATGGGAAAATCAACCCTTCCTGTAACTACACAACCAGGGTATCACCCTAGACGGTCCTTGGGTGATTGTCCCAAGTTATGGGTTCTGAACCAATTGTCCCTGTCAGTATGAACTCTCAGGTGGGAGAGTTTGAAAGGTCTCTAGCAGCTAGATAGCAGAAATCTACTGGCTGCTCAGATTTGGCTGTCTCCGGTGCTCTACAAAGTCAGAAAGGCCCGCCCAGTAGCACAGTAGGACCAGGGGGCTGAGTGTCTTCCTCCACTTTGTTCCTTTTTCACGCCTAATCACTGGTGACCCTGCATGGCTGCAGTCCTGTTTCCTCCAATAATGCGAAGTGCCAGGGTTTAGCACCTGTCAGAGTCAAAGGAAGGTCAATGCCACCCAGCCAGCTGGGGGAGCTGAGGCCTGCCTGCCTCGGGTGTTCAATATTCACTGGCAAGTGTTCCACTTGGGCTCAGTCTAATCCTAGGGGTACGAGGCCTGCCAATGCTTATCTCCCTCAAGCACTGCACTTTGCCCCTGCCACTCTGCACCACCAGTATCCCTATAGAGTGACTTCTGGTTTCCTCTGGCAGTGCACAGAGTTGGGGGGCGAGGTGTTTCTCCAAGATTAGATCCCAGCTTGATCACTCTATTGGTGGATCTTTGTGGGAAGTGCCCCTGCACAGTTCCACTGCCACTGCCAAAGCCAGAGAATTCTGGTTGTAGGAGCAGCTCTAGGAGTGTGCTGCACACAGATCTGGCACCAGGGCAGGGTACGCTGCACGTGATTATGGCAGTATCTAGTGCCCAGTGACATCAGGAAGGAGAACACTACTCCACTGTCAATTCTGGTCAGGCCAGGTGCAGAGGCACGGTGGGCACGGGGCTTCAGCGGTCTCTAGATGGGTGGGGCACTGTAAGGGGCCTCAGTGGTCTCTGGGTGGGTGGGGCATGGTGCAGCCTCGGTGGTCTCCAGGCAGACAGGGCTTGATGCCTCAGCGGTCTCTTGGCGGGCAGGGCACAGAGCCAGCCTTCGCGGTCTAGAAGCACTCTTATTTTTTGTGATGGCAGATGGAGTTTTTGGACTCAGTTTTCCTGTGTGACTACTACACATCATAACTTTGAGCTACAACAAAAGGAAAAACACAACTGAACAGGAAAGCCCCAAGCACCAATATTTGACAGAGAAAAGTACTATTGTACATATGTAGAAGTAAATATCATGGGTAAAATAGTAATGCAGTGTAAAAATGCATCTGAGAGCAAAGAAATTTCATTATACTTCTGAAGGTATAAAGACCAAAATCAAAGTAGTGAAAGTATGACAAAGAGGGAAAACTTTATATCATTACCATCTAGTTCTTTGTGCTCCCTAGAAAACCTTGGCAAGTGTCAAAACCCAATGAGGAAAACCTCATTCCAAGTGTCAAAACCCACAAGCTAGAGCATAGAAGTGCTTCACTGAGCTGCCATGATGAGGTTGGGTTGTGAGGGAAGTAGTGGGTAAAGCAAGCTCAGTGGGTAGGCTTTGTTCCAGGCCATATGCTAAGGCTAACAAATTTACTTTAGCATTTGGGTAACTTATGAAGTAGCAGTCAATGTCTCAACACCTAATTCTGAGGTAAGACAAAGCACTCCTTTGTTACTTATAGAGTAGTATTTAGAATAATGTTTTTAAAAGGTTACCTCAAATCCCCCTGGGATGAGAGTAAGAAGAGTAAGGCTACCTACTTACAATCAGACCATCCTTGAAAGAGACACTTGACACATGATTTATACATAAAAAGGATTAAAATTAGACATTACCTTTTCACTTACTCCACATATGGTAACCATCTGTTTTGTTCTGTTAGTTACATTATCAACATCCCTGGAACAACCTAATGAAACCCATTTAAAAATATACAACTCAATATTTTAAAAAAATCTTTAGACCTACACAGAAAATTTGAACTAAAGGCACTCTTTCAAGCCAAACTGTGGTTATATGGTGCATTCCAACTATAAGCTTCTCTGCCACTCTTCCTCCCATACTCACATCCATTTCTTCAAGAAAGGGCTCTGCTTTCATTCCATCAGTCATTCTTAGGCACCAGGGGCATGTAAAAAACTGAAAAACAATCATATCATAACCAAGGACGAACCCCAGATACAATCCTGAAATAGTGACATTGAAAACTAGAATTATCCGGGCGGCACCTGTGGCTTAAAGGGGGTAGGGCGCCGGCCCCATATGCCGGAGGTGGCGGGTTCAAACCCAGCCCCAGCCAAAACAAACTGCAAAAAATAAATAAATAAATAAAAATAAATAAATTAAAAAAAAGAAAACTAGAATTATCATCTAGCGCTAACTAAAGTAAGTGTTTTATACCATGATGCTGAATAATGAAAGCAGAGAGATAGCTATGACTGAAGACAAAACCATCAGTAAAAAAATAATGTTTATAAAGTAAAATTTTATTTTGAAAACAATAAGTGGTTAACCCTGCAACAGGACTGTTTTCTCCCAAGTTACATAAAAATTTCAAAAATGGCTATAACTGAGGCTGGGCGTGTTGGTTCATGCCTGTAATTATAGCACTTGCGAAGTGGAAGCAGGTGAATTGCTTGAGCTCACAGGTTTGAGACCAGCCTGAGCCAGAGGGTGAGATCTTTTCTCTAAGAATAGCAGGTGTTGTGGTGGGTACCTGTAATCCCAGCTACTCAGAAGGCTGTAGCAAGAGAATCACTTGAGCCTAAGAGTTTAAGGTTGCCGTGAGCTATGACACCATGGCACTCAACTAAGGGCAACAAAGGTCTAAAAGAAAAGAGAAAGAAAGAAAACTACAATTGGAAAGATATAACGATAGACTTGCCGTGAATAGAAAAAAGTCGTAGAAAAACTGTTGAATCAATTACCACGACCCATAATTTCTCTCTTTTGAGAGATCTGAGAAATTTTAAGAACTATTGTTTGGTGCAATTACTCAATTAAATTTCATAATATGCACATGTAACATAAAATATATTAAGATAATGATTGTTCTTAACAGGGAAATATCCACAAATGCCACCATCTGATTTCAAGATAGCTCAAGACATTAAAGAAGAATGGTGAATTCTTGTATAAACGTTTCAATCAGCAATTGCCTACATAAGCTTTGTAAAGGATCTATTTGAAAACAAACAAATAAAATTTCACATGTCCATTTGCTGGCCCTCTGGTCCTCATAGTAGCTTTGTCCATAGTCATCTCATCTTCTGTGTAACATAAGGTAATAATAGCATCACCAGATACCACTGGTGGTCTTTTTTTTTTTTAAATCCATTTCCATACTTCTTTTAGCCCCTCATGTAAAAATTTAAGCCAACTACTGTACTAGAAAGGTATATTTCAATCAGTGAAACTCACTTTTCTTTGCAAACCACAAACGTATTCATGAGGTTTTCATCCATAGATTGGATTAATATTGAAAATATTGGTGGGGGACTAATGAAAAAATGATAGTTATAAAAGAACAATATAGGCTAGCAACAGGTTAAATAGCTTTATAGAGTAAAAATAAATAAATGTGGGAGGATGAGCATCATATGGCATCATGAATAAGAGATTTGAATTTACCTGAACTTTAGTATCCATAGGACACTAAATATTTTAAACAGCATAAAGGGATTCTTTTTTTTTCTATAAAAAGTGGGTATAATTCACTCCACAACACATGCAACTATACATATATACATGTACCACAATTTGTTAATCCATTCATGGGTCCATGGGCAATTGGGCTGTTTCCACGTCTTGGCAATTATGAATTGGGCTGCAATAAATATTCTGGTGCAGATGTGTTTTTTTGTGAAATTATTTTTGATCTTCTGGGTATATACCTAGTAGAGGAATTGTGGGAACAAGCGTTAGGTCTGCTTTTAGTTCCTTGAGTATTCTTCAAACTTCTTTCCAAAAAGTCCATATTAGCTTGCATTCCCACCGGCAGTGTAGAAGTTTTCCCTTCACTCCGCATCCAGGCCAACATCTGTAGTTTTGGTATTTTGTTATGTGAGTTATCTTAGTGGAGTTAGATAATATGTTTTGCTTTGTTTTGTTTTGTTTTCTGAGGCAGAGCCTCAAGCTGTCGCCCTGTGTAGGTGCTGTGGCATCACAGCTCACAGCAATCTCCAACTGCTGGGCTCAAGCGATTCTCCTGCATCTGCCTCCCAATTAGCTGGGACTATAGGTGTCCACCACAAAGCCCAGCTATTTTTTGGTTGCAGCCATCATTGTTGTTTGGTCGGCCCAGGCTGGATTCTAACCCGCCAGCTCAGGTGTATGTGGCTGGCGCCCGACCCGCTTGAGCCACAGGTGCCAAGCCAAGTTAGATGATATCTTAAAGTGGTTTTGATTTGCTTTTCTCTGATGATTAAAGATGAGCATTTTTTCATGTGTTTGTAGTCCATACACCTGTTTTCTTCAGTGAAGTTTCTGTTCAGATCTCTTGCCCACATAGAAATGGGGTTATTTGTTCTTTTCTTATTGATTAGTTTGAGTTCTCTGTGGATTTTAGTTATCACACCTTTGTTGGAAGATTCACTGCAAAAATCTTCTCCCAAATGAAGGCTGTCTGTTTGCCTTACCTACTGTGCTCTGGCTCGTGCAGAATCTTTTTACTATGATCAGATCCCAGTAATGTATATTGGGTGTTGCTTCAATTCCCCAGGGTGGGGGTGTCTTCCTCATAAAATATTCTCCCAGACCAATTTCTTCAAGTGTTTTCCCTGCACTCCTTTCTAGTATTTTTATAATTTCATGTCTTAAGTTTGAATCTTTTATCCAGTGAGAATCAATTTTTGTTAATGGTGGAAGACAAGAGTCCAGTTTCAGTCTTCTACAGGTTGCCAGCCAGTTCACAAAACACCACTTGTTAAATAGGGAATCTTTACCCCACTGAATGTTTTTGATAGGCTTATCAAAGATCAAATGCTGATAAGTAGCTGGGCTCATCTCTTGGTTCTCTATTCTGTTCCAACAATCTACCTCTCTGGTTTTGTGCCAATACCGTGCAGTTTTGATCACTATAGATTTATAGTATAGCTTGAAGTCTGGTAACATAATGTCTCCTGATATGTTTTCATTTCTTTCTTTAATAGTATTTTTTTAATTATTAAATCATAGCTGTGTACATTCATGCGATCATGGGGCACCATACACTGGTTTTATAGACCGTTTGACACATTTTCATCACACTGGTAAACATAGCCTTCCTGGCATTTTCTTAGTTATTGTGTTAAGACATTTACATTCTACATTTACTAAGTTTCACATATAGCCTTGTAAGATGCACCACAGGTGTAATTCCGCCAATCACCCACCCTCTGCCCAACTCCCCACTCCTTCCCTGAGTAATGCATTGGGTATTTGAAGTTTTTCTGATTCCATTAAAATGAAGCACTATAAAGGGATTGCATTAAATCTGTAGATTGCTTTGGGTAGTATGGACATTTTAACAATGTTGATTCTTCCCAGTCATGAGCATGGTATGTTTTTCCATTTGTTAGTATCTTCAGCTATTTCTTTGCTCAGAGTTTCATAATGCTTTTTATAGAGATCTTTCATGTCCTTTCTTAGGTAAATTCCCAAATATTCCATCTTTTTTGGCAGTACGGTAAAAGCAATAGAGTCCTTGACTATATTTTCAGCTCGACTATTGTTGGTACATATAAAAGCTACTGATTTGTAAGTATTGATTTTGTATCCTGAGATGCTGCTGTGTTTCTTGATCACTTCAAGAGTTTTGTAGTTAAGTCCCTGGGATTTTCCAGGTATAGGATCATATCATCAGCGAAGAGTGAGAGTTTGATCTCCTCTGACCCTATCTGGACACTCTTAATTGCCTTCTCTTGTCTGATTGCTATGGCTAAGACTTCCATTAGTATGTTGAATAGCAGTGGAAACAATGGATATCCTTGCCTGGTTCTGATCTGAGTGGAAATGTTTTCAGTTTTACTCCATTCACTCTGATACTGGCTGTGAGTTTGCTGAAGATGGCCTCTATCAGTTTAAGAAATGGCCCATCTAAGCCTATTTTCTTAAGTATTCTAATCATGAAAGGATGCTGGATATTATCAGAAGGTTTTTCTGCATCAATTGATAGAATCATATGGTCTATGTTTTTAATTGTATTTATGTGACATATTATATTTATAGATTTACATATGTTGAACCAACCTTGTAACTCTGGAATAAAACTGACTTGATCATGGTGTATAATTCATTTGATGTGTTGTTGAATTCTGTTCATTAAGATCTTATTCAATATTTTTGCATCAATATTCTTTAATGATATTGGTCTATAATTTTCTCTCTTTGTTGGTTCCTTTCCTGGTTTTGGGATCAGGGTGATATTTGCTTCATGGAATGTGTTAGGAAGTATTCCTTCTTTGTTCCTTAAAAACCTATTCTATGTTTTGGAATAGGTTATGTAATATAGGTACTAGTTTCTGTTTAAAGGTTTGGTGGAATTCTGATGTGAAGCCATCTGGTACCGGCTTTTTCTTTATTGGGAGATTTTGTATAGTTGTTATTTCAGTGATTGATATAGTTCTGTTCAGAATTTCTACTTCTTTCTGATTGAGTCTAAGAAGGTGGTGTGCTTCCTGGTATTGGTCTATTTCCTTCAGATTTTCATATTTCTAAGAATAGAGTTTTTTGTAGTAATCATTGAGGAATTTTTTGTTTTCTGAGGTGTCTATTGTTATTTCTCCTTTATCATTTCTTTTTTTTTCTTTTTTTATTAATATTAAATTATAGCTGTGTACATTAATGTGGTAGTGGGGCACCATATATTGGTTTTATAAACAGTTTGACACATTTTCATCACACTGGTTAACATAGCCTTCCTGGCATTTTCTTAGTTATTGTGTTGAGACAATTATATTCTACATTTACTAAGTTTCACATGTACCCTTGTAAGATTACTCCTTTATCATTTCTGATTGATGATATCAGAAATTTTACTTTTATGGTTCTGGTTAGCTTAGCCAAAGGCTTATCAATTTTATTAATCTTTTCAAAAAACCAACTTTTTGTTTTGTTGATCTTCTAAATGATTCTTTTGTTTTCATTTTCATTTAATTCTGCCCTGATTTTAGTTATTGCTTTTCCTCTTGTGGGTTTGGGGTTTGAATATTCTTCTTTTTCCAGTTGGTTGAGGTGACCCATCAAGTTGTTGGCTTCCTCTTTTTCTGTTTTCTTGATGAAGGCTTTCAATGCTACAAATTTCCCTCTTAGGACTGCCTTTGTGGTATCCCACAGGTTTTCATAATTTGTGTCTTCATTATCATTTAGTTCCAACAATTTGGTGATTCCCTTCTTAATCTCATCTTTGGTCCAGCTATCATTCAGCCTAAGATTATTTAGTTTCCATGACTTAGTTTGAGCATGAAGATTCCTTTTGCTGTTGAGTTCAACTTTTATTCCATGGTAATCTGAGAAGATGCAAGGAATAATTTCTATACTTTTGAATTTGCTGAGGTTAGATTTGTGTCTAACCTAAGATATGATCAATTTTGAGGATGATCGTGGGCTGATGAGAAAAATGTATATTCAGATTCATTAGGATGAAATGTTCTATAGAGGTCTGTTAATTCCAGTTGTTCTGTTGTCAAGTTTAAGTCTAATATTTCTTTGTTTAGTTTCTTCTTGGAGGATCTGTCCAAAACTGTCAAAGGGGTGTTAAAATCTCCAACTACTATCGTGCAAGAAGATATCAAGTTGTTCATATCTGTTAGGGCAGTGGTTCTCAACCTTCCTAATGCTGTGGCCCTTTAATACAGTTTCTGTGGGTCGTGACCCACAGGTTGAGAACCACTGTGCTAGGGTTTGCTTTATAAATTGAGGCACATTCTGGTGGGTGCATAAATGTTAATTATCAAAAATCTCTTCATGTTGAGTGTGTCTCTTGAGAAATATGTAGTTACCATCCTTATCTTTACTTTTGTCAGTTTAAAGCCAATTGTTTCTGCAAATAAAATTTCAACCCTTGCTTTTTTTTTTATTTCCATTTGACTGTATTATAGATGTCCGTCCCTTTACCATGAGTCTATTTTTATCCAAAGGTAAGATGAAATTCTTCTATGCAGCACATATGTGGACTGAGTTTATATATCCAGTAAGCCAACCTGTGCCTCTTCAGAGGACAATTTAAACCATTCATGTTATTTGAGAAGACTGATAAGTTTAGTGTTGTTTTGGGTGTCATGTTTTTCAAATGTCCAGTGTGGGACTACAGGTGCTTGCCCAACACCCAGTTATTTTTTGGTTGTAGTTGTCATTGTTGTTTGGCAGGCCCGCCAGCTCTGGCGTATGTGGATTCAAACTTGCCAGCTCTGGTGTATGTGGCTGGTGACTTATCCGCTTGAGCTACAGGTGCTGAGCCTGTTTTTGGAGAACTACTATTTGGATTGCAATTTCTAATGTTTCTTCCATTCTATTCATCTTATTTGCCATCCATATTTTGAATGCTATTTTTGACATTTGTGACATTTGTTTATGCATGGCATCTTCAGTTGTATATCCTGTTGTATCTCAGGTGTATCTCCTGTATCAAGCCTGTTTTGATGGTCGATAATCATCCTCTTCTGGCTTGAAAGTTTTCAGCTGAGAGATGTGCAGTCATTCTAAGATTTCTCCCTTTGCAGGTAATGCTTTTCTTAAGCCTGGCTGCTTGCAGAATTTTCTCCCTCATGTTAACTTTGGCAAAGTTAATTACTATGTGTCTTGGAGATGCTTTATTTGGATTGAGTCTTGCTGGGGTTCTGAAACTGTCTGCTATCTGAATTTGCATATCTATTGCCATGCTTGGGAAATTCTCCTTCATTATCTCTTGGAGTAGAGCATCTGTAACTTCAGAACCATCCTCTTCTCCTTCAGGAATCTCTGTAAGATGAATGTTTGTTCTTTTGAAGTGATTCCACAACTCTCTCAGGGAATGATCAGTTTTGCTCTCCATTTGTCCGCCTCCTTGAGTGTTTGAGAACGTTCAACAACTTTGTCTTCAATTTCAGAGATCCTTTCTTCTGCCTGGTCAACTCTACTACTGAGGGATTCTCATGTATTTTGGAACTCTGCAAATAACTTTTTCATTTTATTGGGCTCTGCTGTCACTTTTCTCATTATCTTCATGTCTTTGGTGACTTTCTCTTTCAATTCATTAATATTTTTCTTTTATTATTTATTTATTTATTTATTTTGAGACAGAGTCTTATTATGGTACACTTGGTAGTGTACCGTGGCATCACAGCTCACAGCAACCTTCAATTCTTGGGCTTAAGTGATTCTGTTGCCTCAGCCTCCCAAGTAGCTGGTACTATAGGCACCTTCCACAATGCACGGCTATTTTTTCTTTCTTTCTTTTCTTTTCTTTTTTTCTGTAGTTGTCATTATTGATTTTAGCTGGCCTGGGGTGGGTCTGAAATGGCAAGCCTCGATGTATGTGGCCGGCATCCTACTCACTGCACTATGGATGCCACCTGAATTCATTAATTTTTCTTGAGACAAGTTTAGAAATACTCTTTGGGTTTCAATTTCTAACTTTTCTTCCATTCTATACATCTTATTTACCATCCACATTAGGGATTCTATTTTTGACATTTGTGCCATTTGTCTATGCATGGCATCTTTAGTTCTATCTTCTTTGTCATTCCTTGGGGGAGTTGATTTACTCTGATTTTTCATGTTGCCAGAGTTCTTCTGTTGTTTCCACCCCATGTTTATTTTCCATCTTTTGGTTATTAAAACTGGTATGGGGAGATTTAATTGGTGGTCCCAGGTAGTAGAGTTAATCATCTCCTTGCAAAAGCACTAGGCTTTGTAATTGTGGCTTATTCTCTACAATCTTACAAAGCCCCCTTTCAGAGTTTTGGCTGGAGACTCTAGGAACCTACTTGGTGAGATAGCACAAGCTGGCTCTGTTTTGAAATCAGCCAACCTAAACCCTATCCTAAGAAGTCACGGTATTAGGTGTAAATCTCAGCTGGGGAGAGATACAGATTGCTGCAGCACCCTGCCTCCACCATTCATTTCTTTTCCTCTACAGAACTTCATAGGTCAACTTCAGAATGCCCCTGGGTAGATAGCCCTAGATGCACGTTCCAATCAAATTGTATCCAGCAGTACAAACTATGCTCAGCAGAGTGAGATCCAAGGGTCTCCAACTGTGGATAGAAATCTGCAGTCAGTTCTGTCCCACAACAGAAAGCATGGGGCCCGATTCCCTCTGGCGAGCTCCAAATTGCCTGCCAAAAGTCCCAACTAGGCATCCCAACAATGCCCTTGTCCCCAGGGCACAATCAATGCCAGGAGTCTGGAACCCTGCCTGCCAGGCTCAGTTCCCACCGGGCATCTGTGCCTCTGCTTGCCAGCTTAATTGGAGCTGGGGGTCTTCGCCCCTGCCTGTTGGAGTCAGTCAACACCAGCCTCCACATTTCTGCTTGCCAGCTCATTTAAAGCCCAGAGATCATGCTCCTGCCCACAGGGCTGAGTCCACACCCAGCAAGCCTCTGCTCACAGGCTCAGTTGGAACCAGGGATCCTTGCTCACTCCCGCCAACCTCAGTCCACACAGAGACTCCATGTCTCTGCTCACAGGCTCAGTTGGAGCTTGGGATCCTCACCCCACCTGCTGAACTCAAGAGTCTACACTGGGCAACCACTGTCCTGCTTGTGGTCACCATCAGAGCTGGGGGTTCTGCACCTCGTCCCACCAGACACAGCCCGAACCAGGGGTCAACACGACTTCTGGCTGGGCAAAGTCATAACCAGAGGACTGCTCCTCTTCCCTCCACATGTCCCTTTCTTCCCATGCCCTCTTTCTTCCCCACTAGTCACAGATTATGTCCTGATGTTTGGTGGTCCACACTATGCCCAGATCTCTCAGGAAAAGGACAAAGAGTCTGGGCTCGGCAGGGGCAGAACTTTAGATCACCATGTGAGGGGGGATGGGTGGAGTGTGTGTTCAGAATTGCAAGAAAAATATTTGCTCAATTTTATGCTGGGCTGGGTGGTGTCTAGGTTCACAAGTGGGACCTCCCTGAAGAAGGAGACTGCTGTATAGCAGCTCTTTTCAGTGAGGTAAAATGGGAGGCCTTTTGTCCTGTGCTTGCTTCCAGAGAGCCTGCAGCAAGCCTCCTGCTTGGGGGAGGGCTCTCCCATTCTCTAGGTGATAGGCTTTGTGCTTGTAATTTGATTTATTTCCTTCCTTCCTTCCTTCCTTCCTTCCTTCCTTCCTTCCTTCCTTCCTTCCTTCCTTCCTTCCTTCCTTCTTTCTTTCTTTCTTTCTTTCTTTCTTTCTTTCTTTCTTTTTGAGACAGAGTCTCACTTTATTGGCCTTGGTAAAGTGCCCTGACATCACAGCTCACAGCAACCTCCAACTCCTGGGCTTAGGCAATTCTCTTGCCTCAGCCTCCCGGGTAGCTGGGATTACAGGAATCAACCACAATGCCTGGTTTTTTTGTGTTGTTGCAGTTTGGCTAGGGCCAGAATCGAATCTGCCACCCTCGGTGTATGGGGTCAGCACCCTACCCACTGAGCCACAGGCACCACGCTATAATTTGTTTTCTTAAGTGCTCTTCTTTGGAATCACAGCTTGCCAAACTTATTTCTTGGCTCAGCTCCACACCTTTGGTTTCATAGAGTCTGATTCTGTCCAGTTTTTCTCCATCTTGTCAGGAGCCTTGGCCATACATCCCTAACTTGTGCCCTTTAAGTGAGAACTCCCCTCCTTCTCCCCCATTTCCTTTACCGTAAAGTGAATGGAATTAATTTTTTCTCTTAGATGGTATGCGTTAGATCATCTGCTGGCTTCATAATAAAATTTAGTACATTGGATACTTGTTTGTCCATTCCTGAGATACTTTACTAAGAAGAATGTAACTTCATCCAGGTTAATAGAAAAGATGTAAAAGCACTATCTTTACTTATAACTGAATAGTTATCCATGATTGATACACACACACACACATAAACTCACATATCAATCACAGTTTTGTAATCCATTCCTGAGTTGGGCATTTAGGTTGCTTCTATATCATCTCGACAATTGTAAATTGAGCTGTGATAAACAATTTAGTGCAAATGTCTTTATGATAAAATGATTTCTTTTCTTCTGGGTAGATGCCTCATAGTGGGATTTGGGGGTCAAATGGGAGGTCTAATTTGTGTACTTTGAGGATTCTCCATAGATTTTTCCAAAGAGGTTAGCTTGCAGTCCTACCAACAGTATAAAAGTGTCCCTCTCTCCACCCATGCCAGTATCTGCAACTGCTGGACTTTGTGATATAGGTTATTCTGATCAGGGTTATGTGATATCTCAGGGTGGTTTTGATTTGAATTTCTTTGGTGATTAGGAATGATGAGCATTTTTGCCTATTTTTTTGCCATTCATCTGTCTTCCTCAGAGAAGGTTCTGCTCATGTCTTTTGCCCAGTGATAAACAAGATTGTTTTCTCCTTTTTTGTTGATTAATAGGGGTTCTCTATCCATCCTGGTTATCAAGCTTTTGTAAGATTCATAATATTCAAGTATCTTTTCCCATTCTGAAAAGTGTCTATTTGCTTTAATTCTTGTGTCCTTAGCTGTGCAAAAGCTTTTCAGTTTAATCAAGTCCCATTTGTGTATTTTTGTTGTTGTGATTACCACTAATGTCTTCTTCATAATAAAATCTTTCCCCAGGCCAACATCCCTAAGAGGTTTCCCCACACTTTCTTTAGAGTTTGTATGACATGCATGTCTTAGATTTGAATCTTTTATCCATCTTGAATCAATTTTTGTATATGGTGAAAGATGTGGGTCCAATTTCAATCTTTTACATGTGGTTATCCAGTTCTACCATCACCATTTGTTGAATGGGGGCTTTTTGCATTTGTTTGGTTTGTTAAAGATCAGATGGCTCTAAGAGATTGGTTTTATCTGTTTATCATTTTCTATTCTCTTCCAAATGTCTATGTTTAGATTTTTGTGCCAATACCAGGCTGTTTTGATCACTGTCGACTTGTAATGTAACCTAAAGCAGTTTTTTTATGACTAAAAATTGCCTTGGCTATATGCTTTTATTTCTGGTTCTGTACAAAACAAACAGTTATTTTTTCTAGTTCCTCAAAGTATGATGTTGGTGTTTTAATCAGGATTTCATTGAATCTGTAAATTGATTTGGGTGGTATAGACATTTTAACAATGTTGATTCTTCCAAGCCAAGATCATTTTATGTTCTTCTGTGGAAGGCTGACACCACAGCATCTATCTTGTAGGCCAAGTGCTATTTCCGGTACTAACAGACTTAAGTTTCTATTTCCCTGCAAACGCCAGGCCTCTTCTCGTAAATCACATGAGCAAAACTTGGAAGCTTGCTGTTTGGAACTTATCTACACCAAGGCTGGGTTGCTTGGATACCTGGTGACGTAAACCTCCTCTTTCACCTACCCTTATATACCCTGGAAGAACTTTGCAATAAACGAGACTTGATCAGACTCCTGTCTTGTCTCCATTCTTCGCGCTCCTTTCCCCTTTTTCATTCTCACCCCCTCCTCCAGGTATCCCTGTCGACTGACCTGCGGGCCGGGTCATTCTTCCATTTGTTAGGTTTCATGAATTTCTTAAGGTTTCATAAGTCTCCTTGTAGAGATCCTTCACCTCTTTTTTAAGGTATATTCCAAAGTATTTCATTTTCTTTGAGTCTACTGTGAAAGGAATTGAATCTTTGATTAGCTTCTTGACTCGGCTGTTATTGGCATATACAAAGGCTACTGATTTGTGAACACTGTTTTTATACCCTGAGATGTTACTATATTTCTTGATTACTTCCATGAGTCTTGTTGTTGAGTCTCTGGGGTTTTCTAAGTATACGATCATATTCTGGTCAACGAACAAGAATTTGATATCCTCTTCCCTCAATTGGGTGCCCTTTATATCCTTCTCTTGCTGATTGCATTAGCTACAACTTCCAGCAGCACTATGTTGAATAGTAGTGGCAATAGTGGTAAACAGAGGACATACTTGTTTGGTTCCTTTTCTAAGTGAAAAGACTTTCACTTTTACTCTATTTAGTATATTAGTTGTGGGTTTGTCTTATATGTCATATTCAGCATAGGGTTGTTCTTCAATCAGTTTAAGAAATGTGCCACCTATATTCTTAAGTGTTCTTTTTTCCCCCACTACAAAACTTTATTTCTAATTAGAATAGAATACCATCTCAGATCTCTTCTACAAAAATGAAAACGGCCCCCAATATAACACAGCCTGTTCACTCACTTCAAGACCTATATACACGGAAGTTGTTTTCTGTTTGTTTTTTTTTCTTTCTTTTTAATTTTTTTGGTTCTTTTTGATTTATTACTATTATTTCTTAAAAACAAATTCAGTGTTCACATTTCTATAAAGAATTAACCCAGGCGGCGCCTGTGGCTCAAGGAGTAGGGCGCCGGTCCCATATGCCGGAGGTGGCGGGTTCAAACCCAGCCCCAGCCAAAAAAAAAAAAAAAAAAAAAAAGAATTAACCCAGTTTCAGGAAACCCTGCCCTGGCAAGGTAGGTAAGCAGTGCTTTCCCTGCCCACATCTAGTTTGATTTCCTGCCCTGATGCTTCAAGGTGCCCAGAAAGGCAGTAGCCTCTGGAAGAGTAAATCTATGCATGCAACATGCTTCAAGGCCAGGTGGTCAGTAAGCTTTCAAGAAAGCAGAGGGAAAGACTAGCTAACTGTGAAACTTTAAAAAATATATATTCATATACTTCAGCATGTGCCTGATGAGATATCAGGAGAACAAGAGCTGGAAAACATGTCATCCAGGCTTCAGGAGGCAGCGTCTTCCTCACACCCACCGGGTACATAGACATTGGGAGTGTGGGGACAAAGTCTGGCTCTTCCACTGGAGGCGGGAGACTTGCCCAGCTTCCTAGTTCATGTTTGACTCTTTCCTCTAAAACCTATGCTGAGTCCTTGACTGCACATAGGGTTGCACAAACGTTCAACTTGCATACAAAAAAAGTACAAAAGCAACTGGAATATAAAAGTTTTCATACTATATGGCCATCTGTTCAAGTCTATCTTGGAAACCTGTAACAGATATTTAAATACTACAGTGAAAAGTCATCTTCATACACTTTTTTAAAAACATCCGAAGTCATCTGCTAAGATTAAGTGTGTAAAAAAAAAATCAGTTCCCCACCCATTACCCTCCCTGCACCCTGACTTCCCCCCTCCCTTCTGTAATGGGTGGGGCACACCCACGGTGCATCTTAGAATGGGTACAGGCGAAAGCTACTAAATGCAGAATACAAATGTCTACATACAATAACTAAGAAAATGCCACGAAGGCTATGTTGACCAGTTTGATGAGAATATTTCAGATTGTATATGAAACCAGCAATTGTACCCCTTGATTGCACAAATGTACACAGCTATGATTTAACAATAAAAAAAAAAAAGAAAAAAAATCAATTCCCTTTGAGGGCACTTTGTCCTTTGAAGAAGAAGGGGTGAGGGAAGGAGGGCGACGGGCCAGTCAGCTAATTTT
Organism: Nycticebus coucang; assembly: GCF_027406575.1. NCBI lineage: Eukaryota > Metazoa > Chordata > Mammalia > Primates > Lorisidae > Nycticebus > Nycticebus coucang. The sequence goes on from NC_069785.1 coordinate 88,126,155, forward strand.
CCAGCCACAGGTAAGCTTCCATGGAAGCCTTGCTGCTTTCGGCATAGTCATACAAGAGCTCCTCTCCAGCCTCGATGTTTCAGGAGGCGATGAGGATGAGGTGAGGTAATGCCGTCCCTGTTGTGCAGTTTGGTTTGTCAATTCCCACACTTGCTGTAATTGATCAGCCTTCGCAGACGATTTGTCTCTCCAGTTACATCCACACAGTAGGTTTTGCTCAGATACTGGAAATAGTACATTTAACAGCCTATGGAGGGGTCTTGTACATACAGAGCCTCCCGCTTCTTGGCATCGGTGATTTCGATGGGGTCCCTGTGGTATTCCACCACAAAGTCGCCCCAGGAGAAATGCTTGGTGGCTATCACACCCCTGCCTTTGCCATCAATGAGGTCAATCTTCATGCCTTCTTCTTTCCCACTTTCGATCAATTCATCTATTCTTTTTCTTTCTTCTGACTGCAGCTCAGCTTTGCTCTTCCTGTAGCTCCTTCGAACAGGGTAGAAGTCTGTGAGCTTGCATTTCTGTTGTGTTCTTCCTTGAGCTTTCTCGCGAGGGGTCTGTTTGCCCTTGACGGGCTTTTTCAGAGCTTGCTTGGCAACTGCTGCATTGATAGAATCAGCAGACCAGGTTGGAGTTTTTGGAGGCTCTGCAGCTTCAGACTTTTGGTTTGGAAAAGGTGCCAGGGGACCTTTTCTGACATTTTTGATCTTCTGTTCTTCAGACTTCATGGTATTCCATATTGCATTTCCAGGATTTCTTATCTCTTCTCGCCGCCTGTAGATTTCATCTAATGGTTTCCCCTGGCATTTGACATCGTGATGTGCAACTGAGTTTTCTTCCTGAAAGGGGTAACGCGCTCCAGAGAATTTGTTTGGACTCCTGTGGAAATAAATCTTTGATTGCCCAGGAAATACGTTCTCCCTGTGGCTGTGGAGCCTGCACCGCCCCTACGCTCCACTGTCTTTAGGCTCCGGGCGGTCGCTGCCACCACCGTGGCCTCCACTGCGCCGGGTTTGAACATATTCCTGCCTGCAGCCCAGACCAGACCATGGAGGCGCGCCCTGCGCCTTCGCCACTGCAGCCGAGCCACCACCGCTGCCACTGCAGCTGCAGAAGCCACCAGCGCCACCGCGGTGCCCTGGGAACGGCAGGCGGTGCCTCAAGGCACCCCCTTCCCTCAAGGCTTGCAAGGCAGGCCCTGGCTCCCACGCACTGTGGCAGCCCTGGGCCACCTGGAATGAGGCTCACAGGGAGGGAGGCGCTGGCGGCGTGTCCTCAGTGGCCCTCCCTCCCGCTATCCGGCTCCCACCTCAGGAGTATCTTCAGTGTTCTTGTTAGAAAAGGCTACTGAGTGTTATCAAATTCTTTTTTTTTTTTTTTTTTTTGCAGTTTTTGGCCAGGGCTGGGTTTGAACCTGCCACCTCTGGAATATGGGCCTGGCGCCCTACTACTTTGAGCCACAGGTGCTGCCCTGTTATCAAATTCTTTTTCTACATTTATTGGAAGGATCATATGGACTTTTTTTTTAATTATTAAATCATGGATGTGAACATTAATGTGGCCTTTGTTTTTGCTTCTGTTAATATGGTGAATTACATTTATGAATTTGCATATGTTAAACCAGCCTTACATCCCTAGAATGAAACCTACTTGATTGTGGTATATAATTTTTTTTAATGTATTGCTGTAATCTATTGGGTAAGAAGTTACTGAGTATTTTTGAATCAATATTCATTAGTGAAATGGGTCTCTAATTCTCCTTTTTAGTTGGGTCATTTTCTGGTTTTGGTATCAGGTGATATTTGGTGATATTTGGTGATATTTGGTTCATAGCACATGTTAGGGAAGGTTAGGGAAGGTTAACCTTCCCTAACCCTAGGGAACCTTAGGGAAGGTTCCTTTCTTCTCAATGTTTTGAAAAGGGTTCTGTAGCATAGGTACAAGTTTATCTTTGAGGGTTTTATAGAATTGTGGTGTGAAACCACCAGGTCTAGGACATTTTTGTGTTGGAATATTTTTTATTGTTTCTTGGTGTTAGTGCTTGATCTGTTCAAGAGATCTATTTCTTCCTGGTTAAGTCTAGGGAGACAGTATGATTCCAGGTATTGGTCCATTTCCTTCTCATTGTCAAATCTGGGCATATAGTTTCTTGTACTAGTCAGAGATAATTTTCTTTCATCTCAGTGGTATCTGGTGTTATTTCTCCTTTTTCACCTCTGATTGAGGTTACTAGAGCTTTTACTTTTCTATTTCTAGTAAATATGACCAAAAGTTTTTCTATTGTATTTATTTGCTAAAAATAATCAACTTTTTGTTTTGTTAATTTTCTGAGTGATTATTTTTTGTTTTTTCAGTTTCATTTATTTCTGATCTAACTTTGGTTATTCTGGTAGGTTTGGGATCGAATTGCTCTTCCTTTTCCATTTCTAAGATGATTCATTAGATTGTTTATTTGCTCTTTTTCTGTGTTTCGGATGTATGCATTGAATATGACAAATGTCTCTCTTAGGACTGCTTTTGCAGTATCTCACAAGTTTTGGTAACTTGTAGCTTCATAGTTGTTATGTTTGAGGAGTTTAATAATTTCATCCTGTGTCTCTTCCAGATGTTATTCAGCATAGGGTTGTTTAATTTCTATGCCTTTGTGTAGGGATGATAATTTTTTTGGAGTTAAGTTTTATCTTTATTGCCCTGTGGTCTGAGAAGATACAAGGTACAATTTCAATTTTTAAAGTTTTGTTGAGGTTTGATTTGTGACCTACATTATGATGTATTTTATAATACGTTCCATGGGCTGATAAGAAGAATGTATATTAATTTGTTTGGGGATGGTGTGTTCTGTATATGTCTATTAAGCCCATTTGTTCTATGATTGCATTTAAGTGCCTTGTTTAGTTTCTTTCTTTTATATATATATATATATTTTTTTTTTTTATTAAATCATAACTGTATACATTGATATGATCATGGGGCATCATACACTCGCTTCATAAACCATTTAACACATTTTTATCACAGTGGTTAACATAGCCTTTCCGGCGTTATCTCAGTTACTATGCCAAAACATTTACATTCTACATTTACCAAGTTTCTCAAATACCCCTGTAATATGCACCACAGGTGTGATCCCACCGATCCCCCTCCCTCTACCCACCCACCCGCTTTCCCACTTCCCCCTATTGTTAAGTTGTAGCTGGGTTATAGCTTTCATGTGAGAGTCCCAAATTAGTTTCATAGTAGGGCTGTGTACATTGGGTACTTTTTCTTCCATTCTCGGGATACTTTACTAAGAAGAATATGTTCCAGCTCCATCCATGTAAACATGAAAGAGGTAAAGTCTCCATCTTTCTTTAAGGCTGCATAGTATTCCATGGTATACATATACCACAATTTATTAATCCATTCGTGGATCGATGGGCACTTGGGCTTTTTCCATGACTTAGCAATTATGAATTGGGCTGCAATAAACATTCTGGTACAAATATCTTTGTTATGTTGTGATTTTTGGTCTTCTGGGTATATGCCCAGCAGAGGAATTACAGGATTGAATGGCAGATCTATTTTTAGATCTCTGAGTGTTCTCCATATATCTTTCCAAAAGGAATTTATTAATTTGCATTCCCACCAGCAGTGCAGAAGTGTTCCCTTTTCTCCGCATCCACGCCAACATCTCTGGTCTTGAGATTTTGTGATATAGGCTAGTCTCATTGGAGTTAGATGATATCTCAAAGTAGTTTTGATTTGCATTTCTCTGATGATTAAAGATGATGAGCATTTTTTCATATGTCTGAAGGACGTGCGCCTGTCTTCTTCAGAGAAGTTTCTCTTCAAATCTCTTGCCCAGCATGCAACGGGATCCCTTGTTTTTTTCTTTCTTTTTTTTTTTTATTAAATCATAACTGTATACAATGATATGATTATGGGGCATCATACACTCACTTCATAAGCCATTTGACACATTTTTATCACAGTGGTTAACATAGCCTTTCCGGCGTTATCTCAGTTACTGTGCCAAAACATTTACATTCTACATTTACCAAGTTTCGCAAATACCCCTGTAACATGCACCACAGGTGTGATTCCTCTGATTCCCCTCCCTCTACCCACACCCCCCTTTCCCACTTCCCCCTATTGTTAAGTTGTAGCTGGGTTATAGCTTTCATGTGAGAGTCCCAAATTAGTTTCATAGTAGGGCTGTGTACATTGGGTATTTTTTCTTCCATTCTTGGGATACTTTTCTAAGAAGAATATGTTCCAGCTCCATCCATGTAAACATGAAAGAGGTAAAGTCTCCATCTTTCTTTAAGGCTGCATAGTATTCCATGGTATACATATACCACAATTTATTAATCCATTCGTGGATCGATGGGCACTTGGGCTTTTTCCATGACTTAGCTATTATGAATTGGGCTGCAATAAACATTCTGGTACAAATATCTTTGTTATGTTGTGATTTTTGGTCTTCTGGGTATATGCCCAGCAGAGGGATTACAGGATTGAATGGCAGATCTATTTTTAGATCTCTGAGTGTTCTCCATATATCTTTCCAAAAAGAATGTATTAATTTGCATTCCCACCAGCAGTGCAGAAGTGTTCCCTTTTCTCCGCATCCACGCCAACATCTCTGGACTTGAGATTTTGTGATATAGGCTAGTCTCATTGGAGTTAGATGATATCTCAAAGTAGTTTTGATTTGCATTTCTCTGATGATTAAAGATGATGAGCATTTTTTCATATGTCTGAAGGCCGTGCGCCTGTCTTCTTCAGAGAAGTTTCTCTTCAAATCCCTTGCCCAGCCTGCGATGGGATCCCTTGTTTTTTTCTTGCTGATGCGTTTGAGTTCTCTGTGGATTCTGGTTATTAAACCTTTGTCAGAGATATACCCTGCAAATATCTTCTCCCATTCTGAGGGCTGTCTGCTTGCTCTGCTTACTGTGTTCTTAGCTGTGCAGAAGCTTTTTAGTTTGATCAAGTCCCAGTAGTGTATTTTTGAAGCTGCTTCAATTGCCTGGGGGGTTCTCCTCATGAAATACTCACCCAGACCAATTTCTTCAAGGGTTTTCCCTGCATTCTCCTCTAGTATTTTTATAGTTTCATGTCTTAAGTTTAAATCTTTAATCCAATGAGAGTCTATCTTAGTTAATGGTGAAAGGTGTGGGTCCAATTTCAGTCTTCTGCAGGTTGCCAGCCAGTTCACCCAGCACCATTTGTTAAATAGGGAATCTTTTCCCCACTGAATGTTTTTAATTGGCTTGTCAAAAATCAAATAGCGGTAAGTAGCTGGATTCATGTCTTGGTTCTCTATTCTGTTCCAGATATCTACTTCTCTGTTTTTGTGCCAATACCATGCTGTTTTGATCACTATCGATTTGTAGTAAAGTCTGAGGTCTGGTAGTGTGATTCCTCCTGTTTTGTTTTTATTTCTGAGTAATGTCTTGACTATTCGAGGTTTTTTCTGATTCCATATAAAACGAAGTAATGTTTTTTCAAGATCTTTAAAATATGACAGTGGAGCTTTAATAGGGAGTGCGTTGAAATTATATATTGCTTTGGGTAGTATGGACATTTTGATAATGTTGATTCTTCCTAGCCATGAGCATGGTATGTTTTTCCATTTGTTAACATTTTCAGCTATTTCTTTTCTTAGAGTTTCATAGTTCTCTTTATAGAGATCTTTCACGCCTTTTGTTAGGTAAATTCCCAAATATTTCATCTTCTTTGGCACTACTGTGAATGGGATAGAGTCCTTAACTGCTTTTTCAATTTGACTGTTGTTGGTGTATATAAAGGCTACCGATTTATGAATGTTGATTTTGTAACCTGAGACGCTGCTGTATTCCTTGATCACTTCTAGGAGTTTTGTAGTAGAGTCCCTAGTGTTTTCCAGATACACAATCATATCATCTGCGAAGAGCGAGAGTTTGATCTCTTCTGACCCTATATGGATACCCTTGATCGCCTTTTCTTCCCTAATTGCGGTGGCTAAAACATCCATTACAATGTTGAAAAGCAATGGAGACAATGGGCAGCCTTGTCTGGTTCCTGATCTGAGTGGAAATGATTCCAATTTAACTCCATTCAATATGATATTGGCTGTGGGTTTGCTGTAGACGGCCTCTATCAGTTTAAGAAAAGTCCCTTCTAGACCAATTTTCTTGATTGTTCTGATCATAAAGGGATGCTGGATATTATCAAAAGCTTTTTCTGCATCAATTGAGAGAATCATATGGTCTTTGTTTTTTAATTTGTTTATGTGCTGAATTACATTTATAGATTTACATATATTGAACCAGCCTTGAGACCCTGGGATAAAACCAACTTGGTCATGATGTATAATTTGTTTGATGTGTTGCTGGATTCTGTTTGTTAGGATCTTGTTGAATATTTTTGCATCTATATTCATTAGTGATATTGGTCTATAATTTTCTTTTCTTGTTGGGTCTTTTCCTGGTTTGGGGATCAGGGTGATGAATGCTTCATTGAACGTGTTGGGTAGTCTTCCTTCTTTTTCTACATTTTGGAACAGGTTGAGTAATATAGGTACTAATTCCTCTTTAAATGTTTGGTAGAATTCTGATGTGAAACCATCTGGTCCCGGGCTTTTCTTTTTAGGGAGGTTTTGTATAGTTGATGCTATTTCTGAACTTGATATGGGTCTGTTCAACATTTCCACTTGATTCTGGTTAAGTCTTGGAAGGTGGCGTGCTTCCAAGTATCGGTCTATTTCCTTCAGATTTTCATATTTCTGAGAATAAAATTTCTTGTAATATTCATTAAGGATTTTTTGGATTTCTGATGAGTCTGTGGTTATTTCGTCTTTGTTGTTTCTGATTGATGATATTAGAGATTTTACTCTTTTTTTCCTGATTAGGTTGGCCAGAGGTTTATCTATTTTATTGACCTTTTCAAAAAACCAGCTTTTTGATTTATTGATCTGTTGTATTATTCTTTTGTTTTCAATTTCATTTAATTCTGCTCTAATTTTGGTTATTTCTTTTCTTCTACTGGGTTTGGGGTTGGAATGTTCTTCCTTTTCCAGTTGCGTGAGATGTCCCATTAAGTTGTTAACTTCCTCTCTTTCCGTTCTCTTGAGGAAGGCTTGCAGTGCTATAAATTTCCCTCTTAGAACTGCCTTTGCAGTGTCCCATAGGTTCTGATAGTTTGTGTCTTCATTGTCATTTTGTTCCAAAAAATTGGTGATTTCTTTCTTAATCTCATCTCTGACCCAGCTATCATTCAGCATAAGGTTATTTAACTTCCATGTTTTTGTATGGGTATGCAGATTCCTGTTGTTACTCATCTCAAGTTTTATTCCATGATGGTCCGAGAAGATGCATGGAATTATTTCTATTCCTTTAAATTTACTGAGGTTAGACTTGTGACCTAAAATGTGATCAATTTTGGAGTAAGTTCCGAGGGCTGATGAGAAATATGTGTATTCAGTTTTGTTGGGATGAAATGTTCTGTAGATGTGTGCTAAATCTAAATATTGGATGGTTAGGTTTAAATCTAAGATTTCTTTGCTCAGCTTCTTTCTGGAGGAAAGATCCAACACTGCCAAGGGAGTGTTGAAATCTCCGACGATTATGGAGCTGGAGGAAATCAAGTTACTCATGTCTGTTAGAGTTTCTCTTATAAATTGAGGTGCATTCTGGATGGGTGCATAGATATTAATAATTGAGATCTCATCATATTGAGTATTACCCTTAACAAATATGAAGTGACCATTCTTGTCCTTCCTTACTTTTGATGGTTGAAAGCCTACTGTATCTGCAAATAAAATTGCAACACCTGCTTTTTTCTGATTACCATTTGCCTGAAATATGGATGACCATCCTTTCACCCTGAGTCTGTATTTGACTTTTAAGTTGAGATGTGACTCTTGTATGCAACAAATATCTGGCTTGAGTTTTTGTATCCAGTCAGCTAACCTATGCCTCTTTAGAGGACAGTTTAAGCCATTCACATTGATGGAGAGTATTGATAAGTGTGGTGGAATTTTGGGTATCGAGTTTTTCAAAGGTCTAGTGGACATTTTTAATCCTTTCGCCAGTGTGGAAGTTGGAGTTTGATCCGAAGTTTCTGAGTGAGTTTACTTTTGTGGTATAGGATTGGGTTGGTCATTGTGGAGGACAGGTCTGAGAACATCCTGAAGAGCTGGTTTACTTACGGCAAATTTTTTCAACATATGAATGTCATTGAAGTATTTAATTTCTCCATCATAGATGAAACTCAGTTTAGCTGGATACAAGATCCTAGGTTGAAAGTTTTTTTGCTTTAGGAAATTAAAAGTGATGACCAGCCAGTGAAGAGGCTGATGACCAGCCTCTTCTGCCTTGAAAAGTTTCAGCAGAGAGATCTGCAGTTATTCTAATATTCTTACCTTTGTACGTTATAGTTTTCTTTCGCCGGGCTGCTTTGAGAATCTTCTCTTTCATGTTAACTTTAGTGAATCTAATTCTGATATGTCTGGGGGATGACTTATTGGGGTTGAATCGTGCTGGGGTTCTGAAGCTGTCTGCTATCTGAATTTCAGTTTCTCTAGGCATGTCTGGAAAATTTTCTTTCATAATTTCATGCAGAAGGGCCTCTGTGCCCTCAGAGGCCACTTCATCGTTATCAGAAATCCCTATAATCCTTATGTTGCTTTTTTTTTAATTATCTGAGAGTTCTCTGAGTGAGTGATCCGTTTTTGCCCTCCATTTCTCTTCCTCTTTGAGAGATTGGGAGCGTTCGAAGACTTAATCTTCAATGTCAGAAATCCTTTCTTCTGCTTGCTCCATTCTGTTACTGAGGGATTCTACTGTGTTTTTCATATCTTTGAGGGCTGTAAGTTCTTGCTTCAGTGTGTCTAAGTCTTTGATGGTTTTGTCTTTAAATTCGTTAAATTCTTGAGACAATTTTTGAATTTCTCCTCGAATTCCTAATTCCATTTTATTAATCTTGTCTGCAATCCAAATTCTGAATTCGATTTCTGACATCTCAGCCAGTTGTTTATGAATGGGATCTTCAATCACATCTGCCGTATCTTTTCTTGGGGGGGTTGATCTATTCTGGTTATTCATGTTACCAAAGTTTTTCGGCTGATTCCGCCCCATGGTTATTTTACTCCCTTTGGTTTTTCCCCTGGGGTTTTATGGAGGGCCCGTACAGTGTTGCGGCCTGAGAAACTGGGGCCCTGTCTGGTGTGGTGGAGCAAAGTGGTTCTGTCTTGTTTTCAGCTGGTTTCTGTTCGATCCTATTGCAACTTCTACTCTGGCTTGAAGTCTCAGCTATGTGGAAAAATCAGCAATTAAGTCACCCCGCCCGCCCACCTCTGGCCCCAGTTGGAAAAGGAGAATCAAACCTTCCTACAATCGCACACCCAGGGCACTGCCTGAAAAGTCCTCAGTCTATTAGCCCAGTTCAAAAGGTCCAAATCAACTGTCTCAATCGGCACTTGTCTCGGGTGGGAGAGTTCAAGAGGTCTCTGGGAACTGGATCACAGGGGCCTGGTGACTCCTCTGACACGGCTCACCCCAGTGCAGCGTGGAGTCAGGAGGAGCCACCCCGCAAACAGAGCAGTCTAGGAAGGTTGACGTCTCCTTCCCCACTTTGCCCCTCCGTCGGACCCAGTCACTGGTATCTCTGCAGAAGGCTAACCCAGTTGCCTGCAGTGAACAGATACTCCAGGGGTTTGCACCTGCCTGAATCGCAAGGAAGTCTGCCAGGCCCCCGCAGACTGCCGCTATCTAGCAGGAGGAGATGGGGCCTGACATCTTTGAGTGTTTGATGCAGGTGATGGGAAGGAGGTGTTCACTCAGGCTTAGCCCCGTCCCTGATGGATGCTGCTAACAGAACAGAACAGAACGGAACAGACAACTTTGCGGGGTTCTGTCTCTGTTCCTGTCGAAATCGCCTACAGAAGACTGGCTGTTTTGAGTTCAAACGTCTTTGCTGCTGGAGATTTGCATCTGAACACCTCTCTGGGTCGGCCCCGCCCTGGAAGCTTCCCGTGTTTGTGAGCCGTGTCAGGAAATCCCCCGCTCACCGGTGGCCTCCTCTGGTTGCCCAGGGAGACAGGGGGTGTGGCCTCAGAATATCCAGAAGTGAGCATTCTGCCGTTAAAGAAAAAATGGCTGTTGATCTACCTCCAGGGAACTGCTGCTCTGGTGTGGGCACTCAGGCGACCCTTTTCTCCTCTGTCCCGCGCCCCAGAGTCAGCACTGAGCGGCCGCAGTTTGTGCTGGGTCCACACCACTCAAGAGATCCCCCAAGAATCAGAACTCTTGGGGGATGGGCCCCCAGACCCCGATTGGGAGTGGGGGGTGGAAGCTAGAGTTTCTTTCAGTTTTACGCAACACTACGGCCCAGGGAGGGCTCCTGCACTGCACCGCAGGGAAGTGCCACCAAGGCTTGATTTCCCCTCAGCAGAGTGCCCTCTCCTCACTCACGTGTCCCAGAGTCAGCGCTGACCTGACGCAGCTCAGGCACTGTGCACTCCCCTCGAGAAATCACCCAAGGATCCGAACTCCTGGGGTATAGGCCCTCAGACCCCAAGTGAGAGTAGGGGCTCTCAGCTCTCAGCGGGGAAGCTAGAGTCTTATTCAGTATTGTGCCTGCCCCGTAATGTTGCCCGGGGAGGGTTGCTGCACCTAATCCGCAGGAAAGTGCCACGAGGCGTGACTCCCCCTCAGCCCGGTGCCCTCTCCTCACTCGCGCGCCTCAGAGTCAATGCTGACCAGTCGCAACTCGGATACTGTCCACTCCCCTTGAGAAATCACCCAAGGATCCGAAGTCCTGGGGGACAGGCCTCCAGACCTCAGTGCGCGGGAGGGGAGCGCCGGGAGGATCCCCAAGTTTTATTCAGTTTTATGCCTGGCAGGAGAACGCCACGACACGCCAGTAGGGGAGGTAGGTCCAGTTTTTAAAGGTCTCTCCCGTGGAGTGTAGTGGGAGGGCCTTTAATTTCTGCCTGCTTGTTTAATTGTGGGGCTCTTGAGCCGGTCTCATGGGGTAGGGGGACTCCCGTCCGCTTGGTGGTGGATTTTGTACCTTTTGTTTGCGTCCTTGTGATCACAACTTGCCTCAGCGGTGTTGATGTGCGTTCTTCAACCTTCTCTCTTGGTGAGGCTCAAGTCCACCAGTATACATACTAAATTCCTGTCCCTTAACTCTCCTTCTGGATGGGAGCCTCTGTTGAAAGCTGGCTTCAGTCCGCCATCTTCCTTGTTTAGTTTCTGTTTAGATGATCTGTCCAGTTCAACCAGAGAGGTATTATAGTTACCAGCTATTATGGTGTTATAGTGCATCATATAGCTCAGACCAATCAATGCCTGCTTCATAAACTGGGAACATTTAACTTGAGTGTGTAACTATTTAGAATTCAAAATGTCCTCTTGAGGTATTGTTCCCTTGATCAGCATGAAGTGATTATCTTTATCTTTCTTAGTTTTAGTTGCTTTCAATCCACTTGTATCTGAAAATATGGTTGTGACCCATCCTTTCTTCTGGTTTCCATTTGCCTAAAATATTGTTTTCCAACCCTTTACTGTGAGTCTTGTTTTGATGTTTAAGGTTAGGTGTATCTCCTGGAGACAGCATATGGATGATTTGTGCTTTTATTCCAATCAAGCAGTCTGTGCCCCTTCAGTGGGAAATTAAATCCATTTACATTTATTGAGAGAATTGATAAGTGTGGTGGAGTTCTTTCATCTCATTTTGTGAAGGTCCATTGTTTAGTTTTATCCTTTGTGCCATTGTGGAAGCCAGGTTTTGTCTAGTTTGTGGTTGTTTGCTTTGATGATGGTCCATTGTGATGTTTGGTGTGCAGAATAGGTCTAAGTATTTCCTCTATAGCTGGTCTTGTTGTGGTGAATTTCCTCAATATTTACATATCAGTAAAAGATTTTATTTCTCCATTAATTTTGAAGCTTAGTTTAGCAAGATACAGAATTCTGGGCTGAAGATTATTTTGTTTAAGAAGGATAAATGTGGCTGACCATTCTCTTCTGGCTTAGAAAGTTTCAGCTGAAAAGTCAACTATCACCCTGCTAGATCTTGCCCTTTAGGTCAATTGGCACTTAATCTGGCTGCTTGCAGAATTTTCTCTTTTGTCTTGACTTTGGACATGTTCATTAAAATGTTTCTTGGAGATACTCTCTTTGTGTTGAGATTGCACAGAGTTTGATATCCCTCGAAAAGGAGTGTTTCAGAATCTTTAGTGATACTTGGGAAGTTTTCATTTATGATATCCTCCACACATAGGGCTTCCATTCCTTTGGAAAATTCTTTGTCCTCTTCAGGAATACTTGTAATTTGTATGTTTGAATGTTTCATGAAGTCTATAATTCTCTGAGCAAGTATTCTGCTTTCTCTCTCTTCTTTTGTGCCTCTTTAACTGGATTGGTTAGCTCAAGAGCTGCATCCTATAGCTCTCAGATTCTTTCTTCTCCATGGTCTAATCCGTTACTGATACTTTCTACTTCATCTTTAAGTTCCATGATTGATTCCTTTAAGTCCTTAAGCTATGCCATATCCTTTCTATATTCTTTATATCTTTTGCCCTTTTTTTGGTTCTGTTTTTCCACGTGCTCATCAATTCTTTTTTGTTTTTGCCATTCATATTTTAACTTCCCTTTCTATCATTTCCATTAATTCTTTCTTTGTGGAATGCCCTGTGGTTTCTACCTCATGTTCCTTTGGGGGATGCAGTTGCTGTAATCTGCTTTTTCCTTGTCTAGGCTCAGCACCTGTGGCTCAGGCAGCTACGACATCAGCCACAGGTGCTAGCCAAGACAAGAAATGAGGTTGTGGGTTTGAATCCAGCCCAGGCTCACCAAAAAACAATGACGGCTGCAATTCAAAAAATAGCCAGGCATTGTGGCAGGCACCTGTAGTCCCAGTTACTTTGGAGGAAGAGGATGGAGAATCGCTTGAGCCCAGGAGTTGGAGATTGCTGTGAGCTGTGATGCCACAACACTCTACCCAGGGCGACATATTGAGGCTCTGCCTCAAAAAATAAATAAATAAATAGAATAAATAAATAGGGGGTGAGAGCAAGATGGTGGCCGAGTAACAGCTTCCTTGCAGCTGGGCACCGTGAGTCTGGGGAGATAGGACTCCAGGCATCTCTGGCTGGTGGGATCTGCCTATCATCACCCCTGTGAGGATACAGAGAGTCAGCGAGAGACTTCTGGACCCCAAGAGGTGGACTAAAGAAGTGGAAAACCTGCAAGTGGTCACGTGCGTTCAATCAGTCTAAACCCCCCCCACCCCGCAACTGTAAATTCAGTAGCAGCAAGACTGCAAACCGGAAAGACCTTACCTGTGAACTGTTTTGGTGTCCTTGGTCTTGGCACTCAGTTGAACTGCCTTGGGGAGAGCCTGAGTGGGAATGTGGAGAACTTTGGCCATTGTCTAGGGCCCTAGTCTGAGCCGCTGAGCCAGACGGAGCTAATAGTGTTTGGCTGTGGGCCACAGGGAGCCATTGTGAGCGATCTGCCCCAGCAAGCTCCACCCTCAGGGTCGCAGAGCTAGAATTGGGGGGGAGCTGGTAACCCAGTGACCAAGTAGCCTAATGGTGAGGTCTGAGCTGCATTGCAGCCCTAACACTCAAGGGCAGAGTGAGACCGGTTTTGGCACACTGGGTAAGTGGATAGCCACTTCAGCAGTGATTCCAGCAACAAGCACTTTCCTGGGAAAGCTTCTGCTCAGCAAGTTTACAAGTTCAAAGTGCCTTTTAAGTGGGCTGAAGACAGATTTAGGGTGTCTACCTGCTGGGGTTTGAGAAATCAGCAGCCTCCAGTCGTATTAGAACTGTGATTAACATCTCATACCACAGAAGACCATGTGTTGCCCAGACAATATTCAACAACATATACATACTGCACTGTTTTTGGTTGTGTTTTGTTTTTTCTGTTCCTTTTTTTTTTTTTTTTTGGTTTGGTTGTTTTTTTGTTTATTTTGATGTTGTTGATGTTGCTTTGTTTTTTAATTGCAACATTTTTTGTACGGATCTTTTTTCTTTCTCAATTTTTCTAGTTTAATTATAATTTCCCATTGCTGCCTTTTTTAATAACTAGACCTTCATTTTTGCTAGTGTTTCTACCGCTATTATTTGGTTTTTCACCCAATTTTATCCCATAAAATATTCTGCTTGCTTAATTTGGTTTGATTTATAGCATTTTTGTCTTTGCTCTCTACTTGGTGGAGGTGGGGTACTATGTCATATCAGGTTAGCAAAGAGCTGCTGACCTCAAGGGACCCACCCAACTGGGCACCCACAGAAGGTGGTTTTTTTTAAAGGTTGTGTCAAAGTACCCTACTGTACACCTATATTGCTCTGTCTCCCTCTTTCTGTGCCTCCCTTCTTTTTGTCAATATTCCTTTTACCACCCCCTCTCTTTTCTCTATTTTTTTTTTCTTTTCACTGGGTCCTCCTTTCTTTCATCCCTTTCTTGCTCTTCAACCTTCTCACCCTTCTGATCCTGTACCAAAAGGACTCATCTACCCCTTAGTGCACAGGCATGAGAACTTAAAGAGCAAGAGGAAGTGAAAGGAAAATTAGGGCAAGGAAACAGATAAAAGAAATCACTCAAGAATCAGCAGAAAACTCCAGGCAACATGAAGAACCAGTCCAGAACAACCCCACCAAGGGACCATGAGGTAGCTACTGCAGAGGATTCCACCTATAAAGAAATGTTCGGATTGACAGAAAGGGAATTTAGAATACACATGATGAAAACAATGAAAGAAATGATGGAAACAATGAAGGAAACTGCTAATATAGTGGAAAATAACCAAAAGGAAATCCAAAAACAGAATCAAATAAGAGATGAACGATATGAAGAATATAAAAAGGATATAGCAGAGATGAAGGAACTGTAACAGTCAATTAGGGAACTTAAAGATGCAATGGAAAGTATCAGTAACAGGTTAGACCGTGCAGAAGAAAGAACTTCAGAGGTAGAAGACAAAGTTCTTGAGATTACTCAGATAGTAAAAGAGGCAGAAAAGAAGAGAGAGAAAGCAGAACGTTCACTGTCAGAATTATGGGACTTTATGAAGCATTGCAACATACGAGTTATAGGAATTCCAGAAGGGGAAGAAGAATGCCCCAGAGGAATGGAAGCCATACTAGAGAATATTATAAAAGAAAATTTCCGAAATATCACCAAAGACTCTGACACACTGCTTTCAGAGGGGTATCGGACCCCAGGTCACCTCAACTCTAACCGAGCTTCTCCAAGACACATTGTGATGAACCTGTCCAAAGTCAAGACAAAAGAAAAGATTCTGCAAGCTGCCAGGAGTAAGCGCCAGTTGACCTACAGGGGCAAATCCATCAGAGTGACCGCAGACTTCTCTAATGAAACTTTACAAGCAAGAAGACAATGGTCATCTACCTTTAATCTACTTAAACCGAACAATTTCCAGCCCAGAATTCTGTACCCTCCTAAGCTAAGCTTAAACATTGACAGAAAAATCAAATCATTTACAGATATACAAACATTGAGGAAATTCGCCACAACAAGACCACCTGTACAGGAAATACTTCAACCTGTTCTGCACACTGACCACCACAATGGATCAGCAGTGAAGTAGGAACTCAGAAATTAAAGGACAGAACCTAACCTCCACACTGATGCAAAAGATAAAACTAAGCAATGGACTCTCACAAAATAAGATGAAAAGAATACTACCACACTTATCAATTATCTAAATAAAGGTTAATGGCTTGAATTCCCCACTGAAGAGACATAGATTGGCTGACTGGATTAAAAAACACAAGCTATCCATCTGCTGTCTGCAAGGAACACACCTGGCTTCAAAAGACAAATTAAAGCTCCGAGTCAAGGGTTGGAAGACAATTTTTCAGGCAAATGGTATTGAGAAGAAAAGAGTAGTTGCAATCTTATTTTCAGATTCATGTGGATTTAAAGCAACTAAAGTCAAAAAAGACAAAGACGGTCACTTTATATTGGTCAAGGGAAAAATACAACAAGAAGATGTTTCAATTCTAAATATTTATGCACTCAATTTAAATGCTCCCAGATTCTTGAAACAGACCTTACTCAGTCTGAGCAATATGATATCCGATAATACCATAATAATGGAGGACTTTAACACTCCTCCTACAGAGCTGGACAGATCCTCTAAATAGAAATTAAACAAAGATATAAGAGATTTAAATGAGACCCTAGAACAACTGTGCTTGATAGACGCATATAGAACACTCCATCCCAAAGATAAAGAATATACATTCTTCTCATCACCCCATGGAACATTCTCCAAAATTGATTATATCCTGGGACACAAAACAATTATCAACAGAATCAAAAGAATTGAAATTTTACCTTGTATCTTCTCAGACCATAAGGCACTAAAGGTGGAACTCAACTCTAACAAAAACGCTCTACGCAACACAAAGGCATGGAAACTAAACAATCTTCTGTTGAATAACAGATGGGTGCAGGAAGAAATAAAACAGGAAGTCATTAACTTCCTTGAGCATAGCAACAATGAAGACACAAGCTACCAAAACATGTGGAATACTGCAAAAGCTGTTTTGAGAGGAAAATTCATCGCTTTAGATGTCTACATTCGAAAAACAGAACAAGAGCACATCAACAATCTCACAAGCCATCTATGGAATTGGAAAAAGAAGAACAATCTAAGCCTAAACTCAGTAAAAGAAAAGAAATATCCAAAATCAAATCAGAGATCAATGAAATTGAAAACAAAAGAATCATTCAGAAAATTAATGACACAAGGAGTTGGTTTTTTAAAAAAATAAATAAAATAGATAAACCATTGGCCAGACTAACGAGAAATAGAAAAGTAAAATCTCTAGTAACCTCAATCAGAAATGATAAAGGGGAAATAACAACTGATCCCACAGAGATACAAGAGATCATCTCTGAATACTACCAGAAACTCTATGCCCAGAAATTTGACAATGTGAAGGAAATGGATAAATATTTGGAATCACACCCTCTCCCTAGACTCAGCCAGGAAGAAATAGAGCTCCTGAACAGACCAATTTCAAGCACTGAGATCAGAGAAACAGTAAAAAATCTTCCAACCAAAAAATGCCCTGGTCCAGATGTCTTCACACCAGAATTCTATCAAACCTCCAAGTAGGAACTTATTCCTGTACTGCAGAAATTATTCCAAAAAATTGAGGAAGAAGGAATCCTCCCCAACACATTGTATGAAGCAAACAAAACCCTGATACCAAAACCAGGAAAAGACCCAAACAAAAAGGAGAATTTCAGACAAATCTCACTCATGAATATAGATGCAAAAATTCTCAACAAAATTCTAGCCAATAGATTATAGCTTATCATCAAAAAAGTCATTCATCATGATCAAGTAGGCTTCATCCCAGGGATGCAAGGCTGGTTTAACACGTGCAAGTCCATAAATGTTATCCACCATATTAACAGAGGCAAAAATTAAGATCACATGATCCTCTCAATAGATGCAGAAAAAGCATTTGATAAAATCCAGCATCCTTTTCTAACTAGAACACTGAAGAGTATAGGCATAAGTGGCACATTTCTAAAACTGATTGAAGCTATCTATGACAAACCCACAGCCAATATTTTACTAAATGGAGTAAAACTGAAAGCTTTTCCTCTTAGAACTGGAACCAGACAAGGTTGTCCTCTGTCACCTTTACTATTCAACGTAGTGCTGGAAGTTCTAGCCAATACAATTAGGCAAGACAAGGAAATAAAGGGAATCCAAATGGGAGCAGAGGAGGTCAAACTCTCCCTCTTTGCTGACGACATGATCTTATACTTAGAGAACCCCAAAGACTCAACCACAAGACTCCTAGAAGTCATCAAAAAATACAGTAATGTTTCAGGATGTAAAATCAATGTCCACAAGTCAGTAGCCTTTGTATACACCAATAACAGTCAAGAGGAGAAGCTAATTAAGAACACAACTCCCTTCACCATGGTTTCAAAGAAAATGAAATACCTAGGAATATGCCTAACGAAGGAGGTGAAGGACCTCCATAAAGAAAACTATGAAATCCTCAGAAAGGAAATAGCAGAGGATATTAACAAATGGAAGAACATACCATGCTCATGGATGGGAAGAATTACCATTCTTAAAATGTCTATACTTCCCAAAGCAATCTACCTATTCAATGCCATTCCTATCAAAATACCAACATTGTACTTTCAAGATTTGGAGAAAATGATTCTGCATTTTGTATGGAACCAGAAAAAACCCTGTATAGCTAAGGCAGTTCTTAGTAATAAAAATAAAGCTGGGGGCATCAGCATACCAGATTTTAGTCTGTATTACAAAGCCATAATGGTCAAGACAGCATGGTACTGGCACAAAAACAGAGACATAGACACTTGAAATCGAATTGAACACCAAGAAATGAATCTAACATCTTACAACCACCTAATCTTCGATAAACCAAACAAGAACATACCTTGGGGGAAAGACTCCCTATTCAATAAATGGTGTTGGGACAACTGGATGTCTACATGTAAAAGACTGAAACTGGACCCACACCTTTCCCCACTCACAAAAATTGATTCAAGATGGATAAAGGACTTAAATTTAAGGCATGAAACAATAAAAATCCTCCAAGAAAGCATAGGAAAAACACTGGAAGATATTGGCCTGGGGAAAGACTTCATGAAGAAGACTGCCATGGCAATTACAACAACAACAGAAATAAACAAATGGGACTTCATTAAACTGAAAAGCTTCTGTACAGCTAAAGAGACAATAACCAAAGCAAAGAGACAACCTACACAATGGGAAAGGATATTTGCATATTTTCAATCAGACAAAAGCTTGATAACTAGAATCTATAGAGAACTCAAATTAATCCACATGAAAAAAGCCAACAATCCCATATATCAATGGGCAAGAGACATGAATAGAACTTTCTCTAAAGATGACAGACGAATGGCTAACAAACACATGAAAAAATGTTCATCATCTCTATATATTAGAGAAATGCAAATCAAAACAACCCTGAGATATCATCTATCCCCAGTGAGAATGGCCCACATCACAAAATCTCAAAACTGCAGATGCTGGCGTGGATGTGGAGAGAAGGGAACACTTTTACACTGCTGGTGGGACTGCAAACTAGTACAACCTTTCTGGAAGGAAGTATGGAGAAACCTCAAAGCACTCAAACTAGACCTCCCATTTGATCCTGCAATCCCATTACTGGGCATCTACCCAGAAGGAAAAAAATCCTTTTATCATAAGGACACTTGTACTAGACTGTTTATTGCAGCTCGATTTACAATCGCCAAAATGTGGAAACAGCCTAAATGCCCACCAACCCAGGAATGGATTAACAAGCTGTGGTATATGTATACCATGGAATACTATTCAGCCAATTAAAAAAAATGGAGACTTTACATCCTTCGTATTAACCTGGATGGAAGTGGAAGACATTATTCTTAGTAAAGCATCACAAGAATGGAGAAGCATGAATCCTATGTACTCAATCTTGATATGAGGACAATTAATGACAATTAAGTTTATGGGGGCGAAGCAGAAAGAGGGATGGAGGGAGGGGGTGGGGCCTTAGTGTGTGTCACATTTTATGGGGGCAAGACATGATTGCAAGAGGGACTTTGCCTATCAATTGCAATCAGTGTAACTGTCTTATTGTACCCTCAATGAATCCCCAACAATAAAAAGAAAAAGAAGGTTGTCTGGAATTTTGGGAAATCCAGGGCAATTCATGTTTTAACCAGTTGAATTTTCATTTCTCTTGACTTTAGTCTCATAAGTGTATAATGATGTGCATATTCATGTGTTTTTTACTTACATTTTTATGGGGAAAGAACCTCAGATTCAAATTCGAAATTCATATATTGAAAAGTTACAGTGAGAAATGTAAGCACTTTTCCCTATGTGTTTGCTCTGTGTACACACCCTACATATCAGGAGGAGGGTACTAGGAGCTACGCTGAAGAGGTTTTAATCTTCCTCTGCACCAGAGAGTGCACGGAAGGCACCCCCAAGCTCCTGATTGCATGAGCAAAGCATAGACAGCGCTGCTGGTGAGTCCTCCATATTCAAAAGAGGGTTCAGTTCACTTAATTCAAAGTGTTTAACTCCATTCAACCCATCTCTACTGAGACTGTCACTTTGGATTTTTTTTTTTTTTTTTTTGTAGAGACAGAGTCTCACTTTACTGTCCTCAGTAGAGTGTCGTGGCATCACATGGCTCACAACAACCTCCAGCTCTTGGGCTTACGTGATTCTCTTGCCTCAGCCTGCCAAGTAGCTGGGACTACAGGTGCCCGCCACAACACCCAGCTATTTATTTTGTTGTTGCAGTTTGGCCGGGGCTGGGTTTGAACCCACCACCCTCGGTATATGGGGCCGGCGCCCTACTCACTGAGCCACAGGTGCCGCCCCAAGACTGTCACCTTGGAACTGGACAAGGGCAAAAACTTCCTAATTTGTCTCCCTGCCTGTCATGGCATATGTCCCCACCTCCACATTCACTCTCCCACTGAGCTCCTAGTGATATTGATGAAGTGCAGATGGGATCATCCTGTGTAGGTTGACACTTCAACATTTCCCTTGGTTTCCAAGACTCTGCAGGTGAAGATAAATCCTTAACATGGGCCCAGAGCCCTGGGGGATGCAGCTGCTGCTGACCTCTCACCCTCTTCTCTGCCTGGATGTCTGGGCTCCAGCCTCTCTGGGTGTCCTTTAAGCCTGAATGGTGCTTATTCTTGCTACAGATCACTTACATCTGTTGTTCCTTCCCCTGCAACGGTCTCTCCACAGTTAACTTCTTACTCTTCCAATTTGATCTGGAGCATCACTTCCCTGAGCTCTCTCTTGTTCTCAATCAGCTGGTTGTTGATTCTATCCCCCTGTGTACCTCCATGTTGCAGTGAATTCCTGTGTGACACATCTACATGTGTGTGAATGTGTGTTTATGGTGTGTCGTTTTCTGTAGAATGCAAGTTCCATGAAAGCACTTGTCAGCTCTCCTTGTTTGTTATTGCATTTCCAGTTTCTAGCATGGTGAAAGGCATAGGATCAAACCTCAATACATCTCTGAATACAGGAAAGAATAAATGAATGGATTTAAAGACCTAGTCAGCAGGTGCAGTTACCCTGCATAACCCTGTGGGTGCTGGTGATTAGTTCTCAATGACTGGTGTGTGTAGTGCAGTATTTTGTATTTGTTTACTCACATTTACCAGTGAGTTTTACCATTTTATATGCTTTGGAGACAGAGTCTCACTCTGTGCTGTGAGTAGAATGCTTTGGCATTATCTTGGCTCACAGCAACCCCAAACTCTTGGGCTTAAGCAACCCTCTTGCCTCAGCCTCCTGAGTAGCTGGGACTGCAGGCATGTGCCACCGCTCCTGGCTAATTTTTCTATTTTGGTCCAGATGATGTCTTGCACTTGCTCTTGCTTTTGCTCTGGCTGGTCTTGAAGCTCCTGAGCTCACGCAATCCACCTCCCTCGGCCTTGCAGAGCACTAGGATTATAGCCATGAACCACCATGCCCAGCCTATTTTGCCTTTAATATAAACCTGTTTTAGCTGAGTTTGTGTCAAACGGACATATCTGTACACATTTGCAAAAATGAACACAGGGTGGAAAAACACCAATCCTGTCACTGAGTGTGGTTGTACACAAGTAACAGAGAAAGAAGAGAGCACACAGTGCTGTGCTAGTTTGCTAGGGCCGTTGGAGCCAAGTGTCACCACACCCTGGGTGGCTTGAAACAGCACAAGGGTCTTGTGTCATGATTCTAGAGGCTGGAAGTCAAAAAACTCCAGATGTTGTCTGTGTCGTGCTTCCTTTGGCAGCTCTAGGGGAGAAGTCGTTGCCTGCCCCTTTCCTAGTTTCTGGTGCTTTGGGGGCAGTCGTTGATGTCCCTAGGTTTAGATGCATCACTAATCCCTGAACTCTTTGTGACATTCTCCTTGTGCTCTTCACATGCTCTTCCCTCTTTATGTTGTTCGGTATCCAAATTTCTCCTCCTTTGAAGGACTCTAGTCGTATCACACGAGGCCCATCCTACTGATGTCATTTTGACTTGATGACCTCTATGAAGACCCTCATGTTCAAACACAGTGACATTTGGAGGAATCAACAATAAGGATTTGACCTGTTTTTCCTGGGTACACAAGTCAACCTATAAACAGCTTTGTTTTAAAAGAACAGAAGGACAGAGTGGCTACAGGGACTTCCTGTGTTGGTGTGGGAGTCCATGGAACTGGGGTCTGACTGTGAGGAACTTGTGACATTACTGTGGTAGCCAGCCTCCGGGATGGTTCCCGATGACCTTTGACTCAGCCC
This sequence comes from Nycticebus coucang, assembly GCF_027406575.1. Taxonomy (NCBI): domain Eukaryota; kingdom Metazoa; phylum Chordata; class Mammalia; order Primates; family Lorisidae; genus Nycticebus; species Nycticebus coucang. The sequence goes on from NC_069785.1 coordinate 88,148,471, forward strand.
TTCACAGCCTGTGTTGCCCTTTCCCTTACTGGAGCAGAGCTGGTCTGGGTGACCTATAGATTATGTCTATAGTATTGGGGCATCCCTTCTGAAGCTAGGTTATAAAAGACATTTGGCTGATACCTTGTCCTCTCCTTGAGCACTTGCTGTGAGATAACCAGCCACCATGTAACAGGGACACTCAAGCCCCGAAGGGGCAGAGAACTGAGGCCTCCAGCCAGTCACCATGTCAGTGAGCCTTGTCAGAAGGGGACCCTCCTGCCCCAGTCAGGCCTCCAGACAATCACAGCCTCACATGATGTCTTGATTCAACTGGATAATCTCCCGAACTCAAGATCCTGAACTCAATCGCATCTGTAAAATGCCTTTTGCATATACGGTAACGTAATTGCATGTTCCTGGATTAGAGCATGGACATCTTTGGAAAGCCTTTATTCAGCCCACCACAGTCTTTTGTGCCAGAAGCACCCAAACAGGCCACTCCTGAATTGTCAACCTGCAATAACCATGATCAATAATAAATGATATTTGACCTTTCAATGCAAGAAGTGTTTAAGTAATTTGTTCTGCAGCAGTAAGTAACTAATACAGAATAGGGATCTGTAATTCAGCATGTGGTTCTATAGCCCTTGAAAGTCATCATTCTGGATGTCTAATAACTTTTTTTCTGAAATACATATATAGAAAGTGTGCATATATTCTAAGTAAACAGTTAAGTGACTTTTTACAAACTGAAAACAACATAATCTTTTTTTTTTTTTTTTTTGAGACAGAGTCTCATTGTGTTGCCCTTGGTAGAGTGCTGTGGAGTCACAGCTCACAGCAACCTCAAACTCCCCTTGCCTCAGCCTCCTAAGTAGCTGCAACTACAGGTGCCTGCCACAACGGCCAGCTATTTCAGTTGTTGTTGTTTGGCAGGCCCAGGCTGGGTTTGAACCTGCCAGCCCTGATGGATGTGGCTGGCGCCCTAACTGCTGAGTTACAGGTGTCAAGGTAACATAAACTGTCTTAAATAATAAAGCCTGGCTAGATCCTGGATGTTCTTACACTCCTTGTAAGAGATTTTGCCTGCTCACTCTCACATCCATTCTCCGCACTTTTTCATTCTGCTGCGTAATTACAGAGAAACAACTTTGTTTCCTGTTTCTTGCCTTCTGATGGGTTCAGCCAATGATTCCGGCAATGATGGACAATTAAAGTAGAAGGAGGAGGAAAGCCAGGGTATTTCTCCTTTGCTGGGTCTTGCTTGAACAGCTATACCTTCCCCTTCTGGATCCCATTAGGAACTCCCCTCCTCCCCAAAGCTAGCTTGTGCTGGACAACACTGTTGATGTCCCTTGGATGCACCAACTTCTCAGCTTTTCCTTTTTGGCTTAGGCTGGCTGTGTCTTCCTGCTGATTACACAGACACTATATTTCTCAAATCCCTCTCCTTGGAGTGTTCCCACTGAGTGTGAGGCACAAACCCAGCAGAGCAGCAGGCGGGCGGTGGAGCGGAAGGGCTGGTGGCAGGTCCCCAGGCTTCCTCCTTGGTAAATGTACTGCCCTCTACTGACAGCTTTCTTGGCCTCACCTCTTCTCACTCTGTCTGGATAATTCATGTTCTATGCTGCCCTCATTTTTTGTTCATATCCTTTCTCTGCAGGATGATGAAAAAGCGTTGGAGCCAGAGTCCTGCATTCTAATCTCAGTGATGTGGGAGTGAATCTGCCCTTTCTGAGGCTCCTCATTTCCCCCAAGAATTAAATGATAGCAATGCCACTGTTGGTGTTTGATCTGCCAAACTCAGTTACTCCTCACAATAGCCCTGGGACAATTGCCCCCATTTACCATAGAGACAACTGAAGGTCAGGGAGGTTAAGTAACTTGCAGAAGGTCACACAGCCAGTGAGTACCAGAGTTGGAACTTGAGCTCAGGCAGCTGGGCTCCAGAGACTTGACTCTTTTCAGGGCCCTATTTCCTCTACCCACATGTTTGGTCCCAGACCAGCCCTCCCTTCCCCAGGACCCAGGGTCTGTCTCTCTCTCCTCTACCCACTAGGAGGTTCCCCAAGGGTTAAACTTTAGACCTTTCCTGATCCCCCATGAACTGAGATGGGCCAGGTTAACCCAAACATAAATGGGAGGGGACGTCTGCACTCCTTTCTCATGTGTTGGAACCCAAGACCTGGATGCTCATCTCATCTTTTTCACCCCCCAGCTCTGTGACGTTGAACAGGACATTTTGCTGCTCTGGCCCTCAGAGATGAGTGTGGGTAAATCCTCTTGTAAACTGTAGGGATTTTTTAGGCAGACACTTTCAAGGTGCATTTATGAGCTGACATGGTGACGTCCTGAGGTGAGCACCCCCTCTCTGTCCCTAGGTGTCCTTTATTTTCTCTGACCGCTGCTGGCCTCCAGCCTGGGGGCCCAAGATGGGGATGCCACAATTGCAATTTCAATCAACCACAATGTACTGTCAGCCCCTTCTCACACAGACTCAGCTTCCCTCCACACCACCCCTTCCCTCTCTCAACAGCTTGGCACACTCTCGAGCGGGCTCAGTTTTTCCTGCTGCCTCTCCATGTTTCCCTCTCTCTTTCTCTTTAAAATTAGAAGAGTCCAAATTATTTGAGAAGCACAGACTTGCAATTTTGTGAGGGGACCAGCTGATCTGCAGGGCAGAGCTGAGTGTGTCTCTATGATGGGAGCTGCCCTGGTCCTCTCTGTCTTCCTTTGCAGTGGGGCACTCATTGCCCTAGAAAGATCCCTGGACAGGGAACCCGGAAGACCAGGGCTCTACTCCTTACTTGCCCTGAATAGCCTCACCAGCCTTAGTTTCCTCATCTACCAAATAAAGCAGAATGACCCCAGCCTCGGGGAGGGGCCGTGAGCCATTCATGGTCACACAGCTAGTGAGTTCTCTGGGGAGCTGGGAATTGAACTTACATCTGATCCTGAATCCTCACATTCTGTGTTCCTAATCCCCATCCTCTCCTCGGTTGATACATGTGTGTTCCTTTAAGCAACAGTCCAAAAATAAACTTCACATAGTTAGAACCTCTTACAAAAAAATCCATCCAATAGCCACACTTCACCCCGTCCGTAAATACTCTCAACTCTCTGAGTGAGTGTTCATGTTGTTTGCAAAATTCAGACACGATGTTCCTCTGCTCTGTTGTGTTTGCTTCCCATTATTTCACAGAAGCGTTCCATGCTGCCTGCCACAATTCTATTTCCAATGTTAATGTCTGCCTAATAGCTTCAAAGTGACACACTGTGATTCCCTAACTATTCCCAATTGCTTTGTGATGAAGGAGCTTTCAGCATCTCCTGTCATCAACAGCACCACTCCAGGCCTCCTCAGATACAGAGCTGTGCTCTGCCTTTTGATTTCACCCTTCTAGGATTAATTCCACAGAAAGTGGAATTCTGGGTTTAACCGGACTCAGCACTATTGACATTTGAGCCAGATAATTCTTTGCTGTAGGGTCTGTCCTGTGTTGTACGATGTTGAGCAACAGCTTTGGTCTCTATCCACTAGATGCCAATAGTGTCCCTCAATTTGTGACAGGCAAAAATGTCTTCAGACAGCACCAAATGTCCCCCGGGGTGGGGGCCGCTGGTTCTGAAGTTACCCTCAGTTGATAGTCATTACATGGAAGGGTAGGGGTGTGTGTGAATGGATGGAACAGATTTCACTGACTCTAGACAAAGTTTAGGGCAGTCCCAGGGAGTACTGAGCACAGGGAAGGAGCACTGAGAGGGAGTCAGATGTTGAGCTCGAGGTCCAGCCCCGCCACAAAATCTTCGCTTCTCAGTGCCTCAGTTCCTCATCTGTAAAATGGGCATGAGAATAGTCAACTCATCTACCAGGCTTGTGAGGCGCAAGTAAAGGCATGAGTCTAAAACACTCAACACAGCACTGGCCACAAAAGGCAGCCTGTCATCTTTGCCTGTTCTGGTGGGAGCCCTGCCAAGGCTTTCCATCTTTGCCTTTGCTGATCTTGGGGAGATCAAAGTGCAGCACCCAGGGCACAGGGCTAAATGGAAACTATTCTTGGTTCTGCACGCACCTCTCCTCCCCCCCCATTCCATCCATCCTGTGGGTTATTCCTCTAAAACTTGCTTCTGTGACCCTCGTGTCTGTTTAGTCATCCATCCGAGATGGGCTGAGCACAGAGAGTGCCGGGCAGCGTGGCAGTGCAGATCCAGAGCATTGTTGGGCACACTAGGTGCAGCGTCTACTGCATGGATGAGCAAGCTATGTGTCCCTGAGCCATGCCCTGGCACATCCATTTCCTCCTCTATAAAATGCAGAGCACCTGGCTGAAGGTTTGATCAAGCGCTTCGCAGAGAGCCTCTCATGGAGCACCCACAATGTCACAGGTGCTCACTGGGCACCTGGCATGGCTGAGGGTGTGTCTGCTCCCCAGAGAATGTGTAGATAGGTGGGTAGGGATCTTATCTAAGGCCAGAGTGTGCGTGACATCGTCTCTCTCTGGGAGAAGTACGTGGAGGAGCTTGTAACAGTGAGGCAGACCCTCCAGACAGACTTGTAGACGTTCATCTAGTGCAGCAGTGCTCAACCTGTGGGTTGCGAATCACAGGAACTGTAGTAAAAGATCGCAGCATTAGGAAGGTTGAGAACCACAGATCTAGCGCAGGCGTCCTCAAACTGCGGCCCGTGGGCCACATGAAGCCGTGTGAATTTTATTTGTTCCCATTTTGTTTTTACTTCAAAATAAGATATGTACAGTGTGCATAGGAATTTGTTCATAGTTTTGTTTTGTTTTTTAAACTATAGTCCGGCCCTCCAACAGTCTGAGGGACAGTGAATTGGCCCCCTGTTTAAAAAGTTTGAGGATGACTGATCTAGTGGGTTGCTGACCTGCAGGCAGACTTGGAAGAGGTGGCCAGTGATAGTAATATGGAGAGGTAAGCTGTAAGGGTCCTGGTGGGGCTGGGCAGAGCAGGTGGGCTACACCTGGGAAGCTCTACAGTCTCTACCTAGACGAGGAGACCACGTGAGCTGGGGAACCCATGGCCACTGTATAGACAGAGGGATACCTGGCTTGCTTGGGGTGAGGACAGACCATTGAAACCACCTGGCCCTGCTTGCCAAGACTTTGGTAAAGCAATGTGTCTGGAAGAAGGACTACAGTATGTGATGTTGGGCAATTTGATGTCTAATCTTGGCCTTATTTGTAAAGTGGACATAATAATATTAGGATGAACCACATAAACTTGACAAGATTTGTGCTACGGACATGAGGTTTTCTGTTTTCAACCCACCGTCCACCTCAGAGGGCTATTAGGGAATACATAGATGTAGATCACTTAGAACAGTGCTGGGTACATATGTGTGTGTAAGTGGAAGCTGTGTTTGCACAGAATAGTGAACATTATTATACAAAGACGAGGGTTGTTCAAGGATGCAAGGTCGTACTACAGTTCAGCAAAACCACCCAAATTTAATGTCAGGGCTTCTCACCTTTCCCAGAAGACAGACTGTTCCTCACCATCTCCACTCAAGTCCTAACCTGCCACAGCCCACAGGTGGGCTGCTCAGCTGCAAGGAGTTGGAGGTGTCCTAACTGTGTACGTAGGCCCCCGCTGGTCAGTCTCTACAGGTGGCTAAGCATCCTATTCCCAGGAGCTGCCTTTGTAGCCTTGGCTTGTTGCTTCTCTGGGAAGCTGTGGCATCTCTGCCCTCATCCCAGTCTCCGTGTCTAAGCCTGGACTTTACACAGTGCTTTGTAGTAAGGAACCTGCAGGTGCAGTTTCTACCCAATGCTTACCAGCTGACCCTACACACACCTGACTGGGCCAAATTGGAAACCACTTTTTCCTGGTCTTCCTCTCTGTGAAAGCTGGTTTGTGTTACAGCCACAACTGTCAAATGACAGCTCTTAGTGTGCAGCTTTCTCGGTTTTCCCACAAGGGCCCTGACCTCAAAAAACATCAGGGTTACACAGCAAATTCACATCAACATTGAGGTAGAATCCAGTTCTGCTGAGTTTCCTACCCAGACCTTTGTTGTGTACAGCCCTGGGGACAGGTGGGGGCAGGGGGCAGGTGCTGGCCTTGGAGAGGTGTGGGTATGAGACAGGCAAGGGAGGGAGAGAGGGTAACAAGCAGAGATCCAGAGCCCAGGTTTGTTGAACTCCTGAGAAGTAGAATAGGAGAAAAGCCCCACAATGGTCCTGCCTTTCTAGAACCTGCATCTTGATGGGTTTATGTGTGTGTGTGTCCATGAATAAACTGGACAGCCGTGGTTTAGCTGGTAGAGAGAACCAGATGTCTATATTGACTATATTAGAGTTGAGCTTGCCTAGTCAAGGAAAAAAAAAAATGGAAGGAAACACAGCAACATTCTAACATTGGGGGAAGGTAGAGCCTTGATATTCTTCCTATAGAATCTATGGTTGAGGGTTAATAGTCCTCTACCAAAAGTTTCATAAGACGCTATACTGGCAACATTTAAAAAAAGAAAGAAAGGTTACCAGTTATATTAAATGTGTCTGCTAAAGTCTCTGCATGTAATAGAGAAAAATTACTTTCCACAAATAGAGCACTTGACTTAGAGTCAAGAAAACACACCCCTTACGTATATCTGCTATACTCCTTATGTTATTTAACTTCACCAAAATTCAGTTTTCATGTTTAAAAGCAATAGGCCCCGTGTTGTGATACCCAATAACTGGTTAAGTAAAAAAAACCTTGAATTCATATTTAATGATGGAATGAAACAGGCATTTATTCAGTCACTTCAGTTTTCATATATATGTTTCATATTATATGTGAATGAATATATGTCTATATATGTAAGAACAAGTGATTTATCATACTGCTTTGTATACAAAGACATGTGAGGAAAGAGCAGTTCCAATTTCTACCCTGGGGGGTATTAATACAAATAGTGCCTCTCAATGTCTTATCTTCTGCACAGTCAATTTAAAAAAAATTTCCCTACGTGGGTGTCTTCCCAAGGATCCTGTCCCAAGGGTCTGTCCCTTAGCGGGTCATACCACCAGAAATATTAGAAGCATTCTCACATATGTTAAACATTGGTTTATGGATTTATATTAAAATAATTCCTACTTCCAAAATTATCTAAACCCTGTAAGACAGACTAGAGATATTTGAACATGTCATTAGCAATAATGTCTATGTTCACATATTTGAAAACTTTATTTTTAAATCATACCCTGCAGAACAAATTGAGAAGCCCGTTCTTAAAACTGGAGTTTAATTTCAGCTGTGTATACACAAGAATTAAAATATTTTCTTTAAAATATATTTTAGAGTACTATGTTTATGACCATAATAAGTAGTAAATTCTTTTAAAGATAAAAACTATAATTTTGTATTAGACAATGAATTTGGCCTTTAGAGTAACAATGGTATAAGCCCCAGAGAACAAATACGGCCACTGGCATAAGATCACAATTTTCTTTTATTTTAGAAATTACTACAAACTATCTAGAGATGGATTTGAGATTTCATTTCATTTTGAAAATTCAATGAACTAATTTTAGATGATATTCTAGAAGTCAGAATCAAATAGTTAGAAAATAATATGTAGTGCAAAAAGCGAATTAATGGTTTTTACTGATTTTTATCAGTTAACTATTTTGCCAGTATAGCTGTTCCTCAACTTACAATAGGATCATATCCCAATAAACCCATCTTAAATTTAAAATATCATAAATTAGAACATGCATTTAATACACCTAAACTACTAAACACAGTAGCTCAGCCCAGCCTCCCTTGAACATGCTCTGAACACTTACAAGAGTCTAGAGTTGGGAAAAGTCATCTCACACAAAGTTTATTTTATAATAAAGTGTTAAAAATATTTCATATTCAATTAAATACCATATTGAAAGTGATAATTAGAATGGTTGTATGGGTACTCAAAGTACAGTTTCTACTGAATGCTTATTGTTTTTATGCCATCAAAAGTTGGAAAGTTGTTAGGTCAAACCATCGTAAGTTGGGGATCATCTACATATAGATATAGCTTTAAAATTCATAATTTTCTATCACTTACATGGTTTTATGGGAGAAAATATGTTCTCGTATCTCTTATGTTCAATCATACGCTGCTATCAAAGTGTCATCCACATTCCTCACCCAGATTTTATACATATCTTTTTGCACATATGTTAAAACTTTAAAATGGCAATGGGGTTTGGGAAATACTATCAAAATAGTGATCCCTTGGAATTTGAGGAAAGAGCAGAAGTAGAAGTTCTCTCTGACTTTCTCCCATTCTACTCCATGAGGCAAACCATGAAAGAATTCTCTACCCTTTCCCTAAAGTGGGCCTGAAGACTTCATTTGAGAGAAGCCTTTTGGTACCCTAAGGAAAGGAACCTCTTTGTCCCTAAAGACAAAGGGACACAGAAACGAATCTGAACAAACACCGCTTGCTAAATTCCATTTACTACCATTAGGCCACATCTTCCTTGTCCAATTCCACTTCTGCTTTACTGTCCAGTCTTCATCAAACCAAGCATAATCCACTTATTCCTATCAGACTCTAGCACGTAAGAACTTACTCTCAGAGCTAATGAGCCCTTTAATGTTGACAGTATTTCACAGAAGGAGCATAAGAAATATAAGCAGGGTGTGCAGTAGATAAAACAATGGGAGGCCTAAGGTGGGAGGGAGATGAAAGAGCTGTGGAAAGCATTTGACTATGCACAGTATAGTTGGAGCAGAATCAAAAGGTATTGCGTGCTTCAAAGTAACAATTGGCGTTGACTTTCAGAGTGTCCTGACCATCATCTAGGAGAAATAACTGTTAATTAATTGTTAAATGTTTTAGGTTATTTCCTTGATTACCTAAAGTCTTCTGTAAGTAAAATGTTTACTCTAAGAAACGTTGCTATAAAAATTTAAGAATAAAATATCACCAAAAGATGGAGGTCAAGATGTAGTCCAAAAACATACAGTGCACATTAAAATGTATTTCTGGCAGAGCACTGCAGCTCATGCTTGTAACCCCAGCCCCTTGCAGGCCAACTTAGAAGAATCATTTGAAGCCAGAATTTTGAGACCAGCATGTTTCTGGAGGGCACCATAGCTTCTCTACACACACACACACACACACACACACACAATCAGCCAACATGCAGAATGTCACAGATCTGTAGTCCCCGCTACTCAGGAGGCTGACCTGGGAAGATGGTCTGAGCCCAGGAGTTCAAGATTGCTGTGAGCTATGATGGTGCCCCTGTGCTTCCGCCTGGCAGCCTGGACAGACACCAAGAACTTTCTCTAAACATAAAAATTTCTTATTTATTTGCCAAGAAAAAGAAGGCAAAGAACACACTTACTGCTGCCTTCAGGAGATCTCAGTAAAAATTATACAATTTATTCAGCAAGTTTGCACTTGAACAACAGGGCAGAACTTATATTGTATTCAATTAATTGGGGGTTTCCAATCAGACAGTCTCACTCTGAGAAAATGCAAAAGTGAGATACTTTCCAACAGATGTGATTTTTCAGGGAAGTTTTAGGTTTAGGGAAAAAATTGGAAAAATAGTTATTTCATCGATATAGATGAAAATATGACATTTTGCATGAACATTTATCACTATGGTGAGTATCTTTAGAAAGAGATAAAGAGAAAATGAGCACAATTTCCAAGATATTGAGGTTTCAGTTGAATGAAGGTCATAGTTTACTTTTTATTTGTACAGTACTTGGTTCTTATCACTAATTTATTTAAAACTTCCATCTTAAATTTCATTATTTTTCGTTCGACTCTTCTTCTGAGCAGTTAGATGCTTTTGGAGTGCAAGTATATGTCTTATTTCATGATGTTTCTCCAGTGACATTGCACATTGCTTGTTATATAGTAAGCACTCATATTTTGCTTATTTACATTGACACAGCAAAAATCAATATTTTCATTTGCTTAGGCTTTAAATTGGTTCCCACAGAAACCATTATATTCACCCAGCTACATAGGTATTAGTGTGTTTCATATAAAATGGAATAACCTCAAGGAGCTAGTTTTCCTTTCATTTAACTAGCTTTATTACTTTTAGTGCACAGTGTTAGTGCTTTAGGATACAAAGGAGCCTATTTTGTTATTTGATAGCAGGCTTTGGACTGCCAAGTACGTTAACAAACTAAAGGAATGTCATAAATATATGTTAAAGTATATGTAATAAAACTGTCCTACACATGTAACGTGGCATGAAGTAACTTTTATTTTAAATCTACTAAGTGTAGCCATTGTGATTTTGATAGCAAGCCTAACAGTTTATATTATTGGAGCTCTTACTGACAATTTCCTTTAATCAATTCTGATAAAAATTACAAATAAAAAAAAACAGCATAAAATTGTCTGTTACTTACAGGTCTAACAGTCTAATATAAATATGTAATCTTTCTTTCAGTAGTGGGAAGAAGGAGTCTTCTGCTAAATCTTACGCCATACTTCCATTTATCTTCCAAGAGTTAGATTTTTACTTTGTCATAGGGCTGACCTGCAGTGGTAAAATCACAGTTCACAATAACCTTCAATTCCTGAGCCCAAGCAATCTTCCTGCCTCAGTTCCCCCAGTAGAAGTACAGGTCCATGACACCATGCCCAGATGATTGTTCCATTTTTAAAGGGACTTTTCAACACCATTGTTTGTTCTTTTAGCCCTTCTTGAAATTACTACCACTTTGAGTTATCAGATAAGCTAAACTGATGGGGAGTTTTTCATTTGCACATCAGCAAAATCTGCTTTCAACTAATTTAAAATAGGATGACTTTACTTTGAATAATGGCATATAGATCACAAAGATATAAGCAAAGTGGCCATGGGAAGCAAATGGTACTAAATAGGACATATCTCCAGATTGCAAACCATTCCTCCTCTCCTGCATGTGGCCTCCTGTGTCCTCTCCTCCCCTGGATTTCCTTCCTTTGGCTTCCTCTCCTTCCCTCTCCTGGCCCCTGTCCATTTTCTTCAGACATTGATTTTGTTCTGATAGGGCAAACTAATACTTTATGCTGAGGATTAGCATCATCAGACACCATCTCCATGTAGAGCACTGATCTCCATTTTCCAAATATGGGAAATACACTTGTATTGAAAAGCATTGTTACTGGGTGGTAAATCAGGCCTGGGTTAGCAAACTTTTTCTATAAGAGCTAGGGAGTAAATATTTTGGGCTTTGCAGGCCATGTTGTCACTGCAGTGATTACTGACCTCTGATATGATAGTGCAAAAGCAGTCACAGACAATATATAAATAAATGAATGTGGGTGTTCTCCAATAAAATTTACTTACAAACACAGAAAAGGCTTCGGTTTAACCCACAGACCATATCATTTGCTGGTTTGGGGTTAGGCTAAACCACCTCCATTATCACTCCTGGTGGTCTTCATTCACTGAGGACTCATATTTGAAGCAGCCTGTCCAGTTATTCATTGCTATTTATGTTTAGGGTTTGGTTTTGATTTCTCAGATACTTCTAACCCTCCAAATTGGTCTAAGGCATTCACCAGTATAAGAGGTCACTTGATCTTATAACAGCCTGTTCTCAGTCAACAAAGAGTGAAAGTGCTGTGCATTCTTTTTTACTGCTTCAATGCATGATAATGGCAAATCTCTGGGACTGCTTACTTCCTCTGGTAGCTGGCTTAGAATTTCCAATGCTCCTGAACTTTCTTAGAAGGCAGTGGAGAATATTTGCTCTGAATTAAAAGCTCAATCTAGCATCAAAACTAGTTTCTTTTGCTTCAAACACTAGTACCGGCTGGGTGATGCTTCTTATAATCAAACTTTTCTGTCTGCTTCAGAAATACCTGACATAGGAGACCTACTCCATCTGTAATTCCTGATGCTTTTCTGAAGAGCCCTTTACCTACTGTTTCTAATCTTCAGTTTAGATTATTGGTTTGTTAATTTTATTCACCATTCTCATCTATTATCTTCTATTTCTGAGTGATTCCCAGGAATATATGTTGCTGGAATACGAGTCCCAATGGAGAGAAAGAGCACCCAAACACTGTATTTAAGAAAAAAAGGCTTTTATTCAGCTGGCAGAGCTAACGGCATAGAAGAATTTAAAATGGCCTCACTCCTAGACTCGATCTTTTCCTTTTTATCTCTAAGTCAAAATGTTCCAACCCATGGGTACCTTTCTTACTGGCCAGATTGAATCAAGTGGGAGAAATTATTCCAGCCCCTTCAGAACTACAGTCCAGGATTTCACAGAAGTGGAAATTTTCAGGTTCCAGGAAGTTAAGTCTATATATTCCTAATAGCTGAGTCACCATGGAGAGGACCCCGCAGGTGTATCCTGTGGTCTCCTTGAGAAGACCTCTGTTCTCCTAGATGTCACCCTTCCTGTGTATCCTCTGTCTCTTATACTATCCAGGAAACTTTATTCATGCATTTATTTTTGGTTCCTCTTTCTGTTCACTTTGTACCCAGGACACTTATAATAATAATATATAAAATTTTATACTATAAAAATATCCAGTAGCCAGATGAAAGCAGAACCGACTTAAATACATAAGTCCAAATCTTGAATGATTCAAATGAGATAATGCAGATAGGTGTATATAGGGGGAATTACAATGCCTACTTCCACCCCCCTACCCTCTTCTAATATTTCCAAATCCCTGCAGTTTAGCAATCCTACACAGAAATTACCTATTCATTGCAAAGTGAGACTGGCAGTATCCTTTGGGCCGATTGGCCCCTGACGCACTCAAGCCAAAATATAAGCTTAGCAGTCATGATTAGCTTTTAAAATGTCCTGGCTAATAGGAAAAATAGTTAGGATCTGCAAAATTCTCCCTGGGAACTGAACCAGAAATATGCCTAGAGGATCACTCAGTTAGCGGTGGGGTCAGAGCAGATGGTCACTCAAAGAAAACAGAATTGTTAAATTATATTAATGCAGCACTGCTGTACGGTGGCCCTGCATGCACTCTGTCCCAGTAGGATGAAGGCCCATTCATCCTACTCCTGCTGGGGTGCATGAGGCTTCCTCCACACTCAACAGTTACCTGGTCAGCTGCCCTGGGGCTGTCCTGCCTGCTGGACTCAGGGAGATGGGGAGAGATGAGGAGGGGTCCAGTGTGCCCCAGTCCTGAGCCAGAGGTGCCCTGAGCTGAATGAGAGACAGAAGGTGAAACAGGGCAGACACGGGGAGCTGCACATCCCCCCATCCCTCCTGTACCCCTGAATATGGCAGCTAGGGTGATGCTTCCCTGTTCTGTCTGTCCCGCCCTTTCTGGCAGAGGGACACACTCCACATTGGGTCCCCCAATGTGTTGCACCCCACTGTCACCGCCTTTGCCTGGATGTACTATGGCTATTGTTTGAACATCTGATTACTCTATGACCTCGTGGCATCCCTGATGGCCCCGAGTTGGAGGAAGCAGAAGGAAAGGAAAGCTGGGTTTTCAGGGCCTCGATTGGGAAACAGGGTCAGTGGGGAGAGGCTGTGTCTGTCCAAGGGTGCTTGGGGGTAGGGAGTGCCACTTAGCTTCTTGACACTGGGACAGAGAGGCCCTTGAGGAAAAAGAATGGCTGGTCTGAGCTCCTGGCCAGTGGGCCTCTTGGCTGGGGCACAGTGAAGACTGCCCCAGTGTTTTCAGTACTGCAGGGGGTGGAGCAGGTGGTCAGCCAGGCTGTGCCAAGAGCGGCTGCCCTCACTTGCCTTTGTCTAGGGTCCACTGCATCACAGAGAACACCTTTATCAGGATGCTGTGGTTCCACAGAGGATGATGAGCACCTTGAGCAGCAGCACAATGGAACAGTTCATATGCCAGGAAAGGCTGCCTGGCTGGTTGGGGTCATCAATGGGGATCCACCAGCTTGACCTGCTGCAGCACAGGGCAGCCCTCACTCCTCCCAGCTCCAGGTCTACTTCCCTGCAGTGTCCCAGTGACCAGCAGGGCATGTGACACTGACTCAGGGTCCAGTAAGGGTGTGCGAAAGGTGCAAGTGACCCAGGGAATGAGTGACATGGACTGAAGATTCCCATCTCTGAGATGGGATCTCAGAAGCCTGGAATGTTGCTAACCTCTTGATAGAACTCTATAACAGACACACTGGAGTAATCCCTGCCCCAAATGGACCAAAGCTACACTGCCTCTTCTTGGTAAGGAATCTAGCTGACTCACACAGTGGTTTGAAGTTCTGGGGACCTGGGCCACCAGCCATAGAGGGACCACAGGAGGATGGCCAGGTGGTGGCCTCCCAGGCCCTTGTTTTCATGTGTCCATGCTCAAGTAATCCTAGAAGGGAAGACAGGGCCCTTCTGCCATTGAGCTCTTAAGTCCTAGGAGGAGCATAAAACCCTCAGCCTTGAGCTCATGCAGCCTCCACATGGGATCACGCTGTGACACAGAAGGCCTGCCAGGAGGGCTGAGGGACTATGTTGAGTCTGGCTGCCACCTTCCACCCTTAGGCAATGTCCAACAAGAACAAAACCAGGGGGCTGAGGCCATCCACGTGCATGGTGGCAAACACCAAAGTTGCATCTTCCTACCACGCAGACATGCTTCTTGTAGCAGCGTATGCAAAGCAGCCCCTGCCCCTCTGCTCCCAGGGCCACATAAGTTCCAGGTGTGACAGCACTAGCCAGGAAGCGGCTATCCTGAGGGATATCAGGCCCATCTTTGTGTGTGGGGGGAAAGGCCAGGTCCTGCTGAGGCACTACATATGTCGCTCTCAGGGTGTCACCTAGCCTCACATTGCTACACAAAGGAGAGTGGACCTCGGAGACATGGAGGGTCACACTCCCCACCCCGTCAAGAGTCACGCAGCCTGAAGAGAAAGTTCAGGGATGGTCCCGCACCACACCCATGACTGCCAGGACAGGAAGGGTGATCTCAAAGAGCCTCTGAGGAAGGCCTCCAGCCAGCTCCCACCCCCTCTTCCACACAGGATCGGATCTGGCTGATGGAATATTGTGGCTACATATGTCCATCTATGTGCTGGAAGAGCTGGTGCAAATGTGCGCAGGGGCTGCCTGTTTCTGCAGGAGCCAGGCAGGGTTACCCGGAATGGCCAATGTTCAGGGTTGTACAGGAGATCAGGAACTGATGTGGGCTTCCACATCTGCATAGCCCTGGCTCTCTGCAATGCGCAATTCCATCTGAGGCCTGCAGGTGAAAGCCAGCAGGAGTCAACGCAGCTCCTGTGCTCAGGCTGAGGTCGCCACTGCTCCTGATGCACATGCCACAGCGCTGCCTTCCACAGTGGGTGCCGCCTGGAAAAAGTCAGACCCTGGTTAGAAAGGAGGGAAGAGAGAGAACGAAGGAAGAAGGAAGGAGGAGGCCTGAAGGGGGCGGGGCCGGGGCCGGGGCCGGGGCGGGGCCGGGGCCGGGGCGGGGCCGCTGCTGACTGGCATTCGCCACCGAGCCGGTGCTCAGCTCTGGCGGCCATGCCTGTCAGTGAGGAGGCGGAGGCACAGTGGGTACTGGACCTCGATCGCCGCCTGAGCAGCGCAGCTGCGCTTTGGCCTGCGCCCTCCTCCCTCCCGCCACACCGGCCATAATCGCGCAGACTCCTCCCTGGTTGGATGTGCCAGAAGGTCCTTAAGAACAGATGTCATCTCAGCAGGAGGCTCCAGGGGAGCAGCGCAGGAGGCACTGCGTGGAGAAGATGAAGACCTGGAGCCGCGCTCTGGTCCTCCATCCCACCGCCTCCACTCCCGCCCGGCCCTCCAGGGGTCTCCCAGGTCGCGCCCAGCGGCCGCCCGTTATTTAAAGGTCCCGCCCGCAGCCCGGTGCTCGGTACATTCCCCGCACTCTCCTGTGCGGACTACTGGCCGCGCCACGGTTTCCACAACCCCTCCCTGTGTTTCCCCGAGTGACTGCGATCCTTTCCGTGGAGAGTTCAGCGAGTTGGGGAGAGTTTTATTTTTTCAGGAAAAGACCCTACAGGCTCCATGAGTCCCCAGGTATGCAATCGGGTTCCTCCCTTGGGGAGAAGCCCAGGCCTCGGGTGGGAGGTGGGGGTGAGAGAGCCCTTCCCTTGTCCAGCCGTGTGCTCAGCCCTTAGTCCCCGGGGTGACCTGTGCGCCACTGCGCCTTCACGGGAGCCAGCCTAGAGATGCCACTGCCAGGGATCCCCCAGGTGACCTGTCCACCTCTGACCCTTTGACGGGGCCAGCTCAGAGATACCAGGGCCTGCAGCAATCCCTCAGGTGACCTGTTTGTCACTGACCCCTGGCAGGGCCAACTTGGAAATGCTGGCACTGGCAGGGGGCCCAGAAGTGACCTGTGGGCTACTGCCCCTCAAGGGAGTCATCTTGGAGATACAGGACCGGTGGCGCGTACCGCAGGGCGGCAGCTGGAGCTGATGAAGGTGGGCAGCTTGCTGAGGGCTCCTGGCTCAGCCCCTCGCCTGCATAGGCAGCTGCTCTGGGGGAATTTGGGGGTGGGGGGTTCCCGCACCCACCGCAGAGGTCTGGGCTTGACTTTGCCTCTGGGAGGTGGAGGTCAGAGTGGGAAGGGTGGTGTGGGACGCTGACCCTGGTCACTGGGGACATGGTGGTTTGGCCTGGCCTAGACCCATGCTGGGCCACCCACAGGTCAGCGGGCTATGAGGAGGGTGGAGAGGACTGAGGCAGGGGTCCCTAGCCCTGCTTCTCCTTGGCCCTGGTGACTCCCATGGCTGGAGAAGGGTATTGGCCAGTGCCGGTTTTGGGGCTGTGTGTGTTTCCTGCGAGAGCTTGGTGGTGGTGGTGGAAACAGGCAATGATTAATAGGGTCTCTCTAGACAAACACAGCCATTAAGTTGTGGGAAGGCTCCAATGGGGGCCAGAACTCCTTGGAAGGGTGCCTAGCAGGTGTACCTGGGACCAGAGCCTTTCAGCTCAGAGAGGAGTTGGTGTTGATGTTTCTGGCCATGTCCTCGGTTCCTCATCCCCCAACACAAGTCACTCTGATATTTGGCTCTGTTTTCGCTATGGCAGTGGTGCCCTTCCAGCCCCTCTGGGAACAAGTGGCTGATGGAGGGATCATCTAGCCTTCCTTAAGACCCATGCCAAGGTCATGGGGACTTAGGTGTTGCACAGCCTTCCTACTTGTCCTGATTTTACTGCTTTTCTAAATCTTCTCTCCAGGGTCTTAGGGTGGGCCAGAGGGCCATTGAAGAGGGGTGAGAGCCTTGTACCAGGGTTAGAAGTGTCTGAGCTTCCCAGGACCTTGGCTGTGTGGCAGAGCCATCTAGGGGTGTTCATGAACCTGATGTGTATGGGCTGTCGTGCCAGCTCATACTTTGATGTACTGAGGCCGCAGTTTGTCCTCATTGCTTTTCCCTTTCAGAGATGGAGGGACTGTGTGTGTCTGTGTGTGTGTGTGTGTGTGAAATCAAGTCTTCCCAACTGCCTCCTTTTGTGGTCAACTCAGTCCATTCCTCGGGGTTGAGACTCCCATGTGGGGAGCTGCCACTGTATTTCACTGCGGTCACACCAGCCTAACATGTCAGATTCCTGAGGGTGATGTTCCTAAAAGGTGTGGGTGATGGAAACAGTGATACGGGCTTACAGGCTGTAAGATATAAACTGGGTTATTGAATCACTGAACTGGAGAGGGATTAGAGTCTTCTGGCAATGTAATGGCACCTGTGGGCTTTTTCTGTAGTGAGGCACCAAATACACATTATGCCAAAAAAAAAAAAAAAAAAAAACAAGTAAATTGACCTGAACCTGATTCATAGATAACAACTCCTGAATGAGTTGTTTGATATTCTCCATTTAAATCTGGAGAAGAGGCAAATGCTGCCTCTTCTTTATTAATGTTTTCTCTAATTATTTCAGTCATCCTGAGGAGATTTGGGCATATATGGGAGCCAAAATATTAATGACAGGAACAGCACCACTGAGGCCAGAGTAGGGGTGACAACAATATTTTGGGAGATATCCTGAGGGCTCGGAGATTTTTTGAGATAAGAATTGTGCTAAAGAAGTCCACCCCTTTCCAGCTGCATGATTTCTCTTCAAATCCTATTGCTAGGTTTTATTTTCCTAGCTACGAAGCAGTTCTTTATAAATCATGCAATGGGATACTGACATTGAGCCAGCGACTTAGTTTTCTGTGGTTGCTATGGGAGCAACAGGCAGTTGTCATGCATGGCTGGTGTAGCCCCCAAGACAGTGGGTGAAACCTCTGGCCAGGACAGGGTGAGAGGGGGTGGCAGGGAGAATGGCTTTGGTGACACAGCCTGAACTCTGCTCATGGCTGCTTGTGACTCTATTGTTAATTTTACTCATGTATCTCTAGCGGCTGTTTTTAGAGGTGTTAAGTACATAAGATCAAATTTAGGGCATAATTATCTGGATAATTCAAGTTGAATAAAACCTCATTTACCATACGTTTTTGGTCAGTTGAAGCAGGGTGGCTGAATTATATTTATAGACCACCTAGAAAAATTAAGAAAAAAACACTATCATTTTAAATATACATAAAAAAAAATCTATCTGGAAGGAGGGATTCCCAAATGTGTAAACATTAAAATTGAAAAGAAAATTTAGAGGTTAATTTCATTTTTTTTTTTTTTACAGTTTTTTGGCCAGGGCTGGGTTTGAATCTGCCACCTCCAGCGTATGGAGCCGGCACCCTACTCCTTTGAGTCACAGGCACTGCCCGAGGTTAATTCCATTTTTATGTGAGCACTAGTCGGTGCCTTTGCTTTAACTGTTTTTTTTTTTTTTCTCCCCTATATTAATCTTTTCTTGAAGACCGGCTTGGAACCTGTCCTGTCTGTGAATAAAATAGTATCTAGTGGTGTGACACTTTGGGATTAAATAAGAGAATCTGTATCCAGTCTTCAGCATAGGGCTGGGCACAAAATAGCAATAGTGTTTTCCCCCAATACTGTGATTAACCTTTAATTGTTTTATTCCCTGACTATAAAAAAAGAAGCTTGCTGCCTATACCACTTATTTATACATACTATTTTAGCTTTTTAAACTTTTCTATTTTAGATGTTAAGTTTTACATGCATAATGGAACTGTAGACTCCTTGGTATACAAAAATGGGCAACACAAAACTCATTGAATTATATTAAATATCGACATTTACTTTCTTTACAAAGCACGTGGCTTTCATTTATTTATTTTGTACTCAACAGAAAATGAAAATGTTAGTAAGAAGAGAGAAAAGTGTTCTGTCTCTTCTCCTGAACAAAATCCTTCAACAACAGCCCAGTACTGGCAGGTAGATGCAAGGCTTTGTAGTACACATGTGGTGTGTGCTTGAAACTTAGTATTATATGATGAGTTTTTAATGTGGATCCACAGTTTTTAATCCACAGTTTTTAATGTGGGTGTTTGTTTTTTGTTTTTGTTGTTGCCCAGTAGCACCAGCATTCTCTGTTGGAAGAGAAATGGAATATAATGATGGAAATTTAATAATGGAAAATTTGACTTCTGTCCTGAGCTTATTTAAAAAGACCCTTTTTGTGGGAATAATAAAGCCTTTTAGATCTGGTGTGTATGCTCAGTTGGGTTAAAATTGATTCAAAAGTGAATTTCACATCATAGAGTACAAAAACGTGCAGGTTCCACATTTTACCAAGGTTTATTTGTAGAAACAATTGAAAATCAGGATATTGAAAAATAAATATTTTGTTATGCATAAAACATTACTTATCTTTTTTGAGACAGAGTCTCACAGTGTTTCCCAAGACTAGACTGTTATGTCATCAGCCTAGCTCACAGCAATTTCAAACCCTTGGAGTCAAGTGATCTTCCTGTCTCAGTATCCCAAATACCTGGAGCTACAGGCATCTGCCATCACACCTGGCTAATTTTTCTATTTTTAGTAGAGACAGGCTCTCTACAGCATGGTGGCTCATGGCTGTAATCTTAGCATTTTGGGAGCCTAAGACAGAAGGATCACTTGAGTTCAGGGGTCCAAGAACAGCCCGGGTAATATAGTGAGACCTTGTCTCCATAAACAAACAAACAAACAACAGCAAAAATAATAATAAAAAAATAAAAAGGAAAAAGAAAAGAACACCCTCAATGTTAAGCTAGTTCTTTGTTTGTTTCAAACAATAGTAGGGCAATAGTCACAGATTGAAATGCTTTCAGGACCCTGAGAGATGCAGAGGACAGAGTAAAAAGTGACAGAGAGAGAATGTGTGAACTTTTCTGATGAACAAAAGTTTTTGAAAACTCAGTTTGGGCCAAGTGAAATATGATCATGGGCCGTGTTTCTCAAACTCTACTATTTTGAGCTGAGCAACTAGAGTCAAAGTTCCACAGCAGCAGAGAATAAATCTAACTTATCTACCCAGTACCTTAATTTAGCACAAAACCTACCCGTTATATATAGATGCTCAGCTGGTATTTCTTTGATGAAAAATTAAAAATAATAAGTAAATAAAGGCTGCCCTATTCTTTCACTAAGTCAATTTGTCTCCACTTCACCACCCACAACTAATCAATTTAATCAATTGACAGATGTCAATAATCTGTATTTTTATGTGTTCTTCTATCTTTCCTGTCCATTATCCAAGGTGGATATGCAATATTTCTTAGGTAAAATTACTGCAGTAACTTCCTGATGGTCTTCCTTCAGGATGTCCTCCTCTGTTTTCTTCAATATACAGATTGAATTTCCTTGATCCAAAATGCTTGGAAGCAGCAGTGTCTTGAACATTGGATTTTTGGGAGAATTTTTGCATATTCAAAATCAGATATCTTGGGGATGGGTCCCAAGTCTAAACACAAATTAATTTCTATGTTATATATAATTTATACATGTAGCCTGGAGGTAATTTTACACATTTTAAAAATATTTTTTTTCCTAAAATAAAGTATGTATACATGGAGGTCAGCTATGGAATTTTTACTGTAGGTGCTTAAAAAGTGTTAGCTTTTAGAGAATTTCAAATTTTTGTGGGGTTTTGGGGGTGGGGTGGGGTTAGGAATGTGTAACTGGTATTACAAGACATTATGTCCTGCTCAAAACCCTTTAGTATTTTACACAGAGTCTAAGTCCCGTAGCCTGGTAGGAAAAATGTTCATGGTCTGGTCCTTACCTCATCTGCTGCTCAACTTCCTCAAGTCCTTATAATTTTAGCTTTTCTGAATTTTTCAGTTACTGATGCACAATTTTTGACACATTCTTCCTTCCACTTACAGTGCCCTTCAGCTGTCATTTGTCTGTCTGTCCATCTTTTAAAACCTTGCTTCCTCCAAGACCCTTTCCTGACCAACTCACTGTCAGAGGGGGACGTCTGTTTTTGCTCCTCTTTGTACCACAGTGCTCTGCATTTCTTTCATTGCATTTATCTCACTGGCTCACTTTTGTGTTACTTGTCTGATTTGCCTATTTTATTGCTAACTCCTCGAGGCCAGAATCCAAATCGATTTCCCATGTCTGACACATGGCAGGTGGCCAGCAGGTACCTTAATCACTATTACAAATAACTATTATATGGCAGTGTATGCTCAGTGAATGTTGAATGATAACATTTAGTATGAGTAAAGCAGAAGAGAAGTGCTAGGTGTCATATAAAAGATGCCAAGCAAGGATTTAGTTGAGAGAAAGTTCTCGTAGTAGAGATGACGTTTGGAATGAGCTTTGAGATATGGGTAAATAGAGAGGAGATAATGATATTTAGTTATTCAACAATTATCAAGCAGTGACCATTTGCTAGCCACTGGGCCAGGCTGCGATGTTCTCCAGCTCCTGTCTAGTCTGTGTCATCTCATTGTAATCTCTATTTGATTACTACTTACAAGTGTAGACATTTTTAAGACATATTCTGAATTTTGGTTTATTTTCTTTTGTGATTTATGATGAAGATATACCACCTCTAAAACTGCACTTGAAAGTGGACACATTTTTGCTTGTGACAGAGTCTCACTTGTTCACTTTGGGTACAGTGCTGTGGCTTCAGGCTGGCTCACAGCAAGGTCAAACTCTTAGGGTCAAGTGATCCCCTTCCCTCAGTCTCCAAGGTAGCCAGGACTGTAGGTGCCCGCCAAACAGCTCTGCTAATTTTTCTATTTTCAGTGGAGATGGGGTCTTGCTCTTGCTCAGGATGGTCTCCAATTTGTAAGCTCAAGCAATCCACCCGCCTTGGCCTCCTAGAGTGCTGGGATTACAGGTGTGAGCCACTGCACCCAGCCTTATACTCACTTTTACAATGAATGTTATTAGTGATAAAAATTGAGAGATACTACTGTGGCCAGGTTGCATGAAAGCTATTTGCTAGTTTTAGTAAAATATGAGTAAGGTCGTAAAACTCTTTTTTGCCTTTCAGAAGTGGCTTCCCATACCAATTTGAAAATAAATGTTAACACATAAGAAAAAGACGGCAGGTTAATTCTTAGACTCTGGTCATACATGTTAGATCATTTGAGTGCTCTCTTACTTTTGTTTTTCTTTTGAGACAGAATCTGACTGTGTCACCCTCGGTAGAGTGTGCTGGTATCATAGCTCACAGCAACCTCCAACTCTTGGGCTTAAGCGATTCTCTTGCCTCAGCCTCCCAAGTGGCTGGGACTGCAGGCACCCATCACAAGGCCCAGCTGTTTTTTGTTGCAGTTGTCATTGTTGTTTAACTGGCCGAGTGGGGTTCAAAGCTCCCACCCTTGGTGTATGTGGCACTGTAACTGCTGTGCTATGGGCGCTGAGCCAACTCTCTTACTTATAATTTGTAAATCTTAATTAGCGGCTAAATACGTTATCCTCTTATCATCCCCTAATTTTCATACTCTAAAAGACTAACATAAGTATTTATCTACATTGCACTCAAAATAAAAATAAACACCTCAGAATCATATAACTGCAAAATACATTTTTAAGTAGGAGACACTAAAGTTATAGGTTTAAAATAAAACACAAAGGTTGTTCTTTTTTCTTTTTAGAAAAGTTTTTTCTTTTCAATTATTAGAATGCTGAGATGTTTACTTTTATTCTAGTGATTTATCTAGAAATAAATTCCCTAATTGCTTCACATTAGCCTTTATTTATAAGCATTAAAATAGTTCACAAGTTTTGCTTAAATCACAGGTCAGCAAACTTGAGCCAGATAGGCATCTTGGTTTTGTAAATAAAATTTTATTAGAACACAGCAACACCTGTTTTTTGTTTATCCTATGACTGATTCTCCAGTACAAGGGCAAAGTTAGGTAGTGTTGACAGAGACTGCATTGCTTTCAAAGCCTAAACTATTTATTATCTGACCCTTTGAGTAATATTAATAGTTTGAAGATTCCTACTTTAAAGCATACTGCTATCTGATAGATTATTACTATAATTTTAAAAAGCAATTATTTATTGATACCTAAATCAAAACACAAAAGGTGATTTTTCCACTTCCAAAGTTTTCCTGTTACGCAATGAAACATTAAGGCTGTGTGAAATGCTACTGCAGTTATTCTTCATTCATGCTTTCTTTTTTTTTTTTCCTGGAACAATTTCCCACAGGTTTGATATATATGTTGAAGATTATTTTTTTTTTATCTTTTTTTTTTTTTTATTGTTGGGGATTCATTGAGGGTACAATAAGCCAGTTAAACTGATTGCAATTGTTAGGTAAAGTCCCTCTTGCAATCATGTCTTGCCCCCATAAAGTGTGACACACACTAAGGCCCCACCCTCCTCCCTCCATCACTCTTTCTGCTCCCCCCCCATAAACTTAATTGTCATTAATTGTCCTCATATCAAGATTGAGTACATAGGATTCATGCTTCTCCATTTTTGTGATGCTTTACTAAGAATAATGTCTTCCACTTCCATCCAGGTTAATACGAAGTATGTAAAGTCTCCATTTTTTTTTAATAGCTGAACAGTATTCCATGGTATACATATACCACAGCTTGTTAATCCATTCCTGGGTTGGTGGGCATTTAGGCTGTTTCCACATTTTGGCAATGGTAAATTGAGCTGCAATAAACAGTCTAGTACAAGTGTCCTTATGATAAAAGGATTTCTTTCCTTCTGGGTAGATGCCCAGTAATGGGATTGCAGGATCGAATGGGAGGTCTAGCTTGAGTGCTTTGAGGTTTCTCCATACTTCCTTCCAGAAAGGTTGTACTAGTTTGCAGTCCCACCAGCAGTGTAAAAGTGTTCCCTTCTCTCCACATCCACGCCAGCATCTGCAGTTTTGAGATTTTGTGATGTGGGCCATTCTCACTGGGGTTAGATGATATCTCAGGGTTGTTTTGATTTGCATTTCTCTAATATATAGAGATGATGAACATTTTTTCATATGTTTGTTAGCCATTCGTCTGTCATCTTTAGAGAAAGTTCTATTCATGTCTCTTGCCCATTGATATAAGGGATTGTTGGCTTTTTTCATGTGGATTAATTTGAGTTCTCTATAGATCCTGGTTATCAAGCTTTTGTCTGATTAAAAATATGCAAATATCCTTTCCCATTGTGTAGGTTGTCTCTTTGCTTTGGTTATTGTGTCCTTAGCTGTACAGAAGCTTTTCAGTTTAATGAAGTCCCATTTGTTTATTTTTGATGTTGTTGCAATTGCCATAGCAGTCTTCTTCATGAAGTCTTCCCCCAGGCCAATATCTTCCAGTGTTTTTCCTATGCTTTCTTTGAGGATTTTTATTGTTTCATGCCTTAAATTTAAGTCCTTTATCTATCTTGAATCAATTTTTGTGAGTGGGGAAAGGTGTGGGTCCAGTTTCAGTCTTTTACATGTAGACATCCAGTTCTCCCAACACCATTTATTGAATAGGGAGTCTTTCCCCCAAGGTAAGTTCTTGTTTGGTTTATCAAAGATTAGGTGGTTGTAAGATGTTAGTTTCATTTCTTGGTGTTCAATTCGATTCCAAGTGTCTATGTCTCTGTTTTTGTGCCAGTGCCATGCTGTCTTGACCACTATGGCTTTGTAGTACAGACTAAAATCTGATATGCTGACGCCCCCAGCTTTATTTTTGTTACTAAGAACTGCCTTAGCTATACGGGGTTTTTTCCAGTTCCATACAAAACGCAGAATCATTTTTTCCAAATCTTGAAAGTACGATGCAGGTATTTTGATAGGAATGGCATTGAATAGGTAGATAGCTTTGGGAAGTATAGACATTTTAAGAATGTTGATTCTTCCCATCCATGAGCATGGTATGTTCTTCCATTTGTTAATATCCTCTGCTATTTCCTTTCTGAGGATTTCATAGTTTTCTTTATAGAGGTCCTTCACCTCCTTCGTTAGGTATATTCCTAGGTATTTCATTTTCTTTGAAACTATGGTGAAGGGAGTTGTGTCCTTAATTAGCTTCTCATCTTGACTGTTATTGGTGTATACAAAGGCTACTGACTTGTGGACATTGATTTTATATCCTGAAACATTACTGTATTTTTTGATGACTTCTAGGAGTCTTGTGGTTGAGTCTTTGGGGTTCTCTAAGTATAAGATCATGTCGTCAGCAAAGAGGGAGAGTTTGACCTCCTCTGCTCCCATTTGGATTCCCTTTATTTTTGTCTTGCCTAATTGTATTGGCTAGAACTTCCAGCACTACATTGAATAGTAAAGGTGACAGAGGACAACCTTGTCTGGTTCCAGTTCTAAGAGGAAAAGCTTTCAGTTTTACTCCATTCAGTAAAATATTGGCTGTGGGTTTGTCATAGATAGCTTCAATCAGTTTTAGAAATGTGCCACCTATGCCTATACTCTTCAGAGTTCTAATTAGAAAAGAATGCTGGATTTTATCAAATGCTTTTTCTGCATCTATTGAGAGGATCATGTGATCTTTATTTTTGCCTCTGTTAATATGGTGGATAACGTTTATAGACTTGCGTATGTTAAACCAGCCTTGCATCCCTGGGATGAAGCCTACTTGATCATGATGAATGACTTTTTTGATGATAAGCTGTAATCTATTGGCTAGGATTTTGTTGAGAATTTTTGCGTCTATGTTCATGAGTGAGATTGGTCTGAAATTCTCCTTTTTGTTTGGGTCTTTTCCTGGTTTTGGTACCAGGGTGATGTTTGCTTCATAGAATGTGTTGGGGAAGATTCCTTCTTCCTCAATGTTTTGGAATAATTTCTGCAGTACAGGAATTAGCTCTTCCTTGAAGGTTTGATAGAATTCTGGAGTGAAGCCATCTGGACCAGGGCATTTTTTAGTTGGAAGATTTTTTATTGTTTCTTTGATCTCAGTGCTTGAAATTGGTCTGTTCAGGAGGTCTATTTCTTCCTGGCTAAGTCTAGGGAGAGGGTGTGATTCCGAATATTGATCCATTTCCTTCACATTGTCAAATTTCTGGGCATAGAGTTTCTGGTAGTATTCAGAGATGATCTCTTGTATCTCTGTGGGATCAGTTGTTATTTCCCCTTTATCGTTTCTGATTGAGGTTAGAGATTTTACTTTTCTATTTCTAGTTAGTCTGGCTAATGGTTTATCTATTTTATTTATTTTTTCAAAAAACCAACTCCTTGTTTCATTAATTTTCTGAATGATTCTTTTGTTCTCAATTTCATTGATCTCTGATTTGATTTTGGATATTTCTTTTCTTCTACTGAGTTTAGGCTTAGATTGACTTCTTTTTCCAATTCCATAAGATCTCTTGTGAGATTGTTGATGTGCTCTCTTTCTGTTTCTCGAACGTAGGCATCTAAAGCGATGAATTTTCCTCTCAAAACTGCTTTTGCAGTATCCCACAGGTTTTGGTAGCTTGTGTCTTCATTGTTGTTATGCTCAAGGAAGTTAATGATTTCCTGTTTTATTTCTTCCT
Organism: Nycticebus coucang; assembly: GCF_027406575.1. Lineage (NCBI taxonomy): Eukaryota > Metazoa > Chordata > Mammalia > Primates > Lorisidae > Nycticebus > Nycticebus coucang. The sequence goes on from NC_069785.1 coordinate 88,175,146, forward strand.
TCACCCATCTGTTATTCAACAGAAGATTGTTTAATTTCCATGCCTTTGGGTGGGGTCGAGCGTTTTTGTTAGAGTTGAGTTCCACCTTTAGTGCCTTATGGTCTGAAAAGATACAAGGTAAAATTTCAATTCTTTTGATTCTGTTGATATGTGTTTTGTGTCCCAGGATATGATCAATTTTGGAGAATGTTCCATGGGGTGATGAGAAGAATGTATATTCTTTATCTTTGGGGTGGAGTGTTCTATATGCATCTATCAAGCATAGTTGTTCTAGGGTCTCATTTAAATCTCTTACATCTTTGTTTAATTTCTGTTTAGAGGATCTGTCCAGCTCTGTAAGAGGTGTGTTAAAGTCCCCCGTTATGATGGTATTATCAGATATCATATTGCTCAGACTGAGTAAGGTCTGCTTCAAGAATCTGGGAGCATTTAAATTGGGTGCATAAATATTTAGAATGGAAATGTCTTCTTGTTGTAGTTTTCCTTTGACCAATATAAAGTGACCATCTTTGTCTTTTTTGACTTTAGTTGCTTTAAATCCACATGTATCTGAAAATAAGATTGCAACTCCTCTTTTCTTCTGAATTCCGTTTGCCTGAAAAATTGTCTTCCAACCCTTGACTTGGAGCTTTAATTTGTCTTTTGAGGCCAGGTGTGTTTCTTGCAGACAGCAAATGGATGGCTTGTGTTTTTTAATCCAGTCAGCCAATCTATGTCTCTTCAGTGGGGAATTCAAGCCATTAACATTTTGAGATAATTGATAAGTGTGGTAGTATTCTATTCGTCTTATTTGGTGAGAGTCCATTGCTTAGTTTTATCTTTTGCATCAGTGTGGAGGTTAGGTTTTGTCCTTTGATTTCTGAGTTCTTACTTTGCTGCTGATCCATTGTGGTGGTCAGTGTGCAGAACAGGTTGAAGTATTTCCTGTAGAGCTGGTCTTGTTGTGGCGAATTTCCTCAATGTTTGTATATCCGTAAATGAATTGATTTCTCTGTCAATTCTGAAGCTTAGCTTAGCAGGGTACAGAATTCTGGGCTGAAAATAGTTCTGTTTAAGTAGGTTAAAGGCAGATGACCATTGTCTTCTTGCTTGGAAAGTTTCATTAGAGAAGTCTGCGGTAACTCTGATGGATTTGCCCCTGTAGGTCAACTGGCGCTTACTCCTGGCAGCTTGGAGGATCTTTTCTTTTGTCTTGACTTTGGACAGGTTCATCACAATGTGTCTTGGAGAAGCTCGGTTAGAGTTGAGGCGACCCGGGGTCCGATATCCCTCTGAAAGCAGTGTGTCAGACTCTTTGGTGATGTTTGGGAAATTTTCTTTTATAATATTCTCTAGTATGGCTTCCATTCCTCTGGGGCATTCTTCTTCCCCTTCTGGAATTCCTATAACTCGTATGTTGGAACGCTTCATAAAGCCCATAATTCTGACAGTGAACGTTCTGCTTTCTCTCTCTTCTTTTCTGCCTCTTTTACTGTCTGAGTTATCTCAAGAACTTTGTCTTCTACTTCTGAAATTCTTTCTTCTGCATGGTCTAACCTGTTGCTGATACTTTCCCTTGTATCTTCAAGTTCCCTAATTGACTGTTTCAGTTCCTTCAGGTCTGCTATATCCTTTTTATATTCTTCATATCGTTCATCTCTTATTTGATTCTGTTTTTGGATTTCCTTTTGGTTATTTTCCACTTTATTAGCAATTTCCTTCATTGTTTCCATCATTTCTTTCATTGTTTTCAACATGTGTATTCTAAATTCCCTTTCTGTCATTCCTAACATTTCTATACTGGTGGAATCATCTGCAGTAGCTACCTCATGGTCCCTTGGTGGGGTTGTTCTAGACTGGTTCTTCATGTTGCCTGGAGTTTTCTGCTGATTCTTCCACATGGGTGATTTCTTTTATCTGTTTCCTTGCCCTAATTTTCCTTTAACTTCCTCTTGCTCTTTAAGTTCTTGTGCCTGTGGACTAAGGGTTACAGGACCCGAAGGGTGAGAAGGTTGAAGAGCAAAAAAAGGGGATGAAAGAAAGGAGGACCGAGTGATAAGAAAAAAAGAAAGACAGAGAAAGGAGGGGGGTGGGTATAAGGAATATTGACAGAAAGAAGAGAGGCACAGAAAGAGGGAGACAGGACAATATAGGTGTACAGTAGGGTACTTTGACACAACCTTAAAAAACCCCACATTCTGGGGGTGCCCAGTTGCGTGGTTCCCTTGAGGTCAGCAGCTCTTTGCTAACCTGATCAGACACAGTACCCCACCTCCACCAACTAGAGAGGAAAGACAAAAATTCTATAAATCAAACCAAAAGAAGCAAACAGAAAACTTTACGGGGATAAAATTGGGTGAAAAACCAAATTATATCAGTAGAAACACTAGCAAAAATGAAGTTGAAGTTATTAAAAAAGGCAGCAATGGGAAATTATAATTAAACTAGGAAAATTGAGAAAGAAAAAGGGATCTGTGTGGAAAAGATTGAAATTAAAAAAACAAAAGAACATCAGCAACGTCAAAGTAAACAAACAAAAAAAAAACAACCAAACCAAAAAAAAAAGAACAAAAAAATACACAACCAAAAACAAAGCAGTTTGTATATGTTATTGAATATTGTCTGGGCAACACATGGTCTTCTGGGGTATGAGATGTTAGTCACAGTTCTGATACGACTGGAGGCTGCTGATTTCTCAAACCCCAGCAGGTAGACACCCTAAATCTCTCTTCAGCCTACTTAAAAGGCACTTTGAACTTGTAAACTTGCTGAGCAGAAGCTTTCCCAGCTTTCTCGCTGGAATCGCTGCTGAAGTGGCTATCCACTTACTCAGTGTGCCAAAACTGGTCTCACTCTGACCCTGAGGGTTAGGGCTGCAAGGCGGCTCAAACCCCACCCTTAGGCTACTTGGTTGCTGGGTTATCAGCTCCCACCCGTATCTAGCTCTGCGACCCTCAGGGCGGAGCTTGCTGGGGCAGATCACTGACAATGGATCCGTGTGACCCACCGCCAAACACTATTAGCTCCGTCTGGCTCAGAGGCTCAGACTGGGGCCCTAGACAATGGCCAAAGTTCTCCGCACTCCCGCTCAGGCCTTCCCCAAGGCAGTTCAACTCAGTGCCAAGTCCAAGGACATCAAAACAGTTCACAGGTAAGGCCTTTCTGGTTTGCAGTCTCGCTGCTACTGAACTTACAGTTGTGGGCGGGTTTAGACGGATTGAACACACGCGACCACTTGCCGGTTTTCCACTGTTTTAGTCCTCCTCTTGGGATCCAGAAGTCTCTCGCTGACTCCCTGTATCTTCATAGGAGTGATGATAGGCAGTTCCCACCAGCCAGAGATGCCTGGAGTCCTATCTCCCCAGACTCACGGTGCCCAGATGCAAGGAAGCTGTTACTCGGCTGCCATCTTGCTCCGCCTCCATATTCATGCTTTCTTTGATAGCATTGCCTTTGCTGTTTTGATGAGAGCAAGTGAGACTTCGTTCTTTTGTGGTATACAAATTTGAAGATCACCATGTACCATTATATCTTATCCATTCTCACACACCCCAAAAAATTGAGAGAGAAAAAATTTTCTCTGTGATGAATGTAGACCTTTTTTCTCTGCATAATTCTAATTTATATTATTGCATATAGAAATTCCCTTTTCTTTGAAAGGTTTGTGATGGGTTTACTTGCCTTGTTATTGACCTTTATGTCTTTATTACACAGAAGAAAGCTTATTTTGAAATGAAACCTTTATGTGTAAAAACCTTAAAGTCATATTATGTTTCATGAAATATCTGAGCTATTTGTGAGATAAAGTACTTCAGCTGTTTAGTAAATTGGGTCTTTTATCTGTCAAAGAAGAAGATTTTTTCCTTTTAAAATCTTCTACTTATCAACAATAAAGTCTTGAAGAAAAAAATCTTCTAATTATTAGTTTGGCTAAATGAATGATTAACTTTATAGTGAACTGTGATTCTGTTTTGTAAAAAGTGGGTTTGGGGGGTAAAAAAGACTAAACAAGAAAATAACATTATATACAAAAGAAACTTGTCTGGTAAACTTTTGTCCTGAAATAGAATGATTGGCTATTTTAGAAAGTGAAAAGAAAGACGAAACAGAAAGTTTAAGATGTTTGTAGATCGTGCAGTTGAAATAGAACTCATGAGAGAGAATTTATGAAAAAGTGTACAGGTGATCCAGTAGACTTTGCTTTATAAAATGTAATTGCCTGTTTCCCTTTAATTTACAAATCACACTACTGGAAGTTATCTTACCTTTTCAGTAAATGGCCTGAAAGAAATAATCCATGTGTTGTCTGTATTGGTGAAGAGGAAAGATTGAACTTTAATTAGGTTTATAGCCATTTAACCTCCTGTATTGCTTTGAAAATCTTTTGATTTGTGATTCCATTTAAACAAATGTTTTAAGCCTTTGATGTTTGGTAATTCTTCCAAAATCAAAAGTCGAAATTCATTTCTTTTTTTCAAATAATATGACCATTGAATGTCTGAGAAAGAAATATTTGGCTTATTTGGTGTATTAGAACTGTATAGGAAATATTGTCAAATATGAAATGGTGGTTAATTTTCTGTGGATTATGTTTATATATATACATATGTTCTAACATTATAAAGTATTAGTCTACCTTAGTGTATGTTATCAGTAATAATTATTAATTCATATCAGAAAGTGTGTTTTTTTTTTTTTCTAATAATGGGCTAAGTCCAAAATTTGTTCTTCAGGAAAAGTAATGGAAATATTGACAGGTCTCTTAAATAGAAATTTCTGATAACTTTAGAAATCATATACCATTGGACTAAGAGCAAACTTCCAGGAATTTAATTTAAAAGCTAAAACAGAACAGAAATTAATTACATGGGCCTGAACCAATTCTTTTTTGACTTTTTTGTTTAAAACATTACTAATTCTGTGTTCTGTTTTCCAAAAGTCAAAAAGAAAAAAAACTTTTCTGGCTTGGTGCCCATAGCACAGTGATTATGCCACCAGCCACATATACTGAGGGTGGCTGGTTCGAACCCAATCCTGGCCAGCTAAACAACAATGACAACTGCCACAACAACAAAAAATAGCCAGGCATTGTGGCGGGCACCTGTAGTCCCAGCTACTTGGGAAGCTGAGGCAAGAGAATTGCTTAAGCCCAAGAGTTGGAGGTTGCTGTGAGCTGTGATGCCATATCACTCTACTGATGGTGACATAGCGAGACCCTGTCATGAAAATAAGAAACCACTTTTCCATCTTTTGAGCTAGTTATAGCTTTCGACAGTATATGTACTTACAAGCAAAATTCAAAACATTTTTCTCTTTCCTTGATTTCTTCAGAACTTGAAAACCATTTATAAGTATTTTTAATTTCTGAGAATATAATTATTTATGTAAGATCAAAAAGAATTTGTTTTCTTCTATGAGATGCAATAAAAGACTGGTTATTTTACCAAGTCTTTGACTGAATGACATTTTCAGAGGTGACCAGACTGAGGTAAGGCATTAAGGCTGATAGAAAGCCCATTAGAAAAACTGTCCAGATACCTCATCACTAACATTTCCTGATCTGTAGTGAGTAAAACATGTCACTTTCTGACAGGTCTGGGAATTCCAATTTACTCTGAGACCTCGAGAGAAGAGGAATTTACCGAATACATATAGGTATCTTCTAGCATAGATAAAACCTTGGCTTGTGAGAGACTTTCAAGTCTGACCTCAGATTTTTCTATAAAATGTTCTAGCAGAGCAGCGCCTGTGGCTCAAAGGAGTAGAGCACTGGCCCCATATGGCTGGAGGTGGTGGGTTCAAACCAGCCCCAGCCAAAAAATGCAAAAAAAAAAAAAAAGTTCCAGGAAATGCAATTGTAAAAGAAAGCCTTTAGTTAAAGCCTCGGTAAAGCTGAGATGGTTAATCAATATTCTCACTGCACTTGATACAAATCATCAGACCGAGTATACTGAAAGTACAGTTTATTTTGACAATTAAATTGATTCTGCTGTAATTTGTTTTTAGTAAAATGGAAAATTGGAGAAAAATATGATTCAAAAATAAAATACTGTGGCCCACCCGTATTAAAGTACAGCCTTGTCTACAATGCAGGCTCATGGAATGAGACATAGCTGTTTAACTAAACTGATCTGTAACAGGCCTAAGAGACTAGCCGACGAATATAAAATTATATACAATTGTCAAATTTGCTCCAGGTCTTATTTTTCTTCCTGCATCTTAGCCCTGAGATAACATAGTAGGTTTTAATATGTAAAATCTTTTAATTTCAAAGTGGGTACTGAGGAAAAAAACAAAATTCAAAATATTTACCCCAAGATACATGCCACTCACATATTTCAGGATGATGCCCTCAGAAATAAACTACAAAAGCTTGCTGAGAATACTTGTCCCAATCTACAGACTAGATGCCAAAAAAAGTCTGATTACAGATTTGTCTGACTCTAAGACTGATGGGGAAAAAAAACTTCAAAAGCCTTAAGACTCAACAAAAATCACCTGTTGGCTACACTGGATGGAATCTGTGCAATATTGAACACTACCTTCTGGGTCTATGTAGATATCTCAGGAGAAATTGGAACCCGAATAGCAAATTTCCCAGTAAGTGGTGTCGCTACTACGGGGCCTCACAAGTGGCTCCACACCCAGCTGATTTTCAGGTATATTCACTTAAATTTCCCAGAACTTCAGATCAGTTCTATGGTAACTCCTAAAACTAAGTATTATCTTAAAGAACTGTGCTAAGGCAGTGAACAAGAATACTAATGTTCTCATCATGCAAACCTTAGCCTCAAAACCCAGAACTTGTAGATACCTGTAGGTTGACTACTAAATGGTTTCATTTTCTTACCCTGGAAACAATTCTGACTTCATCCCTGTCAGTGTAAAAAAGTCAGGTTGGGCTTCTATTTACTTCTTTACCGTGGAGTAATTTTTGAGATATATCTTCCAGATCCTACATTCCAGAGGGCCCTGGACCCTCTACTCAAGATGCTCTCCCGACTGCCTTTAGTAGATGACCTTTGATCTCTGCCATGGCAAGCCCAGCCACCTCCTGAGCTACACTATGCCACCCTTGTCCTGCTTCCTGAAATCTGCATATGTTCCATCTGGTAACCAGGTTATCCTCAGGACTTGAAGGGAAAGACATGATGAACTCAAGGGAAAGTGGACAGGCCTCCAGGACATCCTACTTATGACCCGTATAGTGGTCAAGTTGCCTGGATTACATCATTCCCGAATCCAGCCTTATCCCCCTAATGAAAACCAACAAACTCATGCTGGACCAGTGGACTACAGAAATGTGCAGAGATGAAGGTTAAAAGCTTCAGTTGTTGGAGCACCAGCTGAGGGTTCCCACTGCCCTGGGCCTGCTAAACAAAACAGCTTCAGTTTTCAGGATGGGAAGTATATTGTTCTCAGACATCTTTGTTTGTCTTTTATTTAGTGTTCTTCTTGTCGTCTTTAGTTAACTGTGCTTACAACTTTTGTTGTTCTCAATATAACTTTAAACTTAGCCATGGCCTAAAGAATTTGAATCCCAGGACAAGTGCAGTAAATCTCAGTAATTATTTCCATTTAAAGTCTATTTCATAAATATGAATTGCAGTAATATGAGTGAGGAATAAAAGCAAATGTAGTGTGCAGACTAGGGCAGACTTGACACAACTGATCTGGTCAGTTTGGTCCTGACTGACCTTCACCCCATGGCCAGACAGGTTCATCCCGAGGGCTGACACAGGCTCAGGAGAGAGCTGGGCTCTTTCTCTTCTCTAGCGTTGCAGGATTTCAGAAGGGCAGATCCCAGCCAGGACAGGCTGGTCTCTCTTTGCTTCTCTTTTCTCTGGGCCCTGCTTCCCTCTGGGAGAGCTTCGTGCTTTGGAAGGCTACTCTCTGTGGGGCAGCCTGTCCGGTGACATTGTCAGCATCTGTGGATCAGCTTGATATGTGAAGCACGAAGTCGAGTCCTGGAGGGAGAGGAGGACAGCTCGCTGCTCTGATTTCCTGTGTGTTGCCCCATTTTTCTGGATATGTGGTCCAGTACGTGGAGTGTGAGTACGTGACACACACGGTCCTCATCCAACACTCTTCTTCGGTCAGCACAGTTCTTAGTTCACACCTGGCACACAGCAGGCGCTCAGTAAATGTCCATCTGATGATTAATGCAGAGCCCATGTCACAGAGTTTGCTAACAGGATGATGGATCACCTCACTCCTGACTCAATCAGCACGTTGTGAGTGGTTCAAAATACAGGCCCAGTGTTTCAACTTCAGAGACACCCCAGAAAGGAAAAATTGCTCCTTGGATGGAGTGATTTAAAGTACCACTGCTCTGCTCTCCAGGAAACATGGTCAGAGTGAGAACAATGCTGGGGTGTGATGCGGCTTTGGAGGGAAAGCAGACGGCAAGTCCCCAATTTGGCATCATGCTCCATGTGGGCTGCTACCCATTTCCAGTTCCTCCTTCATGGAGACACACTTGTGTTGCCTTCTCTAGTGTCCTGGGGAGAATGGACTAGGGCAGGAGGAACTGAGCTCAGGGTGCAGGGCAGTTACACGCCCGGTGCCTCCTGAGATTTGTGGGGTTCTCTCCTCTCCCCTGCTGAGGCCTGACTGTAGCTCTGTCAGCATCACTGGCTGTGGGCCCTCAGCCTCTTCTTTATCAGAGAATCCTGGGGAATGGAATTTGATGGATTTGCTTATTAGCCTCTTGGATTACTGAGGTTGATTTGATTGTGTTTTCTTTCCCTCATTGTGCATATGAATCAAATTGTTAGAATACATCTCAGCAAATCCTTTTCCTATATCCTGGACAGATGGAGAATGCCATTGTGTGGGAAGTGCAAGGCAATGGATTTCAAATGTCACCACATTGGCCCATCTCTCTATTTTTTATTTTAGATTGATATGAGGGTGCAAATGTTTAGGTTACATTATTTTCATTTTTAAGGTGAAGTTCAAGTTGTATTTGAGCCCTTCACCTGGGGGCCTGCTGAGCCCCCTCACATTGCGTATATTAGGTGACATCCCACTACTCCCCCCTGCCTCCCCCTCCCTTCTCTTGCCTCTCCCCTCCCCCTCCCTAGACTATACTTGTGTTTTTCTCTCATGTGGGTGTGTAGTTGTTTATCTATTTGGTTTCATATTACTATTGAGTACATTGGAGACCCCCCACCCAATTCTTGAGATACTTCACTAACAATGTGTGTAAACAACATCCAGGTAAACACAAAAGATGTAAAGTCTCCATGTTTTCTTATGGCTGAATACTATTCCATGGTATACATATACCATAATTGGTTTATCCGTTCGTGTGTTGATGGTCACTTGGGTTGTTTCCATGTCTTGGAAATTGTGAATTCAGCTGCAATAAACATTCTGGTGCAAATGTCTTTGTGGTAAAATGATTTTTTTTCCTCTGGGTAGCATCTATCTTCTTACAGGTGAAAGCCAGGCCATCATTTCTGTTAGTCCTTAGAGTCAGAGCTGGAATGTACAGGGATTGTCCAGCCAAACCTGCAGAGTGGCCACCGGCTTGGGACGCTGCATGGTGAATTGGAGGGAGGTGCTAGTAGCCCTGCCTGGGGGTCTGCTCCATCCCTGCCAGATCCTGTCACTGAGATCTCCTCACAGGTGGGGTGCCAGTTGCCTCGTTGCTGCTGATTCCCCTCCCCCTCCACCCAATCCTTGGAGTTCCCTGCCTCTACCACCTCCCTTCTCCTGCTCCTTTGCATTGTGGGCCCAGCAAGTCAGTTTAACCACACCTCTCAGCTCTCTCTCTACAGGACTTGGAGAAAGTCCCCTCTTATATTTTATAGGTTTCTTTCTCCATGTAGCCACGGGCCACTTTCACTCCTCACCTCTCCCACTCCCCCCATACTGTGTCTGGTACATGTCCTGCAGGAGGCACGTATCCAGAGGTTTATAAAACAGGGAGAGGTGTTGGGCATGTGTTCCTGATTCACACATAAGCCAAGCTGTGAGGGCCTAGCTGTTCACAGTGTGGCTCCTGGACCAGCAGTGACACCTGGGGACTGTCAGAAATGCAGTCTCAAGCACTGCCCACCCTGCTGAGACAGCCTGCATTTGACAAGACCCCCCCAGTAAATCCCTCTGCCCAGTCAGGTCAGAGCAGCTCTGATCTGGTATTATTCTGTGTCTTCCTTTTTCTACTTAACAATACACAGTTGAGCTCTACCTGTACTGCTCCATATGCAGCCTGGTTTTTGCTTCTAATTGCTGCATTTCATTGACATTTGCCCACGTTGTTTACTTCTCCACTTCCCTGTGACGGACGTTTCCTCTGGCCATCACGATCATATTAAGTGACCCTTCCCTTCTGGCCAGAGATGATTCTCTGCTCCAACTTGGGATCATTCCTTCCTCCAAGGAATTTGTGCCTGGGTCTGAGATGTGGCTGCCCAGCCTGGGCAGATATTCTCTGAATAAAAGCTTGGCAGCAGTGACATGAGCACAGGCTGAAAGAGCAGGGCAAGGGGGAGGCCACAAGGGAGGAGCAGAGAAGAGGGACACAGAATGTCCTAGTCCCTTCCCGAGGCCCAGTGCACTAGTGCCTTTAAAATGCTCTCGTTTATTTTTTCTATTCTTTTCATTTCTTTTCTCATCTTGTGTTTTCTTTTCTTTTCTTTCTTTCTCTTTTTTTCCTTCTTTCTTTCTGTCTCTCCCTTTATTTTCTTCTTTTTTCCTTCTTTCTTTCTCTGTATTTTCTTTCTTTCTTTCCTTTTTCTTTTTTTTTTCTTTTTTTCCTTCTTTCTTTTCTCCTTTCTTTATCTGGCTCTCTTCGTTTTCTTTTTCATTTTTGTATTATGGTTTTATGTATTTATATATAACATAAAATTTACCATTTTGAAAATTTTTGTGTGTACAATTCTGGGGCATTCGCACTGCTCTGAAACCAGGATACCATCTCCAGAACTTTTCCATCATCCTAAACTGAAACTGGGTACTTCTCCCCCTTTTTTGCTGCCAGCTTGTGTTGGTTTTTAGTCTGTGTAAAACAATAAAATGTAAAGAATAGGGCATTATTTGTCAGTCAGCACTCAGGATGTCACCTGAGACTGGCCTGGGGGCTAGAAACTGCTTACCTGTAACAAGAGGCATGTGATGGGTCAGGAGGTTATAACCTCAGCTCACAGGGAGGCTCCAGTTGACACAGGAATTTTTCTGACCTCAGATAGAGCATCTGATTTCATAAATGCATATTTTAAGGAAGAAGACAATAGCTTTCATTAACTTTCAAAGGGTCTCAAGAGTAACCTCAAAGAAAGGTTACTAATGGATGTGTTTGTTGAGGAGGAGAAATCATTTTTTCCTCTCAACTCCCACACAGCGCTCAACACACCACTTTTGATAGCCAGTGCGTGGGTCCCTGCCCTCCAAAAGGAAGAATTTAACAATGGTGTGTCCACACAACCCAATTCTGACACCACCTACCCAGGGTTGAAGAGGATGCTGCAGGCTATAGGATCAGTGCCCAAGATGGCCCCATGGTAGGTGCTAACTGGAAGTAGCAGGCTGTCACCCACACTGACCGACTGGCCGTATTGAAGTTCCCACAGTTTGCTCAAATGGCTCACAGAACTCAGAGAAATGCTTTCTTACATTGACTGGTTTATTATATTAATAAAGGCTACAATAGTCTGGGATTACATAACCCCTGTAATCCCAGCACTCTGGGAGGCCAGGGAGGGTGGATTGTTTGAGCTTAGAAGTTCAAGACCAGCCTGAGGAAGGCTGAGACTGTGTCTCTACTAAAATAGAAAAACTGGTTAGGTGTTGGGCAAGTGCCTATAGTCTCAGTGACTGGGAAGGCTGAGGCAGGAGGACCACTTGAGTCCAAGAGTTTGAGGTTGCTGTGAGCTATAATGATTCCAGGGCATTTTATACAGGGCTACAAGTGAGACTCATCTCAAAAAGAAAAAAAAAAAAAAAAGGATGTAATAAAGAACACAGAGCAGGGGAAGACGAAAGGACACAGAGAACGAGGTGTGGGGGCTCCCTGCCCTGTTTGTGGTGCCACCCTTCAGGGTCCTTTGGGGTTCCCTAAAGGGTTAATTACCTAAGTATGATTGATTAAATTACTGGCCATTGGTGATCAACTTGACCTTTATCTCCTCTCCTCTTCTAGGAGGTCAGGGACTGGGGCCAAAAGTTTCAACCCACCAAACATGTGGTTGGCTCTCTTGATAACCAGCCACCAATTATCACTTCCACCCTCCCCAATTGTCTCCTCATTGGGACCAAAAATGCTCCTGTCCCCTAGGAAGTTCCGAGGGTTGTGTCTGATGCTCTGTGTCCAACGCTTAAGTCACCCAGGACATCAGAAAGATCTTCAGAGCTTTGTGTGACGAACAAGGGCTATAAGGGAAAAAAGCTAAATGTATATTTCTTATTATATGAGAGTGTCACAGATGATCTCTTCCTTTATTAGGGGAAGTAGACCTGAGAATTTGCAACTGCTTAGGACACAGTCCCTGCCCTGCCTGGGCTCAGTCCTCAGAGGACATGGGTGGGGAGTGTGGGAGCCGGGAACTGACTACCCTTGAGGAGCAAATTCAGGGGCAGGACACCTCTGGGCTCTGTAAGCAGCCCCAGTCCTGCTATTAGGGACACCCCAGGGAAATGCAAATGGAACCGCCAAGTCCTATCGGAGACTTTCTCATGGAGAGCAGTGGGCACCATCTCCACCTAGTCTTCCTCCAACACCCAGGGACCCTCATAGTCTCTGTGAATCCGGTGGCTGGGAGTTTTCCAAGCAGGAGACCCTGGGCCTGCATTCACACACCCCTGCCTTTGAAACATGACTCCCTTCTTCCCTGCTTGCAACCTCACAGTCACTTTGCAGCTCTGCATCGCAGTTTCTTCATCTGTTAAACAGGGACGCTCCATTTCCCTACTGCCGGACAGGGTCGCTGTGCATTCCAGGCCAGTTAGTGAAGGTGGAAATGTGTCTTCACCTGAAAAGCTGCTGGAGATGCAGCCCCTGGAGGGGCCGAGGAGCCCCACCAGCCACACCAGCCATTAGCTGAGTGATCTGACAGATGCTTACACTTCTTGAACCTTAGTTTCCTCATCTGTCAAGTGGGACTAAAATAGTTCCTATATAATAGTGTTGTTCTCAAAATTAAATGAAGAAATCTGTGTATAACACTGACTGTCTTGCACATGCAATGTACAGACATGAGAGCTACTGTTATCATGAGACAGAGCAAAGGTTGGGGAATGAAGTTTTTCTATGTTTGATACAGTGTCTTTAAGACCAGATGTCACAGGCTGGTAGACACACAATGTTTGTGGCTAGTGAATGTTTTGTTTGGCCCAGAGTATTTGTAAACAGAAATTTTTATTTGCTGTCAAGGATGAAAAATGAGGAGATGTTGTAGAAAGTTCTGACTTTCAAGTCTTTAAATTCTTTTGGAAAAAATTGGAAGAGGTGACAGTGGTGGGCGGGAGCCCAGCAGCTGTGACTCATGGGTGCTTGCTGTACACATGCCGCAGGCCTCACCCTGTCTGGCCTCCACTGACCTGGCCCCTGTGGGTGTTGCTCGCCTTGTACCTGGGGGCCTATGGGTGTGACATCCAACTTAGAAATGCTTTATCCAGTTTGGAGCTGGGATGTGAAGAAGGTGGAATGAGCAGGACAAAAAAAGAATAAGAGGAGAAAGACTTAGGTTGAATCAAATATTTTGAAACCAACTTTTCTGTTATTTTAGATCTAAGAAAATTCCATCACCAGACCTTGCCTCCCAGTCAGAGCAGCCGTGGTAAGCGCTCAAGCTGTCTATGTACCATGAAGCCCTGGCCACTGTCTCCACTGCTGCCACCAACTCTGCAGAACGAGAGCCCCACATGTAGTGTTGAGCGACAGGAGACACAGATGCCTGAGGGCACTGGCCAGGCCAGGTCACTGCAGCCCTGGATCCTGTCATCCAGGTGACCTGTTGGGGGGGGGGTCATTGCAGACTCTGACAAGGAGATGTCACTGGTTAGTGACCAGCCCGGCTGACTGTACAGAGTCACACCTCCATGTGACCTGTGTGGGGAGGTACTTAGTGGCTGTGCCATCAGCTGTGATTGGTGTCAGGCTGTGACCGGCTAGCAATTGTACCAGCCGGTTTTGTTTTCCTTTTGCCCTGCCTCACTCTTTCTTCCTCATTCTTGCTTCCCCGGGGATGCATCTCCAATGAAGCTTTAAATTCATGATTTTCAACCTGTGTGCCATGAGAGGTTCTCAGGTGTGCTGTGACAATTCCTAAAGATCATTCATTAAACTATTTTTGAAAGAAGTTCCAAGCACAGTAAGTATATTCCTTTTTAAACTCTTTTTCTTTTGATCCATGTAATTTACGGGCACTGAAGAAGTTAAACTATAGGTTCAAGTGCACCATGAGATAGGTTGAAAAGCACTGCTTAGCCTGTAAGCTTTTCCACAGGCTCTGTTTTCTAGGGAAACTGAAATAAAATGTATACCTTCATAGTAGAAATCTTGTAAAATGCTAAGAAAAATAAAGATCGTAAGAGAAAAATAAAGATGGTAAAATAACTCACTTACAATCCTACTACCCAGTGATACCACTGTGGATACATTGCAGGGTTCCTCAAAATTTTTAAACAGGGGGCCTGTTCACTGTCCCTCACACCATTGGAGGGCAGGACTATAGTTTAAAAAAAAAAATCTATGAACAAATTCCTATGCACCCTGCACATATATTATTTTGAAGTAAAAAAACAGAATGGCAACAATTACAATGACACCGCCTCATGTGACCCAAGGGGCGCAATTTGAGGACTCCTGCTAGAGAATTTGCTGCAGCTTCCCCCCTCCCCCCTGCTCCTCTCCTCCACCCCCTCTTCCTCTGCCTCCCCTTCCTCGCCCTCTCTGTCTCTCTCACTACAACCGGTGAGACTAGGAGATTTGAGGCTGGCAAGAAACAACTTGACAAGGTACCTCAGAGAGGGCTTCATACTTGCCTTGCAGTAAAGAAGTAGCTTTTATAATGAAGATGCTGAAGAAAAGGACAATAAATTTAGTAGCAAAATGAGAAAGAGAGGTTAGGTGCAGGAAAGAACTTCAAGACTGCCTGCCTGGAGGGAATCTCCGCTAACTGGGGTTTCCAGGACATGGAGAGCAAGGACCACTCAGAGCACTATCTTTTCTGGCAGAAGAGAAACTAACTATGAAAAAACTGGCATTTTAAGCCAAGTAATTCATGGAAAAGGAGAGACAGAAATAAGAGAAGGGGAAAAATAATGCAAATTGAGTTTATTGTGTTTAGCAAAAACTCTTATAGGATTAATTACTCTTTGAATTTTCAAAAGAGGTTGTTTGGCAATGTGGAAAGAAATTGTAAATAAATATGTATACTGTGTAAATACATTTTTTTTTTATTGTTGGGGATTCATTGAGGGTACAATAAGCCAGTTACACTGATTGCAATTGTTAGGTAAAGTCCCTCTTGCAATCATGTCTTGCCCCCATAAAGTGTGACACACACTAAGGCCCCACCCCCCTCCCTCCATCCCTTTTTCTGCTTCCCCCCCATAAACTTAATTGTCATTAATTGTCCTCATATCAAGATTGAGTACATAGGATTCATGCTTCTCCATTCTTGTGATGCTTTACTAAGAATAATGTCTTCCACTTCCATCCAGGTTAATACGAAGGATGTAAAGTCTCCATTTTTTTTAATGGCTGAATAGTATTCCATGGTATACATATACCACAGCTTGTTAATCCATTCCTGGGTTGGTGGGCATTTAGGCTGTTTCCACATTTTGGCGATTGTAAATTGAGCTGCAATAAACAGTCTAGTACAAGTGTCCTTATGATAAAAGGATTTTTTTCCTTCTGGGTAGATGCCCAGTAATGGGATTGCAGGATCGAATGAGAGGTCTAGGTTGAGTGCTTTGAGGTTTCTCCATACTTCCTTCCAGAAAGGTTGTACTAGTTTGCAGTCCCACCAGCAGTGTAAAAGTGTTCCCTTCTCTCCACATCCACGCCAGCATCTGCAGTTTTGAGATTTTGTGATGTGGGCCATTCTCACTGGGGTTAGATGATATCTCAGGGTTGTTTTGATTTGCAATTCTCTAATATATAGAGATGATAAACATTTTTTCATATGTTTGTTAGCCATTCGTCTGTCATCTTTAGAGAAAGTTCTATTCATGTCTCTTGCCCATTGATATACGGGATTGTTGGCTTTTTACATGTGGATTAATTTGAGTTCTCTATAGATCCTAGTTATCAAGCTTTTGTCTGATTGAAAATATGCAAATATCCTTTCCCATTGTGTAGGTTGTCTCTTTGTTTTGGTTATTGTCTCCTTAGCTGTACAGAAGCTTTTCAGTTTAATAAAGTCCCATTTGTTTATTTTTGTTGTTGTTCTAATTGCCATGGCAGTCTTCTTCATGAAGTCTTTCCCCAGGCCAATATCTTCCCGTGTTTTTCCTATGCTTTCTTTGATGATTTTTATTGTTTCATGCCTTAAATTTAAGTCCTTTATCCATCTTGAATCAATTTTTATGAGTGGGGAAAGGTGTGGGTCCAGTTTCAGTCTTTTACATGTAGACAGCCAGTTCTCCCAACACCATTTATTGAATAGGGACTCTTTCCCCCAAGGTTAAGTTCTTGTTTGGTTTATCGAAGATTAGGTGGTTGTAAGATGTTAGTTTCATTTCTTGGTGTTCAATTTGATTCCAAGTGTCTATGTCTCTGTTTTTGTGCCAGTACCATGCTGTCTTGAGCACTATGGCTTTGTAGTACAGACTAAAATCTGGTATGCTGATGCCCCAGCTTTATTTTTGTTACTAAGAACTGCCTTAGCTATACGGGTTTTTTTCCGGTTCCATACAAAATGCAGAATCATTTTTTCCAAATCGTGAAAGTACGATGTAGGTACTTTGATGGGAATGGCATTGAATAGGTAGATTGCTTTGGGAAGTATAGACATTTTAAGAATGTTGATTCTTCCCATCCATGAGCATGGTATGTTCTTCCATTTGTTAATATCCTCTGCTATTTCCTTTCTGAGGATTTCATAGTTTTCTTTATAGAGGTCCTTCACCTCCTTCGTTAGGTATATTCCTAGGTATTTCATTTTCTTTGAAACTATGGTGAAAGGAGTTGTGTCCTTAATTAGCTTCTCATCTTGACTGCTATTGGTGTATACAAAGGCATTGACTTTATATCCTGAAACATTACTGTATTTTTTGATGACTTCTAGGAGTCCTGTGGTTGAGTCTTTGGGGTTCTCTAAGTATAAGATCATGTCATCAGCAAAGAGGTACAGTTTGACCTCCTCTGCTCCGATTTGGATTCCCTTTATTTCCTTGTCTTGCCTAATTGTATTGGCTAGAACTTCCAGCACTACGTTGAATAGTAAAGGTGACAGAAGACAACCTTGTCTGCTTCCAGTTCTAAGAGGAAAAGCTTTGAGTTTTACTCCATTCAGTAAAATATTGGCTGTGGGTTTGTCATAGATAGCTTCAATCAGTTTAAGAAATGTGCCACCTATACCTATTCTCTTCAGTGTTCTAATTAGAAAAGGATGCTGGATTTTATCAAATGCTTTTTCTGCATCTATTGAGAGGATCATGTGATTTTTATTTTTGCCTCTGTTAATATGGTGGATAACGTTTATAGACTTGCGTATGTTAAACCAGCCTTGCAATCCTGGGATGAAGCCTACTTGATCATGATGAATGACTTTTTTGATGATAAGCTGTAATCTCTTGCCTAGGATTTTGTTGAGAATTTTTGTGTCTATGTTCATGTGTGAGATTGGCCTGAAATTCTCCTTTTTGTTTGGGTCTTTTCCTGGTTTTGGTATCAGGGTGATGTTTGCTTCATAGAATGTGTTGGGGAAGATTCCTTCTTCCTCAATTTTTTGGAATAATTTCTGCAGTACAGGAATAAGCTCTTCCTTGAAGGTTTGATAGAATTCTGGAGTGAAGCCATCTGGACCAGGGCATTTTTTAGTTGGAAGCTTTTTTATTGTTTCTTTCATCTCAGTGCTTGAAATTGGTCTGTTCAGGAGGTCTATTTCTTCCTGGCTGAGTCTAGGGAGAGGGTGTGATTCCAAATATTGATCCATTTCCTTCACATTGTCAAATTTCTGGGCATAGAGTTTCTGGTAGTATTCAGAGATGATCTCTTGTATCTCTGTGGGATCAGTTGTTATTTCCCCTTTATCATTTCTGATTGAGGTTACTACAGATTTTACTTCTCTATTTCTAGTTAGTCTGGCCAATGGTTTATCTATTTTATTTATTTTTTCAAAAAAACAACTCCTTGTTTCATTAATTTTCTGAATAATTCTTTTGTTTTCAATTTCATTGATCTCTTATTTGATTTTGGATATTTCCTTTCTTCTACTGAGTTTAGGCTTAGATTGTTCTTCTTTTTCCAATTCCATAAGATCTCTTGTGAGGTTGTTGATGTGCTCTCTTTCTGTTTTTCGAATGTAGGCATCTGAAGCGATGAATTTTCCTCTCAAAACTGCTTTTGCAGTATCCCACATGTTTTTTTAGCTTGTGTCTTCATTGTTGCTATGCTCAAGGAAGTTAATTACTTCCTGTTTTATTTCTTCCTGCACCCATCTATTATGCAACAGAAAATTGTTTAATTTCCATGCCTTTGTGTGGGGTAGAGTGTTTTTGTTAGAGTTGAGTTCCACCTTTAGTGCCTTATGGTCTGAGAAAATACAAGGTAAAATTTCAATTCTTTTGATTCTGTTGATATGTGTTTTGTGTCCCAGGATATGATCAATTTTGGAGAATGTTCCATGGGGTGATGAGAAAAATGTATATTCTTTATCTTTGGGATGGAGTGTTCTATATGCGTCTATCAAGCACAGTTGTTCTAGGGTCTCATTTAAATCTCTTATATCTTTGTTTAATTTCTGTTTAGAGGATCTGTCCAGCTCTGTAGGAGGAGTATTAAAGTCCTCCATTATTATGGTATTATCGGATATCATATTGGTCAGACTGAGTAAGTCTGTTTCAAGAATCTGGGAGCATTTAAATTGGGTGCATAAATATTTAGAATTGAAATGTCTTCTTGTTGTATTTTTCCCTTGACCAATATAAAGTGACCATCTTTGTCTTTTTTGACTTTTTTCTTTTTATTTATTTATTTATTTAGACAGAGTCTCACTTTATGACCCTCAGTAAAGTGCCATGGTATCACAGCTCATAGCAACCTCCAACTCTTGGGCTCGAGTAATTCGCTTGCCTCAGCCTCCCACGTATGTGGGACTATGGGTGCCCACCACAATGCCTGGCTTTAACTTTAGACATGTTGTCTGGCTCTGGCTCTGGCTCAGGCTAGTCTCCAACTCATGACTTTTTTCTGCAGCTCAGTATCAGCTGCATAGGTATAGTTACAACAAAGGGTACAAACAGTTAATGATTGTAATACTCAAGAAACTAAGGTGCTCTTATTCCATAGTTTTTTTCCAAGATTATTTTAGCTCAGTGAAAAGTTTCATCTTATCTTTGGAGGAGTTTTTCTGAAGCTGCCTCCTGCTTTCTCAGGATCATTAAGTAGTATAAGATTGATTTATTTATTTCTCCTTCCTCAGGATGATACAAATCGTTCATTGTATAGTCAAATGACAACAGCCTGGAACTGTAAGCTGTCCATTTGAAAGCTCTATCTTTCTGCTTATGTGGACAATGATGGCATTTACACAGTGGTCTCCATCCTCCTCAAATGAAGAAATTAATTCCTAAGGTCCTCTTTCCTTCTCCTCAAACCACTTGACTTCTTAATTGTGATGTGATGGCCTGGAGGACAAGGGCTGAACTTTTGGTAAGGTCCCGATTTCTCCGAAGGGCAGACAAACAAGTCAGTTTAGGCTGGGGGTGAGGGACTTTAGTTGAGAGACTCCATTATGGTGTGATCTTCTGGGCCCAGTGTAAGAACTCAGCCCAAGCCCATGGCCTTCTAGCCTGGGTTTAGCCTTTTGGTCTTTCTCAGTCCCCCTGACAGACATTTGATCAGTATATCCACTAAGCAGGCCTGGAAGGCTATTTGAATGTCCATGCCAATTTCTTCAGATGGGAAAACTGAGGCCTGGGGGGTTTGCACTGTGGCCGTCAGGACCAGAATGATGAGAAGACTGAAGAGCAAGAAGGGAAAAAAGAAAAGAAAAAAAAAAAGGAGAAAAAGAAGGGGTTGAGTAAAAGGGAATATTGACAAAAAGAAGAGAGGCACAGAAAGAGGGAGACGGGAGCATTATAGGTGTACAGTAGGGTACTTTGACCAAACCTTAACCCCCCCCCCAACATCAGGGGGTTGTGGGTTTGGTAGTTCCTTGAGGTCAGCAGCTCTTTGCTATACTGGACACAGAAACCCACCTCACCAAGTAGACAGAAAAGACAAAAATGCTACAAATGAAACCATAACAAGCAAACAGAAAAATTTATGGGATAAAATTGGGGGAAAAACCAAATAATATGGGTAGAAACACTAGCAAAAATGAAGTTCTAATTGGTAAAGAAGGCAACAATGGAAAATTATATTTAAACTAGAAAAATGAAGAAAGAAAAGAAAGAAAAATGAATGGGGAAATTCTAGAGGGAAAATGTTGAAATTAAAAAAAAAAAACATAAAGACAACAGTATATATATCTTGCTGAATATTGTCTGGGCAACAGGTGATCTACTGGGGTATGAGATGTCAATCACAAAGCTGACACGGCTATATGAGAGGAGACTGTAGACCTCTGCTGATTTCTCAAACCCACAGGGTGGAGAGCATTAATCTCTCCTCAGCCCACTTTAAACTGCTTAACCTTGGCTAAACAGAAGCTTTCGCAGGAAAGCACTTGTCGCTGGGATTACTCCTGAAGTAGCTGTCCACTTACTCAGTGTGTCAAATGGGTCTCACTCTGTGCCCCTGACGGCCAAGGCTGTAAGGCATTTTAGTCCCCTCCTTTAGGCTGCTCAGTCACTAGATTACTCACCTAAGGTTTCCTGCCTGATCCTTGCTCTGTGACCCTGAGGGAAGAGCTTGTCAGTGCAGTTCTCCCACAATGGCTCCATGCGGCCCATAGCTGAACAGTATTAGCTCCGTCTGGCTCATTGCTCAGTCTGGGGCCCTAAAACAATGCTAAAGTCCTCTGCAATCTTGCCCAAGTTCTCCCAAGATGGTACAACTGAGTGCTAAGTCCTAAAAAAAGAAGAAAACAATAACAAAAAACAAAACCAGCTCACAGGTAAGGCCTTTCCAGTTTGCAATCTCACTGCTGCTTTACTTACAGTTGCTGGGTGGATTAGACCAAATGAACACATGCAACCACTTGCCAGTTCTCCATTGCTTTTGTTCTCCTCCTGGGGTCCAGAAGTCTCTCACTGACTCCCTGTGTCTTCAAAGGGGGTGTTTCTGGGCAGATCCTGCCGATCAGAAATGTCTGGAGTCTTCTCGCCTCAGTCTCACCATGCCCAGTTGCAAAGAAGCTGTTACTCGGCCACCATCTTGTTCCTTTCCCTCTTTCCATTCTCTTGAGGAAGGATTGCAGTGCTATAAATTTAGCTCTTAGGACTGCCTTTGCAGTATCACAGAGGTTCTGGTAATTTGTG
Organism: Nycticebus coucang; assembly: GCF_027406575.1. Classification (NCBI taxonomy): domain Eukaryota; kingdom Metazoa; phylum Chordata; class Mammalia; order Primates; family Lorisidae; genus Nycticebus; species Nycticebus coucang. Next base: position 88,196,728 of record NC_069785.1, read on the forward strand.
TCTTCATCGTCATTTTTGTTCCAAAAATTTTAATTTCCTTCTTAATCTCGTCTATAACCCAGCTATTGTTCAGCATAAGGTTATTTAGTTTCCATGTTTTTGTATGAGTATATAGATTGCTGTTGTTACTGAGTTCAACTTTTATTCTATAATAGTCTGAGAAGATAAAATTAAAATTCTTTTAAATTTGCTGAGGTTAGACTTGTGACCTAAGATGTGATCAATTTTGGAGGATGTTCCATTGGCTGATGAAAAGAATGTGCATTCAATTTTGTTAGAATGAAATGTTCTGTACATATCTGTTAAGTCCTGTTGTCGAATGGTTAAGTTTAAGTCTAACATTTCTTTTCTGAGTTTCTGATTGGAGGATCTATTCAACACAGCCAAAGTGTTAAATAGTTAAAATCTCCAACTATTATGGTGCTGGAGGAAATCAAGCTGCTCACGTCTGTTAGAGTCTCTTTTATAAATTGAGGCACATTCTGGTTGGGTGCATAAATGTTAATAATTGAAATCTTATCATGTTGAGTGGTACCCTTAACAAATATGAAGTGACCACTCTTATCTTTCCTTACTTTTGTTGGTTTAAAGCCTATGGTATCTGTGAATAAAATTGCAACCCTGCTTTTTTCTGATTTCAATTTGCCTGAATTATAGATGACCATCCCTTCACCCTGAGTCTATATTTATCTTTTAAATAGATGTAGTAGGAAGATCACAGTACAGATCTTTTCTATTTTTAAATAGGTAAGATGAGATTCTTCTATGCAGCAGATATCTGGCCTGAGTTTTTGTATCCAGTAAGTCAACTTGTGTCTCTTTAGAGGACAATTTAAACCATTCACATTATTTTAGAAAATTGATAAGCCTTGCAGATTTGGGTACTGAGTTTTTCAAAAGTCCAGTGGACATTTTGAATCCTTTCACCACTGTGGAAGTTGGAATTTGATCAAAAATTTCTGAGTGAGTTTAGATTCTTTCATTTCTTTAAGCTCATCCATATCTTTTCTGTATTCTTTTTTTTTTTTGAAGTTATTATTATTATTATTTTTTAATGTTGGGGATTCATTGAGGGAACAGGAAACCAGGTTACATTGATTCCATTTGTTACATAAAGTCCCTCTTACAATCGTGTCTTGCCCCCAAATGGTGTGTCACACACCAAGACCCCACCCCCCTCTCTCCTTCCCTCTCTCTGGTCTTCCTTTCCCCACCCTTCCCTTTTCTATATTCTATATATCTCTCAACTGACTTTTGATTCTGTACTTCCATTTTCTCTTCCAATCCCTTTATTATCTTAATCAATCTTATTTACATTCTCTCTTTGTTGAATCCATGAATTCTTAATAGGAAGAAACTTCTTTATAAATTGCCTCATGGTCCCTTAGAGGAGTTTCTCTAATTTGGTTATTTGTGGTGCCTGAGTTTTTCTGTTGGTTCTTCCTGATGTGTGCTTTCTTCTGGTTCCGTTCTTTGTGCACTTTTCTCCTTCACAATTCTTCCTTTGCTTCAAGTTACCTTGTCTCAGAGTTTAGGTGAGGAAGAGGCCTCTTAGTATAGGGTCAGAAGGAAAAGAAGGGTACAGCAAGCAAGGAGAAGTGAGGGTACAGGAGAAAGAGAAGAAGAGAAAAAGGAAATAAAAAACAAAAGGGGTAAGTGTAGGGGAAAAGCAAAAGGAAGAAAAAGAAGAAAAAGAAAGGGAAAAACAAGGGGAGAAGGGAGGCTAATAGAAGAAAATTGAGGAGCAGGTGAAATGGAGGGCAGGAAGGAAGGATGAGAGTGATGGAAGAGATGTTGTTGTTCAGCTCTGTCCTACGGCCACTCCTATAGCTCGAGGGTTGTGACAAGCTGAGCTGTGTGGGCCCACCTTACTTTTCTGACCACAGCCAGACTCTTCCCTTGCCAAATAAATAAATAAACAAGAACACAAGAAGAAAAGGAAACATAAAACCCAAGAAGTAATAGTTGGATAAGGAAGAATGTAAGGGGGCGGGGGAGAAAAAAGTAGAAAAGATCTGTATTGTGATCTTCCTACTACTCTCTTTCTAGGGCCAAGATTAGAAAGCTCTTCTGGCTTCTTTCAGCCATGCTACTGCTGGGGTCAACCTTCTAGGCCACCACTGTGTCCCACTTGTCCTCAGCAACAAAAGGGTTAAAAGAGAAAGAAAAAAGAAAAAAGAGGAGACTATATATATATATATATATGCATAGATCAAGGAAAATTAAATGTACTTTTGGATCAAATTAAGGGGAGGGAGGGAGGAGTCATAAGGAAAGAAAACAGAAAGGGAACAAACCAAGAAAAAGAGAAAGGCAATACTAGAAATGGGGTGGGGGTTCATATCTTGGCTGATGCTGAAGTACTTTATGTGGGAGAGATGGGGTGAGTAGAAGGGACTCTATCAACTGAGAGAATGCCATGGGGAGTACTAGGGTGAGGGAGTAGTCCAAGCTAAAATTCTGCAACCAAAGCCAGAAAAAAAGAAAAAATTAAAAGAATATAGATGTCCTTGCTCTTGCTGAATGTAACAAATGGGATCTAGGAGAAAAATCCAAACTTAAAAAGCAACACGCATTGAAAGAAAATATTAGAAAAGAAAAACAAAGTAAATTTTTTAAAAAGCTAAGATAACCTGATATAAGCACTCTCAGCAACCAATTCAGGAAGCTAAATTACAGACAAAACATAAGAGAAAAAAAGAGAAAAGAAAAAAGCAACTGCAACCAAAAGAAAAAAAATTATATACAAGACATAGGGATTAGATTTCTGTAGCATATTTATGCTGTAATATACTTCCTGGACAACAAGTGGTGCTGTGAATTTGGGGGACAAACAACACAGGTATTAACTTCTGTCTGGTTACGGGCTTAGAGCAGTATGCCAGCTTACTTGCTCCTGGTGGCTGACCGTCCACCTCAACACTTAGCTCCCACAGACCTGGGATTCCACAGTTCTCAATAGTTCCTCAGCAACAGGCCTCTACAATGGGGATCAGGGGTCCCTGTGCCTGTCCTGAGTGAAGGATCACTCCCGCAGGCAGGATGCTGTCCACCTTGCCCTATATCCCCAGCAAGAAGCCCACCAGCACCATGGCACAGTGTTTCCAACAATGGTATGACCCTGATAGGAAACTTTCTCCCCCTACGAATGTCTCCCCCACTGCCAAACCACAGAGAGGCTGCACCAGACAGGACCCCAAACTGGTCCCCAAATTCAGCTTGGGAGTATCTACTTCTTCATTCCTTTCAGAATTCCTGAGCCTGATAAGGGCACATGTTCACTTCCCGATGTTGCCCAGCAACATGTCAGCTCACACTCACTTCTGTGGCTCTCCTCTATCTGGGAAGACCTCCCCTGTGTATGACCCATGGGTTGCCACCCTCGTCAGAGTGGCTCCAGCCAGCAATCCAATCTGGCCACTGCAGTCCCGGGCGTCTTCCCTCCCAGAGGCACTGCAGCATGGGGGAACCTGCCAAAACTTGCCCAGATGTGATAGTTCTCCACACCTCTGGCCAAATCCTGCTGTCTGCTTCCACGCTGCACACTCCCAGCCACCACTGTACTCGATATGCCACACTGGGTCTGATCCAGCCCTCTCCCTTTACCCTTTGCTCTAGGACGGCTCCACTAAAGGTCCTTCCCACCCGCCATCATGCACAGCCACCCATGAAAGGCATTTGTAACACATTAACTACTGTGTGACTCGCATTTAGCATATGCTATTTCTGAGCCTGGGCCTTGTGAAGCATATATAACTCACACATTTCTTGATCTAATAACACAACATGGCCCCAAGGAATTTTTTTTCCTGGTGTGGCAGTCAGTGTGCTCAAATGATATTTTCCTACTGTGAACATTTCCCTTGAGAGGAAACCAGACAATGATCCTCTGACACTCTATAATAAAATTATTTTTGTGCTGCTTCCCCTTTTATTTTTCCCAGGTAGAGAATGTGTTTGAATTTAAATTCTGTTGTGTGAATGATTCTTGCATTGGCGATGCCACAGAGTTTAAGCCTGGGATTCAATGTTGGAGAATAAGGAAGGCTGAAAGCTCGCTCAGGCAAACAGCAATTTTATTTCTTCCACCAAGGCTTATATAGGCACATAACTTAATCAATAAACATGTGGCTTAAAACTTGGCCCCAGGCCTCTTACTGCCTGGCACCTAGTGGCCTACAGATTAACTGGATTACTGATAACCACTTCACTAATATTACCTCAAACTATTCTTATGTGCTAAGGTTTAACCGGATTAACCGGTTACTACTTCACTAACATAATCTAAAGTTATTTTTGTGCTAAATAATCAAAAACAAAACCACAAAGCAAGGTTCTGGGGAAATAAGATGTTTGAATGTTGGACCTTTAATGGACCATCTGGAGACAGTCAATCACTTTTAGGGTGACTTCTGTAAACAGCTGAGCTATACAGGTCTCTGCCTGCAGGCCTGCCCCCACGAAGCTCGGCCCTGAATCACTTCTACGTGATTAGGCCCTAAGCCACATGTGGAATTCTATCCAGGTTCTTTCCCTTCCACTCACAAAAGACTTCAAACTTGCCTTCACAAAATGGAACCATTGAAAGGTTTACTTATAGGATTTTTGTCTATAATTCCCTTTTGGAAACTTTGCAGTGTGACGTGTTCTCAGCCACCTTCCTGTATTTTCATGGCTCTGTATTTCATAACTGTCTAGAATTAACCAAGATGCCTACAGCAGCCATCTAGCAGACGTGTCCCTGAGTCATCTGCTAGAGAACAGCCTGAGATGGTAGAGGTGAAGTCTCTCTTGAGAGTAGCTACGTGCTCTGGGGTGGAGAGTAGTCCTCTGGTATCCCTTCACCTAAAAAAGCTAACCTCTTTGCTTGTTAAGATGTTCATTCCCTCCCTTATTTGGATGCTAGTATTGAGGGGGAAAGGGAGAAATGAGTCTTGCCCTCTGGAATTCCTCACACTTGTAAAGGAAAAAAAAATACGTTCTAAAAGGACAAGGAAAACCCACCTAGCAAGGTGGTGTAAAAACATACAATGCAAAAATGTACTTTAGGCACAGTGCAGTGTCTCCTGGGAGGGTAGTCACCTCGCACTTCACTGAGCAGAATAGGAGTGGGAGAATGTTCCCAACGTTAGGAGGCCCTTATTGACACTGGAGTCAGATGTGTCTGTTTTCCAACCAGTCCTGCCCCTCCCTGGGTTTGCCACCTTAAAAAATTTTGTTTTCTTATTTGAGTCTCTGTCTTCCATTAAATATGAAAGCAGGCCTCATCATAATGTATGATAAGAGCAAACCTTCAGAATATTATGTTAACTGAAATACGCTGGCAACAAAATGATGCATATTACATTACTTTCACTTACATAAGCTATCTTAAGTAGTCAAACTCGTAGAAAGAGAAAATAGAATGGTGTTTGTCAAGGGTGTTACTCAAGGGTTGAAGAGAGGGTAAAATGAGTTTTTACTTAGGGGGCATTGCGTGGTAGATCTGAATGATTTCAAAGTTCTAGACATCTGTATAACAGTAACAAACATACTTAACACTACTGAAATGTAAACTTAAAAAGATTTTTAAGGTCAGATGTGGTGGTTCACTCCTATAATCCTACCACTCTGGGAGGCCGAGGTGGGTGGACAGTTTGAGCTCACAGGTTTGAGACCAGTCTGAGTCAGAGCGAGACCTCATCTCTAAAAATAGCTGGTCATTGTGGTGTTTGCCTGCAGTCCCAGCTACTTGGGAGGATGAGGCAAGAAAACTGTTTGAGCCCAAGAGTATGAGATTGCTGTGAACTATGATACCATAGCACTCTACTGAGCCAAGGTGGACAAAGTGAGACTCTGTCTCAAAAAAAAAGGTATTTTTTTATAAGATAAAAGTTCATTTTAATAAAGAAAAAATTCAACATTGAAAATAAAGTATTTTTAGGAATACTTTTGGCTGTGTTTTGTTGTGAGACAGAGTCTCACTCTGTTGGGTAGAGTGCCACGGCATCATAATTGCCCACAGCAGCCTCAAACTCTTGGGGTCAAGAGATCCTCTTTGGAAGCGGGGATTAGTGTGCTCCCACTAAATGGGCACAATGTAATGGTAGAAGGCATGACTCCTCAGTTTGGGACACAATCACAATAAGTACTCTCTTGTGAGTCCTTATTACAAATGCAAACATTGTAACCTAATTGTACCTCACATTGATCCGAAATTTAAAAAAAAAAAAAAAAGAAAGAAATCCTGTTGCCTGTCTTCTGAGTAGCTGGGACTCTAGGTGTGAACCACCACAGCTGGCTAGGGTCTCTCTCTCCCTCTTGCTCAGGCTGGTTTTGAACTCCTGAGCTCGAGCAATCCATCCACGTCAGCCTCCCAGAGTGCTAGGTAGGATCTCAGGTGTGAATCATCCAGCATGATAATACCTTTTGTTATGTGTTCTTTTAATAATACAATTTTAAACAGATAACAAAAAGAGACAGTCAATAAATCTTTCCAAAAATTACCTTCAAATAACAAGTGTTTCTCTCACACACATAAAAACATAGATCCATCACTGAGCACCTGGTGAAATTAAGACTATTTTTATGATCATTTAACTACATAAGATAACACAAACATTACAAACTAAGGAAGAGCTGGGGCTCAGTGGCTAATGCCTGTAATCCCAGTAGTCTGGGTGCCTAGGCAGGTGAATTGTCTGAGCTCACAGGTTCAAGACCAGCCTGAGCAAGTGCAGGACCCCGTCTCTAAAACATAGCTGGACATTGTAACGTGTGCCTGTAGTCCTGGCAACTAGGGTGGCTGAGACAAAACAATAGCCTGAGCCCAAGACTTTGAAGTTGCTGTGAGCTATAAGTACACGACACTCTACCAAAGGTGACGATGTGAGACTCTTCCTCAGAAAAGAAAAAAAAAAAAAAACTAAACAAGAAAATAAATATATAAGATAATCATAAAGAAAGTCTGTTAAGAAAAACACATACATATATTATTAGTGATATACATATGCCTGATATTTTGATTGAACCTCACCTTGACTTAAAGTGTATATATAGAGTTACACACTCTTATCTAAGAATATAAGACATAGACAAACCAAACACACAATAAACTGATGTTAAGGTAACTGGCCTACCAAAAAACACAGTCATAAGATGTTATAAAACAAGAATATTAGAAACTTTAGCTTATGAAATTCTGTATGGAAATTAATATGACATTAAAAAAGAATGTTTTTCTAGATAACTAGAAGGTTCAACTATGACCTATGATCCCTATGTATCTATAGAGAGCAGATATTTTCAATCAGTGGCACATGGTGTATGAAAATACAATTTCACAGAAAATACACTATAATCAGTAATAAAGAACCTCAGGTAAGAATTTTTTTTTTTCTTTACAGTTTTTGGCCAGGGCTGGTTTTGAACCCACCACCTCCAGCATATAGGGCTGGCGCCCTACCCTTTTGAGCCACAGGCGCCACCCTCAGGTAAGAATATTTTAATGCATAGCACTTAAAAGGCTTTACAAATAATAGGTTTTGCCTGGACGCTGTGGCTCGTGCCTGTAATCTCAGCACTCTGGGAGGATGAGGTGAGTGGACTGACTGACCTCAGGAGTTCAAGATCAGCCAGAGACAGAGTGAGACACCCTCTCTACAAATGGCCAGGCATTGTGGAGGGCACCTGTAGTCCCAGCTACTTGGGAGGCTGAGGCAAGAGAATCACTTGAGCCCAAGAGTTTTACATTGCTGTGAGCTATGACACTAATGCACCCTCCTGTGAGTGACAAAGGAAGACTGTCTCAAAGAAAAAGAAAAAAAGAAAACCCACAAAGTAGCTGGGACTACAGGCATGTATCCATTGAGACTTTTCACTCTCCAGAAGATGCTCTGGTGAACATATGGCCCCTCTCACCCCTACTAAATTACTCAATGAACACCCAGCTATTTACATACACTTGGAAAGAGAAATTCCTCCTTGAATTCACAGAGCTTGAGCTAGAACTAAGGACACAGTAATACATGTAAATATGATGAAAGTGCAGTTTGGTAAGTATATTCTTAACTGTGACATTTTATAATTAAATATCTGTAACTACTGTATTTTGTTTTTTTTTTATTTGTTTGTTTGTTTGTTTTTTTTTTTTGTAGAGACAGAGTTTCACTTTATTGCCCTCGGTAGAGAGTCGTGGCATCACACAGCTCACAGCAACCTCCAACTCCTGGGCTTAGGCGATTCTCCTGTCTCAGCCTCCCGAGTAGCTGGGACTACAGGCGCCCACCACAACGCCTGGCTATTTTTTTGTTGCAGTTTGGCCAGGGCTGTGTTTGAACCCGCCACCCTCGGCATATGGGGCCGGTGCCCTGCTCACTGAGCCACAGGCGCCGCCCATACTGTATTTTATCTAATCCTGAAGAATATGGCCTTCTTGATTCTAGAACTATTTGATGCTGCAGGAACAGTAGAAATGTCCAGGGATGTATTTCAAATCAAGAATGGAACCTCTGCTTGTTGTCAACAGGTCAGTTTTGTATCTTTTTCATTTCAAATCCTCACTGTGGACTCTATTTGGGGGTACACCGTGTCTCTGCTATGACTTATTTTAAGAAACAGAGAATACAATGTGGGGGATTGGGTTTAGTTTTTCAGATAAACTACTTCAACTTCGATGACACTTTTGCACACTGAAAGCCCACTTGCCTGCAGAGCAGCAGTTGGACCTCACAGTGTGGATTGTGCCTTCACTGGGAAGGTTCTGTGACACCCATCACCGTGGTGACATGAGAGTATATATCTTGGCCCCTCCTGCTGCCACTTGCCATTCAACATGGGAAACCTGAAAAGCCGATTCAAAGGTATGTTCGTACTGACCTGTGGGACGCTCTGCTCCTTCACAGTGACTAGAGTATTTCTCACAATACTTTACTTACAAAATTATCCTCTGCATTTTCCCATGGGTGGTTATAATGTGTTTCTGATTTTGTTTGATTCCCTAATTTATAGTTGATACTCCTGTCAAGTAGTTTGCCCTAAAGTTTATCTCCTCCTTTCAAAAATATATTCTTTTTTCTTATGTCCTGTGATCCTCAAACATTGCTCAATTAGATGTCCCCTAAATTGGAAAATATGGGAACATCTATTTCCGTGTCATTTTAACTTAACTGAGTACCTGCTAAAACCATTCATTTTAAAAATTTGGAGGAAATCCAGAAAGCAGGAGATGACTTTGTGGGTTTTCACATGTTAAACTCTGTTTCACACGTCTTTTCTTTTTCCTGAAATGTGTGCTGAGTTCAGTCAACTTTTGGCATGTCATTTCTGTTCATATGTAAATTTAAAAAAAAAAAAAAACAAATTTCAGTGTGTGCTCCCTGGTGTCACTATATAAAACAAAACATGCATTGACTTTAATTCTATAGAGGCTGGTCAGATATGTAGACAAGGAGGCTACTAGGTTATCTCAATAAACTACCAAACCACCAGCCCAGATGGCTACTCTTCCAGTGAATTCTCCCTACCTGCTAACTTGGGTTTAATGAGTGGTTATTGTTTGTGAAAACATTATGAGGCAGCTTTTCACAATGTCCAACAGTCTGAGCACACTTGGGGGACAAGCAGACACTGGTCATTCAGTGTGGTCACATGAGGGGCAGCTCACAGCATGACTGTACTGGGGGAGAAAGGCCACAGATGTGATGCCAAGACCCTAAGAGCATTTCCTTCAGTGGAAACAGGGCCACATTAGGGATGGAAGATGTGTAGGGTAGAGGAGAGAGGATGTGTCGTGATCAGGGCAACCTCTTTATCCAGGCATGTCCTCCGGGGCATCAACTTGGATTCCCCCTGAACAACGGGTAGGAATGTTGGAGAAAGAGTCAGGGGAGCTCTTGAATCAGGAGTCCAGGCTATGGTGGAGAGTCCCAGTCATCAGAGGTCTGCGCCTCCCATGGGACCATGTACACTTCCCATGCCAGATCCATCATTCATTCATGATGTGATGCTAAAAGCCACTTAGCTTCCCTCAATGTCACAACCACTCAGTAGAGAACAGGAGGTACAGCACCTGCTCTGCCCACCCACGGTCTGATGTGGGGAATCACAGGCCATAATGCCAGACGTTCCCTGACAGCTGCAGAGCATCATACCCACAGAAGGGATGAGAAATCACCCTCCACCCCCACTGCCCTGCAGTGGTGCGAGCACCCTACCTGGTGTCCGGTTTGTTCCCCCTGCCATTTAGGAAACATGGAAGATGACTAACAGACCAGTCCTCTTCCTCACGATTCACCTGGATTGAGTCATTTCAGCCGCCTCATGTCATAACAACAAATAAGCCTATTACCATTGTCATATGACAGTGCAGAGAACTGAGGACAGAGGGACCTCATGACCTTCTCAGGTGTAGGTGCCTGTCAATGGGCTTGGACCCCATCCCTAACTCTGCACCACCAGCGCCCTGCTCTCTGTCTCTCTGCTCTGCTGCCTTTCTGTGTGGTCTCATCTCCATGAAGTCTTGGCCCACACAGGCTCCCTGAACCCCACGATCTCCCTGAAACCCAGCTTTCATCAGATGGCTCTGCTTGGAACTCAGTAAACAATGGGATCAGATGTTCAAACTCAGAATCCACTTTTACTAGTTCTCGCTGGATTTCTGTCAGGAAGATGCTTACAGTCGTCCCTATTGGGAAGGCACTATGTTCTTTGCTGACAGCACTGACCCCCCACACCACCCCCAAGAGCAGAGCATTGTACTGCATCAGTTTTGGTCACCTGAAAAACTTACTGTGACCATGAAGGTTATTTAGAATAGAGACTGGGTATTACTTGGTGTCCCAGATGTAATACAAACCTATGAAGAGTGTAAGCTGTGTTGTTCATGCAGCAATATTTTAATTTTCCAAGTCATAAGTGCTGCTGCAACCACAGAATTCAATATACATTTTCAAGTCAAGATTGGTTCACATTTGATGGCAGACAATAATTGAAGCTTGTGTCTAGATACTACCTGGTTATTGACCATTGACATAAAAACATCTCACTGGACCATGCTTGGTGGGTGAGGCCTGTCATCCTTGCCCTTTGGGAGGCTGAGGCAGGAGGATCACTGGAGCCCAGGACTTTGAGGTTGCAGTGAGCTATGATGACACCACCCACACTCTAGCTTTCAATCCAGGGAGGCAGAGTGAAACCCTGTCCTGCCCTGACCCCTGAAAATATCTGCCTGAAAGAATGGTGCTAAATGATGATTTCTAATAAAGGCATCATCTCATCTAGAAGAGTTTGGGATTGACATAAAAATGGATCCATGTTCCCCTATCAATCTTTCCTCTCTCCCCCATTTTCTATTGGCAATGATCAATGACATCTTCACTTACTGGGATACATTTGTTACAATTAATCTAAAACCTGACATCTGATTCTCTAAAGTTAATCATTTCCATTCAGGTTCACTCTTTCTACTGGGCATTTCTGTCAGTTGTGACACCTTCAAAGCCCCGTTGCCCATTGTGTCCTCATGCGGTGCCCTCTCCCTGCCCTCAAAGGCCCCTTACCCTTTGTTGGTCCACAAACCCTGGCAACTATTGAGATTTGCACTGTTTTTATATTTTTGCGTTTCCAGAATGTCATGTAATTGGAATGATAAATAATGGAGTTGTTTTATTATTACTTTTTTTTTTGAAGGATTGATGAGAACTTTGTTAGCACCCAGCAGACAGGTCAATGGGTGGGTTGACAGGCCAATGGTGGGGTGTTCAGGTGGGCAGCAGGGGACCAGTGGGCAGGTGAACATGGCTCAGGCAGGTAGGCAGGTAGCAAACAGAAGGATGCAGTTGGGGGCTGCCCTGTGAGGGGTGTGGCATCCCTCCAGCTGCTGCCTGCTGGGGCCTCGGTCTGTGGCTTAGAACTCAGAACTCGGTGTCCACCACGTGGAAAGCTGGCCTGCCTGAGTCAGGCATTGATGAAGACTGAAGGCTGGCCTCCTTTTGTAGTTGAATCTCCTTTAGTGCAAATATGGAAGTAGTGCCAGGAAGTTTGTGGATCCGCTCCCCCAGACTGAAGAAGAATCGATGTTTCATGGCATCCTCTGCAGAGATGCGATTTCGACCCTCAAACTATAGCAGCTTAGAAAGGAGGTCAGCCCCGTCGCTATCAAGTCGGGGTGCATGGCTTAAAAGGGCCTCGGCTTGGTACTGGGGATAGTTGTATGTCTTAAACTCCTCATTGGACGGGATGCCTGGCCACGTGTCCTCAGTTGGGGTTCCTAAGATGCCGAAGATGAAGTGCAGCTGTTCTTCCACTGCGAGGCAGTGAAGAGGGGTCGGCCATCTCATAGAAGATGCAGCCCACACCCCACATGTCAATCTGAGTGGAGTAGTCTGTGGACCCAAGCAGGATGTCAGGTGGCCGGTACCACAGTGTCACCACCTCATTAGAGTATGTATTTGTTGGGATTGACGTGGCCCGGGCCAGACCAAAGTCAGCTAGCTTGAGCTCTCCCCTCTCGTTGATAAGCAGGTTCTGGGGCTTGAGGTCTCGGTGTAGCACCTTCTGCCATGGCAGTAGGCCAGGCCATGGAGCAGCTGGAACAGGAACAGTTTCACCTTGTGCATGTTGATTAGGTTCCCACAGTCATCCAGGTACTGCTTCAGGTCCTTGTCCAGGTACTCAAAGACAAGGGTGAGGGATTTTTCCTTGTGGATAATGTCACGTAGCCTAACAATGTTGGCATGTTTGAGGTCCTTGAGCAGAGACACTTCCCGGATGGCGGTGCAGGGCGCCTCCTCTTCGTGTTCAAGTCTGATCTCCTTGAGTGCTACAAGGTTGTCTGTAAGCTTGCTTTTGCCTTTGTATACCGTGGCATAGGTATCGTCGCCCAGTTTGTCCAGCTTGATGTAGGTCTCTAGTTTTCCAAAGCCAATCTCCGACAGGCTGACACGACGGAGGCAGCGGCTGAGGGGCTTGTCAAAAATGGGACTATTTAGAGTCAGCTTCTCAAGGTAACCCTCAGGCAGCCGGATGTCAGCTGGTAGTGACAGGCGCTTGTTAATGTCCTCAGTGGAGATCTGGAGTGGGGGATGGTTGCGCATGAGCACCCTCACTGGAGACTGCACCTCATCCTAGGATGTGGCGAAGCCTGGTCACTCTCCCCATCAGACCCAATCTTCAAGGACTGCTGGGACCGGTAGGAGGAGAAGGAGGTCGCGCAGCCTGAGCCCGGGCAGTGGCCCAGGCACCGCCGCTCCTGCCCCGCGGCTCTGAGGCTGCTCGCGCCCCCGCTGTTGGCCATGGATCGGATGCAGAAGATGAAAGGGCAGCTGTCCATGACACTCGGAAGTGGCGGAGGCATAGATAAGACCACAGGTGCCTCTGAGCAGATAGGCCTGGATGAGAGTGGCTGTGGTGGTGGTAGTGCCCTTGGGGAACTTCGATCTATATGCGGCCCACTCAGCTCTCACCAGAGATTGTGCACGAGGACTTGAGAATGGAGTTGTTTTAGACTAACATTTCACTCATCCATAGATATTGAATGTTCCTTCATCTCTCTGTCATGGCTTGTGTAGATCTAACATTTCATCTGGCTTTTTATCTCCTTTGTTTCAGCAAAGCAATGTTTCTCCCGCTCCTGCTGCCCTTCAGTCGTCCCACGTCTCCCACCCATCCCTCTCTATCCCCAGCCTGTTCCCCTGACCCCACTCATGCCACCCCCTCGCCTCTGGTGCCCCCTGGACCTATTTAGGTCATCAACCCCTTCTCAAACACGGTCCCTGCCTGCCCCTGCCACTTCTTCTACCCTTTCTCGCCCCCGGTCCCTGCCCACCCTCACTGTTACACGGTCCCTCCCCAGCCCCCTGTTTTTGCCTGGGCACCTCCATCCACAGTCCCCTCCCAGCCCCCTGTTCCTGCCTGGTCACCTCCGTCCACAACCCCCTCCCAGCCCCCTGTTCCTGCCTGGTCACCTCCGTCCACAACCCCTCCCAGCCCCTTGTTCCTGCCTGGTCACCTCCGTCCACAACCCCCTCCCAGCCCCTTCTTCCTGCCTGGTCACCTCCGTCCACAACCCCCTCCCAGCCCCCTGTTCCTGCCTGGTCACCTCCGTCCACAACCCCCTCCCAGCCTCCTGTTCCTGCCTGGTGACCTCCGTCCACAACCCTCTCCCAGCCCCCTGTTCCTTCCTGGTCACCCCCCTCCACAGCCCCCTCCCAGCCCCCTGTTCCTGCCTGATAACCCCCCTCCCCACTCCCCTCCGAGCCCTCTGTTCCTGCCTGGTCACTCCCCTCCCCACTCCCCTCCCAGCCCCCTGTTCCTGCCTGGTCACCCCCCTCCACAGCCTCCTCCCAGCCCCCTGTTCTTGGAGGGCAATGCCCCACCACAGCCCTCTCCAAGTCCCGAGCCCCTGCCCACCTGCAATTGTCTTCGGTCCCTCTTCTGCTGGAGATCCAACAGAATTGCCCCAGAGCGACCAGCCAGGTAACCCTCGCCACGTGCACACTGCCCACTTCGCAGGCTGCGTTGGTGGCGGTAGCCCCATTACAAGTCCAGGAAGAACCAGGATGTGGGGCCACCAGTCATTGCCTGGAGTGGACTGGCCATGGACTGGAAGCACAGGCAAGCACTTTACTCTGCAGCATGCCTTTTTCTCAGTTGAAGTGAAAGATACCCCTCAACAAAATGGGTCTTTTTCCCTGGGACCCAACATCATGGGTTTCTGCGGCCTCTGATGCGGCTGAGACAAGAGGCCTGTCCCTAGCCCAGGTCGACTTCCCCATGAACTTGTGCCTCCTCCTCTGAGGTATTCTTTCTCCTTGGAAGGTGGACTGCAGGCTAGCATCACTACGTTGTTTATGTTATAACCTTGTCAATAGCCACCACACCCAGCATTGATAAGGTTATAATATAAATTTTGAGGGGACAGAAACAGTGTGACTATAGGAGATGTAATGGTAGAAAGACACACCTTCACATTATTGGTTCTCCAGGAAGGTGTTTTGGTGTTTCTCTCACCATTAGTGTGAAATTGACTTTTGCTCAGCCCTACAAATGCTATGGAGTCATTTCCATTCTCATTAGCATTTTCTGTGCTGCATATGGAAGAGGGAACGCAGAGCAGTAAAGCAGCGCTGTTGAAAGAGTAAGGACAGGAACTCTAGGAGCAGACGTGGTGGTTGGTCTTACCAACGTGACAGTGGAGGTGCTGGTGTTTTGTGCACATCAGTTCTCACTTACCATTGATAGGTCCTTGGAAACTGCAACTTTAAGCGAAATGACATTCTCTATTCCATAGAAATTTAGCACTTGTTTTCAATTCACCTATAGTAAAATTGCTTTCCTTAATAAGTACATCATTTTGATTGAAGTCACAGTTGCTTTGAACGTATCAATGACATTAAATGAGGACTTACTACATGTGTGTATATATGCATAGAAGAATTTAATATATATGCATACACATTATATTTGTTATTTGGCTTAAATAATGCTGATGCAGTGTATATGTGTGTGTGCACATGCCTGCATACACTGAGTATATACACTGACGCATTATATCGGGTGTCCATAAAGTTTGGCTGTAATTGCGCACAAAATTTATAGACACCCTGTATACTGAGGCATCATATGAATAAATAAATATATAATGCTAAAACTGTATATTTTTAAAACAATGTTATTGAATATTTATTTAAACAAGTGAAATAAACCTCTGTGATAATAAGGATTTTAAATTTGAAATAGAAAAATAAAAATTAATACATTAGGAAAATTCTATTTGATGACTATTTTCACGTCTGGGTAATAATTTTAAAATGACACATTTTGTGTCAAAATATACATATCATTTATGGTCCTCATTTCCATCGTAATGTATGGAAAAGAATTCAAACTTGAATCCCTTAATTAAAACCGTATTTTTTTATATTCTTTTTTATTTCATAATTGAAAACAGCTGGTTTTAAATTTCATAAGTCCCTAACCCCAAATAATACTTCAAAATAATTTTTCTATTTCATGCAATCACACACTGGATATTTATAGAAATATAAAATTATTTTTTGGAACTGAAAATTCCATTAATGAAAGCAAATAAATTGTGCAAGTGAGATAAAAATGTACATACCACATCCAGCCTTCCCTGTGCAGCTATATTTTTAATCTTTTCTATCACATAGGAAGAGTTAATCATGGGGAGAAAAAAGCCTTATGGTGGTGATAATTTTGACTATAAAAAAACACTGATAATGTCTGTTGATGTTTTCAGATATACAACTATTTCACTTTTAGTACAACAATGAACTTATTTTTCATTTATGCTACCGTCTAAAACTGCATAATTTTACAAACTGGTATTGGAATCTCAGCCAACACCTTTCTCCTCCTCTTCTGCATTTTCATACTTCCTCTGATCACAGGGTGAAACCCACGGACCTGACCATCTGACACTTGGCCTTCGTTCATGTGTGAAGTTCTTAACCATACTATTATTGGGGTCTCCAGAACTCTTTGGGTCATTGAACTTTCAGAATGAACTTACATGCAAGGCATTTTTCTACTTGAGCAGAGGGATCAAGGATCTCTCCATATGCACCACCAGCCTCCTGATTATGCTCCAGGCCATCACTGTCAGCCCCAGCACCTCCTGGTTGGCCAGATTTAAACGTAAGTCCACAGATTACATTATCCATGTTTTATTCTTTTTGTGGTCCTGCACCTTGTCTTTTAATCATAGCATGATCTTCTACACCGTAGCTACTTATAATTTGATCAGACAAATCTACTGAAGATAAACACTTCTCACTTTCCTCCATGAATCCCATCATCAGGGAACTTCTTTTTGCTCTGTCATTATCCAGGCGTGTCTCCTCTGTAGGAATCATGCTGCTCTCAAGTGCTTACGTGGTGATCCTCCTGCTCAGGGAGCAGAGACGATCCCAGCACCTTCACAGCGCCAGACTCTCTTCTAACGCCTCCCCGGAGAAGATGGCCACCCAGACCATCCTGCTGCTAGTGAGTTGCTTTGTGGTCATGTAGTGGGTGGATTTTATTATTTCATTTTCCTCAACCTTGTTTTGGGCATATGGCTCAGTCATCGGAATGTCCAGAAGATGCCACATTTGATCCTTTGGTGCTACTCAGTTCAAACAAAAGAATAATGTTCTCCAAAATATACAAAATAAGTGGCATAAAATAAAATTAATTCTCTGAAGAGTAGGTTTTTCTCTCCTCAGTTACCTTTTCACGTAGAAGATAATTTGTTTGATTTAATTACCATGTATAAAAATTATACTCTTATTATATATCAGTTATTTAAGAACTGATGCTACTTAAAAGCTTCATGGTTGGACTTTTGTCCGCTGCCTCCATGTGGAAGGTGAATGTGGCCAAGTTGCGCTACCTGAGCCAGGATGGCTTCAGGGTTTTGACCGGTGTTGAAATGACCATGAAGAACCATGAGATAGTTCCCTGCAGTTTGATGACCTCTATAGCTGGCTGTAATAAAGTTTTAAGAGAATTAGTGAAACATACACTCATAGCTTGGGAGCATCCCAAGACTGTCCGGGGCTATTTATTGACAAATGCAGGCTATGATTATGGCTTTGAAAACATTTTGTTCCAGACAAGTAGTTGAGTCTGTTGGAAACCAGATGGGTGTTGGCAAAGAAAGATATTTACATTGTTGCAAATGAAGGACAGCAATTTGCATTAACACTTCATAGACTAGGAAGAACCTCCTTTTGAAATCTAAAAAACAAGCCTGATTACCATAAACACGGGCATGATGTGTCTTAGCTTTATTTATCTCCTCTCTCTGCGGTGAAGGAATTTGCTTATATGAAGGTGTTATATGGGAGGAAATTTCCAGTTCCAAAGCTAGTTGATTACAATCGCCATGCCGTGGTCATGGAGATCATAAATGGTTATCCTCTATGTTAGATACACCATGTTGAAGATCCTGCCTCAGTCTATGATGAAGCTATGGAACTAATTGTAAGACTTGGGAATCATGGGCTGATTCACGGAGATTTCAATGAATTAAATCGCATTTTGGATGGAAATGATCGTATCACCATGCATCGATTTCCCACAAATGATCTCAACTTCTCATCCCTGTGCTGAAGGGTATTTCGACAGACATGCATCAGAGATTTCTTCATGAAGTGTTTTGGCTATGAAAGTGAGCTTTATCCAACCTTTAGTGATGTCAGGACGGAAGGCTCTCTTGATGTGGAGGTTTCTTCCAGCAGCTACAGAAAGGAGCTACAGGCTGGTGACCACCTGCTGCAGCCAGTGGGCCCAGATGAGAGGGCCACTGAGACAGAAGAGGGACCTCAGTTTTCATTTTCTGATGGAGAAGTGTCAGAAAAATCAGATGTTTATAGTTTCAAAGATGAAAGAGAACAGAACTGTGTGGACCAGTCGGGTGGCTACAGATCATTCGAAGACCTGGAACACATCAGGGAGGACAGTTCATCAGAGCAGAGTGCTGGCGCACACCACTTTGAAATGACTGACTTCAGCCAGGTTTAGAAGAAATGAAAGGGCAGGTTGTTGACAAAAATTCCAAACCTGAATTTTCTGAGGAGAAAAACAGAAATGAAAATTACCTGAGACAGGGTGGTCAGACACATCAAGGAGAAGCCTCTGCTGGCTCTGAGGAGTGTGTGGACGAATGCTCTCATCTAACTGCCTTGTGTCACTGAGTAAAGAATCCAGGCCTCTCAGAAATGAAAAACATATGGGAGACATTAATTGGCGTAGAACAAGAACTCTGAGTATTACTTCTTCTACGGGCAGTGTTGTGAGCTGTTCAACAATTCTTCCCGAACTCGTGAAACAGAAGGTGAAACGTCAGTTGACAAAACAGCAAAAATCAGCAGTCGGTGATTACAGAAAACAGAAGCAAATGTGTTTACCAAGCAATGAAGGGAAAACATGCAAAGTATTAAATCAAGTTGGAAGCAGCTAGCTTTTGGGGAGAATAATATATATTTTTGATATTTTTTTAAAGTTACTCTACTCACCTTTTAAGTCACTTTTAGTCTTCTTTTGCTTCAAGGCCAATATATAAAAAGATGAATAAATCCGATTTCATTTATAAAAAAATGAAATGATGGTGAGTAGAAGGCCTATGTTCCACTGGCTTCTGATTATGATGCTCTGTATGTTGCCAACAAAATTGGGATCATTTAAACCAAGTCGAGGTGGCTCATTCTAAATATATAACTTTTCATCATACAAAAAAACAAGAAATTTGTTATCTTTTAATTTGCTTCCCTGAACTTCATATCAGAAAACTTCTCTATCTAAGGAAGCTCCTATTAGTAATTAAATTTATCAATGTTTTACATTATTTATTTATTTTTTATTTCCCCCAAAAAAAATGTTACCCTTATTTTGTAAAGACATTTTAGTTAGGTATCCAATTATAGCATGGACACTATTTCTCTCAGCACTCTTTATTTCCCTGTTTTCTGTACTATGCAGGCTCTAGAGATGACCTTCTCACCTTGCTTCATACTCCATAAGAAATTACAATTTGAAAATAATTTGGTTTGCACATTTGAAAAAATTTACATTTGGGATAAGTTCATTTAGCAATTTTCCTCATTTAGTCAAAAAGGATAAGTTAAGAAGTCCCCAAAGCCTTGAGGTCCATATGGTTATAAAGTTTCTGAAGGAAAACTGACTTGTTCGTTTGATTGTTCCTATGAATTCTTCTTTCAATTTACTTGTGCTCTTCGAAAGTGCCCATATTTTCCGATTCAATTTGTTAAGTAATGTATGAATAATGGTAACATTTGAGTATTTTTAGATGTCTTCACCAAATAGTATTTATGAATATCCCTTTGCCCAAAACATGAACTATAAAGTGGCAATCTTCCACTTTAATGTATGAGACCTGATTACAGCCAGACTTATGTTTTTCAGTCCCATAAATTCAGTATTGATAGAATTAATTATGTAAATGTAGGCCCTTTGGCTCCAGTGAAAATGCTTTCTTCTTATCAATACTTGAACTCTGGGGTTGCCTGTACCTCAGTGGTTAGGGCACCAGCCACATGCTCCGGGGTGGGTGGTTTGGAAGCCACCCGGGCCTGCTGAACCAAAATAATGTAGCCGAGCATTGTGATGGGCACCTATCGTCCCAGCTACTAGGGCAGCTGAGGCAACAGAATCGTTTGAGCCCAAGAGTTTGAGGTTGCTGTTACGCCACGGCACTCTACCAAGAGTGACAAAGTGAGGCTGTCTCAAAATAAGAAAAAATAATACTTGAAGTCTCCTAAAGTGATGTTGGTTTAAATTTTCTCCAGTAGTTATTTAAAATTATCTTAGAGGAAATGTGCATGAGGTTATTTACATATTACTTATGGGTTATGCTGTAATTGATGGTTTCTACTGTCATTTCATGGTACTTATAAAAATCTTTCCATAGGGTTTAAAAAGTATTTTATCTTCTGTTTAGTATCAAAAATGATGTTTATGTGTGTACCTAATTACCAAATCAAACTCTTTAACAAAATTACTTAACACTTTTTGTGTTCATTAATTTGTTTTGTACCAGAACAGTTGATTTCTATGATGCTTTTAAATCACCCAAATGATTATAAATATGTCCTCACTCTGAGCTATAGGCCAAACTTATTATCATTAAATATATATACATAAACACATAGGAGTTGTGTCAAAAAACAGGTATAATCTAGGTATTAACAAATCTACTTTGTCAGAGTTTTATCTCTTTGTACCGTTCTTTATTTTCTGTGTCATTTTCTATTTTTATTCAAATTTATATTTGTCCACCTAAATATTGATGGGGATAGATAGGCTTGGATATATATATATATATATATATATATATATATATATATTGTTTTTTTTTTTTTTTTTGGCCGCGGTCGCGTTTAAACCCACCACCTTCGTTATATGGGGCTGGTGCCCTACTCCCTTGAGACACAGGCACCGCCCATTGCTCGGATTTTTATTTTGAGTAGAATTAGAACATTCTTCATATTTCTATAGATTCCATTTATTCCATGTAGTAAATATAGGAATTAAATACAAGAAGTACAATAATGGCTCCTCCTGCCCACAGGAGACCTTGACACATTGAGGAAACTTTGCTAAAAACCTTTATTTTTGCATATTACTTTTTAAAATTTTGATCTCAACTGCCTTAAAATCTAGAAATTTGCAATACGATACATTAGAAATAAATCCCTATACACTCTCTACAAATTAATATAATAAACTCAGGCAAAAATTAAAATATTAAATTCATTTGAAACTTTTCCATATACACAGCCCAGATGCAAGCTAATTCACTGAGAAACTCTATCAAATACTTAATGCAACAAAAAAATAGCCAGGCATTGTTGTGGGTGCCTGTAGTCCCAGCTACTTGGGAGGCTGAGGCAAGAGAATTGTCTAAGCCCAGGAGTTGGAGATTGCTGTGAGCTGTGACACCACAGCACTCTAGCGAGAGCAATAAAGTAAGACTCTGTCTCTAAAAAGAAAAAGAAAAGAAAGAAAGAAAGAAAACAACAGTTTTGGAGGTAAAATGACACTTCATGAATTATGATCATTGGGTAAATGTAAAATCATGTACTGTAAAATCATCAACTACTGCAAAAAATATATATGTCTGTACCATGGGAACTTAAATCTAGATGCTGATCCGTCTTTTTATATTCCGCTGTGGTTGATGTGAAGACTACCCCTTTGTGATAATAACATGTATGTTAAAAAAAAAAAACACAGAGAATGTAAATCATAGGAAACTTTAATGAACTGTATTGACTGAACTATGCCATGTATCATCTTTTGTATTATTAAAGCTATTGTCATATATTACTTTCATTAGCAAACCATCCCATGACAATGGATTCTGTAGAGAAGAATATTAAGAGAAGAAAATATAGTGAGGATTTTTTACAATATGATTTTACCTCAATGATTATAGCAGGAATTGAGAAACCACAATGTGTTATTTGTTGTGAAGTTGTATCAGCTGAATCTATGAAACCGAACAAACTCAAATGCCATTTTGATAGCAAGCATCCTAGCTTTGCCAGCAAGGATACCAAGTATTTTAGAAGCAAACCTGATGGATTCAAGCCAGGCTTGACACTGGTGGCAAGTACCACAAACAAAACATAGCAGCCATTGAAGCTTCACATTGGGTGGCACTCAGAATCACCAGAGCTATGAAACCTCACACCACTGCTGAGGATTTATTATTGCCAGTAGCCAAAGGCGTTGTTCAAGTTATGATCAGAGGAGAATTTGCTATGAAATTGAGTGCAAATTCCTTATCTAACGACACTGTCGGCAGAAGAATAGACGACAGGTCTGCTGATGTTCTTGATCAGCTAATCCAGGAAATTAAATCTGCTCCACTTCCAATATTTAGTATCCAGCTTAATGAATCTACAGATGTTGCAAACTGTTCACAGTTACTGGTTTACGTGATGATGGCAACTTTCAAAGAAATTCATTGTTTGTCAGCATCATAATACTCATAAAGACCACAAGTATCTTAAATTAGAGGGAGAGACATGAAAGGTTGTATTGCAGAAATCAAAGCATAAGGCAAAAGCAAATATATATGTTAATCAACTATTTGGATGAATTAACTGATACTGCCAACTCAGCATAGGCTTACCCTTCATTGTGATCAAAAGGGAAGATTTTCTTTGCTACCAAGAGTTATTTACTTTGAGCACTCTTGCAAACATAATGCAGGAACAGATATCTTCAACCATTTTCAAGACACAAATGTACTTGAGTAGAATCTCGTTTAAAAATAACAGTTCAGAGGGTGGTGCCTGGATCTCAAAGGGGTAGGGCACCAGCCCCATATCACAGAGGTGGAGGCTTCAAACCCAGCCCCAGCCTAAAACTGCAAAAAACAAACAAATAAAAAATGAAAAAAAAAATTCAGAGGTTTATTATGAATGATGCCAAGATGAGGGGCAGGCCACGTTGTAGTCTGCCAAATAGTACTATTGATATTTGGAAAAACATGTCAAAAGAAAGCAAAATTCAAGAGAAAATCACTTTCATTACATTGATATTTTCCTTCCAGAGACACCTGGGAAATTATATGGTTTAAATTTCTCAGGGAAGGTAGCACTCTATGTCTCAGGAACTGTTTTGTGCATTAGTGAATCAAAGGAAATCAATAATGAACAAACGAACAGGAAAAACTGGCCAACTTTTTCTGAATGCTCTGACTGTGAAATGGGTGTACTAGTCAGGTTCTCTAGGGGTGGGAAAAACAGTTTACCTGTATATAATAGTTCAACTGTAATCTTTGGGGCCGTCTATGTGCTGAATAATGGTGTTTCAGTTAACAACGGTCCAAATATAAAAGGATGGTCTCAAAAGACTGAACTGGACATGCAATTCTTTTATTCTTTTTTTTTTTTTTTTTTTTTAAGGCAAGTTCTCATTATGTTGTACAGGCAGCAGTTCGGTGGCATGATCACAGATCATTGTAACCTTGAACTCCTGAGTTCAAGTAATCCTCCTGGTTAGCTTCCCAAGAAACTGGGACTACAGATACCCACCACCATGTGCAGATAATCTTTTGTTTGTTTTTGTTTTTGTTTTTGTAGAGACAGGTCCTCCCTATGTTTCCCAGGCTGTTCTCAAACTCTTGGACTCAAAGCAATTCTCCTGTCTTGGACTCCCAAAATGCTGGGATTATAGTCATGAAACTCTATGTCCAGCTAATTTTTAAAATCTTCTCTACTGTAATTTCATGGCATTTTTTCTATATCTAGATATACAAATACTTACCTCTGTGCTATGATTTCCTAGAGTGTTCAGTACAGTAACATACTGTACAAATTTGTAGCCTAGAAGCAATAGGCTATACCACATAGCCTAGGTATATAATAGGCTAACCCGTCTAGTGTTGTATCCGTCACAGCCTGTAAAAATAGACTCAGACCCCACTTTGGTAAAATCGGATGGTGATTTTATTACACCTGTGCAGGGGACCGCTGCTCTCAAAGGCAGGTGGCCCTGAAGTGGAAGGCAGGTTGACTTTTATACCTTTTTTGTGCCACGTGGCAAGCAAGTTAGCACAGAAGCAGAATATTGCGGCTAGCTCAGGGCGGGGTTAGAGCTTGAGAAACACAGGTTGAGTAAGTTTCTACTATTGTTTGTTCACGAGGACCTATAGCTTGAGAAACACAGCTTGAGCAAGTTTTCACTATTGTTTGTTCACTGGGAACTAGGGGAGATTTCGGGAATTTGGGGACTTTGTGCTTTCTCGTTCTGAAGCCCTTTCTTGGAATCTATGGGGGTTGGGGGGACGAGCTGAGGTTTTGGGAGCTAACAGGCTTTCATACTAGGTTTCTGTAAGCATACTCAGTAGCAGTCTCACAATGATACCATTACCTAGGAATGCTTTTCTCAGAATGTAGTTTCATCATTGAGCAAGGCATGACCCTATAGGCATAAATCTACATCCAAACACATATATATCTTGATCTATCAAACTGGAGTATTAGGAATTGACTTACATGATTTTAGAGACTGACAATTCTAAAATCTGAAAGGTAGACTAGTAGGCTGTCGACTCAGGGATGAGCTGATGTTGCAGTCTCTAGTGTGAAGGCTGACTGGAGGCAGAAATAATTGCTCCTCAAGGTAGGGTAGTCTTCACTAGAAAACATTTAGTTCATTGGACAAAGCCCAACCACCTCATGGAAAAGAATCCGATTAGCTCAAGTCTATTGAAATGTTAATTGCATCTTAAAAATTGTCTGCACAGGGACATTTAGACTGGCTTTCGATGAAAACCTGGGTGCTGTGGAGCTCTGGTATGGCTCATCCCTGGCAACACTATGTCAAAATAGGAGGCAAAGTTGGAAGGTGAAGCTAGTGCTGGGTGCTCTGATCCTCGAGTGAAACCCACATCAATAGATTAGTACCTCCATCAGGGGTGAGTGAGGTGTAGCTCTTTTGAGAATGGACTCCCTCCAGAGAAAGTGGGTTGTTAAGAAGAGGCTAGTTCCCTAGGTTTCCCTCTCTTGCTTCCTCCGTGGCCACGTGATGTCTTAGGACATGCTCACTGCCTGTGTGAGTAGAAGCAGCCTGGTGGCCTCACGAGATGCCGCTGCCCAATCGTGGACTTTAAAGCCATTAGAATTGGGAGCCAATTAATTTCCTTATAAATTGTTGAGACTCTTGTGTTCTGTTATGGCATCTTTAAACAGACTAAAACATGTGACCTAGCCAAATTAATACATAAAATTTAACATCACAACAGAGCAGACAGACAATAAGAGTATAGGAATAGGATTATTATTAACAAAATTCTTCGTTCTGTTTCATTTTGTAGTGTT
Organism: Nycticebus coucang; assembly: GCF_027406575.1. Taxonomy (NCBI): domain Eukaryota; kingdom Metazoa; phylum Chordata; class Mammalia; order Primates; family Lorisidae; genus Nycticebus; species Nycticebus coucang. The sequence goes on from NC_069785.1 coordinate 88,222,065, forward strand.
AACATTTACTGATCTAATCTTCTGGAGTGTCTAATCTCTCATTAATCCCAGTCAATGCATTTTTCCTTTCAGAAGTTGTAGATTTTATCTCTGTAATTTAAATTTGTTTTTTTTGCTTTCCATATCCCTACTTACTTTATCTGAACAGATGAAGTATGGTTAGTTTAAATGCTCTAATGTCCTTATCTGCTAGTTCTAATACCTGTGTCAGTTCTGGTTTTGAATGATCACTTTTCCTCCTTTTGACAGGCCTTCTTTTTCTGACCCTTTGCATTATTGATACTTTTTATTGTGTTCCAGATATTGTGAACCTTGTGGGGGGTATTGCATAGTTTTATATTCTTAGTCATATTTTTCAGTGCTATTTGGAATCACTGTTAAATAGTTTGGAAATAGTTGAATGTTTTAAGATCTTCCTTTTAAGATAGAATAGAATAAACTGGAGAAAGATTCAATGTGAAGATAATTATTCCCCACTGCTGATGCAAATCTTTTCTGTGTATTCTACCCATCCTCCTGGAGGATACTTCTGATTAGTTCTGAATAATACATATTGCTTTATTAACAAGTATTTATTTCTCATTTAGGAAGAGATGCTCCTAAAATTATTGTAAACCAAGGAATGAACAAAAGCCTTGGGAGTCTTTGTAAAATCATGGGTCTCAGGATAGAATAGTCATGCTTTTGAAATTCAAGATCATTTCTCAGAACACGATGACTGAAGCTTAATCACCTTCTGAACATAAACTATACATGGATCACTATAGAAGTTTTGAGACAGACTGTGTTATGGTCCATGATTTCATGTCAACGTAACACAGTCGACAGTGTCTTTTCACATTCACCCTGCCAGTTTCAACTTGCTAGGTTCATTGGTGTTGCGGGGAGGGCTTCATCTGTTTTTGTCTGCATGGATTGTATGTGTTGTGATTATTGTGTCTCTCAAAAGTTTCAACCTACCTATATGAGTGTGCTATGGGAGGTCTAAGACCAGGTAATAATTCTTGTTCCTTTAAAGACAATTTTTTTCTTTAAGCAAAACATCCCAAACCTATCATCAACTCTTTATGATCACCTGAATCCTTAGGTGGGGAATGCTTCAGGAAAGGGAGACATGCAGATTCAATTATTAACTTTTACTGGAGTTTGGATAGAAATAATTCATTAAAAATAAGGTCTATCCTTGTTCTTAGTAAAGTATCTCAAGAAAGGAAGAAAAAGTATCCAATGTACTCAGTCCTACTATGAAACTAATGTATGGCTTTCATATGAAAGCTATAACCCAGTTATAACCTAAGAATATGGGAAAGAGGGAGAGGGAGGGGAGAGAAAAGGGAGGATGGGCAGAGGGAGGGTGATTGGTGGGATTACACCTGCGGTGCATCTTACAAGGGTACTTGTGAAACTTAGTAAATGTAGAATATAATTGTCTTAACACAATAACTAAGACAATGCCAGGAAGGCTATGTTAACCAGTGTGATGAAAATGTGTCAAACGGTCTAAAAACTAGTGTATGGTACCCCATGATGGCATTGATGTACACAGCTATGATTTAATATTAATAAAAAAATGAGCTCTATCACTTTTCCACTATAGTAGATTTTCTGTTACAATGATTTATGAACGAAGTAGTAAAAGAAGACATAGAAAGCAATTTTCAAGGAAACTGGCTTGGGAACAAGCCCCAGGCTGGGAAGAGGTGGGTGTTAAAAGAACCTCTCAGTGAGACTTTTTCACAGATATCTTCTCATATTTGTGAAACTGGAGCAAGAAAACAAATTGAGGCACACATACCAAATGCCCAAATGTTCAAAATGTGTAACTATAGCTATCAAACTGTCAATACACATCTTCTATCCTTCTGATCTGAGAAATATTTTATACTTTCATAACATAGAAGGCTGGATTGGAATTTAGAATGGTCAGACCTATGTATGGAGCCAATGTTGTGCTGTCTGCTCTGGAAAAACAAACCAGGAGAATGATCAGAGCAGCTCCTGGTTCACACAGTCAATTTTGGATTTAGAAATCCTAGAGAGACTCTAGGAACCAGAAGTCCTCACAGACGTCTCTGTCAGTTGGGTGACGCTGGGTGGTCTTGGAGGAACCAGAGAAAAGTGCTCTGCTCTGTAGGCCCCAGAGCACCTGCAGTCCTTGTTTCTGAAACTAAGAGGATGCTCAGTCCAGTGAACAGTAAAAACTACAATAGTATTTCACTTCCCTTTGTTGTAAGCAGTGTAGGACCCACAGCCACCTGTTAGAAAGACTTGGACCCCACTTCAGGTATAAATCAGATGGTGATTTATTACACCTGTGCAGGGGGCTGTTGCTGGGATAGCAAAGGGCCCGAAGTGAGGGGAAGGTGGACTTTTATACCATTTGCGCCATAGAAGCAAGCAGAAACAAAAGCAGAACGTGGCAGTTAGCTAGAGGCAGAGTTACAGTCAGGGGGCCATAGCCTGGTGACTGCATGGCCTACATCGTGATGGTTGGCACGGAGACAGCGTGGGAGATACAGTAGCTTGGGAACTTCGTGTAGGTGATTTTTCCACCATTGTTTAGCTGTTGCTAGGGGGTTGGAGGAACTGGGAGAAATTCAGTTTTATTCTGAAACTTGCCTTTCAGATTAAACGGGGGAACATGCTGGGGACTAAGGCTGAAACAGGCTGAGACAAACCTGGGTCTTTTAGGGGGCTGCTCTTTATCACACATTCTCCCATGTTTCCCCAGGCTTCCACTATCACGGGATCCATCCACTGGTGATGGGGACAGGGGGGTTCTGGAACTTTCAGGTTCTGCAAAGTTATCCCTACTCTACCTCCACTGTGCCCCAAGCATCCAGGGATCTGCTCAGCAGGGTCCCCTTCCCTTAGGGGTTCTCCATCCCAAGTCCCTGCTTTAGGCACCTAGAATCAAACCTCTTGTCACAACCCTGGATGGCCTCATCCAGAAGAAAACCCAGATCTCAGAGGAGACCAGGAAAGACCTCAGGGTGAAATCATCCATGTTACTCATGCTCAAAATGAGGCATCCTAGAAGACAGGGGCTTCCTCAACTTCATTTTCCTTCCTTGCTATCATTATTATTTTCTTTTTTTAGGAGACTGGTTTTATTTAGAGTGAAAATATTTTGCCAGGGACAAAGTTAACACAAAGAAACAAACAATAAAAAATACCAAGAAAGAGAACAATTAAGTGCAGCTCATGAGTCCCAGCAGCTCTTTTGCACAACAGGCTCATCCCTGGGCCTGCACGTGTGGCTGTGGCACCGCTGGTCTGTCCCACCCACGGAGACCGAGGTGCTGAAATCCTTCAGGCAACCACTCCACCAGGGGACATCTGCAGCTGTCACAGAGTAGTTCCCTCTGAACTTTAACAAGACAGACAAAAGTAAATCATTCCATGAGCTGGCTAGGCTAGGGGATGCGCTCTGAGCGTAGGTGAGAGGTAATTTCTCCTTCTGGCACCACAAAGTTGGTATCTTAGAAGTCAGAAAACTCTCCCAGAGGCTAGTTTTGGATGCCCTTCTCCCTCGCAGCTGCCAGTGGCGTGGCCATGCTCAGGGCCATGACCATACTCTCGCTATCCTCCGTTTTCAGCTGCTGCTGCTCTGGCTGCTCTGGCTGGTCGCCATTCTGGCACTTTGTGGACGGGGCGGGGAGGCTGATGCTGACCATGGGCTGCCAGCATGCGGAGGGCTCACTGCCCCATGGTCCACCTGACTGTGCACTGCGCTGGGGATTGGTACCACGTGAGTACCATTTTGTGTTACAGATTTTATTGGTTGTTGGTGTTGACCTAGAGGCTCCTGTTGTACTATGTTGACCATCTGGACACGGGTGGTCTGTGAGGGCTGAATGATCTGGCTGGACACGGGTGGTCTGTGAGGGCTGAATGATCTGGCTGGCAGCGCCTAGTGTGGCATGGCTAGTTGCGGTTATAGGTTCTACTTTCACTTCCCTGTCATGGCCGTTCTCCCCCCAGCTCGGACGTCGTGGGGGGGCAGCACAGCCACCTGAGTGACCACAGCTTGCCCCGCAAGAATGTAAGTGTTTGCTGGGGCTAGTCCAGCCACACTGGTGACCAACACTGCTGGTAACTGGTGGACCACGTGAACTGTCCGCACAACGGGCGGCTGGGAGGTCGGAGTGGTCACTGGGGCTGCAACCGTGTAAGGGGCGGCCTTAAATGGTCTGTGGCAGCTGTCACTGAACAGCAATGAGGACTGGCTGGCTGGGCAGAGGTGACCATGGTGGCTCTGGGCACACCGAGCTTCCTGGATGTCAGCGAGTTTGGGCTGTGATGCACCAGGCTCAGGCTCCAGGGTGTGGGCGAACCTTCCCTGGACAGGCTGCGGGGGTCTGGGTGCTGCTGGAGTGAGCACAGGGGCCCCAGTGTAACTGGGAAAAGCCGGGCGCTCCTAGAAGAGAGTGGTGCCGGGGGGTTCTAAAGCAAGGCACGCCCCTAGGCCGTCTTTTCCTAAAAGCCTGCTGTATTTATTTGCTTTCAGAGACAGGATCTATCCTCCAGAACCAGCTTTTGCCTGGTTCTTCCTGGGAACGTGCTACTTTGATGAAGTAAGGATTCAGAGAGAGATTGTAGCGAATTGAATTCTGGCAGCCCTTGTCCGCAGTCCTGTACTGGCAATAATTTTTTGTGAGGTGCGTGTAATTCCATTTAGGGTAAGTTGTTTATCAGGAGCCATCCTAATTGCTTGTACTATTAACTGTGCACAGGAATAAGGTGGCTTTGAGCCACCCTTCGGGCTTTCTCCTCCGGAAGCTTCCTTCTCATGTTCTGGCTGCGAGTTTTCGGCCATTAAATTGAGGTCAGGTGGCATCACTTGGCCCACTTTGTACCCTGAACACCCTGCTCCGTGGGCTGGATGGGCAGGAGTTGGCAGCAACGATGGCCCCCGTGGGGGAGGGGAGGGACCACAGTGTCTGGAATGTTGATGGTCAGGGGCAAGATGGGCGGCTGACCGGCCTTCACTGGGGACTCAGCACTTCCTGCTTCTCCCTCTTGTCGCTGCACAGGGCGGTGAATGTGATCTTGACGTTTGTGCTCGGCAACCTGAACCTGCATACATGAGGCAGCTGCCGCCAGGCGCCCTGTGTCTCTGGAACAGCAGTCCACGCACAGGCTGTTCTTGCAGAGGCAGTGCAGGTAGAAGTAGCCGCCAGTGCCCAGCCTGGGCTGTGCGGCCAGCAACTCAGGGCGTGAAGATCTCGAGGTGGCACAGGGAGATGCAGCTCTAACGCCCCATACTCACGTCCATGGAGCCCTGCCACGAGTTGCACCGGAGGGTCACGGAGCGCTCCTTCATCAGATACTCGAACTCACGGCCCTCCAGTCATGCCACGGCCCAGCCGCCTGTGGGGACCCGCTGCCCCAGCCGCGCTGCCCGCCATTGGGGGACCCACGCCGAGAGCGCCACCGCTGCCGCAGCCATCGGCCTTTGTGAGGGCCCACTGCTGCTTGGCGCGGGTGCGGGTAGGAGGCGGAGGCCCAGGCACCCGGCCGAGCTCCACAGCGAGGCCTCTGGTCAGCGAGGCAGAGCCAGGCCTTCCTTCCTCTAGGTCCTCAGAGCCTTGGTGTATCATCCCACTGTCCCAATTTTCTCTGTGAAGCCAAGGTAGTTGCCTAAAAACTCTTGTGCACAGATCTGAGATGCTGCTTCAGAATCCAGTTTGGCTCTCTCAGACAACATGGAAGATGTTTGGAGGGAATTGTCAGGAGAAGGGTTTTCCTTAAGGCTCCAATGTGTCATCTCTTCCCGCCCCATAAGCAGTGAACTAAATGAGTTGGGGAAAAGGCTCCCATCATATTATATTCTGGGGTAGAAATAAATTCTGTTTAACCTCCACATAAGTTCTCTTCCCTGCTCAGACCCAGGGGCACCCTGCTTCTGGCTTCCCAGCAATTTCCTGGCATTCCCCCCCATGGGGTTGGGGGGCGCCTGGCAAAGAATTCTGTATTATGCTCTGGGGAGAAACCCTTAGGCAACATTGTCTGGGGTTTCAGGAGCAGGAGAAATCTGTGTTCTGAAGTAAGGGCCAAAATTGTTCTCACATTACATTTTTACATTACAATACAAAAATAAATCAATATAAAAAATAAAACACTTCCTACAGTAACAAATACATGTGAAGTCACCCTCAGGCACATCATCGCCAACGTTTCTTAGACATTTGACAAAATTACTAACTGTTGAAATTTTTTTTTACCGATTTTTGTTATAAGTTAATAATTAAAGCTACCAATCCATAAATCGTTTTTTAGATACTAAATCACCAGTAGGGAGTTTATTTGTTGCAAAAATATGTGATTCTTGATGAGATGATGTTGGTAGAAATTTGTTTCCGGAGATATCCAAGGTGATAAATCAATCTTTCATTTTGTCTCTGGGAAACCTAATCGCCCATACTAACACCCACCCATCTGATGAGTAGTAATCACTTTGATAATCACTTTGACATTATGGGTGTGGTCCTCAGAGGTCCTATAAATGAGAGACTGTCAAGGAGTCAAGCTCATTCTTCTCCATAACAGGCAGAGTTGAGTTGGGAGCTCACTTGGCCTCGCACACTTCTGAAAGCTACTACCCTTACCCTGTGAGGTCCTGATCCTAACCTGACTTCATACTGCTCCAGCAAGCACTGGTGAGGTCACAGATAGAGTCATTACATGAGTACCGGATCTGCATGAGTCCCTACTACTTTCTATCACTGAAATAAATAGTGTAATTTTAATTTGCAGATCAGTCAATTGAAATTGTTTTTATGGAGTGATTTTGCTCAGTTAGTAAAAATGACTCCTATACTCTAGTTGAAAGATAAACTATTTTATAAAGTCATCTTACTAATTAAGTAATTTAATTCATATGATGATTTTTCTGTATTATTTTAGGTATGTCTTCATTGTTTACCTGGTAATACTCAAAGATAGGTTGCCAGATGACTTATAATTTTGTGCTTTTTGTAGATTCTACAAATTGGCTAGGAATATTTTTTTCTTTTTTCTTTTTCTTTCTTTTTTTTTTTTTTTTGAGATAGACTCTCACTATGTCGCCCTTGGTAGAGTTCTGTGGTGTTGCAGCTCACAGCAACCTCAAACTCTTCGGCTTAAGCGATTCTCTTGCTTCAGCCTCCCAAGTAGCTGGGACTACAGGCACCTGCCTTTTTTTTCTTTTCTTTTTTTTTTTCCCCCCCCGCTGCTGTTGTCATTTTTGTTTTAGTAGGCTCGGGGCTTGTTTAAACCCACTTGCCCAGGTGCATGTGGCCAGTACCCTAAACTCTGAGCTATGTTCGCGGAGACTGGCCAGGAACATTTTGTTCTACAAATATGTTATACATGCATACATACATTACATACTACTTTATAAGTGGTGCTTCATGTACACATAGAAGAGATATTCAAATAACTGATAACTTTCTTAGGAAAATATTGCTCTTGACGGTGGCAATATTGTCACTTTAGAAGCTTCCATTTATAAACTTAAATACTAAACAATGAGTAAATGTTTAGGCACTGAAAAAGATGATATTAGTGATCATGAAGGAACCTCAGTAATGAGAATGCTATCTGTATTTATCTACTATAGAAAAGAGAACCCCTGTTTTATTGTACAATGAATTTTATTACATGATATTTATTATTTCTTCTCAATGTGAAAGTATGCCTGGTGTTTTTCAAAGATCTGGAAGATCTAATGTCAATGGTGTATTTACTGGTCTGTGGTGGAGAACAGTCATGAGGTGGTGGGGCCCCCCCCAACTTGGAAACATTCTAAGAATAACCTCCAGCTGCTCTCTTCCTTCAAGAACAACATGTTTTTCCTCACCTTGTTTTTCATCCTCTCCCAGGAAGCTTTTACCTTTTACTTCACTCTACGGAAGTCTTGTGATGAAACAATTGTAATGGACTAGATTGATTTTCATTACCTTCTTTGTAACCTTTTCCTTAGCACCTACAGAAGCCCATAAAGTTGAAGATATTTTTCCTTGGTTACACTGTCTCTGCACAAACAACTTTAACTTTCCCTATATACTAAAGCTGATTTCTTTGCTTGAGGCTGGTGATGAGCATGGCTGCACCACTCCTCCCAATCCTGTATTTATGTTTCTCTTGTTATTCTTAGTTGCCTACCATTATCACTTTGGTTTTTCTCCATCAAGCAGGCTCTAGATATTCAATTTGTATGCAAGATATAGATAATAAAGATAGAACAGATTCAACAACTTAGGGTATTTATATAAAAAGAGACTGGTCAAAATATGATCCAATTTTACAAAGTTAAGTTTGTCTCCTGTATTCAAAAGTTGATTTTGGGAGGGAATCTGTTAGAGACAAAAAAAGACATCAATGGAGAAAATTTGTTTTATAAACATGTTGTATATACATTTTTCTTATTCATTTTTATCAATTGGTTAGCTGCAAGGTATTTTCTACCTCATGAGGGAGACACACAAGACACAGTGGCATTCTGTACATTACTGCATTTTATATATTTTTTTCTTTTTGCGAAACATTTCTTGTCTATTGATAAGGATGTTGTAGTCAGCAGCATATCTTTGAATTGATTGAGACATAGGGCTTGGAAGAGGAAATGTCCCTGAAAATAATTGTTGATTGAATTAAATTGTTGTTTAGAGAATAACAAGTAATTGGTTAGCTGATTTTAATTTAGATCTGAAACCTTAACACTTACTTTAGAGTGATGTTGGAGACGTGTCATGGTAGGGGGATTCTAACAATTAATTGAGATCAAATCTCAGCCCCTCCTTCCATTGTCAAGTCAATGACTGGCAATGAGAATTAACTGATTTTCAGATCCCTGCAGACCAAACTCCTGGAGGTCCAGATTGGGTTAAGCTCCTGTAGTTTGAGCAACTTAAAGGAAAATAATACAGCACAAAACATGCACATTTCTTTTCTTTTTTCTTTCTTTTTTTTTTTTAAATTGAGACAGAGTCTCACTTTGGAAATTCAGTAACCACGGGGCTTTGCCAAATTTCTCAACATTGATTCAAAATCAATCTGATGTCAGAGAGGAAAATAGGTGATAAAACTATGGGCATCATAGCTTACAGCAACCTCCAACTCTTGAGCTGAAGTGATTCTCTTGCCTCAGCCTCCTGAGTTGCTGGGACTACATGTGCCTGCTACAATGCCCAGCTATTTTTTTTTTCTTCTTTTACCAAGCATGGGCCAGATTCAACTTTAACAGACCCAGGCTGGATTCGATTCACCAGCCCTGGTGCATGTGGCTGGTGCCCTAATCACTAAGTTATCGGCGCCCAGCTGAAAACTGGTACATTTCTAGAGGAGAAACGGTTTGGTAAGGTAGATACATGTTAGATAAGTACCCAACCACTTATCTACAAAGCTTGAGAAATGTGTTTGTGCCTCAGTTTCCCATTTGTGTCATGCAAAGGGAAGCCTATTCTGCTCTAGATAGGAGTTTATTATTCAGTCAACATGTGAGTGTATTTTTGGTTAGACTTTTGCTTCTTTAGGGCAGAAGAATAAATTCTAATTTTCTTTCTTTAGTAACATGGACCTAGATATACTGCAAGCCTTCCAGAGGGAAATCACCTGTGCCATCTGCGTGCACTACCTTATAGACCCAGTCACCATAGGCTGTGGACACAGCTTTTGCAGGCCCTGCCTTTCTCTCTCCTGGGAAGGAGACCCAAATCCTGCCCACTGCCCAGAGTGCAGAGAACCATCACAGCAGAGAAAGTTCAAAACCAATATTGTTCTGAAGAATCTGGTGTCCATTGCCAGAAAAGCCAGTCTCTGGCAATTCCTGAGCTCTGAGGAACAAATGTGTGGAACCCACAAGGAGAAGAACAAGATGTTCTGTGAAGTGGACAGGAGCCTGCTGTGTTCGCTCTGCTCTAACTCCCAGGAGCACGGGGCTCACAGACACTGTCCTGTTGAAGGGGCAGCTGCGGACCAGCGGGTAAGGGATGCTTCTGAGATCACGTTGAGAGCTGGAGGGTGGTAGAATTAAAGAGGGTAGAAGGAAGATGAAGATCATGAGGAAGAGTTTTCCGTTCTTTACCATGCCTAACATGTACTGGTATATGCCTAACAGCTATACTTATAACCGCCTCCATGAGGTTAGCATTCCAATAGAAGGATGATAATGTGAATTGATTATTGTTTTCATTAAGAGGATTATGCAAACATCAACAGAAAGCTCTCATGTTCAGAGATCATTGACTATGAAAACAACGTAAAGAAAATTTTGTATTGGAAACACATTTACCAAAACTTGACAAACATGTTAGCTTTAAGTACATTGGAAGGGGCATTCGAGAAGCAGTTGTAGATGGACATCATGCGGCAGGATGCTTACCTGAAACTTCCCCAAATATATCAAATATTTATTTGTTTTGCCTTGATAGTGGTTACATTACATGTGGGCCACAGTCTGAAATCTTCTAATATAGAAAGTTATGCAGAGTAAAAGTACAAAATAATCCTGCTGCTCTTCCCAACATACTTTTATTGAACATCCCTTGACTCTCTGCATCAGTCGGGTCAGAATTCTATACTGTTTGTTTTTCTACTGCTCACATTTGTATCTTTCTGGCAGGCTAAACTCGAAAAGCAAATGAGATCTTTATGGGACAAGATCCAGGAAAATCAGAGAAACCTGAGAGAGGAACAAATAATGATTAACCATTGGATGGTAAGTACAGGAAATGTTTCCATCAGATTTGGCTTGGGACAGACATGCTACAACATTAGCCATTAAATGCCTGACCTGAAACCATGAGTTCTTACATTCAATGAATTGATAGGTTTATGGGAAAAATGCAGGTTGTCTTAAAGACACATACATAGGGAAGATGAGAAATTTTAGCCAAATGTAGCTTCATATGCAAAATATTTGTTACAAAATTTGATAATACATTTCTCTATGTGTAGATACATATATGTATAAATATAAGTTATATAAAATATAAAAATATAAAATATAACATGAATATATGAATTTTACTTATATGATGACCTTTGGGACACCCTGCTGTTGGGCTTTTCAATGGAGGGTCACATTTTTCTGAGGATTTCTAGACCCTAAGTTAAGAACAACCACAAAAATTACCCAAAGAGAGGTGGAGAAGGCACACACACAGGGTTTAAGGAAATTCAGTAACCACCAAGCTTTCCCAAATTCCCCAATGTTGATTTAAAATCAATCCGATTTCAGAGAGGAAAATAGGTGATAAAAATTCCATGGGTGCCTCAGGCAAAGATTTATGTGGGAGATGAATTCTAGAAAATAGAGAGTATGTAATTGCGTATTGTAAGCCTTTCATTGGGGATGGAAAAGCATGAACAGCAATTTTAGAAGTGTGCCTGCCATGGTTAAAACGGTTTGCACAGAAGCTAGACAGTGATACTGGTAGGAGAACATAGAACATGTGGAGAGATTGACAAAGAAGGACAGAACAAAGCAAAAATACTCAGCGGACTTAGAAAACAAATACGTGATTATTGGGAGGAGACGCAATGAAATTAGAATTCCTGTTTTTAAAATGGCTGGCCATATGAGGCCCAAGGTCATATTTAGGAGCACAATGGAAATTAGGAGAATAGAAATCTTTTTAAGGGGTTAGGTTCAGAAATTTTAGATATGTTGTTCTTGTCTGATGGCTTCTAATCCTATATGTAATATACAATATTTCTTCTAATTTAAACAATCAGGTTGCAGAGTGGGGAGACTAATGAGTTAAACAGATCACAATAGCTCATACAAAGTTTTAATAAGACATCTTAAATTTCAACTGTTTGAATGTCGGATTTCAGATTTGAGAGGATATGTATTAAACAAAGTAACTGGGGAAGGTGACTCTCCAGTGCCTGTCTATTTTTAGAGATGAGGTCTTGCTCTGCCTCAGGCAGGTCTTGAACTGGAGACCTCCAGAAATCCACCCACTCAGAGTGCTGGGATTACAGGTGTAAGCCACACACCCAGCCTCAGTGTTTCTGACAACCAGAGATATAAAATCAAAGAGCATAGCTATGAATGGCATCAATTTTAGGAATTATTCATTAAAACTTTGTTATATTTCCTCCAACCAATATTACCTTTACATGCCAAAATCTACAACCGGGATCAGTATGGTAAAATGTTTATCTAATAATCATTGCTTAATCAAATACCAAGGAATAAATAATTGGAAAAAGATTGGATATCCAATAAAATTTTGGTATCTTTTTCCCAGAATTTTACACTGAATAATTAACTAGACATTTATGTTAAAAGGTATAATTGTTAATATACTCATGGATGCTTTCTATTGAAAGTATTTTAATTTATTCAAAAGTGAATATTGATGTAATTCAGTTCTCAAATTACTGGATGCTATACTTTTATTCGTAATGTTTACTTGAAAAATATGTGATCTGCCTCAAGCCTATGACAGGCTATTTAGTATGATTGTAAATATGATTAGTATCAATTTTATCCAAGAATGTTTAGTACTAAATGTAAACTCCACTAAGAAAATCTAAAGAAATACTTTGTCGAGGGTGGTGGTTTGAATCATAAGACAATGCTACATCTAGGCACACGTTGTGTAATCAGGGCACTTATCTTGTGTATTGAAGAGAAAAACATTCTAAATTTTTAAAATATATTACTTCACCAATTGTTTCTTAGATAGCAAAAAACAGGACAGTGTAAATAATACTGACATATCTTTATAGTAAAATGAATAAAAGCCTTGAATAATATTTGATATGATAGAGGACATAGAAATCTTGAATGGTAATTGATGTAATAGGAGCAGAAATAAAAACACCTTTATAGATAGGAGAGAAAAATAAAAATAACGCCCATATCTTTACCAATATCAGAGGTGAGTAAAGATGACTCCTGTGAAAGGGTCACATAACAATGAAAATCAATGTGCTCCAAATAGCCTCCATCTTTAAAGAAAGCATAACTAAGGTTACTATGAGAAATGATGCTTCCTGAGTGCTCGTGACCAAGGAGCACATGGTGGATTTAAAAATGATTTATTTAGGCTGTGGGCTTATAAACTGGTCACGATTAACAAAGAAAAAAAAAAAAGGAAGGAAGAAAGGAAATAAAGAGAAGAATTGTGGATTGTGACAGCTGGACCATATGACTTTAAGCTGTGCACTGCTAATGGGTGAAGGGCAAGAGCCAAAGAGAAACAGGCGAGGTGTGCGTGCAAGTTAAGGTGGCCTGGAATGTGATATGGGTAACCCATTTCTATCTCCTTACAGGAATATGTGCTTCTAGTGAGAAAAATGACCAGGACCGAATATGCAGAACTTCACCCAGTTCTCTATAAGGAAGAAGAACAACATTTGGAGGAACTGGAAAGGGAGAGCTGGAATATCCTTCAGCAACTCAAGAGAAGTGTGGCCCAAATAAATCAAAAGCGGAAACAACTAAAGGAAATGCACGAGGAACTGGTGGGCATGTGCCACAAACCAGATGAGGAGCTGCTGCAGGTCAGGACTTGCCCTCCGCTCACTGGCTACATCTTTTTGTTGTTGTTGTTGCAGTTTTTGGCCCGGGACAGGTTTGAACCCACCACCTCTGGTATACGGGGCCAGCGCCCTACTCCTTGAGCCACAGGCGCCACCTTGCTACTATCTCCATTATTACTTTGGTCCCCAAAATATTTCTCCTTATTTCCACATCTTTGTTGGGAGTCATTTTTTGTTTATTTTTGTTTAGACAGAGTCTCACTACTTTGCCTTTGGTAGAGTGCCAGGGCATCACACCTCTCAGCAACCTCCAGTTCCTGGGCTTAGACAATTCTCTTCCCTCAGCCTCCCGAGTAGCTGGGACCACAGGTGCCTGCCATAACACTCGGCTATTTTTTTTTGTTGTTGTAGTTCGGCCAGGGTCGGGTTTGAATCCACCACCCTCGGTATATGGGGCTGGCGCCTTACTCACTGAGCCACAGGCGCCACCCTCCATTTTTATCTGTAAGGGAAAATACAGAAATATCTGGCACAAGCTCCCACTGATTTCCTCATTCTCTGTGGATGTCCTAGATTTGAATTGTCCTAATTCATTGGCCTTGGGGGATAACCCCTAGCAAGAACCCCTGGCAGACATTGGATGGTGGCAGGAGGCTGGTGACTGTGGTTCCTATCCATTAGCTTCTCTCTCTTCATGTCACCCTCAGGGTTATGAATTCATCAAGAGTTCAGTCTGTTAACAGGTTGTACTGGGCTCATCCTTTAAGAGGAAAAAGAGACATGGTTGATAAGAAGGTTTAGGGAATGTTTGTGATGAGTAATTTTCTTTACTTTCCCAAACCCTAAGCCTGGATAGGCACAACATCCAATGTCTGAGGAATCTAACTTGTCCTTTTTTCCCTCTTTACAGGATTTGGGAGCCCTACTGATGAGGTAAGTTGGACCTTCAATGTGAACTGGGGTACCTGGTTAGGACAGAGATCAAGCTGTCTGTAGCAATTGAAGCCATTATATACTAGATTATAGCTATTACATTGTTTATGTGACCAAGCATTTGTGTGCTGTTCTGAATACCATGTCCTGTACTCCCTTTACCACAAGTTAGTCTTGATCTCTGCCTGGTGCCTCAGAGGGGTATGTTGAAGGGCTGAATTCACAAGTGGCCAGAAGGCATCAAACTCAGAGAAATCTTCCGGGGTGTGGACTAGATTTCCCCAGGATTGTAGTTAAAAGCAAGTGTCTCTGAGAGTCATGAGGTAAAAGTATTTAAGCAAAGAGAAAAGTAAGAAAGGTACCCCATGAATAGTAGAATCCTGTAAGGCGTTTGTGGAGGTAAGCATAATTCGGAAGTAGTCTTTGAGAAAGTCTTTTCTGTTGTGTACTTATGTCTGTCTTAAGCATCATGATGAAGTGTTGGGAGCCAAAGTATCATCTGAATCTTTCTTCTTCCAGGAGTGAGTCTGTGCAGCTGCACATGCCCTGGCCTGTGCGTCCAGAGCTCAGCGTCAGAGCCATCACTGGACTGATGGACAGATACAGCCGCTACCGGGGTGAGTGTCAGCCTGTGGTGTGACTGGAAATGCCCAAGTCCACTCTGATCATGTTTCCTATAGCCAGCGTTTCCTTCTTCATTGGTCTTTCCTTTAGGAGAGAAAGTAATGCCGTGAACAGGATAGACATGTGTTTATTGCACTACAGTAAAAGGAAGCTGGTGCAAAACTAGAATGAGAAAAAAATATCAAGCCAAAGGTTTCCATTAGAATTGGAATCATTCTTAGGGAGCTTGTCAATGCATGGAATCATGCATAACTGTGAATGTGTTCAGTACCTCTGGGTTCTTATTAAATGCAATTAGTGATGCTGATGTTTCATTTTAAAATATATTTCCTGTAAAATTTTGAAACATTGGACTTCATATAATGGGAATTTCAATTGAAATTATCATAAAAATGCATGAATAAATTAAGTAAATGCAGACCGCATTTTATAAACAGAAAGAAAGTCAGTGGTTAAGGAGGCAGGACCTAGAGCCCAGCGGCACATCTAAGGCTAAGGCAGGTGTGCTAAGCCTGAGGCAGAGTGGCAGATTAGGTGTAACAGGAAACTAGGAGTGAAAGGCACAGAATTCCTAGTAGGAAGTCACGTTCTCACAGGCATATTTAGCTTAAGTGTTCAGGAGCTAGCCTACAGTAACATGGGCAGGGTGATCACCATTTCTCTAGGTCTCAGATCCTTCTGAGAAAGCAGGAAGCAGGAAGGGAAATGTAGGGAAGTTTATTGCTATGGAATTATAGCTCCAGAATTCCATGTGCCATGAAATGTAACCAGGGAGCGGTAGGCATGGCCTCCTTCTCTACAGTCTCTGAAGTTGAAGGAATCTGCCCACTGTGATTAGATCCTTCTTTCTGCTTCATTTTTATGGGTAGCTTGTGAATTGATACAGTTCTGCCAGAACTGCCTTCTTGGTTGTCTTGGCCTATTTATTCCACTGACCATCCAGGTAGACATTCATATCTCAGAGATAATTTATTTGTAAAATAGATGTTGACTGAACTATTGTCTTCTTTCCACAGTGGAGATTTCTTTCCACAATGAAGTAAGCAATCAGCACATCAGGCTGTTTGACGATTTGAGAGACTTCACATTTAGATCTCACAGTCAAGATCAGTCTTTGAATCCTGAGAAATCTAACTATTTTGCTGCTTGGGGAGACCAAGTCTTCACTGCTGGGAAGTATTGCTGGGAGCTGGATGTGGACGACTCTTGGGACTGGGCTCTAGGGGTCTCTAGAGATTACCCAATACTCAGACTTGGCACAATGCTTGTATCTGGGGACATGTTTCTTCTTGCATGTGTGAGGCAGGATAATCAGTACACTCTCTGGACAACCTCCCCAGCGATTCCTCAGTTTGTAGAGAAACCTGTGGGCCGGGTTGGTATGTATCTTGATTTGCGGAGTGGGAGTGTGAGTTTTGTGAACGTTGCCAAGAGTTCCCTCATATGGAAGTGCCGCGCTGGCTCCTTGTGTTTCCCTGTCAGGCCTTTCGTTATCACTGGACACAAATGAGCAGGGATGAGGCAGGAACCTGACTGCAGGTCTGGGACCTCCATGTGCTGGGGAGCCCTTCTCCGCTGAAGAAAATCAACCCTACTTTATTGTCTTGAAGGTTTTGTACTGTCATGGAATCTCATTTTATTGTTATTCGGTAAAACAGTATAAAACACAAAATTCTGTTGTCCCATTTTCTTTCAAGAAAATCATCTCTTGTGATCTGCTACCTAAACGTACACTGTACTCAGCTTGCTCACGTGCTTTGTGAGCTCCCTGCGGTTCTGAAAATCTTTGGGTGTGTGATTCCACCTTAATGAACACAGTTTCTATACTCTGGACAGACCTGGTTAGCCACACTGCTCCTACCAGCCTGATATTAACTCCTGTCAGTCTAACAAATTCTATACATCAGTCCACCTTAGGAGAAAAAATTATTTCACAGTGAAACTTCGACTGACCCTCAGAAGGAGGACAGTCTTTCTGTATATAAACACAGAACAGCTGGTCGTTTTTCAATAGTGTAAATTAGAAGACACACAGGTTGTATCTCCTATACAGACCCCATTCTCAGCAGGTAACATACTGTGCAGGACATAGTGGTACTTACAAATATTTGATGAGTGAATAGGTGTAGGTGAATAAAGGTATAAGCAAGCTGCCTCCAACAGTGTGAGTTCCCAGTGTGCTGTTCCATCATCTCTGCTAGTGGTCACATAGAATACAATTTCTCAGGGAATTACATCATTACAAGAAAAGGTTATTTCAAACAAAATGTGCTTCCCAAAATTTGTAGATACTGATCAAGAATATTAATCAAAACCAAAAGTAAATTAAAAATTGCTATAAAGCACATGCAGTGCTAAAATACAGTGTAACCAGTCAGTTAGAAAATGCTAAGGACAACCTGGATTGAATAAATGTTTGTGGCTAGTGGTTTGCTGCCAGCTCCAGCAGAATCGGTATCACCTGGAACTTGTTGGCAATGGAAATTCGGGGCTCCTCCCAAGACCACTTGAATGAGACACTCAATAGGTGAGGACAGCCATCCATGGTTTACCAAATCTTCCAGAGGATTGTAATGAATGATAGTGATTTGAAAAACACTGATTTGGCTGATGTACAGAGCCAAATCTCAGTACGTTTCTTCCACCTGAGGACCTAGGTATCCATCGAGTCGATTTGATTCTACATAAGTGATCGTGTATTTCTCAGTGAAAAGAATATAATAGGAGGGGTGGCACCTGTGGCTCAGTGAGTAGGGCACCAGCCCCATATAGCTGAGGGTGGCGGGTTCAAACCTGGCCCAGCCAAACTGCAACCAAAAAATAGCCGGGCCTTCTGGTGGGCGCCTGTAGTCCCAGCTACTTGGGAGGCTGAGGCAAGAGAATTGCTTAAGCCAGCAGTTCTCAACCTGTGGGTCATGACCCCTTTGGGGGTCTCATGCATATCAGATATTTACATTATGATTCATAACAGTAGCAAAATTACAAAGTAATTTTGAAGTAGCAATGAAAATAATTTTATGATTGGGGGTCACCACAACATGAGGAACTGTATTAAAGGGTCACAGCATTAGGAAGGTTGAGAACCAGTGGCTTAAGCCCAAAAATTTGAAATTGCAGTGAGCTGTGATGCCACAGCACTCTACTGAGGGTGATGTGTTTTATTGGAAAATTATAATTCCACTATCATATCTAACAAAATTATTAATAATTCCTTAGTACCATGTAATACCAAGTCTGTATTCAAATTCCCCCTTTCACAGCTGATTTACTTAAATCAATAACCTTATAAGGCTTGTCGTATCTCAAAGTCTGGGCAGAGAATCAGGGCAGAGGAGTGCGGTTGCCTTCATATCCCAGCCTCCTCCCCTCTGAACTTCACCTTTCTTTTAGAGATACTCTCTGGATTCCCTCTGCTACTACCTTACCTGGATACAAATTCACAGGTCCTATTTAAAACTTTGTCCCAGTGACTATTAAAAAAAATTCCCCCTTGGTGTGAATGTGGAGAGAAGGGAACACTTTTACACTGTTGGTGGGGTGCAAACTAATACAGCCTCTTTGGAGAGAAGTACGGAGAATCCTCAAAAAGCTAAAGGTAGACCTTTCATTTGATCCCTCAATCCCATTACTAGGTATCTACCCAGAAGACAAAAAATCATTTTATCATAAGGACATTTGCACTGGAACATTTATCACAGCTCAATTTACAATTGCAAAGATGTGGTGGAATCACCCCAAGTGCCTATCAACACATGAATGAATGAATAAACTGTGGTGTATGTATACCATGGAATACGCTTCAGCCACAAAAAAACATGGAGACGTTGTATCTTTTGTATTAACCTGAATGGAGTTGAAGTCTATTCTTCTTTGTAAAGTATCACAAGAATGGAAAAGCAAGAATCCAGTGTATTCAATACTAATATGAAGCCAGTAGACAAATACATGTATTTGTATTTGTATTTGTATTTGTATTTGTCTCTCTCCCACATGAGAGAAATACACATGTATTTGTCTCTCTCCCACATGAGAGAAATACACAATTAAATTTAAGTAGGGGGAGGGGAAAGAACAGAGAGGGGAAGAGGAAGAGGGATTAGTAAACTCTCATCTAATGGCACAATGTAAGGGTACATAGCACACCTTCTGGGTAAAGGGCTTAACTACAACTTGGACTTTTCCTGATAAACACAATGTAACCTAATTGTTTCTACCCTCATATTAATCTGAAAAAAATTCACTCTTTCTGTATCTACCTAATCACAAATGAGGAAGGCTGGCATCATCTAAGAGAATATTACAAAGACAGCAAGAGAAAAATTGAAGTTAATAAGGCACAGAAAGAACTCAAGAGAATAACATTGTTTACAAACTAGGGGTTAATGACCCTATAATGGCTTACGTCATTAACAAGCAAATAGAGCTGGTACCCTTGTGTGCCCTGGTTTAACAGAACTAGGTTCTATTCCCAGGAACCTAGTACAGTTTGGTCTGGGTCCCTTTGCTCCCAGGTCCCTATCTCCACAAGGTCAGGGCCTTCTACGTTCTGAGATAAGACAGCATCTCATTGTGCAAATGTCTTTCCCTAAGAACCATATCAAAGCTGCTTCTCTCATACAAATTTCACATTTTTGCCTGATTCAAATCTTATAGATCTCTCTTTACCCCACCCTGGTAGTTCCTGGTGGTACATCTGGGAGGGATGAAATCCACCAGCCTTTCCAAGCTGAGCCATCATCTCTGCTTAGCTGTAGAGAATTCAGTGTCAATTTACCTTTGCAATTGAAGTGTTAGTATCTTCACCTGTGAAATGAGAGTCTGTTTCTATCCACCTCCTGGGCCTGCTGTGAGGCTGAAATGAGATCATGCATGTGATGCCCTCGTATCACATAAAAGAGCAAGTTAATGGAGGTAGCGATGATGGTGACGGTGGGAGTGGTGGTGATGATGCCACTGATGCCGAGTCAGGAATATTTCTCCCTCTCTCACTCACCCCACCTTCTCCAGTCTTACAGGAAAGTAAGTAACCTTGCCAAGGTCTATATGATCACAATAGAAGCAGACTTAATGTAAGGGTGGGGACGAAAAAGAACTCTTCTTAGATAGAAATATTTATCTCTAACAAAACATCAGTCATACTTGAGGCTTATAAACTGAAGTCAGCCATCACCAGTTGTCAAGATCACCGTGGCAAGGGGAAACTGCTTGACCATGGACGAGGGAAAGAAATGGTGGTTTTTTTCCTTCTTCGTGAAAAGAGGGAAGAGAAGAATAGTGGGAAGAGGCAGGTTAAGAAGAGCAAGGAGGAGAGAGAGAGGCTGGGGTTTAGCCACTGAAATCAAGGGCACCTTTAGCACTGTAAATTGTTACCTGGGAAATCGTATCCATTCCCCTTCCATGAAAATTTATGAATTTCAGAACACTTTATGCTTCACATTGGAGGGTGGTTTGTGAAAGAGAGGTGGGCAGAGAGAAAGAAGAGTATGTATAGAAGGAGGAATCAAGAGACAGGATTTGTAGAAATCTTGGGGGGAATGCTTTGGATGTCCATAGGCCAAGGCTTTGGGAGGCTTCCAAAGACCAGGTCTGACATCAAGGTTACACGAACCTTTCAATAGGCTTGATAGACTGATGAAAACATCTACCCACACCTCACGCAGTAAGCGTGAGAGAATCAGTTTTGCTCATAATAGTCATTATAGCGTACCAGCATTCAAGGGTGTAGTTACCCAACATCCTCGGGTGTAGAATTGACTTTCCTATTATGGGAAACAGGCCTTCCCTGTGATGCATTCATTTCATCAAAATTTAATGTCAAGATATCCAGAGGAAATATTTGGTTCTTATGATAAAGAGCAATTTTAAAATGTTAATCTTGCTAAGTCTATACAATAGAAGGAGGGCAAAATCTATAAAGAGAAGCAGCAAAATATGTCCTTTTTGGTTCCAATTCCACAGCCCACTTCTGGCCCAGTTCTCTGGGTAATGGCAGGTGTCACTGTGGGTGATCTCATTCTCTCACTTTGTGTCCCTGTTCACATATCGACATGTCACTGACCCAGCCTTGCTGGGACGGAGCATGGTTGTTTAATCCCCTAACCCCACGGCTTGGCTGGCCCTGTTCCACTTGTTCCTGGTGGAGGTCAGTAGGAGGCTGAGACAGGGCAGGGTCAGGGTGCAGAGGGGAGGAACACTGTCCCATGAGCTGGGTCCCCTTGGCACCATGCTCCCCCCTGCAGAGCTCACTGACCTTTTGCAGTCCATGCTACTGAAAATACAGAAGCCATCTGTTCTTTTCCAGAACATATCTCCATGGCCCATGTTTTCCTGGGAGAGTTTCCAGGAGTTTGAGCTCACAGAGCTTGGCATTAGCCTTCAGAAACAAAGGCACTGCTGGAACTCGTGTTATGAGAACAGGGAAAAATGGAGAGGATTCCAGAGCTGCAGAGGCCACTGTCACTGAGCACTTCCCTTGTGTCAGCCACTGTCTTCAGCCCTCTGTGCCTTGTCTTATTTGCTCCTCACAGCAACACTGTAAGAAAGGTAGGAAAAGCCTGTGGCTCAAAGGGGTAGGGCACCGGCCCCATATGCCAGAGGTGGCGGGTTCAAACCCAGCCTCGGCCAAAAAAAAAAGAAAGGTAGGAACAGTAGCACCATATTCTGATGAGACAACCGGGGTTTAGACAAGGTCTATAATTGATTGCAAGGCCATACTGGTAATATGGAATCAGGTCTGTATAACTTCAAAATTTACACCTTTAAAATGTACTATTCTGCCTCTTTTTTCTGGATTTTGGGGTATCATGAGCTGTGTCCAAATCTGCTGTCACTTCTTTAAGACCCTGGGGAGGAGGAATGGGGTTCCTATACCCTTGTAGAGTGAGTCGTTCTTCTCGATGTTGGATCTCTGGTGCTATTCTAGGCACTCGAGTTAAGACACCACGGGCCTAAGGAGTCTGCCCCTGGCCTGAGGTTAGAGAACGTAGAGAGGTCTCCACCATCTAGGCAGCTTTTGGCCCAGGATATCTTCTGAGGAAAGTGAAGGAAAATTCTCCCAAAGGGCATTTATAGGGTGCGCACCGGACTCTCCCCATGACCCTGGTAGGGTAACAAATAAAAATATAAGATGCCTAGTTAAATTTGAATTTCAGGTAAACAAATATTCCTTTTTAGTATGCCTATGCAATAGTTGGGATGTAGTTACATTAAAAGATCACTTCTTGTTTATCTAATATTTGATTTCAGCAGAGAATCCTGTATTTTTCTGGCAGTCTTAGACTCAAGGTCCTCTGGCACTAGGCTGAGCTGCTGTGGATGGTGACAGGTGTCTGAAAGCTCAAATCTCTGAGTCAGTCCTGAGGCTATGAATGAAGCTTCACAGGCCTTCACTGGTGGGGACAGTGGGTGGCCCCACTCCTCCCCCCAGAGGAGCAGCCGATGCCCAGGCCCATCAGGAGTTGCACAGGGAGGATCCACGGATGGAACTTTGCACGGAAGAGCCTGAGCACGGGGGTAGAAGGAACTGTCTCCTGAGATCTTTAGGATGGAACAAAAGAGGGGCTTGAGGCAAAACAAAATGGCAAATGCCAGTCAGTCAGGGTATTTAATTTCTAGGGCCAGCACCGTAAAATACCACAGAATAGGTGTCTGAAACAACTGACATTTTATTTGCTCACAATTCTGGCGGCTGGAAGTTCAAGATCAAGGTGTCAACAGGGTGGGTTTTTTCTGAAGCCTTGATGTGTAAATAGCTATCTTTTCACGGTGTTCTCTTATACTCTCCCACTCTGTGTTTATATACTAATCACCTCTTATAAGATTAGTAATACCGAATTAGGGCTCACCCTCACACCCTCATTTTAACTTTTTTTTTTTTTTTTTTTTAGAGAGAGAGAGTCTTACTTTATCACCCTCGGTAGAGTGCTGTGGTGTCACAGCTCACAGCAACCTCCAACTCCTGGGCTTAGGCGATTCTCTTGCCTCAGCCTCCTGAGTAGCTGAGTCTACAGGTGCCCACCACAACGCCTGGCAAAACCTCATTTTAACTTAATTACCTCTTTAAAGGCCCTATTTCCAAATACAGCCAAATACTGAGGTTCTTGGGGTCAATATATGAATTGGAAAGGTCTTCCCAAGGAGACCACAAGGATACACCTGCAGGGTCCTCTCCATGGTGACTCAGCTCTTGGGAATTTATAAATTTAACTTCCTGGAACTTGGAAATTTCCAAATTCTGTGAAATCCTGTAGTTCTGTAGGGGCGGGAAAAGCATCTCCCGCTTGATTCAAACTGGCCAATGAGAAGGGTACCTGTGGGGTGGAACTTTTTGACTGTCGATAAAATGGGAAAGACCAAGCCAGTCGGAGAGCATGACCATTTGGAATTCTTCTATGCTGTAAGCTCCCGGCTGGTGAATAAAGCCCTTCCTCATATATATATATATATATATATATATATATATATATATAAACTATCTATTTATATATATAGGAATTGGAGAAGGAGGGTACAAGTTAGCCGACAATAGCTAGAGAAAGATTTGTGGAACAGGTGAAGTGGTTTGTGCAGGAAAATAGAACCCTGGGGACCTTGTACAAACCCACATAGGCCAGGCTTGAATTGCAGCTGAATCTAAGTCTGGATGTAACTTAATCACCTTCCAATCCCCTGGGAACATGAGGGCCCAGAAAGCTTGTGAGGCGCTATAAGATCATTTTCCACTTGTCTCTATTTTCCTGAGTTAGTCAGTTTTGAGAAAGAGAAAACATACTTTTTATCTAAGGAATGTGAACTCATTTAAATGATCAGTCCCAGAGAAGCATTTAAAATGTTCACAGCAGTAACCCTCACATCCCCTAGATCTAAATAATTATCTTTGGAAGCCACTTGCTATGTGGGCTCAAGACTGACATCAAGTAGCTATAAAACACCATCTGCTGGACACTGTAACTCATACCCTATAGTTCAAGAATGTGTAGCCAGTCGCTAATCCATTGTTATCTCTATAAACCAGTGAGAATTCTTGTGAAACAACATTGTATCAGCTCACTCTTTGGACCCATTGCCTTAAAAACCTGCTTGTAACAAAGGCTGACAGGACTCCCCCAGAGCAACTTCTAAGTGTGTCTCAGGCACCTTTCTTTACTTTAGCTCAAATAAACTCTAATATTTTGTGTTCCAGCCTCTTCCCTCTAGGTTGACAGGTTCTGGTGATGTATAAGACCATTAATGGAAAAAAAACCCAACTCCATAAAATAAAGTTCATTCCATGCCAAGTGTATGTGACCACAGCCCAGGGAAAAATGGCTTGAGAAAATGTGCCTGAGCTAACCAGGTTACAGTTTGGTTTGATACATTCCTGTTACTATTCCAGTTAACAACTGCTGACCAGAGAGGGGATTTTAGTATTATAAGGAGCCAAGGGTTAATATTGGTCATTCTTTTCAGTCTTGTGCACAGGCTCAGTGAGTCCTTGGATCCTTGAGCATAATCTGTCATGGCATATTGTTTATCTTGGCTTTTCTAGACAAACAGGTGATACAGGGCTCCGTAGTTATCTCAGGGCTGCAAGGAGGTTCCACTGTTCCTGGGAAAGAAACTCAAAACGCAGCAGCACAACAGAAAGTTACAAAGTTCTGGTCAGCAATTGTTACAGGGCTAGGAACTTGAATCACAAGAGAATTACAGAAAATAAAAACTCCTAGAAGGGACACTATACTGGTGAAGTGGATAACTAAAAGCTCAACAGCAACCTGGCTTATTGTACCCTCAATGAATCCCCAACAATAAAAAAAAAAAAAAAGCTCAACAGCAGTATAGTATTTGATAGTCTCAGGTTTTTTTTTTTTTTTTTTGCAATTTCTGGCCAGGGCTGGGTTTGAACCCGTCACCTACGGCGTACAGGGCCGGCGCCCTACTCTTTTGAGCCACAGGCCCTGCCCTGATATCCTCAGTTTTAAAGAATCTGGGGTTCCAATCATGTGTCCTTAATGTATGACAGGAAAAATTGCCTCTACTCATCTCGGTTCTTTGGCTGGCCTATGAATTAAATGGACCTAAGACAGGTTAAGAGGAGAAAACCAATTTTAATATATAAGTACCCATGGGAACCCCACAAAAATGTGAGTTTCTAGGAAGGGGCCAGATGATTGAGACTTCAATATCATCCTGGGTTACAGAAAGAAATAGGCATAAGAGGGGGGAAGCTTTTATCTAATGAATGAATCCTTTTAAATTATCAGGCCCAGAGAGACATTAAAATGAGATAGCAATCTCACCTGTAATTCTAGCCGTCTGAGAGGCTGAGGCGGGGGTATTGACTAAGCTCACAGGTTGGAGACCAGCCTGAGCCACAGCGAGACCTCATCTTTAAAAATAGCCAGGTGTTGGGCGGGGCCTGTGGCTCAAGGAGTAGGGTGCTGGTCCCATATGCTGGAGGTGGCGGGTTCAAACCCAGCCCCGGCCAAAAACCACACACACACACACACACACAAAAAAAAAAATAGCCAGGTGTTGTGGTAGGCATCTGCAGGCCCAGCTACCTGGGAGGCTGAGGCAAGAGAATCACTTAAGCCCAAGAGTTGGAGGTTGCTGTGAGCTGTGATGCCACAGCACTCTACTGAGGGCCACAAAGTGAGACTCTGTCTTAAAAAAAAAAAACCTAGGTAGCAATCTGGTCTTACTTCTCCCTTGAGTACGCAATCATGTTTTGAAACTGCTATTGCCACAAGTAGCCTCCAAGACTTTAATCAATTGGAAGACTTTTATCTGCATACCTTTGTTCGCCATAAAGTTTCTCCCCTCACCTTCCCATAATTGTCTCCACCATGACTGCTAGAAATCCAATAATCTGTGGACCTAAAAGGAAGAGGCTGAGGCTCAATGTTTAATTTAAAGGGTTTACATGAGACAGAGTGAGGACAACTGCCTCACTAACCTAAAATTAACCTACCAATGCCATACCTGGACACCATAACCTATATCCTAGAGCTTAGCAATGTTTAGCCAATCACTAATCAATGTTATTACTCTAAACCAGTGTTTTTCAACCTTTTTTAAATCTCACAGCACACTTGAACGTATAGTTAAACTTCTGAGGCACACTTAAATTATGTTGATCAGGGAGGCTCAACAGAATAGGGTGCCGGCCCCATATGCCGGAAATTGCGGGTTGAAACCCAGCCCCAGCCCAAAACTGCAAAAATAAAAAATAAATAAATAAATAATGTTGATCAAATACAAAAAGAGTATCAGAAAGAATATACTTACTGTGCATTGAACTTCTTTCAAAAATAATTTAGTTAATGATCTTTAAAAAATTTCCTGGCACAACCAAGATCCTCTGATGGCACACTGGTTGCAAATCACTGCTCTAAACAAACAACTTTGTATTAAGTCCACTTCTTCCGCCACCCCTTGTGACCTTTAAAAATCTGCTCATAAGGCCTCAGTTTTAATTGACAATACCCGGGTCTGAGTCGTCCTGGCAGTTGACCTCACTTTGTCTCAAGTAAACCCTTTAAATTAGACTTTGTGCCTCAGCCTCTTCTTTTTTGGTCCGTAGAGGATTGGGATTTCTAGGAGGTGGAAGAGGAGACAGTTATGGGAAGGTGAGAGGAGAAACTTTATGGTGAACAAAGGTATGCAGATAAAAGCTGGCTCAAGCAGCTAAGGCACCAGCCACATACACCTGAGCTGGTGGGTTCGAATCCAGCCCAGGCTGGCCAAACAATGATGGCTGCAACCAAAAAAAAAAAAGGAGCTGGGAGTTGTGGTGGGCACCTGTAGTCCCAGCTACTTGGGAGGCGGAGGCAGGAGAATCACTGGAGCCCAGGAGTTGGAGGTTGTTGTGAGCTGTGATGCCAGGCACTCTACCCAGGGTGACGGCTTGAGGCTCTGTCTAAAAAAAAAAGTTTTTCAGGTGATTAAAATCTTGGAGTAGCTTTCTTCCTGGTGCAGATACTTCGCTAATGAAAACTTCCTTTATAAATGTAAATTTCCTTTATAAAAGAGGGAATTTGTACTTTATTTTAGGAAACTGGGAGGGAGGCAAAGAGCTTTTCTTGAATTGGATGGTTCTTAATTTCTTTTAGTACCAAATAGTCAGCATACCAAAATGGCATATTTTGAGGTGACATTTTGAACCCTTTCGTGAACTTTTTTTTTTTTTTTTGTAGAGATAGAATTTCACATTATCACCCTCGGTAGAGTGCTGTAGCATCATAGCTCACAGCAACCGCCAGTTCTTGGGCTTAGGTGATTCTCCTGCCCCAGCCTCTGGAGTAGCCGGGGCCGCAGGCTCCCACCACAGTGCCTGGCCATTTTTTTGTTGCAGTTTGGCCAGGGCTGGGTTTGAACCCGCCACCCTCGGTACATGGGACTAGTACCCTACCCAGTGAGCCACAGGCACCGCCCACCTTTCATTAACTTTTAAAAGCTATGTTAGCTCAGGTAAATGATTTTACCCGTGGGGTTGTTTTCTCAGTCAGCAAAATGAGACTATCACTTTTCTTAGGAACCACTTTATCCAAGTTGTTGTAAAGATTGTGCAATAATTTATTCATTGGCCACTTACTATGTGCCAATCACATGCTCAAGGCTTTGCATACGTTATCTAATTTTCACAAGAAGCCTCTGAGGTAGGCTGTAATCTCAATTTTACAGATGGATAAACAGACACTAAGAGGTTAAGTAATTTGCCCAAATTTATAACTAGTAAACGGTGGAGTCAGAATTCAAATTCAAGGTGACACACTTCATAGCCTGCTCACTTGTCAGAGGGCTACAAAATTATAGACGTTAAGCAAAATGTTAAGTAGAATGCACAGTGCATAATAGGTATGATACATAACAGCTACTTTTTACAATTATTTTTTAAATTTCAGATTAATATGAGGGTATGCACAATTAGGTTACATTGTTTGCATTTGTAAGATTAAGTCCAGTTCTACTTGTTTCCTTTCACCCAGAAAGTGTTCCATCCCCGGTGGTGGGAACTTGAACTCTACTCCCTTCTTGGATTTAATTGAGTTTTTCTCTCAAGTGAGCACGTAGTTGTTAATCTAGTTTCCATTTAGTATTGAGCACAGGCATGCTTATTTTTCCATTCCTGTGATACTTAGGAGAGTGTTCTCCAAATCCATCTAGGATCTCACAAAAAAATAAAAAATCTCTTTTTTTTTTAAATGGCTGAATAGTATTATGGTATACATATGCCACAGTTTATTAATCCATTCATGTGTGGAAAAGTATTTGGGTTGTTTCCACGTCTTTGCGATTGTAAATTGGGCTGCTAAACATTGTAGTGCACACATACTTCTGGTTCTTTTGGGTAGATACCTAGTAATGGGACAGAAGATCAAATGGAAGGTCTACTCATAGCAGCTATTATTATTTTAACTTTACTTGAACTTGAGAAAATCTACAGGTGCAAAAACAGAAAGCAGGAAAAAAGGTGTTATCTTTTTTTACTGTATTTGTATTTTCCATTTTTCTCCACAAATCTTACATTTGCAATCAAGACAAAAAATGTTGGGAAAAGTATCACTCATAATCCCACAAGAAGACAAGAGAGGTTTGGGTGAAGGCGGATGAAGAAAATCAGGTTTTGAGAGTCTTCCCAAAACTCTGGTTCCCTATAGGCAGAAAAGCACGGAACACCTGCAACCACTTCATAAAATATATAAATCGCCCGGGCAACACAAGCCTGAGGCCCAAAGCCGCACCTTAATCCGGGGAGGCCGCGTAGCCTCTCCCGGCTAGAAGCCTGGTATTCAGTAAACCAGGTAAGGCCCTTTCTTGTCCTCCTAAGGCCACGTCTGAAATCACTCAGCAAGTCCGGCGTCCCTGGATGCTGGTGACTCTTGTCAGTGGCACAGGGTGGGAGGTTCTGTTGGGCACTGTGGGGTCACCGTTCGGGTTTCCCTGGCAGCCTAAACCTGTGAGGGCGGCCTTCAGGCACATCCCCGGGGGAGGTCGCCAGGGCCTTTCTGAATCCTGGAGGCCGCCGCGGGCTTCCCGAGCCCCGCAGTTCCTTAGACTTGGGCCACGGCCCTTCGCCCGGCGCGGCCCGAGACGAGGCCCAGGCCCAGCATGGCGGACGCGCGGCCCAGCGGCCCCCGGCGCGGCGGCGCGCAGCGCGCGGAGGCGGACGCGGCGTGGCGGTGCGCGGGCGCCCCCGACGGACGCTCCTGCTCTGGCTGCTGGTGCTGGCGGCGGCTCTTCCGGTGGAGCGCGGCGCGCGGCTCGCGCAGGAAGAAGGCCAAGTTCGCGCGGCCGTGCAAGGCTGCAGAGGAGCGGGGCCTGTGGGGCCGCTCGAGCCTGCGGCGGCTGCTGCAGAGGCTGGCGACGTTGCGGCGCCGCTATCTGCGGCGCGGGGAGCAGCCGGAGAGGCTGGAGGAGATCCCGCTACTCGTGCTGGACCGTGCGCGGGCCGGAGACTAGGCCGCCTCGGCCGCCGCGCGGAGCCGGACCTACACGCCCCCTGCGCGCTGCGCTTTGGGGTTCTGTTTTGTAAAGAAAGGTAAAAAATTGAAAATAAACCCAGCACTGCATGAGTGAAAGAACACCGATGTGGGGGACGCGCAGGGAGCCGGGGTGGCGCGCTGTGGGCGGTAGGGAAGGAACCCGCTCCGGCGGTGGGGAGGGGCAGCCGGCGGCGGCCGAGTCTGGCCGCGTGTCGCTCCCTGAGGAAGAAGGTGGGCGCCGCAGGGGTCTTCGATCTGTGCAGCGCGCTCGCTCAAACTTCTAAAAATGTCAAAGCAGGACGCTGAACTCTCCCACGTCGAAGAGAACGGGGTATTTTTAGCTTGTTTTCTGGTGTTTATGAATCTTGTGGTTTAAAAGGGACACCTATGAGGAGTTTGAAAACTAGTATCAGTTAACAAAGGGAGAGGACTCTAAGGGACTCCTGGGTGGGTCCTTAACTTCGCTTTCCTCATCCAGTAAACCTGGCAGGCAAATGACACACAGCCTCTACAGACTCCTGAGGATGAAAGTAAAGAAAAATAGAAGTGAAAGTGCCCTAAGTACTCTGAAAGAGCTGTGCACCTGAGAGGTAGTTATTGAACTATTTCAAGAGTCTTTCCTCAGGCGATTCCCAGGCCACACCTGCGGCTTCCCCTTACTGCCCGAGATGGTGCCCTTCGCACCAGCAAGGCAGGGACGCTGAACTTGGGCCTAGCTCTAGGTCTCCGCTTGGCGCTGCTGCTACTGAAGTGGCCTTGGCTTCCCGATGCCTTCCAGTCAATCACCAGGGAAGGAAGTTAAGCAAGGTTCAGTGCATGGCGTGCGAGTGATGACTGATCCCGGGGCAAGAACCTAGGAAGGTAAGAAAAGCAGAACAAAGGCAAGGCTAGAAAGCTGGGGCCAGAATGGAAGCCCTACAGGGCAGAATTCTCTGTAACTCCGTGACTTAGGGTTGGTTAGATGTATTTTCACTAAACTGCTTTATTCTTGCCATTGCCCAGGTAGATTAAATTATTCTGTAGGTCTCTGACAGAGGAAGGCAGTTTTGCCAGAAAAGCCGTTAAATCTCATAGCTAGCCCTATCTTCATAAACCAAATGTGCCTATAGATAATTGGGCCAGGGATCTTGTGATGCCTGGATTAAAAGCTGTAGCCCCAGTTGAATCCTCTCTGCCTGGAGAGGTTGGAGGTAAGAGGCCAAAAGGAAAGACACCAGTAGAATACCAAATTGCTGAATATTTAAATTCTAGAATAGAGGTGTGTTCAATAATGCCTAAAAAGATTCCAACTATTCAATGTTTCTTGGGTTGGTTTCTTTCACAAATTAAAGAGCCGAACTAAAGCACAATTAATTCTCTGACCCTTAATTTGAATGTAGCTTAGCCTTGTGTCCACAAAACTTCTGTTCACTAGGCTAAGGAAATGGGCCTAAGATTATGTGTTGGTCTGCGTGGACCCACCTCTGTGTCATCACATGTATGAGCACATGACCTCATGGAAATGCTTAACTTAGGGGATTTATGAAGTGGTTTAATGTGTGTTTTCTGTCTTCCTAGTTTCACTTTTGTATCCCGGCTATTTTTAGCACTGCTGCCAGGTTTTGATTGGTTTGTCTTGCTTATTGATTATAAAGGATCCCTCCCAGGCCAAGAAGAGAGTGGTAGCTTCTACTAGATTTGGTGGGAGATACACCAACAAATGTGTCCCACTAGTGTCCGGATCCAGCAGAAGCGTGATCCTTGGGTGCAGACACTGTCAGAGTGCTGGGAGTGAGTACCTGCTGGTGGCGGCCTCCCCTGCTGTTCTCCCCAACTCCCCAACCCCCACCTCAAAGCTACAAATTTTACAGTATTTCATGTTGACAACTTTTATCTCTGATCATCCTGGCCTAGAGTAGCACCAACATGCAACTGGTTTCTTCTCCTATATCTATCTTTTTTTTTTTTTTTTTTTTTTTTTGGTGCCTCATTGTTCAGCCATTTTTTTGTCGAGTGTTTTTGGTATAGGTATTCCAGAAACATGACTCTTGGGCACATAAGTCAGGTTGAGTTTTTGTGTTGGTGGAGCTTTTTCTAATTGTCTCTTTTAGAGGCTTTTTTCCCACAAGCTTTTGCCCTGGCTAGAGTGCTGTGGCATCATAGCTCACAGCAATCTCCAACTCTTGGGGCTCAAATGATCCTCTTGCCTCAGTTTTTCTGTTTTTAGTAGAGACAGGGGTCTTGCTTTGCTTAGGCTGGTCTCGAATCTGTGATCTAAAGCAATTCACCCACCTCGGCCTCTTGGAGTGCTAGGATCATACAGGTGTGAGCAACTGTGCCCAGCCTTTTAGAGGCGTTTCTATCTAGCGTCATATTCCCTTTAAGGTAACTCTACCTCAGACTAATTCAAGGGGAGAAACGTTTGTTGTTAGGAAACTCAGGAAGGGGAGCTAGACCATAGGCCTTGAGGCAGCGCTGGGGCAGGCTCCTCCCTCTACCTCTGCTGAACCTCTCCCAATCCCCACCCATAGGTCCTTTTTCTCAATCACCATTCATGTGATAGGCAATGGCTCAGTATCCTCCCAGCCAGATATGAGGGATGTGGTCTGATCGACTTCAGAAATAACCATCATTGCCATTTAGTGATGCCAGGCTACTTTGTGAGTGGACAGCTAGCCTGGGGTCTAGCTATCTTTGGATAGGAGGCCCTACCCCTGTTCCAAACACCTAGTTAAGCCAAGAATTGCTTCTCCGAAAAGGCAGTGAAGGTGGGCTAGGGACTGCATGTTTTTTTTTTTTTTTTTTTTTTTTTTTAGAGACAGAGTCTCACTTTGTTGCCCATGGTAGAGTACTGTGACATCACAGCTCACAGCAACCTCCAGCTCTTGGGCTTAGGCGATTCTCTTGCCTCAGCCTCCTGAGTAGGTGGGGCTACAGGCACCCGTCACAATGCCCAGCTATTTTTTTGTTGCAGTTTGGCCGGGGCTGGGTTTGAACCCGCCACTCCCTGTATATGGGGCCGGCACCCTACTCACTGAGTCACGGGTGCCACCCGGGACTGCATAGTTATCATTAGACTAAACTTTTTGGTAAGGCAGGCACTAAAATTGACGGTTCAATTTGAGTTAATGAAACTTGTGGCTGGCATTGTGTTTAATCTCTTAGGGAGGACCCAGAGAGGAGGAGAGGAAGGATGTCTGCACCAATTCTGTACCCAGGATTCTATGAGAACAGGTTTCTAGAACTGCTTCTGCCCTGACAGGTGGCTTAACCTTTCCATCTTCTTAACAGTAGATCTTTTACCCCACCCTAACTATAACAATGACAAAATTACTCCCCACTTCTTTTTTTTTTTTTTTTGTAGAGACAGTCTCACTTTATGGCCCTGGGTAGAGTGCTGTGGCATCGCACAGCTCACAGCAACCTCCAACTCCTGGGCTTAAGTGATTCTCTTACCTCAGTCTCCCGAGTAGCTGGGACTACAGGCGCCTGCCACAATGCCCAGCTATTTTTTTGGTTGCAATTCAGCCGGGGCCGGGTTTGAACCCGCCACCCTCGGTATATGGGGCCTGCGCCTTACCGACTGAGCCACAGGCGCCACCCTACTCCCCACTTCTGTAGTTCTCAGGTGATCAGTATAGTCTTGTAAACTTGGCAGGGAGTCTTACTGCATTTTAAAATACGAACTATGAGGCTCAGAGAGATTGTATTAACTTCTAACAGCAAAACAAGGATTTGAAGGTATTTCTTATTTCAAGTCCAGTGCAGTTTGTAGATCTGAAATGCTGTGATGTTGAAGGGGCTTTATAAATAGAAAATTGTATATTTCTGGTACATAGTAGATATGCTTATTAAGTGAATGAACTAAACAAAAGAACCTTAGGGAAAATGCTAAACCTTCTTTCCTGTGGATAATCTCTTTCCAAAGTTAGAATGTTATCAACTTCAGAGCTTTTCCTCAAATAACAGATCTGACATTGAAGGCAGTTTTTTTTCTTTCTTTTTTTTCTTTAATGAGACAGGGTCTCAGTGTCATTCAGGCTAGTCTCAAACTCCTGAGCTCAATCTTCCTGCCTTAGCCTCCAACTAGCTGGGATTACCGGCACTCACCACCGTGCCCCGTGAAGGCAGCTTTCGTTCTATACCATGTAGAGCAGGGAAGATACCAAAGGCTTCTTCACAATTTGCGGAGCCTATGGACTCCACAGACAAGAGAATGAGGCAAACTGTTATAAGGGGAATTATTTCCCTTCTCAATATGGTTTAAACTGATCTTGAAGGAAGAGAAAAACTTAATGAAATAAATCTGGTGAGCCTGTGGCTGAGGATAAATAGAGAAGCTCTGACCAGCGGGATTCCGGCTCTGTGCTGACCATGGGCCAGGGGCCTGGATGAAGATGCTGGTGAGGAACAGGGAAACCTGTCCCACCTTAACCCACCAGTGTCTCCATGGGGAGGGATGTCAGCTTTGAGCAGTGACATTGGTGCAGGCTAGTACTCTGAGATCTGGGTGGTGGGTGACTGCCAGCAGAGGGGGGTGGGCGTGGTGGGGAAGGTGCGTGATGCTGGGGGCTTCATTTTGAGAAGAAAATTCAAGAGATACATTGCCTCGCTAGTGGGTTAGGGCCCCACCATCTGAAAGAGAAGGGGAGGGGGGCAGTACATCTGGGTTACTGCTGGTGCGTGGAGAGGTATGTCCTTAGGGCTAGATCCAAGTGGTGAGGCAGTCTTCTGCCCCCAGGGGAAAGCATGAAGATTTAAGATAGCCAAAGTTTTCTTAAAAATTTTATACAAATCTATATTCCTATATTGAATGATTTTTTAAATAAAATTTTTAATTGTAAAATACACATAAGAAAATTTGTAATTTTAGCCATTTTTAAGTGTGTGGTTCAGTGGCATTACATACAGTCACATTCATGGGGACAGAAAGTAATTCACACTGTTGTGCAACTATCCCCACACTCCATCTCTCGAACTCGTCTTCCCAAACTGAAAGTCCGTGCCCATTAAACAATAATTTCCTGGTTCCCTCTTCTCTACCCCCATCAGCCATCATTCTACTTTCAGTCCCCATGAATGTGACTGCTCTGGGTACTTCCTACGAGTGGGATCCTATAGTATGCTACTTCTTGTGACAGCCTTACTTAATTTGTCATAACGTCCTCAAGGTTCATGCTGTAGCATGTGCCAGAATTTCCTTTGATAGTATTCCACAATATGTATATGCCAAATTTTGTTCATCTTTTAATCCACTATTGGACACCTGAGTTTCTTCTACCTTTGGACTTGTGTAAATAATGCCACTATAAACATGGGCGTGTGTACAGACCTTGCTTGCTTTTGGGTGTATACCCAGAAGTGGGATTGCCAGAGCATGTGGTAATGCCATTTTTAAATTTTTTGAGAAATTGCTAAACTGTTTTCCATAGAAGCTGCACTGTTGTGAACTAGTGTAGTGAAAGGGAGCGAACCGGAATGGAATTGGTGGGGACTGAGAAAAATACAGCATAAGAGAAGAGACAGAATCAAAGGAAGGGATCAGAAGGTCTGACTGAGCTGATGGCTGCAGCCAGCACCAAAGCACAAAATCAGCTTTATTTTATAGAATCTCTACAGGGTTGTCCAGCGGGAGGTAGCATAGACAACAAGGGGAAATAGCATAAACAAAAGACATAGTTTTGGTCTTACAGTACAATAGGAAAATGTAAATAATTTTAACAAAGACAAACCATCTTGTTAATGGTTTCTACTCAACTTTGTTAACATATGACAAGAAGCAAGAAGGGAAAGATCACTAGGATCCCAGCATAGTTAACAAAAAAAGAACTATGTGACTTAGTGTTTACTACTTAACTTTGTTAGCATATGACAAGAGAAAGAAAGGAGAGATCTCAAAGATCTCTGCGTAGTTAACTACACAAAGAAAGGGCTATGTGACTTCTGGCAGAGGGAGCATGAAGGAAGGAATATGGCTGTTTTGGGAACAGAAGCAAAGCAGTTGGGGGTTCATTCTCTGAATGTTCCCCAGGCTGTGAGGGCTCTGTCAGTCTCACAGCCCACTCTCCACACTGCACCATTTTACATTCCCACCAACAGGGCTCAAAGGTTCTAGTATGTCCATATCCTCACGAACACTTGGTATTTTCAACACTTATCATTATTATTATTTTTTTTTTAGTAGCCATCCTAATGGGTGTGAGATGGTATCGTATTACGGGTTTTACACTTCCCTGATGATTCCTGATGTTGAAAATCTTTTCGTGTGCTTATTGGTCATTTGTCTGTGTTCTCAGAAGAACATCTATTCGATGCCCATTCTTTTTTTTTTTTTTTTTTTTTTTTTTTTGTAGAGACATAGTCTCACTTTATGGCCCTCGGTAGAATTCCGTGGCATCACACAGCTCACAGCAACCTCCAACTCCTGGGCTTAAGTGATTCTCTTGCCTCAGCCTCCCGAGTAGCTGGGACCACAGGCGCCTGCCACAACGCCCAGCTATTTTTTGGTTGCAGTTTGGCCAGGGCCGGGTTTGAACCCGCCACCCTTCGTATATGGGGCTGGTGCCTCATCGACTGAGCCACAGGTGCCGCCCTCAATGCCCATTCTTAAGAAAAAACTTTGTTTCTGTAGATATAGGAGGTACAGGTGCAGTTTTGTTACATGGATGTTTTGTGTGGCTCTTTTGTGTGGTGATGAAGTCTGGGCTTTTAGTGTAACTATTACCCAAATAGTTTACATTGTGCTAATTTTTTCATCCCGTCCTCTCTCCCTCTCACCCTTTTGTGTCTCCGTGTCTACTATTCTACTCTTTAAGTTCATGTGTGCACATTATTTAGCTCCCACTTAGAGAACACGTAGTATTTGACTTTCTGTTTCTGAGTTATTTCACTTAAAATAATGGCTTCCAGTTCATCCTTAAGACATGATTTCATTCTTTTATATGGCTGAGTAGTATTCCAGATATACACCATATTTTTTTTTCTTTCTTTAAGAGATAGGGTCTTGCTCTGTAACCTTGAATTCCTGGGCTCAAGCTGTGTCTCTGCCTCAGCCTCTTGAGTAGCTGGGACTACAGCTATATGCCATCATGCTCATTCAATTAAAAAAACCCCAGACTTTTACTGACATAGGAGTCTATCTTTCCCAGGTTGATCTCAAACTCATAGCATCAGGTAATCCTCCTGCCTTGGCCTCTTAAAGCACTAAGTTTACGGGCATGAAATACTGTGCCCAGAACATATTTTCTTTATTCAGTCATCTATTGATAGACAATTAGGTTGGTTATCTTTGCTATGTGAATTGTGCTGTGATAAACATTCAAGTGCAGGTATTTTTTTTTTTTTTTGAGACAGAGTCTCACATTGTCACCCTGGAGAGAGTGCTGTGACATCATAGCTCACAACAACCTCTAACTCCTGGGCTTAAGCCATCCTCATACCTCAACCTCACAAGTAGCTGGGACTACAGGCACCCACCACAATGCCCAACTAGTTTTTCTATATTTAGTAGAGACAGGGTCTCACTCTTGCTTAGGCTGGTCTTGATCTCCTGAGCTCAGGTGATCCGTGCACCTCAGTCTCCCAGAGTGCTAGGTGTGAGCCACTGCACCTGGCCTGAAGGTATCTTTTTGATATACTAATTTCTTTTCCTTTGGATAGATATTCAGTAGCAGGATCACTGGATGGAATGGTGGTTCTATTTTTAGTTCTTTGAGAAATCTCCACACGTTTTCTACAGAGGCTGTATTAATTTATATTCCTACCAGCAGTATACAAGTAGTCCCTTTTCTCCACATTCTTACCAACGTCTGCTATTTAGAGTCTGATTTTTGTCCCCCTCTGTACAGTGCTATGGCATCACAGTTCACAGCAACCTCAAACTCTTGGGCTTAAGCGATTCTTTTCCCTCAGTCTCCCAAATAGCTGGGGCTACAGGTGCCTGCCACAACGAGTGGCTATCTTTAGAGATGAGGTCTCAGTCTGGCTCAGGCTGATCTTGAACTTATGAGCTCAGGCAATCCATTATTTTAGGCCTTCCAGAGTGCTAGGATTACAGTTTTTGATTTTTTTATAATAGACATTCTGACTTATGTAAGACAGTATCTCATTGTGCTTTTACCCTGTTTCCCTGAAAATAAGACATCCTCCGAAAATAAGACCTACTTACAGGAAAGATAAGACGTCCCCTGAAAATAAGACCTAGCGCATCTTTGGGAGTACACCTTAAAATAAAACACTGTCTTAGGAAACAGGGTAGTTTGTATTTCTCTGATTAGTGATGTTGAACATTTTTTTATATACTTATTTGGTGATTTATATGTCATCTTTTAAAAAATGTTCATGTCCTTTGCCCACTTTTTAGTGGGGCTGTTTGGGTTTTTTTGTTGAGTTCCTTATAGATTCTGGATATTAGTCCTTTGTTGTATACATAATCTGCAAATGATTTCTCCCTTTCTGTAAGTTGTCTATTCACTCTATTCATGAGTTCTTTTGCTATACAGATACTTTTTAGTTTAATTAGTCCCTTTTTTCTGTTTTTGTTGCATTTGCTTTTGAGGTTTTAGCCATTAATTTTTTGCCTAGGCCAATGTCCAGAAGAGTTTTTCATAGGTTTTTTTGTAGAGTGTTTATAGTTTTAGGTCTTACATTTAAGTCTTTAATCTATCTTGAGTTGATTTTTGTATGTAGTGAGAGGTAAGTATCTGTTTTCATTCTTTTGCATATGGCTATTCAGTCTTTCTAGCACCATGTATTCGATAGGGTGTCCTTTCCCCAGTGTATGTTTTTGTTGACTTTGTTGAAGATGAGTAGGTATATAGCTTTATTTCTGGGTTCTCTGCTATCCCATTGATCTACGTGCCTGTTTTTTTTTTTTTTTTTTTTTTTTTTTGTAGAGACAGAGTCTCACTGTACCGCCCTCGGGTAGAGTGCCGTGGCATCACACGGCTCACAGCAACCTCTTAACTCCTGGGCTTGCGCGACTCTCTTGCCTCAGCCTCCCAAGCAGCTGGGACTACAGGCGCCCGCCACAACGCCCGGCTATTTTTTGGTTGCAGTTTGGCGGGGGCTGGGTTTGAACCCGCCACCCTCGGTATATGGGGCCAGCGCCTCACCGACTGAGTCACAGGCGCTGCCCAAATCTTTGTTTTTTATTCAAACACCAACTTGAACCTATAAGAATGATCTTGATTGGTTTAATTTCATTCAAGCCAAACATTTTTATAGACTGCCTGACAGAGGGATTGGGGATGAATTTAGTAAGCACTGTGGAAAGATAAATGACAAAGTTCCATAAAATTGGAATGATACAACTGAGATCTCCAGTCTAGTAGGTCCCTGGCACACACCCATGTCACCTGTTAGCAACTGTCCACTTGCTAATGGTGTTGTGCCAGTGAGTATCAGATCCACTGGTGGTAGGAGAATCTCCTGACCAATTTCTACTCCCTGGCAGGGCAGTGCAGCCACGTCAGACAGTGGGAAGTAGGGAGTTGTGCTTTTTGCCAGGCTGTGACATGCAGCCTTGGGGACAGTGAATACAACCAGCCAGAGAGTAAGGCAGCCTGTGAAGAAATGACAGAGTGGGGCCATATACACCAGGGTGTGTATGATGCTTGCATCTTGTGGGATATTTGATTGCAGGAGAGTTATTTGGCTCGGCACCTGTAGTTCAGTGGTTAGGGCATCAGCCACATACACTGGGGCTGGCAGGTTCGAACCCAGCCTTGGCCTGCTAAACAACAATAACAGCTGGGTGTTGTGGTAGGTGCCTGTAGTCCGAGCTACTTGGGAGGCTGAGGCAAGAGAATTGCTTAAGCCCAGGAGTTTGATGTCACGGCACTGTACTGTGGGCGACAGTGAGACTTTTTCAGAAAAAGAAAAGAACGAACCCAAATAGAGATGTAAGTGTGTCCAGAGGAGGAAGTTTCCAGTGTCTGCTCACAAAGCCCTTCCTCTCCAGTCTTCCTTATGTTTCTTCCAGCCATCTGAGTGAGAATTGCCCAGGGTCTTGGTTAGAAATGCATATTCCTGGGCTCCACCCAGGCCTCTGACTCTGGCCATCAGGTGGAGGTGCCTATGAGAATGTGTTTTTTTTTTTTTTTTTTTTTGTAGAGACAGAGTCTCACTTTATGGCCCTCGGTAGAGTGTCGTGGCCTCACACAGCTCACAGCAACCTCCAACTCCTGGGCTTAAGCGATTCTCTTGCCTCAGCCTCCCAAGTAGCTGGGACTTCAGGCGCCTGCCACAACGCCCGGCTAAGAGAATGTGTGTTTTAAGAAGCTTCCCTCATAATTCTCAGGCACACAGCTGGGGGAGTATCTCAGAGGGGGAGGAGTTATGGGAGAAAAGCCTCAATGGACCACTGGCAAGCTTGTCTCTTGCAGGTCTACCTCCTGGGCCAGGTGGGACTTCTCCCCAAGGCTATGCCAAAACCCTGCGAGCTGCTAGGGCATCTCTGCAGAGGATCAGTAGCAAGTGACCATAGGGACCAACAGGAGCTCCTTTTACAAAGGAGGAAACATGAACTTAGGGGAAGCAAACTTGTCCAGGTCTGAGACTGCAGGAAACAGTTCCTGTCTTCTTCCAGTTTACTACCAAATGGGGCTGTCATCACAGCTGATGAAGTATGAATTCTGGGGCTCTTGTGGTCCAGGTGGGGAAGGGGACCCAGGTGGCCATCAGGAATCTTGTCCATGGCGACATTTCTGGTAAATTGCTTAAAAAGATCTTTAAAAAAATAGGACTGGGCTTAGTGGCTCACACTTGTTATCCTAGCACTCTGGGAGGCTGAGGCGTGTGGATTCCCTGAGCTCACAGGTTTGAGACCAGCCTAAGCATGAGTGAGATCCTGTCTCTAAAAATGGCTGGGCACCTGCAGTCCCTGCTATGTAGGAGGCTGAGGCAAGAAAATAGCTTGAGCCCAAGAGTTTGAGGTTGCTGTGAGCTGTGACGCCACTCACTCTACAGAGGGTGACAAAGTGAGATTCTGTCTCAAAACAAAGAAAGAAAAATAAAGTTAAAACTAGAAATTAATGACAGAAGTTAATCACCCCACAGAGCAGTGATTATTCAACCAATGTGCCATGAGAGGATCTTAGTTGTGCAGTGAAAATGTTTAAAGATCATTAATTTATTTTCAAAAGAATTTCAAAGCATAGTACATATTTTTTAATGAACATAATTTAAGTGTGCCATAGAAGTTTAATTATAGGTTCAAGTGTGCTGTGAGATAAAAAAAAAAAAAAGGTTGAAAAATACTGCTGTAGAGTATAATAAAATGCAAATTTGATCATTAAAAAAACCTTACCAGAACAGACACAATTCTGTCAGAGAGCGAGGGAGAGAAAAACAGATAAAAAAATGAATAATGAAAAAGAGGACATAACTACATATCTAACAGAAGTTAAAGTGGTAGCAAAAGAATATTATGAACAAATTTTTAATGCGATATATTTGAAAAATAAGATAAAATGGATAAATTCTGTAGCATACAACTTATAAAATACTTGAGATGACTATCTGAATAATCTTGTAACTATTAATGTAATTTCATCAGTGTTTAAAAATATGACCACAAAGAAATCATCAGGCCCGGTCAGTTTGACAGCCTAGTTCTACAGAACATTTAAGGAACACATCATTCTAATCCTACACAAACTCCTTGATTCCTTTTATAAGGCAGCACAAGCTTAAATTCAAAATCAGACAAGGACATTTCAAGAAAGGAAAATTACAGGCCAACCAACTTTTACTACGAATCTTAGACTATCTCTTTGCTGTGTTAAATCCCAGCAGTATGTTAAAAGATATGACCAAGTTGATAATTGGGTTTATGCCAGTATGCAGGGAATGCAAAGTTGAAAATTATTTAGAAAGTCAATGAATGTCATTTACCATATTAAGAGATAAAAAGAGACTTCTGATTCTGGCCATGATGGGAATAATAGGGTCCTGACTTGTTCCCTTGCTATAAAGAACTGAACATACTCAGACAATGGGTGGTGCAGGACTGTGATTGCTGAGAGAGGGGAAGCAACAAGTGGGTAAACCCTACAGTTGTCTTGGCTTGCTGCCCAGAGGCGCTTTCTAGACCACGTGCAAGAGACAGACCTCAGCTGAGAACAGCGGTGCCACTACGTTGATGAGAGAGATCCACGTTCAGAAAGACAGGAGGCTGCAAATTGTAGGGCGGGGCCCCGCAGAGGAGAGCGAGCTATATAGAAAGAGCTCTAGCATTCCCGTTAGGGATCCCCTTGAAATTTTGTTGACTAGGGCGGCACCTGTGGCTCAGTCGGTAGGGCGCCGGCCCCATATACCGAGGGTGACGGGTTCAAACCCGGCCTCAGCTGAACTGCAACCAAAAAATAGCTGGGCGTTGTGGTGGGCGCCTGTAGTCCCAGCTACTTGGGAGGCTGAGGCAGGAGAGTCACTTGAGCCCAGGAGTTGGAGGTTACTGTGAGCTGTGTGAGGCCACAGCAGTCTACCGAGGGCCAGAAAGTGAGACTCTGTCTCTACAAAAAAAAAAGAAATTTTGTTCACTACTCAGCTCTGAAAGGATAGGGTGAGACTTGGTGAGTCTGAGTACAGGGTGACCTGGCAGCTTTAAGCTGAACTATTTCCAGAGCTCCACAGGACAGAGATGTTCAAGCTCTGACTAGACAGGCCTCTTAGGTCCCATGAGTTACTCAGTAGCAGTTCAAGGGTCACACCTTAAGAGCAGGGCTAACCCATCCCTGGAGCAAAGGCTACTTGCAGTTACCTTAAAGCTTACAAATAAGCTTCGGAAAGATCAAGCTGATCTGCAACTAATTTAACTGAAAACCAGAAGAAAACCCCATTTTTTTATTTTTATTTTTTTTTTCCCACAAACTCCCTCCTTTTATTACGGTCTGTACTGCTGCTTGTGGTCTGAACATCATTGGGGAGCCCATTATATTTTTAAAATCCAGACACTCTGCAGTGTAACATTTGAAGTATGTAGCATCCAATTAAGAAATTACTACACAGGGGCGGCGCCTGTGGCTCAGTCGGTAGGGTGCCGGCCCCATATACCGAGGGTGGCGGATTCAAACCCGGCCCCGGCCAAACTGCAACCAAAAAATAGCCGGGCGTTGTGGTGGGCGCCTGTAGTCCCAGCTACTCGGGAGGCTGAGGCAAGAGAATCGCTTAAGCCCAGGAGTTGGAGGTTGCTGTGAGCTGTGTGAGGCCACGGCACTCTACCGAGGGCCATAAAGTGAGACTCTGTCTCTACAAAAAAAAAAAAAAAAAAAGAAATTACTACACATGTCAATAAGGGGAAAAAACAGGACTTGCAACCATAGTAATGGAAGCCATCCCTACTGGAGCACACAAACAAAAAAAAGGCAACAAAGCTTCAGTGAGCTGTGAGCCTTCAGACAATATCCACAGTCTAACGTGCGTGTGACTGGAATCACAGGAGAGGAGACGTGGAGGGGGACCAGTGCAGAAAACTAACTAGAATAAAGAAAAATGGGAATGGTAAATATGTGGGCAGATATAAAAGACTTTTTTTTTGTCTTCCAAACAAAATTTAACATTTGACAATTTAAAAGATAGTCTGCTATCTTTAGTTGTATAGTGGTAAGTAAAAAACAACAAAAAAGTACGCTTTAAATAGCAAAAACCAATGGCTAAGTATCATGTGTTTATAATACGTGTAGAAGAGAATTGATGACAGTAATTGTGAAAAGAATGGAGAGGAAGTTGAAGTGTACCTTTTTAAGTTTCCAACAATGTAAGTTAAGTGGTTTATTATTTGCAAGTAGACAAAGATAAGCTAAAGATACATGGTGTAAACCATGAGCTACCACCAAAAAATAAAGCAACAAAGATATATAACAATAGAATACTGAAATATACTACATTAATCTAAAGGAATGCAGGAAGAATAACAAATTTGGGACAAATGGGGGGAAAAAGTGAAGCCATAGATTTAGGCACACATGTATTGATAATTATATTCAATATAAATGTCCAAGAACTCCAACTAAAGGAGGCAGAGATTATTAGACTGTGATAAAAATGCAAGATACAAATATGCTGTATATGAAAGATACTTTAATGACACAGATTGTTGAAGATTATTAGCTGGGTGTGGTGGTGCATGATGGTAGTCCCAGCTACACAGGAGGCATAAGCAGGAGGATCCCTTGAGCCCAGGAGTTTGAGGTTGCTGTGAGCTATGATGATGCCACTGTATTCCAGCCTGGGTGGCAGAGTAAGGCTGTCTCAATAAATAAATAAGATCTTAAAACCCCACAAATCATAGGGAAGTTGATATGGCTGTAGTATGAGGCAAAGTAGAGATCAGGATTTTCATAATAAAAAGTGTCAGCTGGGCTTAGTGGCTCACTCCTGTAACCCTAGCACTGTGGACAGCAACACACAAACCTTTTCCCCTTCCCCTCCTCCTTTCCTCTTAAGACAAAGACACAAAGGATCTGGCCACCCCCTGAGAAGTTCTAGCCAAAAGACCTTCACTTTAATTTGCCCACTCCCTAGGGCCCCATATAAAAGGGGTCTCTAACTGCCCCTGAGTGTAGATACCACCTTTGCACTGCCCAGGTGGGTCACCCTCCCCTTTTAATAAACCTGGCCTGAACATCTCCCCTGAAGCATCTCCGGGTGCCATCGTTTACACCTTTCAAGGCAGGAGGATTGCTTGAGCTCAGGAGTTCAAGACCAGCCTGGGCAATAGTGAGATCCTATCTCTACCAAAAATACAAAAATTAGCCAAGTACAATGGTGTGTGCCTGTAGTCCCAGCTACTCAGGAGGCTGAGGTGGGAGGATTATTTGAGCCCAGGAGTTCGAGATTGTAGTGAGCTGTGATCACACCTCTGTACTCTAGCCTAGGGAAAGAGAGCGACTTTGTCTCAAAAAAATTAAAAAGTCCAGGGGTGACAAAGTGAGACTCTCTCTAAAAAAAGTCCATAAAGGAACATTGAGCCAAAAAATATAATTAAGAAGTAAAAGATACCATTTACACTAGCAACAGAAAATACATACAGGATATTATAAAAGAATATAATACAGAAAATATATACCGGATATTATAAAAGAAAAGGATACAGCTTTTAAGAAAGGAAAAAACTGTATTAAAATTGTTACATTCAAGTCACATTTGACATCTGCAACTATAGGAGGTGTTCAAACATGACTTGTAGTTATCTTGTCATTGGTACATATTGAACATTACAATTTTATTTTATTTATTTATTTTTTGCAGTTTTTGGCCGGGGCTG
This sequence comes from Nycticebus coucang, assembly GCF_027406575.1. Lineage (NCBI taxonomy): Eukaryota > Metazoa > Chordata > Mammalia > Primates > Lorisidae > Nycticebus > Nycticebus coucang. Next base: position 88,266,813 of record NC_069785.1, read on the forward strand.
GGTTTGAACCCCCCACCTCTGGCATATGGGGCTGGTTGGTGCCCTACTCCTTTGAGCCACAGGCGCCACCCTGAACATTACAATTTTAATACAAGATTTTCTTTTCTTAACATGTGTATATATTTTTGGTACCCTCTGTATAAGGAATGTTGGGACAAATCTAACAAAATATATGAAAGCTCTTTATGGAAAAATCTATGCAATTTTATTGAAAGATACCAAATCTGTTTACATGAAGTGACATGTCATGTTCTTGGATAAGGACTCAAAGATGTTGATTTTTTACAAGTCAACTTGTACATTCAATGCAATTCCAATAGAGTGTTTGTAGATGGATGTTGAACTTGGGAAGCTGATTCTCAATTTATGTAGAGGATAAAAGGCCAAGAATAACAAAGGCACTCCGGCAGAGATTTAGGGAACTTGCTCTACTGCATATTAAAACTTATAAAGCGGGCGGCGCCTGTGGCTCAGTGAGTAGGGCGCCGGCCCCATATGCCGAGGGTGGCGGGTTCAAACCCAGCCCCGGCCAAACTGCAACAACAAAAAAAATAGCCGGGCGTTGTGGCGGGTAGTCCCAGCTGCTTGGGAGGCCGAGGCAAGAGAATCGCGTAAGCCCAAGAGTTAGAGGTTGCTGTGAGCCGTGTGACGCCACGGCACTTTACCCGAGGGCAGTACAGTGAGACTCTGTCTCTACAAAAAAAAAAAAAAAAAAACTTATAAAGCTTTAGTAATTAAGATCGTCATTGTTCTGGAGATAGTAAACAAAACAAAGCCCAGGAAGACAGTCACGTGTATAGGAAGTAGCAATGGTACAACAAAAGGGAAAGGAAATTCTGTTGCATGTATTGTGGGGGGGAAAAATAGTTATTCAATTGGATTGGACCCCTACCTCACACACACACAATCAGTTCTGGTTGGGTAAAAGACTTAAATGCAAAAGACAAATATCACAATACTTGGAAAATATAGGAGAATATATGACTTAGGGGATGAGATTTCTTAAAATACAAAAATTATTTCCCATAAAGAAAAAATACTGATATTTTTTCACTACTTTAAAATCAACTTCTGTTTATCAAAATACCTTACAGTGAAAAATCTCCAACTGGGAGAAAACATTGGTAGGAGAAAACATTAGAACAATGTTCTACCTTCTGGCAGAACTGTCAAAGAATTGTAGCCAGATATGTGAGGAGTTCCTACAGATCAGCAAGAAAAATAATCCAATAGAAAAGGGGGCAAAGTATAGGACAGACATTTCACACAAAACATAAATTGCCCAGAAATATATACAGATCCTAAGCCTTATTAATAATCCGGAAAATGGACATCAGAAGCACAGCTAGATGCCAACTTTGGCTTACCAGGTTAGCAAACATCAAAGACTTGATCAGAATCAAGTGGCAGGGATGTGGAGAGACGGGAACTAAGATTGGCTGGTGGGAGTGTAGAGTGTTACAGTCACTTTGGACAACAACTTTGATTAGCTGGTGTTTGAAACACAGGCACTGATGATCTGTTAAATAATATATCCAGCAGGGTGTCAGGGGCTTTGCTTTTTCCATCTTGTGTGCAGACGAAAAGTGTACAGCGCTCTTCCGATCTGTCAGAGGAGTCTTTCAAGTCTGTATAACATTTAGGAAAACTGAGATGTCACTTACAACGTTCTAACCATCACACAGACTGAGATAAAAGGCAGTGATTGATCAAGACAAGGAGCCAAACATAGTTTCCTTTGGGAGGTTATGTTTATGTGGTGATTATGTTTACAAATATTTTAATTTGTTTAAATTTCTTAAGTTTTAGGAGTCTAATGAGACCCAGAGTTGTAAATAGTGATGAATATTTATGTGTCCACTCTATCTAGGAGAATAAGATATACTACTGAAAGTTCTTAACCAAATCAGATTCTTTGAACTACTTTTGCGATGCTGAGAATTATCTTTCTCAGTGGCTGTACGCACTGGAGTAGGGCACCTTTTTTTAATTATAAAAAATATTTTTAAGGGCTCACCTGTAGCTCAGTTGGCAGGGGGCTAGCCACATACACCTAGGGTGGTGGGTTCGAATCTGGCCCGGGCCTGCTAAGCAACAATGACAACTGCAACAAGAAAATAACCAGGTGTTGTGGCAGGTGCCTGTGGTCCCAGCTACTTGGGAGGCTGAGGCAAGAGAATCGCTTAAGCCCAAGAGTTTAAGGTTGCTGTGAGCTGCGATGTCACGACACTCTACCCAGGGTGACAGCTTGAGACTCTGTCTCAAAAAAAAATAATATTTTTAAGGCCAGGCTCTAGAATTTATTACATGACATTATAGGAGAATAACTAGCTGTGGAGCTCTATTTGATGGAGTAATGGAGAGATGGCTGAATATGACTTTATTTAATAAAAATATAATAAGAATGTACTGTTTTTCTGTTATACAACGTAGATGATTCTCTTCCTAGAGTAATTCTCACACTTGCAGTAGGAGATATGCATTCTAATCATAGAGGTAGTAGTTAAAATGCCCATTAAAGTTCGAATGTATAGATAAAATACGGTGTAAAATATGCTATATTTATACAATAGAAAGGTAGACAGCAGTGAAAATAAATGAACCAAAATGACATATATTAATATACATGTTACAAAAATACAGAATTAAAAAAATTATAAAAGATATACAATGAGACTCCATTTATATAAAGTTCAAAATAGGCATAACTAGATAATACGGTATTGTCTGGGGAGGGAGAGGAGGGAAGCAAAGGAGCAATTAACCCAAACTCAGAGTAGTGGTTACCCTTGCAGTGAAGAGAAAAGGAGGTGACAGGGCGGGGGCCTAGATCTGCCTCTCTGGTCCTGCTAATGTTTTGAAGCTGAGTGCAGGGTACAGGGACGTGCTCATCATTCTTTAAACTGTACACGTACCTTCTATACATCTTTTGTGCACATATTTCACAACCAAAGTGTGTTTTAAAATACAGATGGGACATGAATGGCAAGAACTTTTGTTGTGCAGGGAAATAGAGAATGTGTTGCTGGAGTGAAGGAAGTCTGGGGAGGGTTTAGTTTGTAAATGAGAAACGATAAAACGTGGAAAGGAATGATCCTGTGGAGAGAAGGGATCACTGTTGCAGCTATGTCCTAGTGGGGGGAATCTGGTGACAAGGGAGGGGCCGGCCTTTGACAGCAGGGACCGTGACTCTGGGCACAAGCTGGGTGAATTTGTAGGCTGAGGGACTGGAGGCCAACTGTCTAAATTGCTGTGTCTTTTCACTGAAACATTAAGTGAGGCTCTCAGCTGGAAGGCGCGTGGAACATGTGGAAGTTTGAGGAGGGAGGAGGTGGTCAGGCATCCTCTGTAGAGCAGCAGAGCTGACCTGTGAGGGAGTTGTGGTAAGACACGGAGCGGCATGGAGTGCCCTGGGGAGGTGTGTGAACAGGAACGTGGAACTCAGGCCAGGCAGGTCCCTCTCGTGATTCTTCTCCAGTGACATCAGCTCATCAGGGGCAGAGTCAGAGACATCTGGGTACCCCTGCCCCAGCGGAGGCAGGGGCACAGAAGTGGAGGGTACTGATTTAATTTTTGCCCCGGAATTCAGATTGGGTGAGGAGAAAAACGGAGATGGGGGAAGGCGACAATAGTGAGACAAATGCTGGGTTTAGTGGATTTGGCATCTTCATAAGGGTCAAATTCTTGTGGTGTAGGGTGCTAGGGTGAGCTGGGAAGTTGATGGTTAGAGATGCTTGAAATTAAGGTAGTGGAAGTGGTTCAGACCATTTCTAGTGATGACAACTCAAAGGTTTCCATGCAAGGTGGGCGTGAGGTGATGGAGAGACGCCAACAGTGGTCCTCAACCGAGGTCCAGACAGCTCATCCCTGGAGGGTGAAATGTGTGGTGATGTGGGGACATTTGATACTGTGGTGACTTCGGGGAGGACAATATGGTGGCAGTCTGGCAGGGTGTAGCAATGCCATATGAGTTGTGATGTGCAGGATTGTCCAACACAATCACTTGTCCCACCCCAAATGACAACAGAGACCTAGTTGAGAAGCTCTGGGGCAGGGTGTTGGATGGGCCATCGGTATGGATGTGAACTCACTGAGACAGGACAGGAAAAGGCTAAAAGGGAAAGCAATGGGAACAGGGGTGGGGAGAGCACAGATGCAGCTATTAGCCAGAGGAGCTGGTAGAACAGGATAGCACAGGTTTCAGCAGGGCAGGTTGGAAGGAAAGAGAACTTATTTGGAAGGAGCAAGTGGGAGATGGAGGGCAAACACGCTGAGAGAGAGAGCTTCTTGAGGGATAGTCAGGTCTCCAGGTAAAGCAGAGAGGTAAAGAAACTTTCAAAAAAGTGGGGTCTATGGGGACATTTGCCTGTCATAGCTTGGAAATTCCAGAAGGTTCACTGAAAGGGGGTAGGATAAGTATGAACGGGTTGCTGGGAATGAGGGTCTGGGGCTGGATGGCCTGGGGGGATTAGGCTTTTGGTGATGACTCAGGGTAAATAGGGATGACACCTGCAGGGTGTGGCCCTGAAGAGCTCCCACAGGAAGGAGGGTATGAGTTGAAGCAATAGTCCGGAATTCTTAGGGGCTTCCAGATAACTTCTCTAGTAGCAACTCCAGAGTTCATCCTTCATGTTTATAGGGGTGGTGACTCATTAAATAATTTATATGGGTTGAGTCAAACCCAGTCAAAACTTAAATTCTACCTTTCCTGTACTGAATTTTGGAGGGGAGTCAACTTCCAGGTCCTTCAGACCTTCGTACAGCAACTCCCCTGAGTCACCGTATCCAGGAAATTCTCACTTCCGTGAGCAGAATCGGTTTGAATCACACAGACCTGAGTCTCATGAAATAGAGCAGTGTTTCTTACCTTTTTTTTTAATTGTTAAATCATAGCTGTGTACATTAGTGTGATCAAAGGGTACAATGTGCTGGTTTCATATATAATCTGAAATATTCTCATCAGACTGTTCAACATAGCCTTCATGGCATTTTCTTAGTTATTGTATGTAGACATTTGTATTCTGCCTTTAGTAAGTTTCGCCTGTGCCCATTCTGAGATGCACCGTAGGTGTGGCCCCACCCATTACCCTCCCTCCACCCTAACCTCCCCACTCCCTTCCCCTTCCTTGGCCCTTTCCTCATAGTCTTGTGCTATAGTTGGGTTATAGCCTTCATGTGAAAGCTATAATTTAGCTTCATAGTAGGGCTGAGTACATTGGATACTTTTTCTTCCATTCCTGAGATACTTTGCTAAGAAGAATATGTTCCAGCTCCATCCATGTAAACATGAAAGAGGTAAAGTCTCCATCTTTCTTGAAGGCTGCATAATATTCCATGGTATACATGTACCAAAATTTGCTAGTCCATTCGTGGGTCAGTGGATACTTGGGCTTCTTCCATGACTTAGCAATTATGAATTGGGCCACAATAAACATTCTGGTACAGATGTCTTTGTTATATTGTGATTTTTGGTCTTCTGGGTATATACCTAGTAAAGGAATTACAGGATCGAATGGCAGGTCTATTTTTAGGTCTCTCAGTATTCTCCAAACATCCTTCCAGAAGGAACGTATTAGTGTGCAATCCCACCTGCAGTGTAGAAGTGTGCCCTTTTCTCCACATCCACGCTAACATCTCTGGTTTTGGGATTTTGTTATGTGGGCTACTCTTACTGAGGTTAGATGATATCTCAAAGTAGTTTTGATTTGCATTTCTCTGATTAAGGATGATGAGCTTTTTTTCATAAGTCTGTAGGCCATGCGCCTGTCTTTTTCAGAGAAGTTTCTCTTCAAGTCCCTTGCCCACCCTGAGTTGGGGTCACGTGTTCTTTTCTTGCTAATACGTTTGAGTTCTCTGTAGATTTTGGTTATTAGACCTTTATCAGAGGTATAACCTGCAAATATTTTCTTCCATTCTGAGGGCTGTCTGCTTGCTTTACTTACTGTGTTCTTGCTTGTGCAGAAGCTTTTTAGTTTGATCCCGTCCCAGTAGTGTGTTTTTGATACAGCTTCAATTGCCTGGGGAGTCCTCCTCATAAAATATTCACCCAGGCCTATTCCTTCAAGAGTTTTCCCTGCACTTTCTTCAAGTATTTTTATAGTTTCATGTCTTAAGTTTAAATCTTTTATCCAGTGAGAGTCTATCTTAGTTAATGGTGAAAGGTATGGGTCCAGTTTCAATCTTCTACAGGTTGCCAGCCAGTTCACCCAGCACCATTTGTTAAATAGGGAATCTTTTCCCCACTGAATGTTTTTAATTGGCTTGTTAAAGATCAAATAACGGTAAGTAGCTGAGTTCGTCTCTTGGTTCTCTATTCTGTTCCAGACATCTACTTCTGTTTTTGTGCCAGTACCATGCTGTTTTGATCACTATTGATTTATAGTAGTCTCAGGTCTGGTAGCGTGATTCCTCCTGCTGTGTTTTTATTACTGAGTAATGTTTTGGCTATTTGAGGTTTTTTCTGATTCCATATAAAACGAAGTATTATTTTTTCAAGATTTTTAAAATATAACAATGGAGCTTTAATAGGAATTGCATTTAAAATTATATATTTCTTTGGGTAGTATAGACATTTTAACAATGTTGATTCTTCCCAGCCATGAGCATGGTATGTTTTTCCATCTGTTAACATCTTCAGCTATTTCTTTTCTTAAAGTTTCACAGTTCTCTTTGTAGAGATCTTTCACATCCTTTGTTAGGTATACTCCCAAATGTTTCATCTTCTTTGGCACTACTGTGAAAGGAATAGAGTCCTTGACTGTTTTTTCAGCTTGGTTATTGTTGGTATATATAAAGGCTACAGATATATGGGTGTTGATTTTGTAGCCCAAGACATTGCTGTAGTCCTTGATCACTTCTTAAAGTTTTGTAGTAGAATCCCTAGTGTTTTCCAGATATATGATCATATCATCTGCGAAGAGTGAAAGTTTGATGTCTTCTGACCCTATGTGGATACCCTTGATCACCTTTTCTTTCCTAATTGCAATGGCTAAAACTTCCATTGCAATGTTAAAGAGCAGTGGAGACAATGGGCAACCTTGTCTGGTTCCTGATCTAAGTGGAAATGATTTCAATTTAACTCCATTCAATACGATATTGGCTGTGGGTTTGCTGTAGATGGCCTCTATTAATTTAAGAAATGTCCCTTCTATACCAGTTTTCTTAAGTGTTCTGATCATGAAGGGATGCTGGATATTATCAAAAGCTTTTATTGTTTCAATTGAAAGAATCGTATGGTCCTTATTTTTTAGTTTGTTTATGTGCTGAATTACATTTATAGATTTACGTATATTGTACCAGCCTTGAGACCCTGGGATAAATCCAACTTGGTCATGGTGTATAATTTTTTTGATGTGTTGTTGGATTCTGTTTGTTAGGATCTTATTGAGTATTTTAGCATCTCTATTCATTAGTGATATTGGTCTATAATTTTCTTGTTGGGTCTTTGCCTGGTTTGGGGATCAAGGTGATGTTTGCTTCGTAGAATGTGTTGGGTAATGTTCCTTCTTTTTCTATATTTTGGAAGCGTTTTAGTAATATAGATACTAGTTCTTTTAAAGGTTTGGTAGAATTCTGACGTAAAGCCATCTGGTCCTGGGCTTTTCTTTTTAGGGAGATTTTGTATAGTTGATGCTATTTCAGAACTTGATATGGGCCTGTTCAACATTTCCACTTCATTCTAGCTAAGTCTTGGTAGGTGGCGTACTTCCAGGTATTGGGCGATTTCTTTCAGATTTTCATATTTCTGAGAGTAGTTTCTTGCAGTATTCATTAAGGATTTTTTGAATTTCTGAGGGGTCTGTTATTTCATTGTTACCATTTCTGATTGATGAAATTAGAGATTTTACTCTTTTTTTCCTGGTTAGGTTGGCTAAAAGTTTATCTATTTTATTGATCTTTTCAAAAAAACAACTTTTGGATTTATTGATCTGTTGTATAATTCTTTTGTTTTCAATTGCATTTAATTCTGCTCTGATTTTGGTTATTTCTTTTCTTCTGCTGAGTTTGGGGTTGGAGTGCTCTTCCTTCTCCAGTTGCTTGAGATGTCCCATTAAGTTATTAACTTCCTCTCTTTCCGTTTTCTTGAGGAAGGCTTGCAGTGCTATAAATTTCCCTCTTAGGACTGCCTTTGCAGTATCCCACAGGTTCTGATAATTTGTGTCTTGATTGTTGTTTTGTTCCAAAAATTTGGTGATTTCTTTCTTAATCTCGTCTATAACCCATGTATCCTTCAGCATAAGGTTGTTTAGCTTCCATGTTTTTGTATGGGTATGCAGGTTCCTGTTGTTATTGAGTTCAACTTTTATTCCATGATGGTCTGAGAAGATGAATAATTTCTATTTTTTAAAATTTGCTGAGGTTAGATTTGTGGCCTAGGGTGTGGTCGATTTTGGAGTATGTTCCGTGGGCTGATAAGAATGTGTGTTCAGTTTTGTTGGTATGAAATGTTCTGTAGATGTCTGTTAAGTGCAGATGTTGAATGGTTCAGTTTAAATCTAAGATTTCTTTGCTTAGCTTCTTTTTGGAGGATCTATCCAGCAGTGCTAAAGGGGTGTTAAAATCTCCAACTGCTATGGAACTGGAGGAAATCAAGTTGCTCATGTCTGTTAGAGTTTCTCTTATAAATTGAGGTGCGTTCTGGTTGGGTGCATAAATATTAATAATTGAAATCTCATATTGAGTATTACCTTTAACAAATATGAAGTGTCCATCCTTATCCTTCCTTATTTCAGTTGGTTTAAAGCCTATTGAGTCTGTGAATAGGTTTGCAATGCCTGCTTTTTTCTGTTTTCCATTTGCCTGGAGTATAGATGACCATCCCTTCACCTTGAGTCTAAATTTGTCTTTTAATGTAAGATGCGATTCTTTTTATTTTTGTTTTATTTTTGGCTCGGGCTGGGTTTGAACCCACCACCTCCAGCATATGGGGCCAGCGCCCTACCACGTTGAGTCACAGGCGCCACCCAAGATGCGATTCTTGTATGCAGCAGATATCTGACTTGAGTTTTTGTATCCAGTCAGCCAAACTGTGCCTCTTTAGAGGACAATTTAAACCATTCACATTAATTGAGAATATTGATAAGCCTTTCGAGAGTCCAGTGGACATTTTTAATCATTTTGTGACTGTGGAAGTTGGAATTTGTTCAAAATTTTCTTGGTGGGTTTACTTCTGTGGTGGAGGATTGCACTGGTCTTTATGGAGGATAGGTCTGAGAATATCCTGGAGAGCTGGTTTAGTTATGGCAAATTTCTTCAACTTGTGAATGTCATTGAAATATTTAATTTCTCCATCATAAATGAAACTCAGTTTAGCTGGGTACAGGATACTGGGTTGAAAGTTATTTTGTTTTAGGAGATTAAAAGTTGATGACCATCCTCTTTTAGCTTGAAAGGTGTCAGCAGAGAGATCTGCAGTTATTCTAGTATTTTTGCCCTTGTAGGTGATGGTTTTCTTTCATCTGGCTGCTTTGAGAATTTTCTTCTTCATATTAACTTTAGTGAAGTTGATTATGATGTGTCTGGGGGACGTCTTATTTGGGTTGAGTGGTGCTGGAGTTCTGAAACTGTCTGCTATCTGAATTTCAGAATTTCTTGGCATGTCTGGAAAGTTCTCCTTCATAATCTCATGGAGAAGAGACTCTGTGCCTTGTGAAGCCACTTCATCGCTTTTGGGGATCTCTATAAGACGAATATTGGTTTCTTGGGATTATCCTAGAGCTCTCTGAGAGAGTGATCTGTTTTTGCCCTCCATTTCTCTTCCTCTTTGAGAGTTTGGGAGCATTCAAAAGCTTTGTCTTCAATGTCAGAAATCCTTTCTTCTGCTTGCTCCATTCTGTTACTGAGGGATTCTACTGTGTTTCTCAGATCTTTGAGGGCTGCAACTTCTTGTCTCACTGTGTCAAAATCTTTGGTCATTTGGTCTTTGAATTCGTGAGATATCTTTTGGGTTACTGCTTGGAATTCTAATTCGATCTTATTTGCTATCCAGATTCTGAATTCGATTTCTGACATCTCAGCTATTTGTTTGTGCATGGGATCTTGTGCTGTGTCTGCCCCATTGATCCTTGGGGGAATTGATCTACTCTGACTATTCATATTGCCAGGGTTTTTCTTTTGATTTCGCCTCATGATGTTTTTCACCGTTGCCTCTGGCCGTCCTCAGAGTTGGGGAGGTGTCTCTCCAAGATTAGACCCCGCGTGATCATTCCATTGTTGCTGCGTCTTTGTAGGGAGTGACCCTGAGTAGTTCCTCTGGGGCTGCCCCAGCCAGGGAGTACTGGTTGTGGAAGCAGCTCCGGAGTGTGACACACCCGGATCCAGCAACAGGGCGGGAGGTGGTGCACATGGTTGTGAGAGTGCCTGGCGCCCATTGACTTTGGCACAGAGAGCCCAAGGCTTCAGTGGTCTCTAGCCAGAAGAAGGGCTCTGCGCACAGGCAGGGAGGACTCTGAAGGGCATGTGGCTACCAGAGTCCCTGGCCAGACGAGCAGGCCGGTGTGGAGGCAGGGAGGGTACAGGAGGCAGGAGGCAGGGTTGTGCAGCTCTTGGAGTTCCTGGTCAGGGCACGCGGAGGCCCGGTGGGCGTGGGTCGCAGGTTGGGGCTAACGGCGCAGCTCTTATGGAGGTCCTGGTGACGCCAAGCCCAGGAGTTTGAGGTTGCTATGAGCTGTGACACCACGGCACTCTACCCTGAGCAACAGCCCGAGGCTCCAGTGTGCCAAAACTGGTCTCACTCTGCCCCTGAGGGTTAAGGCTATAAGGCTGGTCAGTCACTAGGTTACTGGCTCCCACCCGATCCTTGCTCTGCTACCCTGAGGGTGGAGCTTACTGGGGCTGTTCTCTCACAATGGCTTCCTGCGGCCCACAGCCAAACACTATTAGCTCTGTCTGGCTCAGCTGCTCAGTCTGGGGCCCTAGAAATGCCCAGAGTTCTCCGCACTCCTGCTCAAGCTCTCCCCAAAGGCAGTTCAACTGAGTGCCAAGTCCAAAAACACCGAAACAGTTCACAGGTTAGGCCTTTCCAGTTTGCAGTCTCACTGCTGCTTGTACTTATGGCTGCCGGCGAGATTAAATCGATCGGACACAACGGCAACCACTTGCCAGTTTTCCACTGTTTTTGTCCTCCTCTTGGGGTCCAGAAGTCCCTTGCTGACTCCCTGTATCCTCAAAGGAATGATTATAGGCAGATCCCACCAGCCAGAGATGCCTGGACTCTTATCTCCCCAGACTCCATGCCCTGTTGCAGGGAGGCTGTTACTCGCCTGCCATCTTGGATCTAAATCCAGAGGTTCTATTCTTCAGAGCAGTGTTTCTTAAACATTAAGGTACTTCATGATTCACTTGGGGATCTTGCTAAAATGCGATTCTGATTCAGTAGGTCTGGGGTGGGCTGGAGATTTGCCATTTGGGAGAAGCTGTGTGCTTGAATGGAAAGAGCAGCTTTGTAACTGGTGAGGGTCAAATATGGGCTTTTCCTATATATTCGGTCATGAGATAATCAACTCTCAACTGTCTGTGTAAAGCAGAGCTCATGTCATAGGCTGTTGTGAGAAATGAAATGTGTGTAAAGTGCCCAGCACAGCCCCAAGCACACAGCAGCGGTAGAGAATTTCCTTTTTCCACCTCTGATGTCCTTAAAAAGCACTCTTTCCAGACATGAGGTGACATTCTTTCTGTATTTTTTTTTTCCTTCCAGTTTTTGGCTGGGGCTGGGTTTGAACCCGTCACCTCTGGTATGTGGGGCTGGCACCCTATCCTTTGAGCCACGGGGGCTGCCCCATTCTTTCTATATTTTCTGGGATAGTGGCCTTTTGTGGATTATCAACTGCTTGCCAAGGTAATGCCAGGGCATGTCTGTGGTACTCACTCACTGATCCCAGGTGAGGAAGAAGGGATGGATTTTCTTCAAGAGCTCTTTTTTTTTTTTTTAACTTTTGCAATTTTTGGCTGGGGCTAGGTTTGAATCCACCACCTCTGGCATACGGGCTCACACCCTACTCCTTTGAGCCACAGGCACCGCCCAGGGATGAGTTTTCTTCAATCTTTGTTTAGGGCTGAGGCTTGCAGCCTGGCTCCTTTACACCTTATTCTAGTTTTTCAATCTGAAAACCCCAGTCTGTATTTGAGTGGCTATTCCCTAGTGAGCCCAATTGAGGGTCCCTGGTAGACAGAATTGCTTTTCCTAGTCTGATTTGTTCTCCACAACCTTGTTAAATGCACATTCGCCTCCCAGTGGAGAGTGAGTTACAGCCGACCTCACCTCACTCACTCCACTTTGAGGAGTCTGGCTTCCGTGACTTTGGTAACTTCTGAGTTCTAAGGCTTTAAGACAGTCTGCCATATGGCTGGGGCTTCAGAAGCTGTCCAGCTGTACCAAATCCCACAGATCACCTGGGAGTTTGGGGGTGTGAAGGAAACAGCCTGGCAGCCAATGGCTTTCAGCAGAACTTGGCAACTGTCTGGAAGGAGGGCGTCAGGGAGGAGCTCAAAGATGGAGTCGACTCCAGACCCCAACAGCCTGAGTGGCACATTCTGTACCGTGCCCATGAAAACTTCCAGGCAGGGCAGGGCTGCAGAGCACAGGTAGGGCTCACTGGGGCTCTGGAAAATGAAAGCCTTCCTGATAAGGCTGGGGGAGACTTCTTTAGCTTTCCTTTTGGCCTTGACAAAGGGCAACTACTGGAATTCCCAGTATAGGGTCAAGGTATGATCATCTTTGGGAGGATTTTCTCCCAAAGGGGCTGAGCAGTCCTCTGGATCTAAGGAGTAGCTATCACTAACTTCCTGCGAAGTATAGCAATAGCAAGCTGCTAATTATTAATCAGCACAGATTTCTGCAAAGTTACAAGGCCAATAGCTGTGTAGTAAGAACTTCAGGAGCAGATGTGAGTGGAAAAAAGGGGACCACTGTCCTGTACACTTGGCATCTTTTCTTTTAGGCAAGACCCTGAAGTTGGTTTACTGATCTGACTTTGTAATGCTACTTAGTCTATTAGGAACCTATACCTTAGACTGGAGAGAATTCTCCTTTGAGGTAAGAATAAGTTATAGATCATTCAGATTTAGCAGAGTGGACAGCCATTAAAAACCCACACAAGACTGTCATTTAATTATGTGACAATAGTGTATTCAAGAGTTTTTGAATTAGTGGAGAAAACTATTACTCAGGTACTACAAAGAGCTCAGAGGAAAAAAGAGGGAGATGGGCAGGCTGGAGGCGCAGAGCAGCAGCATGATCGGTTCACCTGCCACTATGCCCAGCTAAATTTACAGATGAGTCTCGCTGTTGCTCAGGCTGTGTTTTTTTTTTTTTTTTTTTTTTTTTTTTTTGTGTAGAGTCAGAGTCTCACTTTATCACCCCTGCTACCATACCTAGAGGTAGAGTGCCATGGTGTCACACAGCTCACAGCAACCTCCAACTCCTGGGCTTAGGCGATTCTCTTGCCTCAGCCTCCAGAGTAGCTGGGACTACAGGCACCGGCCACATCGCCCAGCTATGTTTTATTTTTTTTTAAGACAGAGTTTCACTTTGTCGCCCTCAGTAGAGTGCTGTGGTGTTATACAGCTCAAAGCAACCTCCAACTCCTGGGCTTAAGCAATTCTCTTCTCGCAGCCTCCCGAGTAGCTGTGACTACAGGCTGCCCACCAAAACTCCCGTTAGAAACCGGGTCTTATTCTTGCTCAAAATGGTCTTGAATCTGTGAGCTCAGGCAATCCACTCACCTCAGCCTCCCATGTGCTGGGATTACAGGCGTGAGCCGCTGTGAACTCTTGAGCTCAAACAATTCACCCACCTTGGCCTCCCAGAGTGTTAGGATCACAGGTGTGAACCACCCCACCCGGCCTTATGGTCCAGTTTCAAACACCTCTCCTTTGTAAAATGTAATCATCTTTGAGGTCCACAGTGGTCTTCCTTGTTAACTACCAAAACAGAAGGGAAATGTCCTTTTTTCTGTTTGAGACAGAGTCCCACTATGTTGCCCTAAGTAGATTGCCCTAGCATCACAGCTCACAGCAACCTCAAACTCTTAGGCTGAAGCGATTCTCTTGCCTCAGCCTCCCAAGTAGCTGGGACTACAGGCACCCACCACAATGCCTGGCTATTTTTTTATTGCAGTTGTCGTTGTTTAGCAGGCTGGGGCGGGTTTTGAACCCTCCAGCCTTGGTGTATGTGGCTGGCGCCATAACCACTGTGAAGCTTTGTCTTCAATGTCAGAAATCCTTTCTTCTGCTTGCTCCATTCTGTTACTGAGGGATTCTACTGTGTTTCTCATATCTTTGAGGGATGCAACTTCTTCTCTCAATGTGTCAAAATCTTTGGTCATTTGGTCTTTGAATCCGTTGAATTCTTGAGATAACTTTTGGAATTCTAATTCGATCTTATTTGCTATCCAGATCCTGAATTCAATTTCTGACATCTCAGCTATTTGTTTGTGCATGGGGTCTTGTGCTGTTTCTGTCCAATTGATCCTTGGGGGAGTTGATCTACTCTGATTATTCATATTGCCAGAGTTTTTCTGTTGATTTCACCTCATGATTATTTTTCACCGTTGCCTCTGGCTGTCCTCAGAGTTGGGGATGTGTCTCTCCAAGATTAGACCCCAGCGGGTCACTCTATTGTTGCTGGATCTTTGTTGGGAGTGACCCTGTGTAGTTTGTCTGGGGATGCTCTAGCTAGGGATTTCTGGCTCTGGAAGCAGCTCCAGTTTGTGACACACCCATATCCAGCAACAGGGCTGGGGGTGGTGCACATGGTTCTGGGAGTGCCAGGTGCCCAGTGACTTTGGCACAGAGACCCCAAGGCTCCAGCAGTCTCTGGCCAGGAGAAGGGCTCTGATCAGAGGCAGGGAGGGCTCCAAAGGGCACACAGCTACGAGAGTCCCTGTCCAGATGAACAGGCTAGTGTGGAAGCTGGGAGGACACAGGAGGGAGGACACAGGATTGCGTGGCTCCTGCAGTTCCTGGTCAGGGAATGTGGAGGCCCAGTGGTGGCGGGTCACCGGTTGGGGGTCACTGCACAGCTCTTATGGATATCTGGGCGGCGCCAGGCCCAGGAGTTGAGGTTGCTATGAGCTGTGATGTCACAGCACTCCACCCAGGGCAACAGCCCAAGGCTACAGTGTGTCAAAACCGTCTCACTCTGCCCCTAAGAATTAAGGTTGTAAGGCAGCTCAGTTCCCGCCTTTAGGCTGCTCTGTCAGTAGGTTACTTTGACCCGCCCAATCCTTGCTCTGAGACCCTGAGGGCGGAGTTTGCCGGGGCAGTTCTTTCACAATGGTTTCCCGTGCTCAGCTCAGTTGCTCAGTCTGGGGCCCCATACATTGCCCAAAGTTCTCCACACTCCTACTCAAGTTCTTCCCAAGGCAGTTCAACTGAGTGCCAAGTCCAAGAACACCGAAACAGTTCACAGGTAAGGCCTTTCTGGTTTGCAGTCTCACTGCTGCTTGTACTTATGTTTGCAGGCGTGATTAGGTCGATCGAACACATGCAACCACTTGCCCGTTTTCCACTGTTTTTGTCCTTCTCTTGGGGTCCAGAAGTCCCTTGCTGGCTCCTTGTATCCTCAAAGGGATGATTATAGGCAGATCCCACCGGCCAGAGATGCCTGGAGTCTTGTCTCCCCAGACTCGCTGTTCCCAGTTGCAGGGAAGTTGTTACTCGGCTACCATCTTTAATCTCTCATCTCTCTTAACATTTTTTAAATTAAATCATAACTGTGTACATTAATGCATTTATAGGGTACAATGTGCTGATTTTATATACAATTTGGAATACTTACATCAAACTGGTTAACATAGCCTTTACTTCATTTACTTAATTATTGTGCTAAGACATTTATACTCTACCCTTAATAGATTAGACGTGTACCTTTGCAATAGGCACCATAGGTGAGGTCCCCTGATTGCCCTTCCTCCACCTGGCATCCCCCCTCCCCTCCCCTCAACTTTCCTCTTCCCTCCTTCATTCTGGGCTATAGTTGTGTTTTATCTTTCGTATGGTAGTGTGGGTGATTAGTTATTGGTTTCATAATAGTACTGAGTACATAGGATACTTTCTCTTCCATTCTTGAGATACTTTACTAAGAAGAATATGTTCCAGCTCCATCCATGAAAACATAAAAGAGGTAAAGTCTCCATCTTCTTTAAGGCTGTCTAATATTCCATGGTATACACATACCACAGTTTATTAATCCATTCATGGGTCAGTGGGTACTTGGGCTTCTTCCATGACTTGGCAATTATGAATTGGGCTGCAATAAACATTCTGATGCAGATATCTTCATTGTAAAATGGTTTTTGGTCTTCTGGACACATACCTAGTAGAGGAATTGCAGGATCATATGGTAGGTCTACTTTTAGTTTCCAAAGTATTCTTCAAACTTCATTCCAAAAGGAACATATTAACTTGTGTTTCCACCAGTAGTGCAGAAGTGTTCCCTTTTCTTCACACCCACATGAACATCTGTAGTTTTGGGATTTTGTTATGTGGGCTACACTTACTGGAGTTAGATGATATCTCAAAGTGGTTTTGATTTGCATTTCTCTGATGATTAAAGATGATGAGCATTTTTTCATGTGTCTGTAAGCCATGCAATTGTCTTCTTCAGAGAAGCTTCTGTTCAAGTCTCTTGCCCACAATGAAATGGGATCACTTGTTCTTTTCTTATTAATTAGTTTGAGTTCTCTGTGGTTTCTAGTTACCAAACCTTTGTCAGAAACATAACCTGCAAATAACTTCTCCTATTCTTCTACCTTTTTTTTTTTTTTAAGACAAAGTCTCAGCATGTCACCCTCAGTAGAGTGCCATGGTGTCACAGCTCACAGCAACCTCAAATTCTTGGGCTTAAGTGATTCTCTTGCCTCAGTCTCCCAAGTAGCTGGAACTACAGGTGCCACCACAATGTCCAGCTACTTTTTTTTTTTTCTGTAGTTATCATTGTTGTTTGGCAGGCCTGGGCTGGGTTTGAACCACCAGCCTTGATGTATGTGGCTGGCACCCTATCCACTTAGATATGAGCACTGAGCAATCTTCCATTCTGAGGGCTGTCTGCTTTTTTTACTTACTGTGTTCTTGGCTGAACAGAAGCTTTTTAGTTTGATCAGATCCCAATAATATATTTTTGGTGATGCTTCACTTGCCGGGGGTGGTTGTGGTCCTCTTCATAAAATATTCCCTGAGGACAATTTCTTCAAGTGTTTCTCCTGCACTCTCTCTAAGTATGTTTATAGTTTCATGTCTTAAGTTTAAATCTTTTATCCAGTGGGAATCAATTTTTGTTAAGGGTAAAAGGTGTGGGTCCAGTTTGTCTTCTACAAGTCACCAGCCAATTCACACAGCACCTTTTGTTACATAGGGAATCTTTCTCCCAATTTATGTTTTTTGATAGTCTTATCAAAGATCAAATGACAAGAGGCTGGGTTCATCTCTTCATTCCCAATTCTGTTCCATACATCTACCTCTATATTATTATGCCAGTACCCTGCTATTTTGATCACTATAGATTTATATTATAGCCTCAAGTCTGGTAGCGTGATTCCTCCTGATTTGTTTTTATTTCTGAGTAATGTCTTGGGTATTTGAGTTTTTTTCTGATTCCATATAAAATGAAGTACTGTTTTTTCCAGATCTTTAAAGTATGAGAATGGTGCTTCAATAGGGATTGCATTAATTTTGTATATTGCTCTGGGTAGTATGGACATTTTAACAATGTTGATTCTTCCCAGCTGTGAGCATGGTATGTTCTTCCATATGTTATCTTCTGCCAATTCCTTTCTCAAAGTTTTGTAATTCCCTTTATAGAGATATTTCATGTCTCCTTTTAGATATATTCTCAGGCATTTCATCTTCTTTGGTGCAATTGTAAAAGGAATAGAGTCCCAAACTATTTTTTCCAGCTTGACTATTGTTGGTATATATAAAAGCTACTGATATGTGAATATTCATTTTTTTATCTTGAGATGCTGCTATATTCCTTGATTACTTCTAAGAGTTTTGTAGTGGAGTCCCTGGGGTTTTCCAGGTATAAAATCATATCATCTGTGAAGAGTGAGACTTTGATCTCCTCTGACCCTATTGGATACCCTGATCACCTTCTGTTGCCTGATTGCGATGGCTAAGACTTCCATTACTATGTTGAATAGCAGTGGAGACAATGGGCATCCTTGTCTAGTACAGATCTGAGTGGAAATGTTTTCTATTTTATTCCATTCAATATGATATTTTGTGTGGACTTGCTGTAGATTTCCTCTATCAGTCCAAGAAATGACCTGTCTAAGCCAATTTTCTGAATTGCTCTGATGAAGAAAGGATGTTGGATATTATCAAAAGATTTTTCTGCATCAACTGAGAGAATAATATGGCCTTTTTTATTTTGTTTATGTGATGTATTATATTCATAGATTTACATATGTTGAACCAACCTTGAGACCATGGAATAAAATGAACTTTGTCATAGTGTATAATTTGTTTGATGTGTTGCTGAATTCTGTTTGCTAGGATTTTATTGAATATTTTGCCTCTATATTCATTTTTCCTGGTTAGGTTGGCCAAAGGTTTATCTATTTTATTTTATTTTATTTTTTTCATTTTTTTTTTTTTTATTGTTGGGGATTCATTGAGGGTACAATAAGCCAGTTACACTGATTACAATTGTTAGGTAAAGTCCCTCTTGCAATCATGTCTTGCCCCCATAAAGTGTGACACACACTAAGGCCCCATCCCCCTCCCTACATCCCTCTTTCTGCTTCACCCCCATGACCTTAATTGTCATTAATTGTCCTCATATCAAGATTGAGTACATAGGATTCATGCTTCTCCATTCTTGTGATGCTTTACTAAGAATAATGTCTTCCACTTCCATCCAGGTTAATACGAAGGATGTAAAGTCTCCATTTTTTTTAATGGCTGAATAGTATTCCATGGTATACATATACCACAGCTTGTTAATCCATTCCTGGGTTGGTGGGCATTTAGGCTGTTTCCACATTTTGGCGATTGTAAATTGAGCTGCAATAAACAGTCTAGTACAAGTGTCCTTATGATAAAAGGATTTCTTTCCTTCTGGGTAGATGCCCAGTAATGGGATTGCAGGATCGAATGGGAGGTCTAGGTTGAGTGCTTTGAGGTTTCTCCATACTTCCTTCCAGAAAGGTTGTACTAGTTTGCAATCCCACCAGCAATGTAAAAGTGTTCCCTTCTCTCCACATCCACGCCAGCATCTGCAGTTTTGAGATTTTGGGATATGGGCCATTCTCACAGTGGTTAGATGATATCTCAGGGATGTTTTGATTTGAATTTCTCTAATATATAGAGATGATGAACATTTTTTCATGTGTTTGTTAGCCATTCGTCTGTCGTCTTTAGAGAAAGTTCTATCCATGTCTCTTGCCCATTGATATAAGGGATTGTTGGCTTTTTTCATGTGGATTAATTTGAGTTCTCTATAGATCCTGGTTATCAAGCTTTTGTCTGATTGAAAATATGCAAATATCCTTTCCCATTGTGTGGGTTGTCTCTTTGCTTTGGTTATTGTCTCCTTAGCTGTACAGAAGCTTTTCAGTTTAATGAAGTCCCATTTGTTTATTTTTGTTGTTGTTGCAATTGCCATGGCAGTCCTCTTCATGAAGTCTTCCCCCAGGCCAATATCTTCCAGTGTTTTTCCTATGCTTTCTTTGAGGATTTTTATTGTTTCATGCCTTAAATTTAAGTCCTTTATCCATCTTGAATCAATTTTTGTGAGTGGGGAAAGGTGTGGGTCCAGTTTCAGTCTTTTACATGTAGACATCCAGTTCTCCCAACACCATTTATTGAATAGGGAGTTTTTCCCCCAAGGTAAGTTCTTGTTTGGTTTATCGAAGATTAGGTGGTTGTAAGATGTTAGTTTCATTTCATGGTGTTCAATTCGATTCCAAGTGTCTATGTCTCTGTTTTTGTGCCAGTACCATGCTGTCTTGATCACTATGGCTTTGTAGTACAGACTAAAATCTGGTATGCTGATGCCCCCAGCTTTATTTTTGTTACTAAGAACTGCCTTAGCTATACGGGGTTTTTTCTGGTTCCATACAAAACGCAGAATCATTTTTTCCAAATCTTGAAAGTACGATGTAGGTACTTTGATAGGAATGGCATTGAATAGGTAGATTGCTTTGGGAAGTATAGACATTTTAACAATGTTGATTTTTCCCATCCATGAGCATGGTATGTTCTTCCATTTGTTAATATCCTCTGCTATTTCCTTTCTGAGGAGTTCATAGTTTTCTTTATAGAGGTCCTTCACCTCCTTCGTTAGGTATATTCCTAGGTATTTCATTTTCTTTGAAACTATGGTGAAGGGAGTTGTGTCCTTAATTAGCTTCTCATCTTGACTGTTATTGGTGTATACAAAGGCTACTGACTTGTGGACATTGATTTTATATCCTGAAACATTACTGTATTTTTTGATGACTTCTAGGAGTCTTGTGGTTGAGTCTTTGGGGTTCTCTAAGTATAAGATCATGTCGTCAGCAAAGAGGGAGAGTTTGACCTCCTCTGCTCCCATTTGGATTCCCTTTATTTCCTTGTCTTGCCTAATTGTATTGGCTAAAACTTCCAGCACTATGTTGAATAGTAAAGGTGACAGAGGACAACCTTGTCTGGTTCCAGTTCTAAGAGGAAAAGCTTTCAGTTTTACTCCATTCAGTAAAATATTGGCTGTGGGTTTGTCATAGATAGCTTCAATCAGTTTTAGAAATGTGCCACCTATGCCTATACTCTTCAGTGTTCTAATTAGAAAAGGATGTTGGATTTTATCAAATGCTTTTTCTGCATCTATTGAGAGGATCATGTGATCTTTATTTTTGCCTCTGTTAATATGGTGGATAACGTTTATGGACTTGCGTATGTTAAACCAGCCTTGCATCCCTGGGATGAAGCCTACTTGATCATGATGAATGACTTTTTTGATGATAAGCTGTAATCTATTGGCTAGGATTTTGTTGAGAATTTTTCCATCTATATTCATGAGTGAGATTGGTCTGAAATTCTTTTTGTTTGGGTCTTTTCCTGGTTTTGGTATCAGGGTGATGTTTGCTTCATAGAATGTGTTGGGGAAGATTCCTTCTTCCTCAATGTTTTGGAATAATTTCTGCAGTACAGGAATAAGCTCTTCCTTGAAGGTTTGATAGAATTCTGGAGTGAAGCCATCTGGACCAGGGCATTTTTTAGTTGGAAGCTTTTTTATTGTTTCTTTGATCTCAGTGCTTGAAATTGGTCTTTTCAGGAGGTCTATTTCTTCCTGGCTAAGTCTAGGGAGAGGGTGTGATTCCAAATATTGGTCCATTTCCTTCACATTGTCAAATTTCTGGGCATAGAGTTTCTGGTAGTATTCAGAGATGATCTCTTGTATCTCTGTGGGATCAGTTGTTATTTCCCCTTTATCGTTTCTGATTGAGGTTACTAGAGATTTTACTTTTCTATTTCTAGTAAGTCTGGCCAATGGTTTATCTATTTTATTTATTTTTTTAAAAAACCAACTCCTTGTTTCATTAATTTTCTGAATGATTCTTTTGTTTTCAATTTCATTGATCTCTGATTTGATTTTGGATATTTCTTTTCTTCTACTGAGTTTAGGCTTAGATTGTTCTTCTTTTTCCAATTCCATAAGATCTCTTGTGAGACTGTTGATGTGCTCTCTTTCTGTTTTTCGAATGTAGGCATCTAAAGCGATGAATTTTCCTCTCAAAACTGCTTTTGCAGTATCCCACAGGTTTTGGTAGCTTGTGTCTTCATTGTTGTTATGCTCAAGGAAGTTAATGATTTCCTGTTTTATTTCTTCCTGCACCCATCTGTTATTCAACAGAAGATTGTTTAATTTCCAAGCCTTTGGGTGGGGTCGAGCATTTTTGTTAGAGTTGAGTTCCACCTTTAGTGCCTTATGGTCTGAAAAGATACAAGGTAAAATTTTAATGCTTTTGATTCTGTTGATATTTGTTTTGTGTCCCAGGATATGATCAATTTTGGAGAATGTTCCATGGGGTGATGAGAAGAATGTATATTCTTTATCTTTGGGATGGAGTGTTCTATATGCGTCTATCAAGCATAGTTGTTCTAGGGTCTCATTTAAATCTTTTATATCTTTGTTTAATTTCTGTTTAGAGGATCTGTCCAACTCTGTAAGAGGTGTGTTAAAGTCCCCTGTTATGATGGTATTATCAGATATCATATTGCTCAGACTGAGTAAGGTCTGCTTCAAGAATCTGGGAGCATTTAAATTGGGTGCATAAATATTTAGAATTGAAATGTCTTCTTGTTGTAGTTTTCCCTTGACCAATATAAAGTGACCATCTTTGTCTTTTTTGACTTTAGTTGCTTTAAATCCACATGTATCTGAAAATATGATTGCAACTCCTCTTTTCTTCTGAATTCCATTTGCCTGAAAAATTGTCTTCCATCCCTTGACTCGGAGCTTTAATTTGTCTTTTGAAGCCAGGTGTGTTTCTTGCAGACAGCAAATGGATGGCTTGTGTTTTTTAATCCAGTCAGCCAATCTATGTCTCTTCAGTGGGGAATTCAAGCCATTAACATTTATGGAGATAATTGATAAGTGTGGTAGTATTCTATTCGTCTTATTTGGTGAGAGTCCATTGCTTAGTTTTATCTTTTGCATCAGTGTGGAGGTTAGGTTTTGTCCTTTGATTTCTGAGTTCTTACTTTGCTGCTGATCCATTGTGGTGGTCAGTGTGCAGAACAGGTTGAAGTATTTCCTGTAGAGCTGGTCTTGTTGCGGCGAATTTCCTCAATGTTTGTATATCCATAAATGATTTGATTTCTCCATCAATTTTGAAGCTTAGCTTAGCAGGGTACAGAATTCTGGGCTGAAAATTGTTCTGTTTAAGTAGATTAAAGGTAGATGACCATTGTCTTCTTGCTTGGAAAGTTTCATTAGAGAAGTCTGCGGTCACTCTGATGGATTTGCCCCTGTAGGTCAACTGGCGCTTACTCCTGGCAGCTTGCAGAATCTTTTCTTTTGTCTTGACTTTGGACAGGTTCATCACAATGTGTCTTGGAGAAGTTCGGTTAGAGTTGAGGCGACCTGGGATCTGATATCCCTCTGAAAGCAGTGTGTCAGACTCTTTGGTGATGTTTGGGAAATTTTCTTTTATAATATTCTCTAGTATGGTTTCCATTCCTCTGGTTCATTCTTCTTCCCCTTCTGGAATTCCTATAACTCGTATGTTGGAACGCTTCATAAAGTCCCATAATTCTGACAGTGAACGTTCTGCTTTCTCTCTCTTCTTTTCTGCCTCTTTTACTATCTGAGTTATCTCAAAAACTTTGTCTTCTACCTCTGAAATTCTTTCTTCTGCATGGTCTAACCTGTTGCTGATACTTTCCATTGCATCTTTAAGTTCCCTGATTGACTGTTTCATTTCCTTCAGCTCTGCTATATCCTTTTTATATTCTTCATATCGTTCATCTCTTATTTGATTCTGTTTTTGGATTTCCTTTTGGTTATTTTCCACTTTATTAGCAGTTTCCTTCATTGTTTCCATCATTTCTTTTATTGTTTTCAACATGTGTATTCTAAATTCCCTTTCTGTCATTCCTAACATTTCTGTATAGGTGGAATCCTCTGCAGTAGCTACCTCATGGTCCCTTGGCGGGGTCGTTCTGGACTGGTTCTTCATGTTGCCTGGAGTTTTCTGCTGATTCTTCCTCATGAGTGATTTCTTTTATCTGTTTCCTTGCCCTAATTTTCCTTTCACTTCCTCTTGCTCTTTAAGATCTTGTGCCTGTGGACTAAGGGTTACAGGACCAGAAGGGTGAGAAGATTGAAGAGCAAAAAAGGGATGAAAGAAAGGAGGACCGAGTGATAAGAAAAAAAAAAAAAAAAAGAAAGATAGAGAAAGGAGAGGGGGTGGGGATAAGGAATATTGACAAAAAGAAGAGAGGCACAGAAAGAGGGAGACAGGGCAATATAGGTGTACAGTAGGGTACTTTGACACAACCTTAAAAAACCCCACCTTCTGGGGGTGCCCCAGTTGGGTGGTTCCCTTGAGGTCAGCAGCTCTTTGCTAACCTGATCAGACACAGTACCCCACCTCCACCAAGTAGAGAGGAAAGACAAAAATGCTATAAATCAAACCAAAACAAGCAAACAGAAAACTTTACGGGGATACAATGGGGTGAAAAACCAAATGATAGCGGTAGAAACACTAGCAAAAATGAAGTTGTAGTTATTAAAAAAGGCAGCAATGGGAAATTATAATTAAACTAGAAAAATTGAGAAAGAAAAAGGGATCTGTATGGAAAAGATTGAAATTAAAAAACAAAAGAACATCAACAATGTCAAAATAAACAAACAAAAAAAAAAAAAAGAAAAAAATACACAACCAAAAACAAAGCAGTTTGTATATGTTATTGAATATTGTCTGGGCAACACGTGGTCTTATGGGGTATGAGATGTTAGTCACAGTTCTGATACGACTGGAGGCAGCTGATCTCAAACCCCAGCAGGTAGACACCCTAAATCTCTCTTCAGCCCACTTAAAAGGCACTTTGAACTTGTAAACTTGCTGAGCAGAAGCTTTCCCAGCTTTCTTGCTGGAATCACTGCTGAAGTGGCTATCCACTTTCCCAGGGTGCCAAAACCGGTCTCACTCTGTCCCTGAGGGTTAGGGCTGCAAGGCGGCTCAGACCCCACCCTTAGGCTACTTGGTTGCTGGGTTACCAGCTCCCACCCGTTTCTAGCTCTGCGACCCTGAGGGCGGAGCTTGCCGGGGCAGATCACTGACAATGGATCCGTGTGACCCACCGCCAAACACTGTTAGCTCTGTCTGGCTCAGCGGCTCAAACTGGGGCCCTAGACAACGGCCAAAGTTCTCCGCACTCCCGCTCAGGCCTTCCCCAAGGCAGTTCAACTCAGTGCCAAGTCCAAGGACATCAAAACAGTTCACAGGTAAGGCCTTTCTGGTTTGCAGTCTCGCTGCTACTGAACTTACAGTTGTGGGCGGGTTTAGACGGATTGAACACACGCGACCACTTGCCGGTTTTCCACTGTTTTAGTCCTCCTCCTGGGGTCCAGAAGTCTCTCGCTGACTCCCTGTAGCCTCATAGGAGTGATGATAGGCAGTTCCCACCAGCCAGAGATGCCTGGAGTCCTATCTCCCCCGACTCACGGTGCCCAGATGCAAGGAAGCTGTTACTCGGCTGCCATCTTGCTCCGCCTCCCCTATCTATTTTATTGATCATTTCAAAAAACAACTTTTGGATTTATTGATCTGTTATATAATCTTTTGTTTTCAATTTCATTTAGTTCTGCTCTGGTTTTGGTTATTTTTTTTCCTCTGCTAGGTTTGGGGTTGGAGTGTTCTTCCTTGTCCAGTTGCTTGAGATGTCCCATTAAGTTATTAACTTCCTCTCTTTCTATTTTCTTGAGGAAGGCTTGCAGTGCTATAAATTTCCCTCTTAGGACTGCCTTTGCAGTATCCCAGAGGTTCTGGTAATTCGTGTCTTGATTGTTGTTTTGTTCCAAAAATTTGGTGATTTCCTTCTTAATCTCATCTGTAACCCATCTATCCTTCAGCATAAGGTTGTTTAGCTTCCATGTATTTGAATGGGTATGCAGGTTCCTATTGTTATTGAGTTCAACTTTTATTCCATGATGGTCTGAGAAGATGCAAGGTATAATTTCTATATTTTAAATTTGCTGAGGTTAGATTTGTGGCCCAGGAAGTGTTTGATTTTGGAGTATGTTCTGTGGGCTGATGAGAAGAATGTGTATTCAGTTTTGTTGGGATGAAATGTTCTGTAGATGTCTTTTAAGTCCAGATGTTGAATGGTTAAGTTTAAATCTAAAATTTCTTTGCTTAGCTTCTTTTTGGAGGATCTATCAAGTACTGCTAAAGGGGTGTTAAAATCTCCAACCACTATGGAACTGGAGGAAATGAAGTTGCTCATGTCTGTTAGAATTTCTCTTAGAAATTGAGGTGCATTCTGGTTGGGTGCTTAAATATTAATAATTGAAATCTCATCATATTGAGTATTACCTTTAACAGATATGAAGCGTCCATCCTTATCCTTCCTTATTTTAGTTGGTTTAAAGCCTATTGCATCTGCAAATAGGATTGCAACACCTGCTTTTTTCTGCTTTCCATTTGCCTGGAGTATAGATGACCACCCCTTCACCTTGAGTCTATATTTGTCTTTTAATGTAAGATGAGATTGTTGCATGCAGCAGATATCTGGCTTGAGTTTTTGTATCCAGTCAGCCAACCCGTGCCTCTTTAGAGGACAGTTTAAACCATTCACATTACTTGAGAATATTGATAAGCCTTTTGAGAGTCCGGTGGACATTTTTAATCCTTTTGCAACTGTGGAAGTTGGAATTTGATCAAAATTTTCTGGGTGGTTCTAGTTTTGTGGTGGAGGATTACACTGCTCTTTATGGAGGATAGGTCTGAGAATATCCTGGAGAGCCTGTTTAGTTATGGCAAATTTCTTCAACATGTTAATGTCATTGAAGTATTTAATTTCTCCATCAAAAATGAAACTCATTTTGGCCAGGTACAGGATCTTGAGTTGAAAGTTATTTTGTTTTAGGAGATTAAAAGTCAATGACCATCCTCTTCTAGCTTGAAAGGTTTCAGCACAGAGATCTGCAGTTATTCTATTATTCTTCACCTTGTAGGTAATGGTTTTCTTTCATCTGGCAGCTTTCAGAATTTTGTCCTTCATATTAATTTTAGTGAAATTGATTATGATGTGTCTGGGGGATGTCTTATTTGGGTTAAGTCGTGCTGGAGTTCTGAAACTGTCTGCTATCTGTATTTCAGAATCTCTTGGCATGTCTGGAAAGTTCTCCTTCATAATCTCATGGAGAAGAGACTCTGTGCCTTGTGAAGCCACTTTGTCACTTTCGGGGATTACTATAAGACAAATATTTGTTTTCCTCGAATTATCCCAGAGCTCTCTGAGAGAGTGATCTGTTTTTGCCTTCCGTTTCTCTTCCTCTTTGAGAGTTTAGGAGCATTCGAAAGCTTTGTCTTTAATATCAAAAATCCTTTCTTCTGCTTGCTCCGTTCTGTTACTGAGTGATTCTACTGTGTTTCTCAGATCTCTGAGGGCTGCAACTTCTTGTCTCAATGTTTCAAAATCTTTGGTTATTTGGTCTTTGAATTTGTTGAATTCTTGAGATATCTTTTGGGTTACTGCTTGGAATTCTAATTTGATCTTATTTGCTATCCAGATTCTGAGTTCGATTTCTGACATCTCAGCTATTTGTTTGTGCATGGGATCTTGTGCTGTGTCTGCCCCATTGATCCTTGGGGTAGTTGATCTACTCTGATTATTAATATTGCCAGAGCTTTTCTGTTGATTTCGCCTCATGATTGTTTTTCACTGTTGCCTCTGGCTGTCCTAAGTTGGGGAGGTGTCTCTCCAAGATTAGACCCCAGTTTGGATCACTCTATTTTTGCTGGATCTGTGTAGTGAGTGAGCCTGTGTAGTTCCTCTGGGGCTGACCCTGCTAGGGAGTTCTGTTTGTGGAAGCACCTCTGGCACGTGACACACCTGGATTCAGCAACAGAGCAGGAGGTGATGGGCATTTTTCTGGGAGTGCCTGGCACTCAGTGACTTTGGCACACAGTGCCCAAGGCTCCAGCAGTCTCTGGCCAGGAGAAGGGCTCTGTGCAGAGGCAGGGAGGGCTCCAGATGGTACGTGGCTACCAGTATCCCTGGCCAGACAAGCAGGCCAGTGTGGTGGCAGGGAGGATAAAGGAGGGAGAATGTGGGGTTGCACGGTCAGGTATACGGAACCCGGCGGGCACGCATCGCAGGTCAGGGGTCGCAGTACAGCGTTTATGGATGTCCAGGCGGCGCCTAGCCCAGGAGTTTGAGGTTGCTATGAGCTGTGACGCCATGGCACTCTACCCAGGGCAGCAGCCCGAGGCTCTAGTGTGCCAAAACCAGTCTCACTCTGCCCCAAGGCTTAAGGCTGTAAGGCAGCTCAGTCCCCTCCGTTAGGCTGCTCAGTCACTAGGTTACTACTTTCCACTCGATCCTTGCTCTGGGACCCCAAGGGCGGAGCTTGCTGGGGCAGTTCTCTCACAAGGGCTCCCTGTGGCCCAGCTCATTGGCTCAGTGTGGGGCCCTAGACAATGCCCAAAGTTCTCCGCACTCCTGCTCAAGCTCTCCCTAAGGCAGCTCAATTGAGTGCCAGGTCCAATAACACCAAAACACTTCACAGGTAAGGCCTTTCCAGTTTGTAGTCTCAATGCTGCCTGTACTTACGGTTGCTGGCAGGATTAGGTCGATCGAACACACACAACCACTTGCCAGTTTTCCATTGTTTTTGTCCTCCTCTTGTGATCCAGAAGTCCCTTGCTGACTTCTATATCCTCAGGGGATTATTATAGGCAGATCCCACCAGCCAGAGATGCCTGGAGTCTTATCTCCCCAGACTCACTGTGCCCAGTTGCAGGGACGATGTTACTCGGCGGCCATCTTGCTCCACCCTCCCCTAGTTCCTCTTTAAAGGTTTGGTAGAATTCTGATGTGAAGCCATCTGTCCTGGACTTTTCTTTTTGGGGAGATTTCTTATGGTTGATGCTATTTCAGTGCTTTATATAGGTCTCTTCAACATTTCTAATTCTTTGTGGCTGAGTCTAGCAAGGTGGCATGCTAGCAGGTATTGGTCTATTTCCTCCAGATTTTCATATTTCTCAGAATAGAGGTTTTGATAGTGTTCATTAAGGATTTTTTGATTTTCTGACATGTCTGTTGTTGTTTCACCTTTATCATTTTTGATTGATGAATTAGGGATTTTACTTTTCTTTTTCTGGTTAGGTTAGCTAAAGTTTTGTCAATTTTATTAATCTTTTCAAAAAATCAAGTTTTTGATTTTTCAATCTTCTGAATGGTTCTTTTGTTTTTAATTTCATTTAATTCTGCTCTAATTTTGGTTATTTCTTTTCTTCTTCTGGGTTTGGGGTTGGAATGTTCTTCTTTTTCCAGTTGCTTGAGATGTCCCATTAAGTGGAAACTTGGTAAATGTAGAATGTAAATGTTTTGGCACAGTAACTGAGATAACGCCGGAAAGGCTATGTTAACCATTGTGATAGAAATGTGTCAAATGGTCTATAAAGCGAGTGTATGATGCCCCATGATCATATCAATGGATACAGTTATGATTCAATAAAAAAAGAAAGTTCTTGACTTCTTCTCTTTCCATTCTTTTGAGGAAGGCTTGCAATGCTATAAATTTCCCTCTTAGGACTGCCTTTGCCATATGCCACAGGTTTTGATAATTTGTGTCTTCGTTATCATTTTCTTCCAAAAATTTGGTAATTTCCTTCTTAATCTCATCTATGACCCAGCTATCATTCAGCATAAGGTTATTAAGTTTCCATGACTTTGTTTGAGTATAAAGATTCCTGTTGTTGTTGAGTTCAACTTTTATTCCATGGTGATTCGAGAAAATACAAAGAACAATTTCTATTCTTTTAAATTTGGTGAGGTTAGACTTGTAACCTAAGAGGTGATCAATTCTGGAGGATGTTCCATGAGCTGATGCAAAGAATGTGCATTCAATTTTATTAGGATGAAACGTTCTGTTGATATCTGTTAAGTCCATTGTTGTAGGGTCAAGTTTAAGTCCAATATTGTTTTTGTTTAGTTTCTTCTTGTAGGATCTATCCAACACTGCCAAAGTGGTGATAAAATCTCCAACTATTACAGTGCAGGAAGATATCAAATTTTTTATGTCTGGGCCAGTGCCAGTGCCTGTTGCTCAGTTGGTAAGGTGCCAGCCCCATATACTGAGGGTAGCAGGTTCAAACTTGGCTCTGGCCAACTGCAAGAACAACAACAACAAAAATAGCCAGACACTGTGGCAAGTGCCTGTAGTCCCAGCTACTTGGGAGGCTGAGGCAAGAGAATCACCTAGGCTCAGGAATTGGAGGTTGCTGTGAGCTGTGACACCATGGCATCCCATCAAGTGTGATAAAGTGAGACTCTGTCTCTAAAAAAAAAAAATAAACAATAATATATGTATTATATATAAAATTAATAACTAAATAAATAAAAAATAAATTGTTCATGTCTATCACGGTTTCTTTTATAAATTGAGGAGCCTTCTGGTTGGGCACATGTTAATAATTGAAATCTATTCATTTTGAATGTTTCCCTTGACAGATATGAAGTGACCATCCTTATCGTTCCTTACCTTTATTGGTTTAAAGCCTATTATATCTGCTATTTTCTGATTTCTACTTGCCTGAATTACAGATGTCCATCCCTTCACCCTCAGTCTATTTTTATTCTTTAAGGTAAGATGAGATTTTTGTATGCAACAATGAGTATCCGGCCTGAGTTTTTGTATCCAGTCAGCCAACCTGTGCCTCTTTAGGGGACAATTTAAGCCGTTCACATTAATTTAGAGTATTGATAAGCCTGGTAGTGTTTTGGTTGTCATGTTTTTCAAGTTTCCAGGGGATATTTTTAATCCTTTCACCATTATAGATGTTAGGTTTTGTTCACGGGTTTCTGGGTGAGTTTACTTTGGTGGTAGACCATTAAGCTGGTCATTATGGAGGATGGGTCTAAGAGTATTCTGGAAAGCTGGTTTAGTTATGGCAAATTTCTTCAACATGCGTAATTCATAAAGTATTTGATTTCTTCATTACAAATGAAACTCAGCTTAGCTGGATACAGGATCCTGGGCTGGAAGTTTTTTTGTTATAGGAGCTTGAAGGTTGATGACTATCCTCTTCTGGCTTGAAAAGTTTCAGCTGAGAGATCTGCAATCATTCTAATATTCTTCCTCTTGCAGGTTATGATTTTCTTCTGTCTGGCTGTTTGCAGAATTTTCTCCTTCATATTAACTTTGGCAAAATTAATTACATGTGTCTAGGAAATGTTTTATTTGGATTGAGTCATGCTGTGGTTCTGAAACTGTCCTCTATCTGAATTTCTGTATCTCTTGCCATGCTTGGGAGATTCTCCTCCATTGTATTTTGGAGTAGAGTATCAGTGCCGTTAGGACCATCCTCTTGTCCTTCATGAATTCCCATAAGGTGAATGTTTACTATTTTGGAGTTGCCCCATAACTCTTACGGGGAGTGATCCATTTTTGCTTTCCACTTCTCTGCCTCTTTGAGCATTTGGGAGTGTCCAAAATGCTCTTCAGACTGGGCAAGGTGGATCATGCCTGTAATCCTAGCACTATGGGAGGCTGAGGCAAGTGGATTTCCTGAGATCACGGGTTCGAGATCAGCCTTAGCCACAGCGAGACCCTGTCTCTAAAAAATATAGCTGGGTGTTGTGGCAGACGTTTGTAGTCTCTGCTACTTGGGAGGCTGAGGCAAGAGAATCGCTTGAGCCCAAGAGTTTGAGGTTGCTGTGAGCTATGATGCCATGGCCCTCTACCAAGGGTGCAAAGTGAGACTCTTGTCTCAAAAAAAAAAAAAAAAAGTTTTGTCTTCGACGTCAAGAGATCCTCTCTTCTACCTGCTTGATTCTATTACTGAGGGATTCTACTCTATTTCTCAATTCTTTGAGGTCTGCAATTTATTTTCACATTTGTCTAAATCCTTGGAGATTTATTTTCGCATTTGTCTAAATCCCTCAGAGACTGCTCCTCTGCCCTGGAGGCACTCATCCTCTGGTACCCCTGCAGGGCAAGGTCTGTGAATTCATTGATTTTTTGAGACAACTTTTGAACTACTCCTTGAATTTCTAATTTAAACTTTATTTCCATTGTATTAATCTTATTTGACATCCATACTCTGAATTCTATTTCTGACATTTCAGCCATTTGTTTAATGAATAGTATCTTCTGTTGTGTCTTCTTTGTCATTCCTTGGGAGTTGATCTACTCTGATTATTCATGTTGCCATAGTTTTTCTTTGGTTCCACCCTTTGGCTAGAGAAGCTGGTAAGGTAAAATTGTATTGAGGACTCCCAGAGTTGTAGTCAATCAGCACTTTACCAAAGAGCTGAGACTGGTGACTGTGGCTTTTCTCCTACCACTTTACAAAGATACCTTTCAATCCTGCAGCCTGAGACTCTGGCGACTTGTTTGGTGTGATGGGGCTAGGTGGTTCCATCTTGTATTCAGCCAGCCTCTGTCCAATCCTAGTGAATCAGTGGCTTAGAGCTGAAATCTCAGCTGGGGAGAGATACAAGCAACTAAAACACCCTGCTCGCCATTGGTAACAACTGGAAGAGGAGGATCAGTCTCTATCACTACAACACAACCAAGGCTCAACCTTGTAGGGTCCACAGGTGGCCAGCCCAGGTCAAGAGTTCCAAACCCATTGTCCTTGGCAGCATAATTGCTGTTCAAGTGGAAGAGTACAAAAGGTCTCCAGCAATGAGACAGTAGGGGTCCACTGGCAGCTGAAGTGTGACTTGCTCCAGCAAAAGAGTTAGTCCAGGAGGATTGGCACCTTCTTCCCCACCTTGCACCTCCACCATGCCCAGTCACTGATAACTCCATGGGGCTGTGGCCCAGTTCCCTCCAATGATGAAATGCATCGGGAATTTGTGCCTGCCAGAGTCAAAGGGGAGTCAATTCTTCTTTGGCCAGGCCACTGCACTCTTCCACCAGCAGGCAGGTGGAGCTGAAGACTGACTCCTTCCACTGCTCTTTGGAAACTGGTGAGTGTTCCACCTGAGTCTGTTCCAAGTTGGGGGTGAATGTTGCTGCTCATGATTCTTTCCCTCAGAGACTGCTCCTCTGCCCTGGAGGCACTCATCCTCTGGTACCCCTGCAGGGCAAGGTCTGGCTCCCTCCAGTGGTCCACAGAATTGGGGAAGTGTCTTTCCCAAATTTGACCCCAGCAGGAGTGCACCACCATGTTGGAGATGCCACCAGAGACTCCATGGATGGGGGTGCCTCCATAGTTGGGGGTGCCTCCATGGTTGGAGGTGCTACCTCATGTATCCCCACTATGCATTTCATAGCTCCAGGACAGTCGCCCTCCCCTTGTGTCTCTCTGCTTCTACTTGAGTCATAGTTTGAGCACAGCTGTCCTGTGGCCCATACAATGCCCAGCCCTAGCAAGGAACTGCCAGATACTCTGGGCTCTGCAGGGGGTAAGCTTCCAACTGCCAGGAGAGGGGGGGAAGGGTGGAATAAGAGTTCAGAAAGGCAGGGAAAATATTTTTTCAACTATTATGCTCGACAAGAGAATGCCACGGCTCACAACAAGATGTCTCTGGAGAAGGAGTCCTGGCCTTCAGCAGCTGTCTCCCCTGTGATGAAATACGAGGTCTTCTGCTCACTGCTTGCTTGTACAGAGCACACAGCAAGCCACTCTCTTGGGGGCAGAGACAGACTTTTGTCCTCTTTGGGATGGTTTTGTACCTGAAATTTGCTTCCTTGGGGTCGCAGCTTGCCTCAGGAGGGATGACATGCACTTAACAATCTTCTCTCTCATGGGTGGTGCCCATACCTCAGTGGGTAGGGCGCTGTCCACATACACTGAGGCTGGCAGGTTCCAGCCCGGCCCAGGGCCTGCTAAACAACAATGACAACTGCATCAAAAAAATAGCTGGGCATTGTGGTGGGCACCTGTAGTCCCAGCTACTTGGGAGGCTGAGGCAGGAGAATCACTTGGGTGCAAGAGTTTGAGGTTGCTGTGAGCTGTGATACCATGGCACTCTAACCAGGGCAACAGCTTGAGACTCTGTTTCACAAAAACAAAACAAAACAAGACAAAAATCTCTCTCAGCTCAGTTCCTGACCTTCAGCTTTATTAGGTTTATTTTGGCTGTTATCTCTCCCTCTGGATTGGAGCTTCTGTTGAAAGCTGGCTCCAGTTCATCATTTTACCTCACCTGAGCATTACAATTTTAATACAGTATTTTCCTTTCTTAAAATACATACCCATTTTTGGGATACCTTCTTTATTTTCATTCAGGGAATGCCTGAACTTCCAATTATGGAAAACTGACTGTTACATATGACAATATTAAAACAAATGCCTTTACATATCAGCAGATTTTGAAAATAAAGGCAGTTCAGCTATACCTTGTTTTTGGTTTCGATATTTGCACCACATGAAAGCAGTTTTGTTATTAAAACTATATTCCCACTGTACACAGCATAGTGGAGAGCAGTGTTGCCGTAGTCATCCGTTACATTTGGATCTGCTCCATAGTCTAGCAGATTAAATGCACATTCCGTTTCCTGGTGTTGTATAGCCTGTAAGTATTAGATCAAGAAATAGATGGTAGCTTTTAAGAATTCAAAGTAAATATTCCACAGGTTTCACCAAGTCATTATATTTAAAGGAGATAACTTCAATTTTATTCTATGTATTTTATGCATTTAAGTCAGATCCAGCTCATGCTGAACTAGTTGGCTACTATATACCTTCATCAAAGGTGTCCTGTCTTCATTATCACCCATGTCAACTTCACATTTTCTACTCAGCAGGAACTTTACCACTTCTATATGGCCATTGGCACAGGCCAAATGCAGAGCAGTCCTGTGGAAGGAAGAGGATTTTTGAGGAAACTGTGGTGCACTATCTCAAAACATACACTTATTTAATTGTACATATTACATAGTAAGTTATTCCTCTGCTTTTGAATGCATATTTCATTTTCTTGTAAAGAAAGTACAGTATTGATTAGCACGTATCACCCCCTTCCATTAATAAAAGAGCAGCCTATTTGAATAGAGTGCATATGGCCTTGGATTCAATTCAACTTGGGTTTGGATCCTACTTTAAGCTCTATCCCTTATTAGCTATTGCTTAGACCTCAATTTCCTTATCAATAAAATAGGCATAAAAGTAGTAACTGTCTCACAGGTCACCACTCTGATGCTCCAATGAGAATCTATGCAAAGCATTCCTAACACAGATAACATATTGATAATATTAGATATCGTAATTATTAGCTACTACTATGTAACAAAGACAACATTTAAATCAAGTAAAATGATACAATTATACCTACCTGTGGTATGTTTGAATAATCAGAGATAGCATTGTATATCAATAATTCTGAGATGCTTATTTTCTCACATTTTAACATGTCTGATCGTGGAATTCCACTTGTAATTCACAAATTATTACAACTATAAGCAGTATTTTAAAAAATCTCTTATCAATACTTAATATAATGGAGCATCACACAATCCATTGTGCCTTCCGTTCAGTGGAATACAGTATGTAAAATAGGTCTATGGCAGTCTAGCTGTATGATTCACATTTAAACAAACTTTAGTTCTTAACAGTACTATGAGGAAAGAGGGAGGAAGTAATAAAAAGTTTTAAAAAAGGGCCGCGCCTGTGGCTCAGTGAGTAGGGCACCGGCCCCATATACTGAGGGTGGCGGGTTCAAACCCAGCCCCTGCCAAACTGCAACAAAAAAATAGCTGGGCATTGTGGTGGGCCCCTGTAGTCCCAGCTGCTCAGGAGGCTAAGGCAAGAGAATCACGTAAGCCCAAGAGCTGGAGGTTGCTGTGAGCCGTGTGATGCCACGGCACTCTACCGAGGGCAGTAAAGTGAGACTCTGTCTCTACAAAAAAAAAAGTTTTAAAACAAACTAATTCTTACTTTAAGTCAAAAGAAACTCAGGATTCAAATGAAGAAGTGTGGCTTATCTATTCAATATATTGATTTATCAAATGTAAACAAATCAAATATTTTGAATGATTAATATTTGACTGTTACATCTTTCAAAGGGGAGTTCAAGATAATCTTTTACAATTTTCTAGCTTCAGACATATTTTAGTTTGACAAGAGGGAGCAAAAGTTTCATTTGAGATTAACTCCTACTATTCCACGTTTTTTTGAAACATTTTCACTATGTTGCCCTCAGTAGAGTGCCATGGCATCACAGCTCACAGCAACCTCAAACTCTTGGGCTTAAGTGATTCTCTTGCCTCAGCCTCCAAGTAGCTGGGACTACAGGCACCCGCCACAATGCCTGGCTATTTTGCCTTGTTGTTGTTGTAGTTTGGCAGGCCTGGGCCGGGTTTGAACCCGCCAGCTCTGCTGTATGTGGCTGGTGCCCTAGCCTCTGAGCTATAGGTGCTGAGCCTAATATTCCACTTTTAAATCTCTGAATTTTCTCTAGCTGGTCAAGGAAACATGAACTTTTTAAGGATGAAAGGATCACCAAAAAAATAAAATATGCCTGCTATATGATAGGTATTCAGGGAAGCTCAATGTATAAACAGATTAAAAGAATGGACAAATATAGTTGGCAAGTTCAATATTCTTAAAACACGTAAAGAAAAGCAATACTTTTACAATGGCAAAAATAATTTATATTTCCTATTTTTATTTTAATATGGACACAGTGAATGAAAATTAAATGATTAATCTATAAAAGCACATCATACTAAATCTATAAAGGAAAACACATATAAAGTAAAATGTATATATATTAAAATATACAAGCACAGATAAAAGATTCCCTTTACTTCTGAAGAGGCTAAAAGTTGAAAGAAGGTACCATCCATATTAAAGATAACAGTGGCAGGCACAGCAACTCATGCCTGTAATCC
Organism: Nycticebus coucang; assembly: GCF_027406575.1. NCBI lineage: Eukaryota > Metazoa > Chordata > Mammalia > Primates > Lorisidae > Nycticebus > Nycticebus coucang. Next base: position 88,303,315 of record NC_069785.1, read on the forward strand.
TAGCACTCTGGGAGATTGAGGAAGGTGGATTGCCTGCCCTTAGGAGTTCCATTTTTAAAAGACTAAAATGGAACTGGTCTTATGCAGACCAGCCTGGACAAGAGTGAAACCCTGTCCCTAAAAATATCCAGGTATTGTGGCAGGCTCCTATAGTACCAGCTACTTGAGAGGCTGAGGCAAGAGGATGGCTTAAGCCCAAAATTTTGAGGTTGCTGTGAGCTATGACACTACAGCACTCTACCAAGAATGACAAACTGAGATTCTGTCTCAAAAAAAAAAAAAGTAATAGAAATATTTAAAGAAAGTAAAAATTTATTTTAATTTTTACAGAATTCACATTCCTCCTCTTCCCAAGTATGATTTCATTAGTAATAAACCTTTCGTTCAAGTTTTTTTTTTTATTTTTATTTATTTATTTATTTATTTATTTATTAAACCATAGCTGTGTACATTAGTATGATCGTGGAGCACCATACACTTGGTTCATAGATTGTTTGACACATTTTCATCACATTAGTTAAGATAGCTTTTGTAGCATTTTCTTAGTTATTTTGCTAAGATCTTTACATTCCACATTTACTAGGATTCACATATACCCTTGTAAGATGCACCGCAGGTGTAATCCCATTAATCCCCCTCCTTTCCCCTCCCTCCCCCTCCCTCCCCTCCCTTTCCCCTTTCTGCCTATTCTTACGTTGTAACTGGGTTATAGCTTTCATTTGAAGGTCCTACGTTAGTTTCATAATAAGGGTGAGTACATTGGGTACTTTTTCTTCCATTCTTGAGACACTTTACTAAGAAGAATATGTTCCAGCTCCATCCATGTACACCATAGAATATTATGCAGCCTTAAAGAAAGATGGAGACTTTACCTCGTTCAAGTTTTTATATACACCCATTGGAAAAATCACAGATAAGAAATAGAAAAAATTTCATGTATAATATGAATGCCTGGAAATAACAAATGTCATCACATTTTGTGCATTTTTTTTTTTTTGCTAACACAAGACCATAGTCTTTTTGTGTGTATGCATAATAATATAGACTTTTATTCTCACTTGAGATGCCAAATTACTTCTTTGCATATTAATAAACTTCTGTAAGTAAGACCACCTTTAACAGTAACATACAATTCTCTCCTATGGATGTATTGAATTTTATTTCTCAAATCCATTGTATGGGTATCTCTTTTTTTTTTTTTTTGGAGATAGAGTTTCACTTGGTCACCCTTGGTAGAGGCCATGGTGTCTTAGCTCACAGGAACCTCAAACTCTTGGGTCAAGCGATTCCCTTGCCTCAGCCTCCCAAGTAGCAGGAACTACAGGCACCCACCATAATGCCTGGGTATATTTTAGAGATGGAGTCTCATTCTTGCTCAGGCTAGTCTCTAACCTGTGAGCTCAGCCAATCCACCCACCTCAGCCTCCCAAGTGCTGGGATTACTGGTGTGAGCCACCGTGCCTGGTGAGTATTTCTTTATAAGTTGCTGTTTTAAGCAATGCTGAGAAAAATAAATTGCATATATCTCCAATTATTTTCTAAAGACACTTTAGTGTCATGGAATTGATGGGTAAAAAGCAAACACATTTTTAAAATATGGTATTTACAACCAAGCTTTTTATGTCTGTTTTTAGCAGCTCTATAAGGACCTTTACTGTGAATCCTCACAAGTTTTGTGGATAAAAAACAGTATTTCATTCCTCTTTTTATTTAAATTCTCTTGCTGAGAACACTAAATACTTTTTCCTATGGGCATAGGTCACTTGTGGATGTTAAAAAAGGTACTTTGCATAATTTAAAATTAGAATTTAGTATTTGTTTTTATTTGAAAGAATTCTCTGTAGAATGAAGACACATTTTTCATCTATAAATACATTTATAAATATTTTGCAATTATGGTCTCTTTTACTTTGTTAATTTTTTTCTAATAAATAGTGGATTTTAATTTTTTAATTTTAATTTATTTATTTTCATAGTTGGGGATTCTTTGAGGATACAAAGAACCAGGTTACATTGATTGTCTTTGTTAGTGAAGCCCCTTTTATAATTGTGTCCTGACCCCAAAAGGCGTGTCACACACTGTGACCCCCATTCACCTACCTCCTTCCCTCTCTCTGCTCTCCCCTTTCCCCACACTCTACTGTGTACTAGGTCATTAATTGTCCTCATATCAGAACTGAGTACATAGGATTCTTGCTTCTCCATTCTTGTGATGTTTTACTAAGAACAATGTGTTCTACTTCCATCCAGGTTAATACAAAAGATGTAAAGTCTCCATCTTTTTCAACAGCTGAATAGTATTCCATAGTATACACCTACCACAGCTTGTTAATCCATTCCTAGGTTGGTAGCATCTAGGCTGTTTCCACATTTTGGCAGTTACAAATTGAGCCGTGATAAACAGTCTAGTGCAAGTGTCCTATGGTAAAAGGATTTTTTTTCTTCTGGGTAGATGCCTAGTAATGGGATTGCAGAATCAAATGAGAGGTCTAGTTTGAGTTCTTTGAGGATTCCTTCCAAAAATGTTATACAAGTTTTAGAGAAATGCAAATCAAAACCACTTTGAGATATCATCTAACCCCAGTGAGAACGACCCACATCACAAAATCTCAAAACTGCAGATGCTGGCGTGGATATGGAGAGAAGGGAACACTTTTAAGGTAGGCTTTAATTTTAATTTTGCTAAATAAACCAGGAGAATGCTTGCTTGTGAGGTCATTCTAAGGAAGGTCTTCGTCACCATAAAAATGTGTCTGTATAAATAGGCATTTGTGTGTATTTCTAATACGTTTCTCATTTTGTATACTTAAAAATTTTAATCTATATTCAATTAGGACCTTGTTTTGTTTCATAAAAATCGAGGTAGTTTTCTACAAAGTATAATAGTTTATCTTTTCCAACTAATACAAAGTGTTGCCATTATTCAAAATTCTTACATATATTTGAATGTCTGGATTTTCTATTCTGTTCCATTCATACATCTTTTTTCAGCTATTAATAAATGATGAATTTGTAAAAATTAATACCACATGTTGATATTTAGAAGGGAAAATCTTTTTTCGCTCCATTACAAATATTTTCTTAATTTAATATTATCACAGTAGTAAGAGATAGTATATACAACTTTAAAATTGGAAAATTGTTAATGTTTATTTGGTTTATGTAAAATCAATAAACATAGGAAGACTTCACATTTTGAGAAAAATGGTTATCCCCATTCTGGCTCTGAGGCTTTCATGCCAGAGACAGAGCCTCTGCCCCTCTGGCTCCAGAGCTCCTTCTGGGCACAGGACATCACCACTGAGATTCTAGTACTGCACCTGGGCCCATGACCCACCCATGAGTCTCCACCACTGCTGTTCAGCTGGTGCATCTTTCAAGGTATAGCCCCTCACAGGGAACCCTAGACTTGAGCCACCAATACACCAGGACCCAGTTTGAGCAAATACCCACACTCTGGGAACTCATGACCTCTGCCTAAATATAAATAGCCCTTCCTAGGTGAGACTGCCAACTCTGTGGGGAGAGCCAGGGAGAGCAATCCCCACAGTGCCATCCTCCATGGAGAATATCTCACAAAACTAAGAACCACAGACAAGATGGATTCACAGCCAAACTATACCCAACCTACCAAGAGGAGCTGTCACCCATACTGCAGAAATTATTCCATAACATCAAGAAGGAGGGACTTGTCACTAACTCATTCTATGAAGCCAATATCATCTTGATGTCAAAGCCAGGAAAGAGACACTCTTGGACCTCTGGAAGAGCTGTGCCAGGACCCACAATCAGCACCCTCCCGGACCCCAGTAGGAGCTGTGCCGGCACGCTCCCAGACCCTGGTAAGAGCTGCACAGGGACTTGCTACCCCACCCACCAGGCCTCCCCACGTCCTGACCAGGAAGTCCAGGAGCCGCAAAAACCCACATCTTCCCTCTTGTTCCTTCCCTGCCTCCACACCTCCCACTCATCTGGCCAGGGACTCTGGTACCATGTGCCCTCCAGAGCCCTCCCTGCCTCTGCATGGAGCCCTTCTCCTGGCCAGAGACTGCTGGAGCCTTGGGCCCTCTGTGCCAAAGTCACTGGGCGCCAGAAACTCCCAGAACCGTGTGCGTCACCTCCTGCCCTGTTGCTGGATCTGGGGGTGTCACACTCTGGAGCTGCTCCAACAACCAGAACTCCCTGGCTGGGGCAGCCCCAGAAGAGCTACACAGGGTCACTCCCTACAAAAATCTAGCAACAATAGAGTGATCCCCACTTCTAATCTCGGAGAGACACCACCCCAACTCTGAGCACGGCCAGAGGCAACAGTGAAAAACAATCATCAGATGAAATCAAAGGAAATACTCTGGCAATATGAATAATCAGAGTAGATCAACTCCCCCAAGGATCAATGGGGCAGATACAGCACAAGATCCCATGCACAAACAAATAGCTGAGATGTCAGAAATCGAATTAAGAATCTGGATAGCAAATAAGATCAAATTAGAATTCCAAGCAGTAACCCAAAAGATGTCTCAAGGATTGAACAAATTCAAAGACCAAATGACCAAAGATTTTAACACATTGAGACAAGAAGTTGCAGCCCTCAGAGATCTGAGAAACACAGTAGAATTCCTCAGTAACAGAATGGAGCAAGCAGAAGAAAGGATTCCTGACATTGAAGACAAATCTTTCGAATGCTTCCAAACTCTCAGAGAGTTAGAGAAATGGAGGGCAAAAACAGATCACTCTCTCAGAGAGCTCTGGGATAATTAAAAAAAAACAATATTCGTCTTATAGGGATCCATGAAAGTGATGAAGTGGCTTCACATGACACAGAGTCTCTTCTCCATGAGATTATGAATGAGAACTTTCCAGACATGCCAAGAGATTCTGAAATTCAGATAGCAGACAGTTTCAGAACTCCAGCACAACTCAACCCAAATAAGACGTCTCCCAGACACATCATAATCAATTTCACTAAAGTTAATATGAAGGAGAAAATTTTGAAAGCAGCCAGATGAAAGAAAACCATCACCTACAAGGGGAAGAATGTTAGAATAACTGTAGATCTCTCTGCTGCAACCTTTCAAGCTAGAAAAGGATGGCCATCGACTTTTAATCTTCTAAAACAAAATAACTTTAACCCAGGATCCTGCACCCAGCTAAAATGAGTTTCATTTATGATGGAGAAATTAAATACTTTAACGACATTCACATGTTGAAGAAATTTGCCACAACTAAACAAGCTCTGGATGATATTCTCAGACCTATCCTCCATAAAGAGCAGTGTAATCCTCACAAAAGTAAACCCACCCAGAAAATTTTGATAAAATTCCAACTTCCACAGTTGCAAAAGGATTAAAAATGTCCACCGGACTCTCAAAAGGCTTATCAATATTCTCAAGTAATGTGAATGGTTTAAATTGTCCTCTAAAGAGGCACGGGTTGGCTGACTGGATACAAAAACTCAAGCCAGATATCTGCTGCATGCAACAATCTCATCTTACATTAAAAGACAAATATAGACTCAAGGTGAAGGGGCGGTCATCTATACTCCAGGCAAATGGAAAGCAGAAAAAAGCAGGTGTTGCAATCCTATTTGCAGATGCAATAGGCTTTAAACCAACTAAAATAAGGAAGGATAAGGATGGACACTTCATATTTGTTAAAGGTAATACTCAATATGATGAGATTTCAATTATTAATATTTATCCACCCAACCAGAACGTACCTCAATTTCTAAGAGAAATTCTAACAGACATGAGCAACTTGATTTCCTCCAGTTCCATAGTGGTTGGAGATTTTAACACCCCTTTAGCAGTGCTGGATAGAGCCTCCAAAAAGAAGCTAAGCAAAGAAATTTTAGATTTAAACTTAACCATTCAACATCTGGACTTAAAAGACATCTACAGAACATTTCATCCCAACAAAACTGAATACGCATTCTTCTCATCGGCCCACGGAAAATACTCCAAAATCGACCACATCCTGGGCCACAAGTTTAACCTCAGCAAATTAAAAAAAAAAAAAAAAAAACAGAAATTATCCCTTGCATCTTCTTGGACCACCATGGAATAAAAGTTGAACTCAATAACAACAGGAATCTGCATACCCATACAAGAACATGGAAGCTAAATAATCTTATGCTGAAGCATAGATGTATTATAGACAAGATTAAGAAGGAAATCACCAAATTTTTGGAATAAAGCAACAATCAAGACATGAATTATCAGAACCCCTTGGATACTGCAAAGGCAGTCCTAAGAGGGAAATTTATAGCACTGCAAGCATTCCTCAAGAAAAGAGAAAGAGAGGAAGTTAATAACTTAATGAGACATCTCAAGGAACTGAAGAAGGAAGAACATTCCAACCCCAAACCCAGCAGAAGAAAAGAAATAACCAAAATCAGAGCACAATTAAATGCAATTGAAAAGAAAAGAATTATACAACAGATCAATAAATCCAAAAGTTGGTTTTTTGAAAAGGTCAATAAAATAGATAAACCTTTGGTCAACCTAAGGTATATAAGAAAAAAAGAGTAAAATCTCTAATTTCATCAATCAGAAATGGTAACGATGAAGTAACAACAGACCCCTCAGAAATTCAAAAAATCCTTAACGAGTATTACAAGAAACTTTACTCTCAGAAATATGAAAATCTGAAAGAAATCGACCAATACTTGGAAGTACCCACCTACCAAGACTTAGCCAGAACGAAGTGGAAATGTTGAACAGGCCTATATCAAGTTCTGAAGTAGCATCAACTACATCAAATGTAGGAAAAGTCTCCTTTAAATGTTGGTCTAGGGAAATAATTTATGACCAACACCCCAAAGACAGTAATGACAACAACAAAAACGAATAAAGAAGACTTCATTAAATTAAAGCTGTTTTTTGTATGGCATGTAAAAACATGCACCCACAAGAATGAATGCCACTCAGCAAGACACTGCCACACATAGACCTGAACACAGCTGGGACACACTGATATACCAAAGTTATGAAATCTTGATGAGTTGTTTGGATGGTGCTGCCAACGTAAGTGCATGGCGGCAAGTTTGTGAACTTAATTGTCAGACTCTTGTATGAGGACATCTCTGATGGTGATTCCAGAAGAAGAGCTCCACAATTCTTTTGAAGTGTGGTGGTGTCGCTGCATAGCTTCTCAAGAGTACTTTGAAGGTGAACAGAGTGATATTCAGCAATGAGGTATGTAGCACTTTTTCTAGGGCAAGCCCATGAAATTAGTTGTCAGATCTTCTATACAAAGGGTGCCCAAAAATGTTTATGCATTTTAAGAAAGGAAAAAACTGTATTAAAATTGCAATACCCAATATGTACTGATAACAAAAGATGAATAAAAATCACATTTGAGGCCTTCTTGTAATTGCAGAAGTCTAATGTGACTTGAGTATTACAATTTAATACAGATTTTTCCTTTCTTAAAATGTGTACACATTTTTTGCATCCTCTGTATAATGATGGCATCTACTCAGCCTTATATAGAAGGGAAATAATGTCTTTTTCAGCATCTTAAATGGAACTCAAGACTATTATCCTGGGTGAAGTATCTCAGGAAGGGAAAAACAAACACCACCTCATCTTGCAGGAGGGAGTTAAACAGGGGGTACATATGGTCATAAAGTGGTGTAATGGACACTACAATCACAGAATGTGGTGGGGGTGATAGACAAACCTCTACCTACAGGTACAGTGTACACATTCTGGCCACAGGTACAGTGAAAGTTTTGTCTTCAGCATTATACAATTCATCCATGTACCAGAAAACACTTGTATCCCTAGAGCTATTGAAATTAAAAAAAAAAAAGCTGTATATATTCAATTTTGTTATTTAAATCACTTGAAAATTGTCACCAAAGTGCTCTGTAAGAGGAATTGTACATGGATGGAAAGCCAGCTAGAGATGTGCATGGCTGCTCCCAGGTGGCCTGGGGGCTCCTCACCAACGTTTTCACTGCCAGGAGCTGGGGGCCTGTGCAGGGAAGAAAGCCGGGAGCCCTCGGTGACAGGAGGGTTGGGGGTCCCCTGGCCTGCCCAGGCGGTGGCTCCCCTGCCACAGCTCCCAGCCCGCCCCACCTCTGGGCACTGTCCCATCACCTTCTCTTCTTGTCTCTCTCGTTCACGTCGCTTTTCCCGAGGAAGAGGAGCTGCTGTACTTTGCCCACTTGACCCCGGCTGGCAGCTTTGTGGATCTTGCCCAGATCTTGGGCTCGGATGTGGTACCTGGGCTGCGTGAAGGTCTCATCAATGCTGCCAGTGTCACAGGCGACGCTGCCCCTGATCTTCCGCAGGCTGGTGACAAAGCCTGGGGCCGGCTGCCGCTGCTTACTCCAGGGGCTGAAGATCTTCTTCATGGAGGGGGCTATGTGCTCACACACACCTCGACTCCCCGCTGGGCTTCACCTCCCCTCCAACCCCCAGAGCCCAGCCAGCTCGCTTTGTCCGCAATCGCAATCGCCAGCATCTACACTCCGCGCCCTCCAAGGTCCCAGACGGTACAGGCCGAGCAAACCCGTTGGGTTCCAGTGCACGCGCCCCAGACAGCGTCTCCGCCTGTGCGCATAATGGCCGCTGCTCTTCCAGCCAGTCCAGGCGCTGCGCTTGCAGGTGGGCGCAGTCGGGCTCTCCCGGGGCCAGCGCTTCTCCCGCCGGCTCCTCTTTGGCTGCTGGCTGCTGGCCGCTGGCAGATAGAGGCCTCACATTTGTCTCCCACGCACCCCTCTCCAGACTGTGTGCACTGACTGGATTTAAACAGGGCCAGGGCTGGGGACCAACCAAGCTTCCCTACCCCGACCTGCCCACTGAGAGTAATGCACCATCGCCTGCCCCGGGTCTGCACCTTTTCCTGGCTGATGCTGACATATATTTCACCACCTGCTTCAAAGGCACTGCCATGCCGCCCCCTTCCCTCTTTCAGGGCATTCCTGGAGCTGCCCCATACGCACCCCCACCACCAATGCACCTGGGCGGCTGTCTTATTCCCAGGAGCCCAGCTCAGAGGCCGGGTGATCCCTGGTTGGCTGGAGCCAGTGCTGGGTACGTCCAGCGCGGGAAGTCTTGGGCACGCAGTGCCATGGGCAGCCCTGCCCCTCAAGCCCCTGACCTGCAGTTCCTGGTCACTTCCACCTGAGACCCAACTACGGCAGGCTCTGGTGAGCTTCTTTTTCTTGCCCTGTGTGGGGAGCGCGACTTCCTATGCTGTGAGCCTCAGGTGGTCCGCCAGCACATGCAGGATACTAGCTGCGACCCCCCACGCCCCCAACACCTTCTGCGACAGGGGCGTAGGCGCCTGGACCACCTCTTAGTGTATCCTCTGTGCACGGCCTGGGAGGTGAGCGCCGTTTTGCCACCTTCTGTCCACCAGGGTCCTGGCCCCGCTGCTTCTGAGCCCTCAGTAGCTCTGAGCCAGGCGCTGGGCATCCCTGGTCTGTTCCCCTGGCAGTCCCTGTGTCCTCTGTGCACCCCGTGGTGCCTGCACCGCCCCCAGTACCTGCCCTCTTACACTAGCTCCAACCCCTCAGAACTGGTGGAGGTGCTGCCCCAGCCGCCAGCCCAGACCATCTGCTCCCCACAGAGCCGCCTCTGCCGACCTCCGGGGTCAGCCGTGGGCTGAGGCGGGGAGAGGGGAGATGATCTCGACTGCAGGAGTCTGAGGGAGGCGGTGTCCTGCCTCAAGGTCAGCCGGCATCAGGGAGCAGTCCTGACTCCGATCCTCTGCACATGGAGAAGGGTGTGTGTCCTAGGGGCTGGGGGCCCCTAGGGGATGTGGAGACCAGGCGGTTCCTGGACCAGGCCAGGGCGGCCCAGGCAGCTCCCAGCTGCGGAGGACGCCGCCCTACGCTCTGGTCTTCCCACACTATGGGCCCTGGAGCCTCCCACGGCCTCCGCTGAGGCTGGCGGTGGGCGCATAGGCGCTGGGGTAGCCCACTCAGCCCCTGTCCAGAGCCCGAGTGCAGCTACAGTGGGCACGGGGAGGCCTGTGAGGGCCGCTGTCCCCGAGTGCCTGGACACCGCTTCACAACCCCCACAGGTGTGAGCCTGTTTCCGCGGGCTCAGGTTGTTCACTTGCGAAGGCTCACCCCTTCTCTCGCTGCCCATGCCCGAGAGATGCCCAGTGGATGCAGGTGCCAGCTGGGATTGTACTGACAGCAGTCCTGGGGAGCCAGGAGGTGAGGCAGGTTCTTGGAGCCACACCCCCCAGGGAAGTCCAACGGAAAGACCCGGGAGGCCACTGAGACTGGGAGAGCTGCCCCCAAAGGAGGTGAGAGGAGACCCGGCCTCGCTCCCTGTGAGCCTGGGTCCCTGCGGAGAGGGAGTTAAGGAATGAGCTGGGTCATCAGGTACAAGCCCCATGGTCCTCCTGGGCCCATGGCCCTGTTTGCCTAAGTGGGCTCTGAAACCTCCATGGGGGTCCTGTCTCCTGAGATCCTGTTCTGGGTATGTGAACAACTGAATTTTGAAATAGTTTCAAGTGTAGTCTTGTGTTTTGCATGTTTATCAATCTGCAATTAGTTTGACCTTAACTTTTACTTTCCAAGCTAGGTGACTTTTTTATTTCTTGTTTAATTGTTCTGGTTAGGACTTCCATAACTATCTTGAGTAGAATTTGGAAGCGTGGACTACATCACCGTGCTCCTGATTTTAGATTTAATACTTTCAGTATTTCAAGACTGACATTAGTGCTGGGCTTTTCATTTATGGCCATTGCTGTGTCAGGGTAAATTCCTCCTGTACCTAGTCTGTTGAACATTTTTATCATGAAAAGAATTGCATTTCTTCTGTTGCTTTTCCCACATCTATTGAGGTGAATCCTCATTTTTTTTCCCATCTGTTAATATGTGATATCAAATCTAATGATTTGTATTTTTTGAACCATCTTTGGCTCCTAGGGATGAATGTTGCATGGTTATGGCAACATTTATTGGGTTGCTAACTTTGGTTTATTGATGTTTTGTTAAGATCTCTTTTTTATTTTTTTTAACTTTATTCAAATTAATATGAGGGTACAATATTTAGGTTACATTGTTGTCACTTCCAGGATAAAGTTCCATTTGTAGAAGAGCCCATCACCCAGGTGGTGTGTTATGTACCCTCACAATGTGCACATTAGGTGAGATCCCACCAGATGCCCTCCCTCCTTCCGCCATACATCCTCCCCTCTCCCACTTCCCCCTACCCCTGAACTGGACTATAATAGTGTTTTATTGTTCTTAGGAACATGCAATTGTTTATATATTGATTTCATATTAGTATGGAATACATTGGATATTTATTTTTCTATTCTTGCGATACTGTACTAAGAAGAATGTATTTCAACTCCATCCAGGTAAATGTAAAAGATGTAAAGTCTCCATCTTTCTCATGGCTCAATAACATTCCATGGTGTACATATACCACAGTTTGTTGATCATTCATGGGTTGATGGGCACTTAGGTTGCTTCCACGACTTGGCAATTATGAATTGAGCTGCAATAAACATGCTAGTGTAAATGTCTTTGTGGTAAAATGATTTTTGTTCTTCTGGGTAGATACCTAGTACTGGGATGGTAGGGTCAAATGGAAGGTCTACTTTTAGATCTTTGAGGATTCTCCATACTTCTCTCCAAAGGGGTTGTATTAGTTTGCAGTCCCATGAGCAGTATTCCCTTCTTTCCACATCTACACCAGCATCTGGTGTTTTGTGACTTTGTGACAATGGCTAATCTCGCTGGGGTTAGGTGATATAATAGAGTGGTTTTGATTAGCATTTCTCTGATGATTAAAGACAATGAGCATTTTTTCATGTGTTTGTTGGTTATTTGTCTGTTATGCTCAGAGAGGTTTCTATTCACATCTCTTGCCTGCTTATAGAGCTGGTTGTTTGCACTATTCTTATTGTTCATTTTGAGTTCTCTGTAGATTCTAGTTATCAGGCCTTAGTCAGATTCGTAGCCTGCAAAAATCTTCTCCCATTCTGAGGGCTATCTGTTTGCTCTGTGGTACTCTTAGCTGTGCAAAAGCTCTTTAGCTTGATCAAGTCCCAGTTATTTATTTTTGGTGTTGCCGCAATTGCAGGAGGTGGGTGGGTGGGTGGGTAGGTGGTCTTCTTCATAAAGTTTTTCCCCAGGCCAATATCTTCAAGTGTTTTCCCCACACTCTCTTCTAGAATTTTTATTTAAATTTAAATCTTTTATCCAGTCCCGCTGGGCTGTCCTGGCTCAGGTGCTCTGAAGTAACTGAGGAGGCCGTGTGGTGGGCCTGAGCAGCTGAAGAGGCTGGCAGGTGATGCCAGTACCATGGGGAGACCAGCACCGTGGAGTGGGTGCACCTGGTGAAAGGAGTCCACTCCAAGCGTGTGGGCAGCAGACATGAAGAAAGACCTGCGGATACTGCTGGTGCCAGAACCTAGAGTTGGGAAGACATCACTGATTATGTCCCTGGTCAGTGAAGAATTCCCAGAAGAGGTTCCTCCTCGAGCTGAAGAAATCACCATTCCAGCTGATGTCACCCCTGAGAGAGTTCCAACACATATTGTAGATTACTCAGAAGCAGAACAAAGTCATGAACAACTTCATCAAGAAATATCACAGGCTAATGTTATTTGCATAGTGTATGCTGTTAACAATAAGCATTCTATTGATAAGGTATCGAGTTGATGAATTCCTCTCATAAATGAGAGAATAGACAAAGATAGCAGCAGGCTGCCTTTAATGTTAGTTGGGAAAAAATCTGATCTGGTGGAATATAGTAGTATGGAGACCATCCTTCCTATTATGATCCAGTATACAGAAATAGAAACCTGTGTGGAGTGTTCAGCAAAAAACCTGAAGAACATATCAGAGCTCTTTTATCATGCACAGAAAGCTGTTCTTCTTCCTACGGGACCCCTGTATTTCCCAGAGGAGAAGGAGATGAAACCAGCTTGTATAAAAGCCCTTATTCATATATTTAAAATATCTGACCAAGATAATGATGGTACCCTCAATGATGCTGAGCTCAATCTCAACTTCTTTCAGAAAATTTGTTTCAACACTTCATTAGCTCCTCAAGCTTTGGAAGATGTCAAGAATGTAGTAAGGAAGCATATAAGTGATGGTGTGGCTGATAGTGGATTGACACTGAAAGGTTTTCTCCTTTTACACACACTTTTTATCCAGAGAGGGAGACACAGAACTACTTGGACGGTGCTTTGATAATTCGGTTAGGATGATAATCTGAATTTGATGCCTGAATGTTTATTTCCCCTGCTAAAAATACCTCCTGATTGCCCTACTGAATTAAATCATCATGCATATTTGTTTCTCCAGAGCACCTTTGACAAGCATGATTTGGATAGAAACTATGCTTTGTCACCTGATGAGCTTAAAAATTTATTCAAAGTTTTCCCTTATATACCTTGGGGGCCAGATGTGAATAACACAGTTTGTACCAAGGAAAGAAGCTGGATAACCTACCAGGGATTCCTTTCCCAGTGGATCCTCACAACCTATTTAGATGTACAGCCATGCCTGTAGTATTTGGGCTACCTAGGCTATTCAATATTGACTGAACAAGAGTCTCAAGCTTTAGGCATTACAGTAACAAGAGATAAAAAGGTTGACCTAAAGAAAAAAACAGACTCAAAGGAGTGTGTTAATCTTTTCCATATTTACACTAGTGAATTTAATTATAATATGCCTGGGAGATGTCTTATTTGGATTGAGTTGTGCTGGCATTCTGAAACTGTCTGCTATCCAAGTTTCAGAATCTCTTGGCATGTCTGGAAAATTCTCTTTCATAATTTCATGGAGAAGGGTCTCTGTGCCTTGCAAGGCCACTTCATCACTTTCAGGGATTCCAATGAGGTGGATATTAGCCTTCTTTGAATTATCCCAAAGCTCTCTGAGGGAATGATCTGTTTTTGCTCTCCAGTTCTCTTCCTCTTTACAAGGGTACATGTGAAACTTAGTGAATGCAGAATATGATTGTCTTAACACAATTACTAAGAAAATGCCAGAAATGCTATGTTAACCAGTGTGATGAAAATGTGCCAAACTGTTTATAAAACCAGTGCATGGTGCCCCATGATCACATTAATGTACACAGCTATGATCTAATACTAATAAAAGAAAAAGAAGTCTGTTCAGATGTAACTTAATTGGAATGAAAAACTGTGGGAAAAGTGGAGTTCTTCAGGCTCTTCTTGGAAGAAACTTAATGAGGCAGAAGAAAATTCATGATGATCATAAATCCTACTATGCAATTAACACTGTTTATGTATATGGACAAGAGAAATACTTGTTGTTGCATGATATCTCATAATTGGAATTTCTAACTGAGGCTGAGATCATTCGTGATGTTGTGTGCCTGGTATATGATGTCAGTAATCCCAAATCCTTTGAATACTGTGCCAGGTTTTTTAAGCAACACTTTATGGACAGCAGAATGCCCTGCTTAATCGTAGCTGCAAAGTCAGACCTACATGAAGTTAAGCAAGAATATAGTATTTCACCTACTGATTTCTGCAGGAAACACAAAATGCCTCCACCACAAGCCTTCACTTGCAATACTGCTGATGCATCCAGTAAGGATATCTTTGTTAAATTGAAAACAATGGCCATGTACCCGCACCTGACACAAGCTGACCTCAAGAGCTCTACATTTTGGCTTTGAGCAAGTTTTGGTGCTACTGTTTTTGCAGTTTGGGGCTTTGCTATGTACAGAGCACTTTTGAAACAGCGATAATTAAAACAAAATACCATCGGTACCAAAAAAACCCACTTTTAGGTACATTCTGAATGCTGAGTCTAGAAATATTGAGATATTTATACATGCAGAGTTACATTATTAATATTTGTAATTCATGTGTAAGAGTATTTTAATATTAGATATAACTGCAGTATTGGCTAGCATTTGGAAAGAAGCAGCTAACAGCCAAAATAAATGGCTAAATTTCAGAGGCCAAAAGGGAATATTTTGTAAATAATGAACATATTCAGGCAAGATATGGTCTACTAAACTGAGTACTAAAAAATGACGTTTCTAGGCATTTCTATGTGGCATTGTTAGTGCTCACAGACTCACTCTCCTAGTTTTAACTCAGCCAAGAGATTGTATTTACTCAAGGATCAGTTATTTCTTTCACATTTACTCAGAATGATCCTTTGGATTCTGTAAGTACATGTGGCACATTTTTTTTCTTTTTTTTTAATTATTAAATCATAGCTGTGTACATTAATGAGATCATGCGGTACCATACACTGGTTCTATAGACCGTTTGACACATTTTCATCACACTGGTCAACACAGCCCTCCTGGCACCCTCCTAGTTATGTGTTAAGACATCTATACTCCACACTTACGAAGTTTCACATGTACCCTTGTAAGATGCACCACAGGTGTAATCCCACCAATCACCCTCCCTCTGCCCATTCTCCCTCATCCATCCCCACCCTCTCCTCCTTCCCCCTATTCTTAGGTTATATCTGGGTTATAGCTTTCATGTGAAAGCCATAAATTAGTTTCATTGGATACTTTTTCTTCCATTCTTGAGATACTTTACTAAGAAGAATATGTTCTAGCTCCATCCATGTAAACATGAAAGAGGTAAAATCTCCATCTTTTGTTAAGACTGCATAATATTCCATGGTGTACATATACCACAATTTATTAATCCATTGATGGATCGATGGGGACTTGGGGTTTTTGCATGGCTTACCAATTATGAATTGGGCTGCAATAGACATTCTGGTACAAATATCTTTGTTATAATGTGATTTTTGGTCTTCTGGGTATATACCTAGTAGAGGAATTATAGGATTGAATGGCAGGTCCATTTTTAGATCTCTAAGTGTTCTCCAAACATCTTTCCAAAAGGAATGTATTAATTTGCATTCCCACCAGCAGTGTAGAAGTGTTCCCTTTTCTCCACATCCACACCAACATCTCTGGTCTTGGGATTTTGTGATATGGGCTAATCTTACTGGAGTTAGATGATATCTCAAAGCAGTTTTGATTTGCATTTCTCGGATGATTAAAGATGATGAGCATTTTTTCATATGTCTGTAGGCAGTGCGCCTGTCTTCTTCAGAGTCCCTTGCCCAGCCTGTGATGGAATCACTTGTTCTTTTCTTGCTTGTACGTTTGAGTTCTCTGTGGATTCTGGTTATTAAACCTTTGTCGGAGACATAACCTGCAAATATCTTCTCCCATTCTGAGGGCTGTTTGCTAGCTTCACTTACTGTGTTCTTGGATGTGCAGAAGCTTTTTAGTTTGATGTATATTGGAAGCTACTTCAATTGCCTGGGGGGTCCTCCTCATAAAATACTCGCCCAGACGGATTTCTTCAAGGTTTTTCCCTGCACTCATGAAACTAAAGTTTCATGTCTTAAGTTTAAATCTTTTATCCAGTGAGAGTCTATCTTAGTTAATGGTGAAAGGTGTGGGTCCAGTTTCAGTTCTGCAGGTTGCCAGCCAGTTCACCCAGCACCATTTGTTAAATAGGGAATCTTTTCCACACTGAATGTTTTTACTTGGCTTGTCAAAGATCAAATAATGGTAAGTAGCTGGATTAATCTCTTGGTTCTCTATTCTGTTCCAGATAAATACTTCTCTGTTTTTGTGCCAGTACCATGCTGTTTTGATCACTATCGATTTATAGTATAGTCTGAGGTCTGGTAGGGTGGTTCCTCCTGCTTTGTTTTTATTTCTGAGTAATGTCTTGGTTATTCAAGGTTTTTTCTGATTCCATATAACGCAAAGTATTATTTTTTCAAGATCTTCAAAGTATGACACTGGAGCTTTAATAGGGATTGCATTAAAATTGTATATTGCTTTGGGCAGTATGGACATTTTAACAATGTTGATTCTTCCCAGCCACGAGCATGGTATGTTTTTCCATTTGTTAACATTTTCAGCTATTTTTGTCTTATAGTTTCATAGTTCTCTTTATAGAGATCTTTCACGTCCTTTGTTAGATAAACTCCCAAATATTTCATCTTCTTTGGCTCTACTGTGAATGAAATAGAGTCCTAAACTGTTTTTCCAGCTTACTATTGTTGATATTTATAAAGGCTACTGATTTATGAATGTTGATTTTGTCACCTGAGGTGCTGCTGTATTCCTTGTTCACTTCTCAGAGTTTTGTAGTAGAATCCCTGGTCTTTTCCAGATATACAATCATATCATCTGCAAAGAGTGAAAGTTTGATCTCTTCTGACCCTATATGGATACCCTTGATCACCTAGTCTTCCCTAATTGCAGTGGCTAAAACTTCCATTACAATGTCAAAGAGCACTGGAGACAATGGGCAGCCTTGTCTGGTTCCTGATCTGAGTGGAAATGATTTCAATTTAACTCTATTCCATATGATATTGGCTGTGGGTTTACTGTAGATGGCCTCTATCAGTTTTAAGAAATGTCCCTTCTATACCAATTTTCTTAAGTGTTCTGATCATGAAGGAATACTGGGGATATTATCAAAAGCTTTTTCTGCATCAGTTGAGAGAATCATATGGTCTTTGTTTTTAATTTGTTTATGTGCAGAATTATACTTATAGATTTACGTATATTGAACCAGCCTTGAGATCCTGAGATAAAACCCACTAGGTCATGATGTATAATTTGTTTGATGCGTTGCTGATTCTGTTTGTTAGGATCTTGTTGAATATTTTTGCATCTTTATTCATTAGTGATATTGGTCTATAATTTTCTTTATTTGTTGGGGCTTTTCGTGGTTTGGGATCAGGGTTTGAAGCAGGTTTGCTTCATAGAACGTGTTTGGTAGTCTTCCTTCTTTTTCTACATTTTGGAACAGGTTGAGTAATATAGCTACTAGTTGCTCTTTAAAGGTTTGGTAGAATTCTGATGTGAAGCCATCTGGTCCCGGGCTTTTCTTTTTAGGGAGATTTTATATGGTTGATGCTATTTTAGAACTTGATATTGGCCTGATTAAAATTTCCACTTGATTCTGGCTAAGTCTTGGAAGGTTATGTTCCAATTATTGGTAGATTTCCTTCAGATCTTCATATTTCTGAGAACAAAGTTTCTTGTAATATTCATTAAGGATTTTTTGAATTTCTGAGGAGTCTGTTATTTCATCTTTGTCATTTCTGATTGATGAGATTAGAAATTTTACTTTTTTTTTTCCTGGTTAGGTTAGCCAAAGTTTTATCTATTTTATTGACCTTTTCAAAAAAACAACTTTTTGATTTATTGATCTGCTGTATAATTCTTTTGTTTTCAATTTCATTTAATTCTGCTCCAATTTTGGTTATTTTTTTTCTTCTACTGGGTTTTGGGTTGGAATGTTTTCCCTTTTCCAGTTGCTTGAGATGTTCCATTAAGTTATTAACTTTGTCTCTTTCTGTTCTCTTGAGAAGGCTTGTAGTGCTATAAATTTCTCTCTTAGGACTGCTTTTGCAGTATCCCTGAGGTTCTTATAATTTGTGTCTTCATTGTGGTTTTGTTCCAAAAATTTGGCAATTTCCTTCTTAATCTCATCTCTAACCCAGCTATCATTCAGCACAAGGTTATTTAACTTCCATGTTTTTGTATGAATATGCAGATTCCTGTTGTTACTGAGTTCAACTTTTATTCCATGGTGGTCCGAGAAGATGCAAGGAATAATTTCTATTCCTTTTAATTTGCTGAGGTTAGACTTGTGACCTAAGATGTGATCAATTTTGGAATATGTTCCATGGGCTGATGAGAAGTATGTGTATTCAGTTTTCTTGGGATGAAATGTTCTGTAGATGTCTGCTAAATCCAAACGTTGGATGGTTAGGTATAAATCTGAAATTTCTATGCTCAGCTTCTTATTGGAGGATCTATCCAACACTGCCAAAGGAGTGTTGAAATCTCCGACTATTATGGAGCTGGAGGAAATAAAGTTGCTCATGTCTGTTAGAATTTCTCTTATAAATTGAGGTGCATTCTGGTTGAGTGCATAAACATTAATAATTGAAATCTCATCATATTGAGTATTACCCTTAACAAATATGAAGTGACCATTCTTATCCTTCCTTACTTTTGTTGGTTTAAAGCCTACTGCCTGGAAATAGTTTGCAACACCTGCTTTTTTTCTGATTACCATTTGTCTGAAATATGGATGACCATCCTTTCACCCTAAGTCTATATTATCTTTTAAGGTAAGATGTGACTCTTGTATGCAGCAAATATCTCCTGAGTTTTCGTATCCAGTTACCTAATCCGTGCCTCCTTAGAGGACAGTTTAAGCCGTTCACATTAATGAATAATATTGATAAGTGTGGTAAAATTTTGAGTATTGAGTTTTTCAAAAGTCCAGTGGACATTTTTAATCCTTTCGCCACTGTGGAAGTTGGAACTTGATCAAAAGTTTCTGAGTGAGTTTATTTTTGTGGTAGAGGATTGGGCTGGTCATTGTGGAGGATGTGTCTGAGAATATTCTGAAGAGCTGGTTTGGTTATGGCAAATTTCTTCAACATATGAATGTCATAAAAGTATTTAATTTCTCTATCATAAATGAAACTCAGTTTAGCTGGTTGCCGGGTCTGGGGTTGAAAGTTATTTTGCTTTAGGAGATTAAACGTCGATGACCACCCTCTTCTGGCTTGAAAAGTTTCAGCAGAGAGATCTGCAGTCATTCTAATATTCTTCCCTTGGTAGGTAATGGATTTCTTGTGTCTGGCTGCTTTGAGAATTTTCTCCTTCATATTAACTTTAGTGAAGTTAATTATGATATGCCTGGGGGATGTTTATTTGGATTGAGTCATTCTGGGGTACTGAAACTGTCTGGTATCCGAATTTCAGAATCTCTTGGCATGTCTGGAAAATTCTCTTGCAAGGCCACTTCATCACTTCAGGGATTCCAATGAGGTGGCTATTAGCCTTCTTTGAATTATCCCAGAGCTCTTGGAGAGAATGATCCATTTTTGCTCTCCATTTCTCTTCCTCTTTGAGTGTTTGGGAGCATTCAAAGGCTTTGTCTTCAGTATCAGAAATCCTTTCTTCTCCTTGCTCCACTCTATTACTGAGGGATTCTACTGTATTTTTCTGATGGTTGAAGGCTGCAACTTCTTGCTTCAGTATGTCAAAATCTTTGGTGGTTTTGTCCTTAAATTCATTAAATTTTTGAGACAACTTTTGAATTTCTCCTCAAATTTCTAATTCCAACTTTTGAATTGCTCCTCAAATTTCTAATTCCAAATTTTCCACCATTCTATTAATCTTGTTTTCAATCCAAATTCTGAATTTGATTTCTGATATCTCAGCCAGCTGTTTATGAATGGGATCTTCAGTTACATCTGCCGTATCTGTTCTTGGGGTGGTTGATCTATTCTGGTTATTCTTGCTACCAGAATTTTTCCGCTGATTCCACCCTTTGATTATTTTACACCATTTGATTTTTCCCCTGGAGCTTTGTCGATGACCTGTACAGTGCTATGGCCTGAGAAACTGGGGACCTGTTTGGTGTGGTGGGGCTAAGTGGTTCTGTCTTGTTTTTAGCTGGTCTCTGTTCAACCCTAGTGAAGGAGTTACTCTGGGTTGAAGTCTCAGCTATGGAGAAATACCAGCAATTTAGTCACACCACTCCCCACAGGCAACAATTGTAAAAGGAAAATCAAACCGTCCTAAAACCGCACACCCAGGGCACCATTTGAATAGTCCTCAAGCGACTGGCTCAGTTCAAAATGTCCAAATCATTTGTCTCAGTCAGTACCTGTCTCAGGTGGGAGAGTTTAAAAGGTCTGTGGCAACTGCATCACAGGGTTCTGGTGACAACTCAGATATGACTTGCTCCAGT